>NW_020925585.1:2813785-3454086 GCF_003984885.1 Neopelma chrysocephalum | reverse complement strand
CTCCAGCACAGCGCAGATGCCAGTAGAGGTCAATACCTTCTGGAGGAGATGCCAGCAGGAGCACTGCCTTCCCACCAAGCCCAACAGGTGCTCCATCACAGTCCTCCCATCCCTCCCATGCCCTTCGAGCTGGGCTCAGGAATCCCGGCATGACCTGGGCTTTGCTCTGCACACAGATTCGTGGTGCAGACCATGAAATCACTGCTCTGCCATCTTGAGTATGAGGATGTGGTGCATGAAGTTGAACGTGAGTGTGGCTGGGACATATTCCTCAACATTGAGAACCACCACTATGCAGTGGGTCTGCTGGCCAGGTGAGACCTCCCTTCTCCCTGCTCCCCCATCATTTCTCCCCCACAGATGAGGTGGCCCTGACATAATCCCTGTGGTCATGGGTGAGAGGGACTTGTCACTGAGGCATGGCCCTGCAGAGTGGAAAAGCCTGGGGGAGCTGGGTGCTCTGGAGCAGCCACAACCCAAAGTGCCAGCATGGCCTCCCGTGAGTCCTGGGCTGATGGCACAGAACAGGAGGTCTGTCTGCAGGGAACCTCACTGAGGATAGCCTGTCAGGGCCAGAGAGATTTGGGGTTGACCATTGATGGCCATCTACAGCCTGGTTGCTCATATCCCCTGTGGGTAGGAAGGTGTTTTTTCACCAGTCTGGTCATCCCCAACAGATCCTGCTGGTGTTGGGTACTGCCTTTCTCCTTTAGAGACGTGGTGGGGAAGGACCAGGCTTTGGTAATTCAGTCTCAGGAGAGGTTTGCCCACCCTGCTCAGGGTCAACGATGCCTTTTTTCCTCCTCCAGAGCAATGCTCAGGGTCTCACAGTGCTTGTGTTACCGGATTGCACGCTACCTGTTCAGGCTGCTCTGCAGAGAGGAGGCTCGCTGGGAATTCCCTGCCGTGACATTCTTTGTTGAGGTGAGCCTGATGGCAAGTGCTGCCTCGCGGAGCTGCCTCCCTCCACTCTGCCCTCTTCAACATACAGCTGTGGGGGGAGAATTGCAGTTTGTGAAGCTGGGGCAGAGGGCGGGCTCTGCTGTGTGCCCTTGGCCCCTGCTGCTGGAGTCAAGTCTGCTGCCCACTTCAGCTTCACATTTTCAACATTCTTTTGCTTATCTACATGCAGTGCCTGGACATGATGGAAAGACAAGAAGAAAATAACTTTCTGCCTGTATTTCAGCATCATATTATGCCACAAACACCACATATGACCACTGTCACTGCTCTGTCATTTCAGCTCCTGCCTTGCCTTAACATAAAGGAATGGGGTGAACGCATCCTGCAACTTTTCCCAATCTACCTCAGGAGAGATTGCAGAGAGATGCGTCTCCTGCTGCTCAGATGCCTCCTGGTGCTCTGCAAGAGACCCTCTATGGTAAGAAGCAGGCTGCTGGCTGTAGCTGTGCTGGCCATGTGGGGCTGGGTAACACAGTAGTTTGGACTTGTCTGGGCTGTGTCACCTGCTGCCAGCATTCCTGACTCCCCATTCAGCCATCAGAGTCCTTCAGAACAGGCCTCTGGCTTCTTGGTTCTGAGGCAGTAGCATGGGGTTGAACTGCTGGAGTGGTTTTGGCAATGCAGCCTTTGATGGCTTCAGAACATTGCATTGTGCTCCACACAGGCCAACTCAATCATGGCCCTGACTGAATGCCTCACAGAGGTACTGAAGGATAAAGACGGAGAGGTGGTGGGCCTGACCCTTTCTGTGCTCAGCGAGGTGCTCCAGGACCCAGACGTGCCAGTTGCCAGTTCCACTGTTGTGCAGCTGGCTGAGGCACTCCTGCCACTATTTGAGAATGTAAGGCTCTGTGCCTCCTGCCAGGGGCACTGGGTGCTGCCAGGAAACTTTATACCTGTGGAATTTCAGGCCCATGCCCAGGTGGGCCTGGAGAAGCTGGTGCTGAGGTCTTGCCCTCTTCATTTCCACTAGGACACTAGCCATGTGCAGCTCCTCTCCATTCGCCTCTTTCAAGTGCTAATGCAGCTGGTAGCGGAAGAGGAAAAAAAGCTCCTGGAGAAGAATGTGCACCAGAGCCTGTTACCGCTCTTCTATCACATGTATGATGAGAACAAGTCTGTGGCGCAGGTGAGGATTCTGAGCTGCTGGTGTCCCCTGTGAAGGGGTCTCAACTGCCTCCTGCCCTAACACCTCACAGATCGCAGCGCTCCTGCCTCCTCCTAGCCTTGGCTACAGGGATGAAGGTCCTGTGCCCTGGGCTGCTGTGCCATCTCCCAGTCTCTACCACTCTGCAGGCCTCTTGGGAAACCCTACTTCAAGCAACAAAATTCCTGAAGAAGTGGAATCTTGAGGAGCTGCTGGAGACAGAGGAGACATGGAGGTTTGGCGAGTGCCTGGTAAGGATGGCCTTGAAGCCCCAGACCCAGCCTGAACAAGCTCTTTGCTCCTGATACTCAATGTGTGAGGGTGACAGTTGTGGCCCCTGCCCACTCCTGCCCACATCACCACCAGCCTGCACCCCACACACTACTCTCCTCGGGTGTCTGGCCCAGCAAGCTCTTCTCCAGGCTCTTCTCCCTCCCTGAGCCAGGGTGCTGACAGAGTCCTGACCCAGCTGTGCTTTGGCATCAGAGTGATACTGGGGCTCCCTGGGGAGCACCCAGCTCTCTACTCCCTCCAAACCTTGGCACCAGTCAGCTGCTGGCTGGGTGTCATGGGTGTCCAAGCAGGGAATGCCAGTCCTGGGTGCAGCTGCTCAGCCAAGGGAAAGAATCAGTGCCAACCCTTCCCTGTGTCCCCTTCTGCTCTCTCTAGCTGGCAGAGGACAGAAGCAGAGCAGACGAGTACCTGCGCCAGTCCGTGTCATACCTGCATAGCCCACAGAAGTCCGTGCGAGAGGCAGCCATCAGGCTCACTGGTGAGCCACAACCCCCAGAGTCCCTCCCCACCCCACTGCAGCTTGGCCCCAGCTCTAGCTGCTGCACTCGCAGCAGCTCCCGGCCCAGTGGCTGTGGTACCCTGACTATGTCTCAGGACTCTGCCACCCTCTCCTACCCTTGCCCTTGTGCTTTATATGTGGCTCAGTCCTGCGAAGGGGAGGAGTACATGCAGCCGGGCTGGCAGCACTGGTGTCGGGGAGCTGTGCTGCTGGGACCATGACAGGCTGTGTGTTCCTAGGGCACATCAGGTGGCACATGAAGGGGCAGGAAGAATTGCTCCAGGTCACCTGTGAGGGTGAATGAGGGCAGCAGGCTGTCAGCAGGGACTGGCATGAAAGGAGGAAGGATCCTGGGCAGGGAGCTGCAGTCCCTGCTCTGGCTGGAGAGGGTTCTGCTCCCTGCCCAAAGGGTAGTGTGGGCAGAGCAGAGAGAGACTTCAGGGGCTTGTGTGGTATTCATGGCAAGCAGTTTAGGGCTTACCCTCTTAGTTCCTGCTCCCTTCAGACCATGGGAAGAGCTGGGTGGGGTGGCCCTGGCAAGAGGGGTTCCTGAGGTCCCCAAACCTTGGCTCTGTTCCTCTCTGTTTCAGCACGTCAAGGCACAACAAACAACTTTAGCACTTCCATCTCAAACCTCGCAACTCAAACCCTACACTTTCTCAGAGCTGTAGAGAGACATCCTTCCTTCAGATTCAGGCTGCTGCAAAACCAGCTCCGCATGGCGTGGAGGAGGCGGCCCTCTCTCTTCGACAATGGCTGGCCTTCTATCTGCTACAGTGGCCGGCCACACTCCTGGAGATCTCTGCAGAGCTAATCCTGGGAGCTCTGTCTGCTGGGGCCACCTGAGTGTGCAGGAAATACTAGGTGGCTTCTGGCCTCTCCCAACCCACAGGACAACTCTTCTCTAAGACCATTTTTCTTTCACCTTTTAAGGAAACTTCTTTTATGCAAATATCAGCACTAGTTCAGGACCTTTTATCTCAGGCTCCTGCCACCCAGAGCCCTATTTGCAGCTTGCACTGCAGCTGCACACTGACCTATCTGCACTGAATGTACTCCTCAACAGTCCTACCTTTGTTTTAATTGAGCGTACCAGCTAATACATTGAAAGGGACAAAAGGAAAGTTTCAAGGCACTTAACCACTGCCCTAACATACAACATTATAACAAGTAACAAACTTAACACAATTAAGGGCAGAAATGATTATCAATATAAAATCACACAGGATTCTCAAAAGCCTGTTACTCATCATTCACTACTTGTTAACGTACTGGGACAAGTATTCATCTCCATCCAACAAGCTGGTCTTAACTGGGATATAAGTTCATACACAGAATATGTTGAGTTGGAAGGGACCTACAAGGTCCTCAAGTTCAACTCTTAAATGAATGACCCATATGGGGATCGAACCTGCAAACTTGGTGTTATTAGCACCATCTTCAAACCAACTGATCTCTTAATGACATGTACAGTTGATTGATTATATTTGCTGTAAAATGAGCACCCCTGTCTGGTTCAATTGACTTGGTGCCCCTGCTGCAACTGGATCTGGTCGTGAGAGCTCTCTCATCAGGTCTGAATTTCTACAGTACCTCTCCACTAGCTATTTTCTGGCTCCTAGTTCTCAGTTGCCTCAGTCAGAGACTTAGCCATTTCTCCTAACTGGGAATCCCATAGCTCCAAGAAAACCAGACTTGGGAGTTTAATTATGGCCTCTATTTTTTCTGGATCTATCACTCATTGCCCCTTCCCCAAAATACAGCCAAATATTTATCTTTCCTTTTAACACAGCTGAAGTTTGGATGGAGATGCATGCTGTTCCCTTTTTGCTACTGCAGTACATCTAGTATACAAGCATTCTCATCACAATTAGCTAATGAGAAATCACCTACATGAACCAATTGTACAAGAGCTGATACTGAAATAAATGTATATGTAGCAAAATGTGCTTTTATAATTTTTTTAAAATATACACAGAATTACCATCATTACAAGCAAGTAGTAGTCCACAAGAATCTCATTTACATACAAAAAATAAAGCAGTGTTTCAGCTGACATATATCTTCTAGAGAACCTCCTCCAGGCATGGTATTTCCAATTTACAACACAACAATCAATTCAAATAGTTAAAAATAGCACATGGTGTGCCTCTACATGCAGATCTTCCTGGTTCCCTCTTTTTGAAGAGATTCCATGTGCACACAACAGCAACCCAGAGTGAACAATTCTTTCAGTGGGTGTTTGTGCTTTCTAGGGACATGATCCATCTGTTCACCAATTGCCTATTAGTTGCAAAAGAAACTTAGAGTGTCTTGAAGGAATCACCACACACTAAAACACTGTTTATCACACATGATATAGCACATCTATATCTTTTTAAATGTTTAAACAACTCTCCTATCAATCTTTTCTTGCTATCCTGATGTTCAGTTAATCTCTCAAATCATCCCCCAGTGTTTGCAATGCAATGCTGAGAGATGGGCTGTTCACCTTGGAGACCTGCTGTGGATACGGGTACAGCCTGGTGCAGAATTTCCCCCTCCCCTGTATGGCCACGGGCTGGTGAGAGCCTACTGCGCAGCGGTGGAGTTCTCCCCAGAGCTCATGATGGTTTCTCTGGGATGGGTTACATCAGCAGATTAGGTGCCACGCACCACCCATCTCTGCCACTCCAGAACTGGGGATCTGAACTCATGTCCTCACTCCAATCAGTGAAGACCATCAGAGATCATGAACCATCCATTCGGAACAGTGCTTTCCTGGTGCTTAGGGCTGACTGACCCACATTCAACAGCAGACTCTAAACTTAAGTCCCCTTGCACGCCTTATGAGCCCCTGCATGCCTTATGAGCGACTCCAAGCTCCCTGTATGTTTTACAGGGGACCCCAGCACTCTGCATGCCTTACAAGTTGCCTTAGTCCCTTGTGCAACTTGGGAGAGACCCTAAAAACTCCCCTTTATGTGTGCCTTTCGCTGATCAGGCTGCTCACCCATACTTGACCTACTACAGTTATTTCACCAACTATGTAAAAAATGCAGCAAGAACAGAGAGACTAAAATAATCTGAGAAATTTAATAGTAATAATTTGAGACCCTTATGATTTATATTGAATATGCTCTGGGAATTTTAACACTCATCCTTTGAATCCTGCCTGCTCCCAAGGTCCCAGGTGAACTCACAGTTTGGCAGCTGGATGTTTGGAGAAGAAGGGCTCTGACAGTGGTGGGCTAGGGTCCCATTTGGATTGCCAAACTCTTAAGGAAACTTCCCTGTCTGACCACACCATGACCCATTTGGCTGGGGACATGATGTTCATTGTAAATTCTCATTGGGCTGAACAAAGATACTGGTCCATGTGTCAGGGAACTTCTATCCTTTTATTATACAATTGCCTTAACTCTGGCAACTAGCCCACTCTATAATCGTAGAAGTGTTGCTTAACAAGCTCTCAACTTTTACAACTGACTTCAACAAGCTCCCAGTCCTCACCACAGACTTTGGTTCAGAGCAAGGGGTAGAATATGATAGCCGTGCCTTGCCAAGACAAAACAAGAGAGGAAGAAATAAGATGGAACGGGGAGAAAGAGAAGGAAAATCTTGATGACTATGTGATTCTGTAAAACATCCAAAACAACAACGCTGAGGACTACGATGATGTTACCCTACATATACTGTCATTCAATTAAATCGCATAATTCGTGACCTGACACGTATCAGTGCTACTTCTTTAGTTACGGTCGACTGCGATACTATTGCCTAGCACCACTCCAACGACACACACTTTTATCAGTCTAATGGGATTAAAAAAAGCCACCACGGCCATTTCCTTGCCTTTATCAGGCGGCTCCGCCTTTCGCAGACAGCGCCGCCGGGTGTCGGCACCGCCCGTTGCCAGCGGAGGGGGCGGCTCCGCCCTCCCTTCCCAGCCGGGCGCGGAGCAGCGCGTCACCGCACCGCGCCGGCCGGGCCCGCTGCTGCGCCGGGGGCGCTGCGCTCACGCCGAGTGCGCTTCAGCCCCCGGCCCGCCGCGGAGCCCCCGGCCCGCCGAGGAGCCATGTCGCGGCCCAGACACGTCCCGCCCAGGCAGCCCGGCAGGGGCGCGGGGGGCTCGGGCACCGCCGCGGCGGCGGCCCGCGTCCGAGGCGGCAAAGGTCTGAGGGATGTCCGCGTGGACGAGGAGGTGGAGATCGCGGTGAACCTCGCTCTGGAGCGGTTCCGCTACGGAGAGGACACAGGTGTGTGCGGCGGCCCGGCCCCAGGGAGTGGCGAGGCCGGAGCGGGGCCGGCGGACACCGGGGCCCGCGGGCTCTTCCCCGGGAGCGGCGTCTCCCGGGCCCCGACCTGCCTGAGCGGGGCGGCGGCGCCGCCAGGACCCCTTACGGGCGTGCAGGGGCAGCCAGTCCCGGTGCCGCCAGTCCCGGTGTGCTCGGGAAGCGTGGTGGGTTCGGGGATTGATAAACCCTCGTAGGATCGAGGTAATATGTCAAGAATACTGCCTCCTGCGTTGTTACTTTTTTTTTTTTAATTATCTTTCTAGAAATGGAATTTCCCTCTTCTTTCACTAGTACTGAAAGAGCATTTGTTCACCGGCTCTGTCAGTCTCTTGGACTGATATCTAAAAGTAAAGGGTAAGTTGGAATCTGATTTTTATGTATTATTTTCTCTTTTTGGTGCGAATTTATGGAATTTCATTGCTAGCATGAAAACGATCTGTACTTCTAGGATATCTTGAGCTGTTCCAGGGAATAGTACTGGGAAAAAAAACACTTTATAATGTAGACATAAAATTTAGCACCTGATGTCTGCTTAAAAAAACCCTTGTGACATACTAGTTTGAGGTAGCTTGCTCCTGTGGATTCCATGTCCATAAAAAGGACTTCTCTCCAAGATGTGTTCTGCCTTTTGATTTTTTTCATACACTCCTGTACGTTCAAAGGTTTTGCATGGAATCTCACACCTTGACGGATAAAAAGTAACTTCGAGCAGCAGGTCCAAAAGAGTGCCTCTATTGGGAATGCAGGAGAAGAGGGTTGAAGTGTTGCCAGCAGGTGGAGGGAGGTCATCCTTGCCCACTGCTCAGCACTGATTAGGCTACACCTGTAGTGCTGTGTCCAGTACTGGGATCACCAGGAGACTGGGGAGAGTTCTATGAAGGACCAACAACATGATGAAAGAACTGGAGCATCTCTCCTCTTAGGAAAGGGTGAGAGGGACTGTTCAGCATGGAGAAGACAAGGCTCACTTGAAGTGAGAATGTAAAGAGGACAGAACTTGAGTCTGCCAGAGCGGCTGTGCCTCTCCTCACAGAGACTGCCTGGGCCAGCACCTGGGTACCTGCACCACTCTTCTACTTCTAGTAGGAATGGGGCACTGGGCTCCCTGAGAAGTCATTTTCAAAGGATTATGTCATTGTAGCCCAGGCACAAGATGGTTCCGTTTCAAATGTGTTTACAACTACTCTTTACATTTTTGTGTCCAAGTTCAGTCTGAGGACAAATGCAGTGTTACAATTAAGTGTTATGGCACTATTTCTAAGTAGAAAATTTTTGATAATGAACATTGTGGGAATCTTAATTTGTTTTACTGGATTTTGTTAAGGCTTGGAATGTCACTAGCAGGCAGCTTGTTTGTCTGCTTTACCTATTTGTTGATTTTTAACCTCTAGATCTCTTGAGTTAGTTTAGAAATCAGTTTTGTGTAGTAACTCTCAGTATTGATTGATAGAGCTGGCTGTATTTTGGGAGGCAAATGCAGTAATGGACCTTTAACCAAAGACAGCAGAAGAGTGTCACATTACAGAGGCCTAATTGTAAGGTTGTGCTGAGCATAGTGATCTGAAGTCTGCGGTGTCTGTGCTGCACTACCTCATGTGAACAGAGGGTGCCTTTGGTAGTGGATATTGGGATTGTTGCTATTACTTTGGTGTGCGTAATGCTACTTAGGGCATTTGGAAGTTTGTAGTTTTAACATTATATTTGAAAGTAATTTGACAGCCATCTTGAAAAAATTATGATCAAAGATTGTTACATTTGGGTAACTAGTTTGCTTATTCCTAAAGTGCCTTTTTTCTTTTTTTCCCCCAGAAAAGGGGCAAATCGATACCTAACTGTAAGGAAAAAGGATGGATCAGAACTAAAACGTGCAGTAATGACTTGTGCCTTGACTCCTGTTACAAAACATGCTGTTTGTACTTTAATTCGGAATTTCCCTGTCACAAATAAAGAACGAACAGAACTTCTGCCAAAGACAGAGCGAGGAAATGCGTGTGCTGTTGAATCTGGTATGTTCAGTATGTCTTCTGATATGGACTTGTCAATCAACACTACTTGACAAAACAACATACAACCCAACCACAAAACAAACACCTCTATATTCTGTTTCCTCTCCTGCCCTACCTGACACCCTTCCCTCCAAACAAACCCATTAATTTTCTTGACTTTTAATTATAGGGTCTTTTAAAACTGGTGTCATGAGGAGCTCAGGGAGTCATGTCACTCACATTGCAATGTCTCCCTTGTGTCAAGTTAGTTTTGAATCTTTGAGCCAGTTCCAGCCAAATTTTTTAGAAGTTCGTTTCTGAAATGTGGGTTCCTGCAAGTTCCGTGAGATGAGATTGAAAAAACAAGTGTTAATGTGACTCTGTATAAGAACATCCTTATGAGAAGATGAGACTGGCTTTTCTGCCTTTTGAAATCTGTGTTCTTGATAAGTTTGTGTTTTGTTTTGTCATCTTCTAGAATAGATTTGGTCTCTAAGAGGCTATTACCTAAACTTCTTGATTTCTAGAGTATATAAGAGTTTGCTGGATATCATATGTGGATATAACTTATAATATAATATTGGGGAGGTTTTAACAATGCTTTTAATAACATTGTTTCTTTAACATTGTAAGAGATATGGTGTATTTCTGCACACAAAGTTGAGTGTGGTGAACAGAAAACATACCAGTATGCCTTGTTTCATCAGGTATTCATGACGTTCATGCTTTAAGTGCTTCCTTTGCTAGTTTTCCTTTTCAGTTGTTTAATTTGTTTAATAGAATTGTTTAATGAACAGAGTGAAACTATAATAAAAATACTGAAAAGCAATTCCTTAGGAACATAAGACATAAATTAATGAACAGTGTAAAATGTATCTTTCTTTACTTCTCCAGAATGGTCCTTGGCTCTTTTAATCTGTTATTCCATTTCTGTCTTGGTAAGAGAGTGTTTGTAATTTAATAAGTCAATCTGTTAATCACACTAAATATGTATAATTGAGTTTACAGTGAGCTTCTAATTCTTCTGGAAAATAATTATTACAGAATTATAGAATAGCATTTACAGTACTGAATTTGTCTATTTATGCCTTGCTTTCTAATACATCACGCTGCTGTGTGAGTCCAGGGCTCTAGATACAGCATGGTTCAATTGGTATGTGTTAAGACAAATCTTATGGACTGGAGTATTAGGTTATGTAAGACTGACAGAGAGGAGGTCTTAAAAGACCAGTGAGGATGTGAAAGAAGGCATATGAATCACAATAAAGTTATCCTTTTGTTAGAAGATGTGCTTGTCACTTTGGAATAATTTAAATGTTTAACTGTGTGGTGGATATTTCGTGGCAAGCTGTGCAGATATGAATGTGTAAACAGCTACAAAGGCCAAGGCAATGTGGTTTAGTTTTTATTTTTCTTTTAGCTCTTCATTTTTGACTTTCAGAAATGTATTGGAATAGTCTGGTTTTGTTCAAAATATCTATGAAAGTAAAAATTCCTATGAAAAATATTTATTTTAAGTACCATTATACAATGTGTTATTATGAATGTGATTTCTAAATATGTGATGGGTTTGTCACTTTATCTACAGGGATCCATACAAAGTTGGGAATGTTAATTTTCAAGTACGGTTTTTAAGCAGTGTTTTAATGATTTTCCTTTGTATCTGTATAAGTAATTTTTTGACTTCTCTTCACAGAAAGCAAAGAAGTGATTAGGACAAGTGGACGACTTAATGATGGTATACCGCAGGTTCCAGTGAAAAGAGGAGAATCGGACTTTGATTCCTTCAGGCAATCACTACCAGTTTTTGAAAAACAGGAAGAAATTGTCAAAATAATAAAGGACAATAAAGTTGTTTTGATTGTAGGAGAAACAGGATCAGGAAAAACTACTCAAGTATGTTTCTTTCATGAAATAAAAAAAGATAACAGTATTTATTCAAATGTAATGCTAGATTTTTAATGTTTCTGTAATAAGGGATTTCTTTACTCTAGTTTTAAGGCTTTTGTTTTCCTGTAAGGTTGAAGGTCTTGTGTTTCAGTTAACTTTCCTACTTTTTAAATACTAAACCAGCAGTTACATACTAACACCATAAATGGTTCTACACAATTTTCTCATAGATATGAGTTTTTTATTAAAATAATCACAGAATATCGAAGGGAAGGTAGCTATGATTTTGTACAGCCTTTTTTCTTTCAAAGCTAGTTCTGTTCTAAGTATCTAGAGTAGAATATTATTGCATTAAAATGAAAGATTACCTACACAGCTTTTTTTAGATATTTCTGAGAGACAAGAGAGAGAAGCTTCAGGGTGTTTTTGTTTGAGTTTTGTTTGTTTGCTTGTGGTTTTGTTTTGTTTTTTTTTAAACAGATTAGACTTAATGGGAAAAAATTTATCTTTTTGGCCTTTCCACCACTTCAAGTACTTTTGCAGTGATAATCCTTTTGTGAGGCCTTTTGCAACCTGTGTAATATTAAGATGCAGTTAAGTTATCTCACCATGGTAAAAAAAGCTATGGCTTTACCAAACTAAAAAGTAAATTTAAACCACTTCTTTACAGATCCCTCAGTTTATTCTTGACGACTGTTACAAAACTGGAACTCCCTGTCGTATATTTTGCACTCAGCCAAGACGTTTGGCAGCACTTACTGTGGCTGAAAGAGTGGCAGCAGAAAGAAGAGAAAAGATTGGCCAGACCATTGGTTATCAGATCCGATTAGAAAGCAGGTACTAATGATATTTTTTAAAGTCAGTTGATCTCGTGTTGGTGTCTTTAGTCTTGTGTAGATTTAAACTATAGTGTATTTGGGATACAGCTTAGTAAAATCCCCATAGGTGAAGTATAGGTAGGATATGTTATTTTGGGTAATGAATATTTAAGAGTGAAAAGGACAGTTTTCTTCTGATATTTTAGAACTTCATGTAGTAAGTTGTTTTATAGAATGGAACTGCAAGTGATTTCTCTTGATGTCTTCTAGGGAGGATGTGTGTGAAAATCCTTGTCATATTTTCGAATTAGGTCTACACTTGCCCCCTTTTATTTTTTATTCCCTGCTTTTGACATTTGTCAATCCAAAAGTTCTGCAGACTTTGAAGATAGGTAGGAAGACCAGCATGTTGTAACAAATGCTACATAGTGAGACTTGATAGGACACATTAAAGGGACAATAGCAAAATTGGAAAGTGAATGATGAAGCTGAGCATTACTTACCAATCTATTTTGGGTTAAATTTACTCTGTTTCAGCTTTTTTATTTCAAACATTAAGTGATATGAAAGTAGAGATTTTTAGATCACCTGAAGAATTTGATCCTAAAGCAGAGCAGAAATGGATGGAAATCGGAAGATTGTGTGTGGTTGCTAAAGTTTTTGAATTGTGTAGATAGTGGGATTTTCAGGAATGGACATTAGGTGGGATATGAGTGAGAAGAAGATGGCAAAAAGTATAGCTGGTTATGTTGCTTGTATGGATGAAGATACATAGCTAATGAATGCACTTAAACAGCAAAGCCAAGTTAAAGAAGAATTTGAATATCATACAAAAGCTCATAAGGCTATTAAGAGATTAAAAGAGCTGGTAAAGATGAATTGCAAATAAGGTGATGACTAATGTGTGGAAGAACTATGCTCGCTGAAGAAGAATAAAGTGTAGGTCAGATGGAAGAATTACTGGAACCAGTGCAGAAAACTCTGCTTAAGACAAATCAATAAGTTCACTGGAGAAAAAGCAAAAGGGAGAGATGACAATGTTTCCACCTGCCAAAAAAGATATTGGGTGGGGGTGTTTATAGTAACACAGAATTCTTGATTTCTAGAAGGCTATTGAAGAAGGAGTAGAGATGGATAAAGTAAAGCATGTCTGTCTTATATGAATTCCTTGAATTTAATATGTAAGAGGATTTTTGAAGTGAGGAATGAATTCCAAACCTGGGAAGAAATACATATATGATAACTAGTGAGCTTATGTCTTCCTTCTTTTCTGGAAGTTTTCAATACTTCAGTGGCAGTGCTGGAGAAAGTAATGACAATTGCAGTTTTCACTTGCACAGCTTAACTCTGCAAGAGGTACTAGGTACTTTTAAGATTTTTAAATTCCTGAAAAATGAAAGCATTTGAAAAGGTTCAGCTGACTTCTTTGTTGATGCCTGTTCAGCTGGTGCTAAGAAAAAACTTCAAAGCAGTTAATTGGGGGTGAGATAAGGAAAGGGTTTAATTGTGCCAAGGCAATACATGTTACAGGACGCACCCCGTCTGAGATGTTACATTTTATAATACCATCTGTCCAATCCCAAGTGTGTCCACCCTGTAGCCTTTGCTCTGGTCCACCTCCTGGCCCACCCCCTGGAATTGGGGGCTTTTGGGACCACCTCTTCATCAATCTTCATCTTCTTCGGGGCACAGAGGGTACACAGTCACCCAGTTTCTGACCATGTTCTGCGGTTTAGGCTAAGATACAAGCATTCTCCAAACAGAACAGACCTTGCCTTGACAAGAGACTAAACATTTCTACTGGATTCGGGGGTAGGACTGATATAGGGAACATGGAATGGGGTAAGAGGGTTAAGGAATTGTAAACTAAAGGGTGCTACAGGGTAGAGGGATAAGGGCTGCTGCTTTTAAAATCTACTTCTACTACTTATAAAACTTATAAGGCTTACAAAAATTAGAAAAATAAAAAACCATTAGGGGCATAAGGCATCGTTGTGGCTCAGTCAGTTATAGTGTGTTGGGTTTGTGTGGCAAGGTTTTGGTAGTGAATGGGCTCCAGGGGTGGCTTCTGTGAGAAGAAGCTTCGCACGTCTGATAGAGCTGGTGCCAGCTGGCTCTAAGAGGAGCCGCTGGCTAAGGCTGAGGCCACTGGTGACAGTGGTTGTGCCTCTGGGATAACATATTACAAATCTGCACAGCAGTAACAGCAGTGCAAAGAGAGGATTGTGATAATTGTGAGACAGACAACTCTGCAGATGCCAAGGTCAGTGCATAAGGAAGGAGAGGAGGTGCTTCAGGCACCAGAGGAGAAATTCCTTTGCAGCCTATGGAGGACCCCATGCCAGAGGAGGTGGTTGCGTGAAGGACCCTGTGACCCTGTGGGAAGGCTGTGCTGGAGCAGGCCTCCTGACAGAACCTGTGGCCCCATGGAGAGGGCAGTCTGCACTGGGGCATGTTTGCTGGCTGGACTTGTGAACCCGTGGGGGGTCTCATGCTGGAACAGTCTGTTCCTGAAGGACAGAACCCTATGGGAGGGACGCCATGCTGGAGTAGTTTGTGAAGACTGTGAGGAATCCTCCCAGTGAGGAGGAAGGAGCAGCAGAGGCAGCATGTGATGAACTGACCACAGCCACCAGTCCTTGTCCCCCTGCACTGCTGAGGGGTAGGAAGTAGAGAAAACTGGAAGTTAAACCTGGGAAGAAAGGAGGGGTGGGGAAAGGTGTTGTAAGAGTTGGTTCTGTTTCTTATTTTCCCACATGGACTTAATTGGTAGTAAACTAAATTAAGTTCCCCAAGTCAAGTCTGTTTTGCCTGTGATGGTAATTGTGAGTGATCTCTCCCTGTCCTTATCTTGACCCATGAGCCTTTTGTTGTATACTCTGCCCTGTCCAGCTGAGGAGGAGAGTGATAGAGTGGCCTGGGTGGGCACCTGGAATCCATCCAAGGTCAATCCACCACATGTAGACAAATATCAAGACTATATCCAAGCATATGCTGAAGAATTGGAACCTGTTTTTCCAAAGCAGTCCACACTGAATTTTCCAATAAATTAAACAGCATGGAGAGGTTCTCAAGATTGTGTTTCACTTGCTTATTAATTTAGAAAAAGATTGAATCTCACCATGTCAATTAATCCCTTGTCTGAAGTTTTGGAGCATGAGCACTAAGAGTCCTTAGGAACTCTTTGGGAACAAGCATAGTTTATAAACAAGGAGTATGCATGAACTCTTTGGTGAGAGAACTGTGATTCCACTTTTGGTAAACAGCTGTTCAATCCTTTAATTTTTGGTAAATAGTGGAAAGCTAGTAGCATGTAAGTGGTGCAAAAAACTGAAGTATCTTTATGAACTGTTCAATAGGGTTTCTCCAAAGACATTGGTAACATTTTGCACTAATGGCATCCTGCTTCGCACGCTCATGGCAGGAGACAGCACCCTATCTAATGTGACACATGTTATCGTGGTAAGGATTTTATTGTATTTCATGTGAGGTGGAGCAATATGTATTACTTGTTAATTGGAAGGTGAGATCCTAGTTTTCTACATTAATTTACTGAATATTTAAGTTGGTTTTGTTTGGTTAGCATCTCAGTTAGCTTTAAAGATTTACTGAGCCTTTATTGTAGCATGCATGCTTTTCCATTTTTGTTTTTTTTTTCCCCTGTAAAAGCATCTCATTTTAGGTTCATACCAGTAATTAATTTTTGAATTGTTGTGCAGTTGTAGAGGGCAGAGGTCTAAATTTTTCTGAACTTCCTCTGTCAGCAGAAAAGCCTTAGAGAGATTTATGTAGATACAGTTTAGTGTATCAGAATTTCTGTTATTATGTCCTTGTTTTAGCAGTACCAAATTTGCAGTTCATTTGTTAGCCTAATGTTTTCAAAATAATACGTAGTCTAATTTCTAGCAAATTATTTAAGTATGTTCATATATGATTATGTGAATTTCATATTGTGGAATTTGATAAGTCAGTGGAACCAGAGCTCTCTAGGGCTGAAAACAGAAAAAAACCTGTCTGTTTACTAAAGAGTAAAAAAGTCTGAGACTGATTTATACATTCTTGATTTCAGCCTGCAAATCTTGTGTTTGGGTTCTTGTTTCATTCAGTCACATCATAAAACAGAAGACAGACAAAATGATTAATTGGTCATGTGCCTTAATGATAAGTTTTGTGCATGATTTAGTGACTCTAAGCAATCTATCTTTTTTTCTTATTGTTTGGTACTGTTCAGTTCTTTAAATGCTCATCAGTTGTGAAGGGAGATTTTATTAAAATAAAATTTGTAGGATTTGTGGTTTTCAGTATTATCTCAGGAGTGAGATTCAAGTGCAAGAATTAGAGAAGTTTCAGACATTTCCTTTGATCTCTGAAATCAAGATCTGTGTGGTTTTTGCATTACAGTGCAGTCTGCTCTGGTATCTATAAAACCTTTTGGAGTATTTTTTTACTTTTGGATAGTTTATAAAAAAATCCTTACTTACGGATTCTTACTATACTGCCAGATTTTAATGTAATGCACCATCAAATTACATATTTTAGTTTTTTAAAAAGTTTGTATTTGTGAAAAGTTGTGATCTTGTATCTGTGATGTTTATCTGTTATTTTTGTTTTTCTTTCTTTCTCTTTCATTATAGGATGAAGTACATGAGAGGGATAGGTTCAGTGACTTCTTGTTAATAAAACTGAGAGATGTGTTGCAAACCCAGACTAATTTAAAACTCATTATTTCTAGTGCAGCTCTAGATGCAAATCTCTTTATTAGGTATTTTGGATGCTGTCCAGTAATACACAGTAAGTATTTATGTGAACACTTATTCTCAGATAAGTGAGAATATCTGCCCTGAGACTCATAGATCTTATCAAACCATTCTGACAAAAGCCGTGTGATGAATACACTGCAATGCTTTTTCCTTGTTTACTCATGTTTGTTGTATTGTAACTATTTGCACCTACTACAGAGGGAAATGTTTTTATCACTGGAGGTTCTGTAAATGCAGGATTGTCCTGGCCCCCTCCATGTTCAGTTAAAGAAGGAGGAAAAAGTTCTCAAAGTGCTGGTGTCCCTGACAATATAGACCCTAGGATCTACAAGAGTATTATCTATGTGTCTGTTAATACATACCAGTAGATTTTAGTTCTTCAGGCCTCAGAGATTGCTACTGGTTACTGGATAAAAGACAGATAACTGTACCTGCTCTTTTCAGAATTACAGTCATAGGCTAATGGGGTTTTTATGTTTTAGTCACATGATACCTTGCTTTATTTAGAGTCTTCTCTAAAAGTCATTGGATAATTTTAGTGGATATTTCTGAGAAAGAGTTAATTTTTCTTATTTACATAAAGAAGTGTTTAGTTCTCAGTTCGGAAATTCTGCCTAGTAAAATGAAGCTTGCAGCTTGTTGGAGGCAGGAATCTGGAAATGACACAGATTTTAGTGTTTGGCAATTTTTTTTCAGAGAGGAGAAACCTCGTTGTAATTGGTATGTGGCTTTCCAGTTTACTCTTATGGCAGCTTCCTATTCTTTTAGATCAGTAGGTTTATTTTGGAAATTTTGACTGCTGTCTCCATTTTACTGCAATGGTTATACTGTTATCAGATAGTGGACTTCGCAGGCTAATCCAATTGAAAAGGCGCTGGTCTGCTTGTGGGACCTTGCAGTAAAGCTGTATTAATTGCACCTATATTATGGAATTCAGGTGGCTTACACAGTGAATTCGTTTTGGTACCCCTAAACAAAAATGTCTGTTTTCTTTTCTCATTTGATAAAATTGCAGTAAATAACTGTCAGTCTTACATCTCTTACTGCCACACTTAATAGAATTGAAGAGGTTAATGAGAAACAAGCTATGCAGCTGGCATTTCCCTTTTGAATTGTGGTTGGTTTTTTTTGTGACCCAGTCATTTAATGAAAATAGACTTAAGTGAAGAGACTCTTACAAGACTTTTCAAGGAGAGTAATAATTCTTTAAATCAGGCCCTAATTATATTTAATTCACTTTTTGTGTCTATAAAAATGATTTTTAAAAATTAATATGATAATTGAGGCTAGGGAATATCTAATCTGTCATGAATTTTTTATACTTGCAGTCCAAGGAAGACCTTTTGAAGTTAAAGAGATGTTTTTGGAGGACATTTTACGAAGTACTGGGTATACAAACAAAGAGATGATGAAGTACAAAAAAGAGAAGCAGCAAGGTTGGTAGACTTCTTAATGTAAAAGGCTGGTAATGAGTCTCATTGATTGATTGAAAAACAAACAGGATGAATCTGTGTTAAAATTTTAGAGTCAGAATATTAAAAGAGACATGATTAGATGACAGCAAGTATTGTGAAACTCTCTGTAACAATGTTGATGTAGTTTGTGATTTAAAAAAATATTTTCACTTTCTTTCAGTGATTGCACTTCATATCGCTTTCAGTTGATAAATGTTAAATTTTTTCTAGTTATTATGGAGTAGAATTACATATAACTGTGGCCTTTGCCCACTTGAAAACTACAGAACCATAAGATACTATATGCTCACTGTAGAGTGCAAATTAAAGTGCAGCCAAATTAAACTGCAGCCATTAGAGAAGGCAGGATTTTGTACATTTTGCATAGAAGTGGTTTCTATTATTAATATTTTTCCCTGCATTCTTCAGACGTAGGTGTATTTAACTTATATAGCCCAGAAGCAGTAATACACTTGAACTAAAGAGAGGGGTTTTTTCAGTTGGTTAGGTAGATATATTTTTGAAAAGTTTTCCTGGCAGCTGAAAGTAATGATCCTACTGAGTATTTAAAATAAAAAAAAAAAGAAAGACAAACCCCAAAGCTGTAACATACAATCCTAACTACATGTTTATCATGGAGTTCAGCTCTGATCACTGTGGATAGAAAAGCTGAGTTAAGGCACTGGTGTCTTCTACTGTTTTCTTCTACTGGTACACAAAATTTAGTTGTAATATGCAGGAATTGTATCACTTCTCTTTGGCATTTCACTTCTGGAGAAAGAGCTGCCTTGAGAACTGTGTAAGAAGATAGTTACTTAAGAAGCTTTTTTGAATGCAGCAAGCTGGAATACTGGAGGCTTAGGGCATTAAGCACCCAGGTGGTATTTTTTACCTTGTTGTTATAGCAGATGTTTGCAATGGTGCACTTTTAGGTGCCCTTAATCATGGAATTTGTATTGGACTGGTAACAGTGTTCTAGATTAAATAAGAGATCAAATAGGTTAAACTTTGTGATTTGTTATGGCTATTTTTTGTAACTGAAAATAATAGATTATTAAGATGACTGTAAAACTTCCTGTGGAAATACTTTATGCATTCTAGAAGAGAAGCAGCAAAGCTCTCTTACTGAATGGTGTTCTGCTCAAGAAAATAATAGCACACTAGAACCTCAGAGACAAAAATCTATCCCAAGGGCAACTGAAGAGTATAATCTGTTGGGTGATGGCGGTGACACAGTATTTAATCAACTGGTAAGCTTTTCCTTTTGTTGGGAGGTGTGTTTAAATCTGCATTAAAAACTGTTCTCTAAAGAGATTACTCCTGTAGAATTTCTGAAAGGATAATAACGTATTTTAAAGTTGGTTTTTTTTATTTATCATGAAGTACTGAAGTGTGCTTTTCAATTACATTGGTTGTACATAACTTTTCTTCAGATTAGATGCTGAACTTCCATTGCTTAAAATACTTGCATATGATACAATAAATGCTTTAACTGGTACTGACTGCTGAGTTTCTGATTGTTCTTTGGAAAACTAACTGTTCAGGTTTTTTGTGTGCAGTATATGAGAATAAAGACAACTCTTGGAAGACATTGATCTTTAAATACTGTATTTTCTCTTCAGACTGAAAAAGATGTGAATAGCCTTGAACCGTGGCTAATAAAAGAAATGGATTCTTGTCTTTCTGACATCTGGTTGCATAAAGATATTGATTCCTTTGCTCAGGTGTTCCACCTCATTTTAACTGAAAATCTCAGCGGTAAGTTTCTCATCTTATTACATAAGAAAAAACCAATAACAAAATGACTTGAATTTCTGTAGCTATTCCGTCTCTAGTTTCAAATGTTGTTAGCTTTGAATTCTGATGCCTATTGAAAAAGTGAATAGAACTAACAGAATTAATGAATTATTTCCTTACTTCTTGTTGTACTTGTTTTGAAATCTTAACAGATGTTACAACGTGTATCTAAAATAGTGTTAAATTCATGTGAACTGAGTGATGAAATGAAATGAGGACATAAAATCTCTCTGGCCTGTTTTTTAAAAGTCTTATAAGTCATACTCATACTACATTTAGATGAAAAAATAAGAATGTTTTTATTGTGTTTGCTGATTTATTTATTTTGTACTTCTCAGTTGATTATAGACACAGTGAAACCAGTGCGACTGCACTAATGATTGCTGCAGGGAGAGGCTTTTTGAATCAAGTAGAACAGCTGATCAGTATGGGAGCAAGTATCCACTGCAGATCATCTAATGGCTGGTAAAAACAAACAGACAAACCAAAATACGGATTTATTTGTCAATATACAAATAAATTTGTATATTTTTCATTATATACAAATATATAGAGAGAAATTTCTATAATATTTAAACTAATTGCTAACTTATCTGACTACTGTAAGCAGTAATAGGTTTTGATAGTCTAAAGAGTTTCTAACTTTTATTCATCACATTGTATTCTGTAAATTCTAGATTGAATTCTTAGTTACACAGTCTTTATTTTAGGCTATGGATCTTTCTTTTGAAGTGAAAATTTAACTAAGATTTTTATGTAAATCCTTCAGGATGGCTGTGGATTGGGCTAAGCGCTTTGGACAGACAGAGGTTGTTGACCTGTTGGAATCCTACAGGTAAACTATAACTGCTTTGCAGAAAAAGTTGTGTAACGTGGTAAGGGAAATTTGTATTTTGTCTTCTTTTAATCAGAACAGTTTTTAATGTTTTATGCCTTAAAATCTGACCTAATAGCAAGATTTATTTGGGAATAGGAATGTTTCAAAAACTTTTTTTTTTTTTTAAAGTGTCATGGTGATTATGTTTGCACAACTCTTAGGATAAATGTAGTTACAGTGATGTAGGACTTGTTTTGTATTATTAGCTTTTATCATTTTGATGTGGGCATTCCTATCATGATTATATATCTAGGCAGGATGTGATTGTAGTAACTTAAATAAATAGCAGAGATCATGATTCTGCCATGTACCATTTTAATTTCAGATACTTAGTTTGAAAACAAATCTGTTGTATATTTTTATCTATACGTTGTTGATACAAATAGCCATGTCAGAGACTTTATAGGAATAACATGTACACTAGGCCATTCAAGAGTTGTTTTTTGATTAACTTAACAGTTATCATATTTTTTTACCATTTTGTAGAGACCTCTATTATTAGAACTCCTCTTAGTGTGGTTTCTGTTAATGTAGTACCTGCTTATGGGGAGAAAATGTTTGGAAAATATGCTTCTTTTAAGTATTTTAAACAGATCAAGAAGTGATGTCTTTCTACCTTGAGTTCTGACATGTTTGCTTATGGTTTTGTTTCAATGAAGTGTAAGAAAATGACAGTAAATGCTAAAAAATGAAGTTGCGTGCTTGCTGGGTTAACACTTACGTCAGGGAACAGTAATATTGTTTTGGAGGTGCTGTTCTGCTACATTTTAAAATTTAACTTCAAAAGAAGTAGTCTTGCTGGTCTTGATCTAAATTTGATTTTGTGGTTGAATGCAAACCTAAAGCAAACAGCCTTGACTCTGGTCTATGTATTTTTCTATTTTAGTGCTTCAGCAGGATTTGGAAATTTGGATGAAAGTTCCCTGGTCCGAACAAGTGGTAGTGACCTTAGTGCAGAGGACAGAGAGCTATTGACAGCTTATCATCACAGTTCTGATGATGAAAAAGTGGATCTGGACCTGATTATGCACTTACTTTATAACATCTGTCATAGTTGTGAGGCTGGTAAGTATTACACACACAGTCCCAGTAAGTTACTATGGATTTTGATAAATCCTGCCTTTTTTTCAGAAATATCAAGTAGGTAAAACCTTCCAAGTGCTAGTACTGGCATATACTGAAAGTGAACTTTCTGTTTAACTGCAAACCCACTTCTTTTTTAGGAGCAATTTTAATATTTCTTCCTGGATACGATGAGATAGTGAGCCTGAGGGACCGTATTCTTTATGATGACAGGAGATTTGCTGATAACGCTCACAGGTAAAGCCCCTAGTCTCTGTGATTGAGGTTTATATTTCTTCTTTAAAGATATTTAAAGCATCCTCTTTGTCTTGCATTAGGTACCAGGTTTTCATGCTTCATTCAAATATGCAGACTTTGGATCAGAAGAAAGTGCTTAAAAGTCCACCTTCTGGTGTCCGCAAAATAGTAAGTGTCAGAGGACTTCATCAGATATTATATTGATCTATTTTGTGTTTGCTTTTAACTATGGTTTTGGTTGTTTCTTGTTATAATTGCAGATTCTTTCTACAAATATTGCAGAAACCAGCATAACAGTCAATGATGTTGTATTTGTTATTGACTCAGGCAAGGTGAAAGAGGTATGATCGGCCTAAAATTTCTTTGGGAAGTAAACTTTGGAAAACTGTTTTTTTTATAGTAGGCTGCGAGCTAGTGCATGTCAAGCAACAAAGGTAACTGAGAAGTTTTGATGTCTATTTGTTTTATGACAAATACTGTAAACAGTAGCTGTTTAAAAACACTGTAAAAACTATTGTAAGTTGATATAGTGATATATCTTTTTTTAAACAGTATTTTTGTTTGATTTTTTTTTTTAAAACAAGTCCATCAGTTTAGACTGGCATCTTCCTGAAACTTAGAGAACACCAGAAGTTCCCTTTGTCCTACTATTGTATTGAGTCCAAACCTAATCCATTAAACTTTTAAGCATTGTTTGATATATTGAATGCCCATTCCTAAATCACTTGTCAGGAAAAGTGGGATGTCATAATGAGGTAATTTAAGACCTCGCGTATTGCTTTGAAAATTAAGTTACATTTCATAGGGGATATGAAAATTTCTGAAGTTCTCACAGTAACACAATTTTTCTGTAATTTTGCATCAAATGTAAGAAAATAAGGATGTAATTTCCAAGTGAGAAAAAGAGAAAAACTTTGATCACTGTAATAATGTATTTTTTCTTGGTTTCTGGTAACTTAAAATGCAATCCATGTCTTTTATTGACTTACAATTACCTATTGACTAGAAAACTTCCATTTAGAAAACTCTGTAGCACAAAGATACTGTGAAGGAGGTAGCATAAATTCATTTGAAACTAAGTATTCAGAACATACCTTTGTGCCAGAAGCTGCTAGTGGTTTTTATAATTTTTTTTTTATGTTTTTTAAGAACTTCTGTTGATAAATCATTACTAACTTTTATTTAAGTACCCTTATTAAATCTTGGTTTTATGTTCCCTGCTTTGCTTTTATAGAAGTCTTTTGATGCACTGAGTTGTGTTACAATGCTAAAAATGGTGTGGATTTCAAAAGCCAGTGCTATCCAGAGAAAAGGCAGGTAATAAATGCTTTATACTGACTTTTATTTTGCATATATCAAATGTCCTGACCAGTAGGAATAAAGTACTAACGTAATAGCAGCAACACTGAGTAATGTTTCTAGCCTAGTCCAGTATGATGTTGGACAATGGCCAATGCTCATGCTCTGCATTTCCCAAGTTGTACAAAAGTGACACTTGGGAATATCCCAGAACTTGTATTAGGTCTAGGTTGTTGTTCCCCCATGAACTTATTCTCCTTCCTCTTTCTCCCATGTAGCAGCAGCAGTCACAGTGTCCAATAAGGCATTTCACAACTTATCTGTGGGCAAAGGACTGCCTACTGCTAGTTTTTAATTGAAGCCCTGGCATCTCTTTGTTAGAAGAAACATTGAGCAGTAATTCCTTATTCACTGTCTCCAAACTATTCATGACTTAGCAGGCCTCGAACACGTTCTTCCCAACACTGTGGGTGAAGGCTGAGAAGTTACGTATGTAGCAACAAATACCCATATTTTGTGACGTGATATTGGCATTAACCTACAGGGATTTGAGTGTGAATGTGAGCATTTGCTGTCTCACAACCTATTTAGTCTTCATTTTATTTTTTGCTCCTAGAGTACTGTCTGACTGTTAGGGGGATGTGAAGAGGAAGAAATGAAGTTTACAACTTACATTCCTTATGGCAAAGGATGGATGAGATTTAGATTGATCTTGAATTGGCAAAACATCCCCATCACTTTATTTAGATAGCCCTTACTTTTGTTTTTCCAGATTTTTCAGTGTAGGGTTGAAAGTCTAATAATAAATTTCCCTACTACCAAAAATAATTAATGTGATGGAAAACTGTTAACTTTTTGTGTGGGACTTCCTATTAACCACAAAATTATCTTTCTGTCAGACATTCTTGCGCCTTTGCATTCTGAGTTTGCGTGGGTTGGTTTTTTGGTCGATTGTTTTTTTTTTTTTTTTAAAGAAATTCTAATTTCACACCTTCCCATATTTTATTTTCCAGGGCTGGTCGCTGTCAGCCTGGAGTCTGTTTTCGTCTCTTCAGCAGGCTCCGATTTCAGAATATGTTGGAATTTCAAACTCCAGAACTTCTAAGAATGCCACTTCAGGTGCATGTTCAGTTACAAATTATGACTTTTAAAAAATGTATTAACATCAAACCATTCTATTAATTCCAAAAAAGCATGTATTTCTTTTGTTTTGCCCAAACTTTAACAATACTTTTCTGCTTTTTAACTTACAGGAGCTTTGTTTACACACAAAACTTCTGGCTCCAATTAATTGTTCAATTGTTGACTTTCTTATGAAAGCTCCTGATCCTCCACCAGCTTTAATTGTGAGAAATGCTCTGCAAATGCTCAAGGTCAGTAGAGGAATAGATTTAAATGGGAACTGTGTATGATCTGTATTTGTGGTGTAACATGTCCTACTATCATTTCTGGTAACGTATCTTGCTGACTTTTATTTGTACAGAGACTATTGTTCAGTTACTTAAGGATGCTTTGAATTTCTGTTTGTTGTCTCTTTTCATTTTATGTGTGTGGATGTATTTTTCCATGTTAAGGGAAGAGTGTGCTTTAAGATCTGGTCTTGAACTGTTACTTATTAGTTTGACTTGCTTTTTTAGTGTTTGGGAGCAAGTCTGGGTAATGTCCAATGATCGTATCCTTTCTACTTTCATTGTAAATTAATTTTGTTTGCTTCCCCCTTTTCCCCTCGCCCCCATTTTTTATTTTTTTTTTTAACCAGACTATAGATGCCATGGACCCTTGGGAAGATCTCACTGAACTTGGTTATCATCTCACTGAACTGCCAGTAGAGCCACACCTTGGTAAAATGGTGTTGTGTGCCGTAGCTTTGAAGTGCCTGGATCCTGTTCTTACCATTGCTTGTGCTCTTGCCTACCGAGACCCCTTTGTCCTTCCTGCACTGGCCTCTCAAAAGCGTGCAGCCATGCTCTGCAGGAAACGTTTTACTGCGGGAACATTTAGTGACCATATGGTGCTTCTCAGGGCTTTCCAGGTATTGCCTCATTTCAGTAATCACACATCAAAGTAAATGATGTACCGATCAAGTTGGATGTAGAATGGTAGACTACGATTAAGTCCTTAGACAAGAAATTTTTTATTTTTGCCTAGTGGCTTTACTGGATATTGGACTCATAATTTTGTGACAGAACACTTTTTGTCTCAGCTTTTGGTGATATTTGCTAACTGGGTTAAATTCTGAATGTTACAGCAAGGTGCCCCTTTATATCCTTTATATCCGGATAACTTAGAATAATGATCTTAACATAATAATCTTTATAATAATAATAACATATTGGTTATTAGATTAGGGAATGGGTAAAGAGAATATAGTTTTTAACCAGAAAAAAAAAATCTGGTTTGTTACATTTTCTTTCTTTCAAAGTGGTTTGTGCCCTCATTTTATTGATGTAAATGTAATTTTTTTTTTTAAAAATGCATTTTTTAGTTTTACATGATCACATTAATAGGCAAATGTTAAAAAAATTATCTTTTGCAGGCGTGGCAGAAAGCACGCAGTGATGGCTGGGAGAGAGCTTTTTGTGAAAAGAACTTCCTGTCTCAAGCCACAATGGAAATCATTGTAGGAATGAGAACGCAGTTGCTTGGCCAGCTTAGGGCCTCAGGTAATAGCTTGGAAAAAGTTGTAATGTAGTTTTGGAGTCAAGTTTATACAAATTGTAACAAGAATAGTGTTCACTTGTGTGATTTTCCTTCCTTAATTTGAAACAGTATGCATCCATGCTGGGCATGGTGGAGGTGCTAGAGTGAGAAGATGTGGCTGGGGAACAACTGATCTAACTGAAAGCACCCTGGTTGTTCAGCATGCCACTGGCTTTCAGTTTGAGATATGTTTCCTTGGATTTTTCCGTTCTAGTAAATTGTTTCCATAGGAATTTGTTAAAAAAGAGTTCAGACCTCAGGTTCTGAGGCAGAGTCAGTTAATTTCAGCTCCAGCTGGATGTCCCCAGAGAGGGACCCTGAACAAAGAAATCACTGGGCCTTTATACCCTCACGATCTGTGCACACGATCTTCATGTGCCCTGCATGTGCCTCACACACTCCTCTTGGTCCAGTTTATGGTCTGGGATATTCTAACACCTCACTGATTTCTTTCTCCATGTCCACATCATCAGGCCATTAACTGCTCTTCCAGCCTGGGTCAACCTTGGGCCCCTCTAGGGTCTCAACCCTTATCCTCCCTTGCTTAGTTGTTCATGCCAACAGAGTTCATTTAAAATTCACCTACACTGGATTTTGAGCAGGGCCCCCTCATGCTAAGCTATCAGCAAGTTACAATTAAACTTAAACCTGCACAATTAAGTTCTGATATTCTGTGAGTAAACTAACTTTAAACCACAATAGGAATGTCTTAGTGTTAGTATTATAAAAGTAATTATATTGTATGCAAGTATAAAAACTCTTCCCAGGAAGGATTTCAGTGTAATGGTTTCTTCTTGGTGCTGTTAAGGTTAGCAGTCATGAAAAATACAACTAATGTGTAGTTTATTTCACTTTTTTTTTCCGGTTCCTTTTGAGAAGCAAAGAAATAGATCTTAAGTACAAGCAAGTATAACACAATTTTTATGTCTTCTTTCTTCAGGTTTTGTTAGAGCCAGAGGAGGAGCTGATATCAGAGATGTTAATACAAACTCTGAAAACTGGGCTGTAGTTAAAGCTGCCCTAGTGGCTGGGATGTATCCCAATCTTGTGCATGTAGACAGGGAAAGCCTGGTTTTGACTGGACCAAAGGAAAAGAAAGTGCGATTTCATCCTACCTCTGTGCTTAGTCAAACTCAGTACAAAAAGGTAAAATCACTTAACTTTTTAGAAAATACTGTTTTCTGGCAGCCTATAGAATGAAGAAGTGGAGTTGGTTGATTTTTCCAATATTTCAGTTAGTCCTTCCAAATGGAACACAACAAAATGTTAAAAAGAAAAAGCTAATTATAAAAGTGTTTTCAAGATGTAACAATCTGTGCTCATAACAGCAGGAAAAGGTTCTACTCTGAAAGCTTTTTTTTTTTTTTTTTTGAGATGCTTTTTTCATAGCAAAATATTTTGTTTCAGAGTGATTAAGATAGTTTGGTAGTCTGGTTGAATTTCCTTGTGCTTTTTTAATTTGCGTGTGTATATAAATATGTATTTATTCTACATATATAAAATAAGCATTACGTTAAAATTGATTTTAATTAAACAGAAAGGATGAAATAGCCTAATCTTATTTGCTCTTGCACAGATTCCACCAGCAAATGGCCAAACTGCAGCTGTTCAGGCACTCCCTACAGACTGGCTTATATATGACGAAATGACGAGAGCTCACAGGATAGCGAACATCAGGTGCTGTTCTGTGGTAACACCTGTCACTGTGGCACTCTTCTGTGGACCAGCTAGGTTACCAAGTAATGCTTTGCAGACATCTTCATCCATTCGAGGTATACTGGAGCCTGGATTTGGAGTATGGGATATACTAGTAGGTGGTGTGGAAGGCTTATTTTTCATGTGTATTTTCTGCGTATATTGGCTAATTCTTAAAACAACAGAGCTATGGTTCCTGTAGCTCTCTAAGAATAGTTTGTAGTCTCTGTAATAAATGTCTCTGCTTTATGAATCCTTGTACATTCATATCTATAAATTACACTTAGTTCTGTAGTCTCAGAAATTACAGTATAGTTTGTAAAGAAATAAAAAATGCAAACAAAATGTCTAATGACAGTACTAATGCTGAGAAGTGTAGTATGTATGTCTTTTTTTCTTCAGCCTAGTTTATTTGATTCTTTGAACCAAATTATTCAAACTGAATAATTTAGCTACAATCAATATGTCATATAGTCATATTGCTTCCAGCTGACACATGCATTTTAAAGAATATTTTCTACTGATAACTTTTAATGACAATTAGCCATACTATTAACTAGAAGCAATAAAGAATGTATCAAAATTTTCTTTTTTCATGTTTAAGTGGGATGCTGTAGGAGTAGATGCAAAAATAATCTATCCTGCTGTCAGTTCTATAGAAATACTAGTTTGAATCAAAGTAAGAGTCCAAGATATTTTTGAAGCTTTCTTGTCTTGCTCTTAAACTGTTACCCTTAAAATAGTGTTAATGATGATTGAATTGCACTTTGGGAAAAAAAAAAAGGAATCCAAAATAGCCATGTGCATATATAATTTTTTTTCCCTAATGGGTCTTTAAATATGCTGTTTTACTAGGAAATAAACCATAGAGCAGTGTGTGATTTTACAAACAACTTCAGGCAAAAGTTTGATAGTGGCTTGTTGATACTGGTGAACGTACATGAGTGAGTCCTATCACATCAATACAGGTGTTTACTGACTAGGGCCTTCAGCAGGTCTGACTACTTCGGTTTTGCTAACTGAAGCAAAGACTTTCACTGAGGTGTATTTGCAGAAGTTAAAAAGTGTGTTTACAAATATTTACATTTTAAAATAAATTTAAGAAGAAAATTGTTGCCGCTAATCCAGTAGTGTTCAAGTTTTTGTATGTAAATAATATAGAGGTGTTAATGCATCTTTTGTATTTAATTCAGGGGGTGGGGTATCTAATGAGAGCAGTGACAGTGAGATGGAGGACAAAACAACTTCTAATTTATCACTACTGAAGCTAGATGAATGGCTCCATCTCAGACTGGACCCTGAAGTAAGTAATGTGTCATTTCCATGTTGGTTACATGTAGAAGGATAATTATGTTAAATCATCCTAAAAAGATTTGTGGAACATCTGAGTAAAAAAGAATTTTCTGTAAGAATGGTCTGTTTGAGTCTCTTAAATTTACATGACAATGTACTCTGTGAGTTAGCCTTTATTTCATGAGTTGGTTGAGAAATATAAGAAATAGATCAACAGGGACTCAACCCCCTTTTACCCAGACTAGTCTGTTGTGTGAATTCATGTATTCAACATCCAAGTTGTAAGGTTTCCTAACTTACAACCCATAACTCTCAATTCTTGCACGTATGAGCAAAAAAGAATAAAAATTATTAGTTACCTAGCCAGCAGTGAGAGTGCTCATCCTTCTTCCTTGGTCATGATGTGGGTGTCCCCTGTATCACACCGGGAAGCAGGAACGACTCGGCAGTCCAGCTGCTGTTAGATCTGCTTCAAAAGTGCTTTGGGTAAGCTGATGTGTTATACTTTCCAGCTTGGCAGTTTGGTCTATTTCCATAAATTAGCAGATTCTAAAGTAGGTGCCAGACAAAAGATAATGGCTACAGGGATCAGCAAGCTGCAGGTGGTGGTGGCTGTATAACGGCCCTTCTGCTCTTTCCGGCCCCCTGTATTGCCTGTGTTGTGCTCCCAGCACACATCAGACCTTAGCATAAGCTTGGTTAGCCAAAATCTGAGTAGAAGTTGGAAGAACAGTCCCAATGGCATATTGTATATTTCCTTCTCAGAGGATGACTAAAGTTGGATCACAACGGAGCACCTGAAACTGGAATTGCTGAAAGAAAATTGTTATGAGATTATAGAAAAAGAATCAAAAAACCTCAGCCTTTGAAGATAGAAGTTTTCAGGTCATTGAGAAGTTGTGCCTGTGGTAGGAGGTAGAGTAACTCAGAGCTCTTTTCCATATGGTATGACTGAAGAGTGCAGGAATACAGACTGACTGATAGAAAAGGCATAAGATATAAGAAGATTAGGGTTTTCTAAAAAAAAGATTAATTTTTAAAGTGAAAAATAAAAAATGCTGTGTGTTTACAATACAGTTTTAAATTGTGTGCAGAGCTATGTGAAATGTTTTAAAAATTATCACGCACCTGACGAAAGAAAAGGTAACAGCTTAGTTTAAATGTGGGGGGTTTTCCTCCTCTCTGGGACCTTAGTCTTGCTTCTCAGTCAGTCAGAATGCCAGCTGCTGCCTGATAGGAAAGACTTGAGGTACCCTTTTCCTATTTCATCTAATTTTAATTAGTCTTTAACAGAATTGAAATTCCTTACAGGCTGCTAATTTGCTGTTGCAACTTAGACAGAAGTGGCATAGCTTATTTCTGCGTCATATGAGAGCTCCTTCAAAGTCGTGGTCTCAAGCTGATGAAGCAACTATAAGAACAATTGTAGCTGTTTTAACTGCTGAAGAACAGTCTGCAGGTTTGCAGCAGCCGTCAGGAATTGGTCAGAGACCAAGACCTGTGGCTTCTGAAGAACTTCCTTTAGCATCTACACGGAGGTCAGGCAACAGCAGAAAAAGTGCAGCAGAAACTGAATTCTCTGACTCCTCTAATGCTGAAAAGTAAGCTGTTGAGATCTTCTAGAGACTGTAGGTTGTAATTTATTTACCTGTAAAAGCATGGCTTGAATTTCTGCTAGTATTGAGAAGGAAGAAACAATATAAATACAGCTGAAAGCTTTGATACTATCTTATGCTGTGTTGTAGTTGTGATTTCATGGAGAAGTATTTCATATGTATGCCTGCTGTTTAAGAGAGCAGTCAGGAATATTGACCATAAGTTGTGCTCTTTGAGAAGTAGCAGGAGAGGTTTAACTGTAACATTCAAAAATCAATGCATGATAATTATATTTTTTTAGTTAATGTTTAATATGTTTTTTGAATTACTGTAATATATATAGTTATGCAATAGGCTGATATATAGATAAAAATTATTCTGTGCCTGCTTGTAAAAGTTGTGGTATGTCCTATATCTACCTTTTTAGAGTTTTAATGAAATCTACACCTCCTGCACTTCACCAGGCAAAGAAGTACAAACGAAAAAATATTTTACACTCCACACAAACTTCAGATGACAGGTCAGATCGATCATCTGTGAAGTCTGCAGACAGCAGTAGCTATCCTAGCCCTTGTGCTAGTCCTTGTTCTCCAATATCTGGAAAGGTAAAGTTCTCATAACCATATTACCCTGCTCTTCAAAATGAATAGAACTTCTTGCTGGTATCTTTCAGCACCTATCAGGTATTGTATTGGTAAATTAAGAACTGAACTTAGATTTTCATTGTTAACAACTGCATAATATTTCTTTCTGGAACTTAAAATCAAGTCTAAATATCCTTGTTGCACTAGGTTAATACAGTAAAAATATTATTCTCTGCAGACTTCTGAGGTAAAGCTATCCAAAGTTGAAAAAAACAGATTTTTTTTTTTTTAAACTTTGTATACTAAACAGTGAAGGTGTGTACAGCACATGCACTTCTGAACCCTTTGGTTTCTGCCTTCCTCTGTTTCTGTAATAGCATACATTGGTACTGATTCTATAAGTTTTGTATTATCTGCCTTATTACAGCTGCTTGGGGGTTTGGGGTTTTTTTATGATTATTTTAACAAAGGACACATTTTTAATTAGGTTCTTGTCATAATTCTCTCTATATACTTGAATAGTAAACTGCAGTAATACTAAACAGATCACTGAGGGGACAACCCATTGCTCTTTTCATCATGGACTCACTGGAGAATTTAGTAATGCCTCTTAAGTCTTTCAGTTTTTAGATTCAGCCAGTGTTACAGAGAGAAAACTTCATGTTTCCTGAAGATGGAATACGAGTAGTGTGCTGCAGGCTACAGTCCAGGATGATTAATTTTGTGTGGAACTACAGGTCCATCAGACCTTCAAAGAATTGTAATTACTAAACTATTCAGGCCTGTTCTACTGTACTTGCTTCCTGCCCCTCATGAATGAATTACTATGTTGAAAAGTGCTTAAAAATGTAAAATAGATGTGAAAATCAATTCAGACAGGAACAGCAGATAGATTCTATGTTTCTTGTATGATCTGGAAGAGAGGAGGAGTGCAATGAAGGGATTTCTGTCTTTGTGTGTGTAAAACTTTAGAACTAAAACCTGGTTTATTTTATTGTATTTATTAATTTAATTTTTCCAGTGTTCCAAATCTCCTTCACCAAGACAAAATATGCCAGTTCGGTACTTTATAATGAAAAGTAGCAACTTGCAGAACATTGATATTTCTCAGCAGAAGGGTATATGGTCCACTACGCCAAGTAATGAGCGAAAACTAAATGGAGCCTTTTGGGAGAGCAGCATGGTTTACTTAATATTTTCTGTTCAAGGGTCTGGACACTTTCAGGTGAGTTCTTAGCTAATACTGAATATTGGCTGTAGTTAATGTTTTAAGAGGCTGCAGCAAATGCCTTTGTGTAGTATGGAGTGCTTTCCTTATGACTCCTGACCTGATAAGTAGAGTAGGATGCCAATGTCTCTGGTTGTTGAGGAAAGAGTACTTCATTCTTCTCTGAAATAGACTGTTTTAGTTAACTCAGTTTGTCCCTCAAAGGCTAAGACTAAATTGCATCCAAACAAAATGAGTCAGAATAATGTTTATACCCTATATAAATGGTTTCAAACAACTACAGTGAAATAAGTAAATTAAAAAATCCACACAAAGCAAGTGATTGCTGCTCTTTTCTCTGCATACCAAAATAAATATTATAAGTGAACAAGCAGTTACAAGTCACAGCTTTCTAAAGTCAGCAAACTCATAGATGGCTTTATTACAGATTTTAATAAAAACTGTTTTGCCCGAATTGTGGTTTTCTAAAAGTTAGGAAACTGGGAAGCATGGCCATGATTCTTCCAGAGCTGTGTCTTGACTTTGTATTTACTGAGGTATTTGTCAACAATTTGTTGACAGATTTGTGGCCAGTTTAAAGTTACACTTGACCTGGTAGTGCAAAGTTGCAGGTTAGCCGTGTTGGAGAGTCAGCTAAACTCAATTGTTCCAGGTAAAGAAAGTTCAATTTACCTCTTTATATATAAGCTATTTATGGAAGTCAGCTGAATTTAAAATCTAATGAACCAACCTAAATACAGCTATCTTGGTAGTACTGCTGGAGGATTGCAGTGAGATACACATACAATGATTTGGCAAATGCAGTGTAATATTGAAAAGTAATTTTCAGCATGCCAGTTGATGCTGAAAATAGGCAGTTATGTTGGTGCTCTTAGACAAGGAAGCCGGAAAGAAAAGACACCGAAGTCAGGATGTGGGTGGTTGATAGTGCCTTGCCCTTCCAGCTTTGACAATGTAGTAGACCTTTATGAGAACGTTAGATTAACTTCTCTAATAATATTCTCTTATCCCAGGTGTCTCCTTTCTTTCTGCCTTTATTTTTCCTCTGTTTCTTTTGTTGATTTTCATTGAAGTCTGGCTTGAGCAATCTAGAAGTGCGTGTCTAACAGCAGCAGTATGTGCTGGTAACTTACAGAGCGCACTGCATCTCTTGGACTCTTAAGTCATAACTGGCATAAATTTCCCTAAAGGGCTGATACATTGTACGTGGCCTTGGTTTATTTTTGGTTTGTTTGGGGGAGTGGGTGTATTTAAGGGTGTCCTTAAATGAGTTAGATGCAACCTTGGATTTGTGGTTTCTTTCATTTTCTTTCTGAATATTTGTCTTGTTGGAACTTCTTTCCACTTCATTGAAGAAGGAACTAAAAGCAACTTTGCCTTCCATCTTTGAAGAACAGCTGCACTCTTCTAATTCTATATGAAAGTTTGTTAACAGAGAGGGAACAGGGGAAGGAAGGAATAGATTTGCTCTAGAAGTATCTACAAGTAACAAGGAGTAGCTAATGGACTATTCTGTAGTAGAACATTCATCTTGATTCCTTGCACTTCAAATGTTTTACAACACCTTTTCAACCTCTGTTACAAAGCTTAAAAAATCTGCAGTGGTAATTGCGAGAGATGAATTGAGGGATGTTCTTTGTGGTCAAAACTCTAGAAGATATATTTTAAGTTGAAAAAACCAAATGATACTTCTAACTTTCTTGATGTAAACATTTTAGAAGTCCAGTCATTTATTTAATTCCAGCATAAATAGATATGCTCTCATTATGTCCTTTCATATTTAAATTTTTATTCCAGGGTTTTGCTAGAATGGGTTCAGCAATAGGGTGTGAGAAAAGTCAAGACTGGGGATCTGCTGGTTTTGGAGGTGTATTTAAGGTGGAGTGGATCCGAAAAGAAAGCATTCCTTTTCAGTTTGCACACCATTTGCTCAACCCTTGGAATGACAATAAGAAAGTACAAATAAGCAGAGATGGCCAGGTAATGTTATTCTCTTCTGAAGTTTTTATTTGGTAGAATTGTGTATCGTTTATTAACTTGTTCAGCCTTGACATTCATCTCAACTGTCCTCATATATCTGTTAATCTGAATCAGAGTTCATTGATCTGCCCTGTGCCTTTTGCTAATGGAGAATTACTGTTGAACTAGTGGAAACACTGGATAAAATAAAAGAGGTTTATTACTTAATTTGTATTTAAAAAAAATAGATAATTTAAGTCTGGATACATCCACAAATGAATGTTTGAGGTTTTTTTTAATTTCAGAGGTTTGTTCCATGTTTGGTTCAGATGTGTTCCCTGAAATAGTCTGTCACACCCAAATAACTGTTCATAATGAGAGCTTTGAGTTTTCTGTAAAACCTGAAGAGAATCTTGATATTTGAGATGGAATAAAGCTTGGGACTGTTCTCCAGTTTGTTAAATCTAAATTTAACTACAAAAAGCCCGAAAAGAATTGGTGCAAGAGTTCTCTGGCAGTTTCTGTGTTCTCCTCAGTCCCCTCCCAAAACATCTCCTTGATACAACATGGTAGAGCTAAACTTCTTGTATTGTCTTCTCACTGCTTCCCCAAAACCTCTCCAGTTGTAAGAATGAGGAAAGGAGCATACTGCAAGAACAAGGACAGGAATGTAGCACGTACTGTAGTTGACAGTACTTCTCTTGTAAGTGGCTCTTAAGACCTAAAGAATCTCAATGATCCTAAAAACAAGTGGTTTATATTGGTTTATATGATTCCACCAAGAGCCACTGTGTGACCTGTGACCTGCCTTTCCACGTTCTCCACCACACTTGATGGAATTAAAGTTAAAAGATGTGGAGAATCGTAATCTTTAGTTAATGAGAAAGTGACGTGTGGAAGGTAGGAATTCTGTGGTGGATCTGTTCTTGTATATGATGGTGATGTGTTCACTGGGAATTCTCTTCGTGAGAACTGACACCCTACAGTGAAGGAAAAAAGCCCCAAACAGCCTGTAAGCCAGGGTTGCTTATGGAAGTTTTTAATCTCCTGCTGAGCCCTTCCTGTGTGTGGAATTCTAATGTATGATTTAACGGCAAAAGGAACGAGCTTTTTCAGAAAGGTTGAAAGCATTCACTGGCAAACTGTTCTAAGAATTTTGTAATTAATAGTTCTTCTGTGTCAGTAGTAGCAGTGCTAATAACTTCTGTAATTTCCTGATCATTTCTAGGAGCTGGAACCACAAGTTGGAGAGCAGTTGCTGCAGCTTTGGGACCATATTCCTTTGGCAGAAAAAAACTCTACTGATTAAACATGTCAGATAATGTGATGGAGGTAGTTATTTCATGCATTGTTTTCTGGTTTTATGATAGAGGAAAAGATGTCTACTACATACAGTGTATTGTTACAGTACTGCCTTTTGCTTGTAGGTTGTGGAAGAGCAGTTGCACTTGGGACTAAATATTCTCTTCCTTTTGGTTTCTTTTAGCTGTGGTTGTTGGAACATCAGCTCTAACCACAAGAACCAGCAGCGTGTCTACAATGTAAAGATGAGGAAGAAGGTGGCGCAACAGATTCCTGAAGCTGCTAGTCATACTATGCAGCTAGCAGTGGAAAAATAAGAGGGAATTATGTTGGTTTCAGTGTTTCCTTGTCTTAACAAGTGTCGATAACATTATCCACCAATCTGTTTTTGACTGAATTATTTTTTCTACAGTAGCATCCAGTAGATATTTAAAAACATGGTAAAGTTCAACTGATTTTGAAACAATGCAACATCTGTAAGTTATTCGTGGGTTTAAAGTAGCACAGCAGACAATTTAAATACGCAGTTTACACTTAAAGACTTCTCCAGTAAAATCCAGTAAAATGTGTGAAAGAAACCAGTGTAATGTTAATTAACCAATCTTGCAGTTTGCATAAAAGAAATAAATTGAGATTAAATGGCTTCAAATAGATTAGAGGATTCCATAAGTGTTTGTATGGCAGTGCAGATTTCTGTATGACAGTGCAAGAGAGCAGGATATATTCATACAAATACTTAGACAGCTGGAGAATATTACTTTTTAACTTAAATTCATGAGTCTTTTGAGTGTGGGTTGATCCAGTGGTGTATCCAGTTTCAAATACTTTTTGCCTTTAAGAAGTATTCACACTTGGATAAGCTGGAACAGTCTTTCAGAGGCCTGTTGCCAAATAGTACTCTAATAGTTCACTAACTTGGGGATTGTTAGAAGATTTTTACTTCTTTTATAAAAAATAAAAAATAATTACCAGTACCACTTCCGTCATCTTTCAGTGTAGTTCATGCTTCCTTTCTATACCTTGTCTTTCAACTTCTTTTCTTTCTTCCACACTACTGTTGTTTTGCTTTATTTCGCTTCTCCTTAGTCTTTAAGGTACTGTACTATAAGGTGGCATAAATTCAGTCTGCTCATTGTCAGCACTATGTTTGTGGTCATTCTCAGATTAATAGAATGCTCCTGAGCCTCTACTTAGTTTCTCACAGGATATACTCACAGTTCAGACTACCCTGTATATTTGTTCTTGCATTCTGTGTAGTGACTTCCATATGTAAACTGTCGGTTTTAGTAGGTTTAGTGCCAAGACTAGCAGGGTCTGTGTAATGCTGTAATGCCTAATGCAGTGTTTCAGGAGATGGTGCACACAAGGGAGCCGTGAGGCTCGTGTTACCTTATACAGTACTTGCAGACCCGTGCCCACAAAGAAATGTGAGGTGTATTGCCCTGTATAGGATTACGGGTCACCATGCACTCCAAGGACAGAGCTGGCAGAGAAGGAGAGCAGGGGTAGGCGTAATGTTTGGTTAACGAACCTGAAGAGGGCTTCTGCAGCTTGATGATAAGAACAGTCCAGCCAAGGACTTTGCATTCCCCAAGGGCGTTGTCTGGTGTAGGTCTCTTGTTTGGAGAAGAGATTGTACCCTGCTGCCTGTGTCACAGCCACAGTCATGTAATTTTTGGCAGTGCCCAGATGTCATGTCTCGCCCAGTCTTGGAGGATTATTTGACTTGCTCTTGTTACAACCCAGGTAATTGTACTACTGATCTGTATTTTTGCCTGTACTGTTATTTGGAGATGGACTGTTTGTCCCTGAAGCTGTTGGTCTGGTGTTTGTTACCATATTCTGTAACCTGGCACGGCTGCCTTAAGCCCTTATGCTCTGGTGTTAGAGGTCGGATGTGACACACTGCATCATGGCCAGCCCTGACCCTGTAGCAGGTGCCTCAGTTGATTACTTCGGGACTTTGCCATGCCCATGCACGTCAGATTCTACTTTGATTAGAGCAAGTCAGATGGATGGAAACACAAAGGAGAGTTCCCCTTATATCTCTTGACTCACTGCCTTAGAGATACTGAGCAGGATTTGAAGCAATGCAGTTTACTACCTACAAAAGGATCCATCCCTTAGCCGGCAAGACCCTGGGGCTGTTTTAGAGGAGAAGGCTTTAGCTCCTATTTGTGTTAAAAGCCATCAGACTAATGTGGGGAGCAATGTGTGATCCTCCAGGTAACAGTATCTGCCTGTGAAACATTTGATCATTGTCTGGATGCTGTGGAAAAGGTAATTTCTTTATGTAGAGTCCCAGAAGACAGGAATAATACTTGATCTGATTCAGATTCAGACAATGCTGTGTCAAGTTCCTCGCAAACAGAGGACTTGGTAATCTAATCAATTGTTAAAACAGAGTATGATGCTTGACAGGTGCCACTACACGCTCTTTCACAAGCACTGATGTAGCCAAACTAAGCAGGTGCTCTCACAAATCTGTTACTATAAACCATTTAACCTGGCTGGCAAATATGTTACACAGCAGACGGAGGACACCATCTGAGTTTCAGACTGGAAAGCTTGGAGTCTCACTGGGGTATGGGATCCAACTACAGTTTCCAGCAGGAAGTGCAGATACTGTCTTCCAGGGAGCACTAGGACATGTTCAGAGAAGTACCCCGAGATGATTGAGGACCCCTGGGCCAGTCCCACAGATTTGGATTGAGTTTGGCCAGGGTGGTCATCAGTCATGCTTTAGAAGTAGCACCTATGGCAGAGGAACATTGTGTGAACATTTTCCCACATGTTGCATAAGTGCCCACTAATCAAAAAGGGTCTTGGTCCGCTTGAAGCCCATTTCAATAGGCAGTGGCCTCACAGGCACAGCAACCAACTTCACATGGGCCCATCTCTTACAAAAGTTAGTGTCTGGAGAACGATCTAGTGGACTTTTCTTCATGCTATTGAAGCATTTGAATGTTCATCTGTAAGGACATGATTCTGCTTGCTTTTAAATGATTTGAAAGAAAAAGCTTCAAGAAGCTTCCCTCTGATCTCTCTCATTGGATGATTAGTGTTATGGCAACCTTGCTTTCTCAGAGAGACTCCTTTATTTTCTGCACCTGTCATCCATATAAATTTAGTAGGTTTCATCTAGTAGAAATCAGGACATCTTTATGGCTAGCCATCACTTCAGTTAAATTGTTGCAAAATGTCTGTACAGTTATTTCACTATGCAGCAATGATTTTCTGATAGTTCTTTCTGCAGAATCCTCTGCTCTGGTTTCATGTTGTGTCTGTAAGACCACAGCTTTGAATGTTTTGGAAAACCACTCCTTACAGCCGTCAAGCAGGTTCTGGTTTCCTAACCTTGTGTATTGACATTCTCTGTTTTCACTTTGTATCACCTGGGTCTCCGAAGAGACAGATCTTGGTAACCATGTGTCTGATGTTACCAACAATATCATCCCTCTGTGGAAGAACTCCAGTACTGCACCTCTGTACTGGGATTTTTAGAGACACCTCATCTGGCTGATCATGACTGAGTGTGATTAAACCCACTCAGTGAAGTGAGAACTAAAGCAGGATGAAGGCCACAGAGGTGAATGTATCTGAAAAGACAAATGAGAGAAATAGCCCATCACCATCTTCTGCGCAACAATAAAAATCCCATCCTGGAGGTTGTAAGCCAGGAGTGATTTACTCTACTTTGAAGTAAATGAAGTTCTTGCAAGCTAGACCGTTGCCCATAAACACTGGAGTGAGGAGAAAGGAAATATAAATGGAGGACAGCCACAGGTTTGCAAATTTTTTTCATGCATGAAAACCTAGCAGTACTGATTCAGGGCAACTCTTGTCATGTTCCTCAGTGCAGTAGGCAAGATCTTTGCCAGTGGTTCATGAGAAAATGCTGAGGTGTGCTGCCTTCTCAGGAACATATTTCTGAAAATAGATAAAAGTGGCAAGCTGTTTTGCCACAGACAGAATTTGGTTCCTTTTGCTAGGAACGGAAGTAAGTTTTTTAAGTATTTCTAAGGGGTTTTTTTGTTAAATATTTTACTTTTATAAAAATCGTATGTTTCTATTGGTTATTTGTTGCAACTACTTATTCCAATATTTGCTTTTTTAAGTTTTTTTGCCACTATTGAACTGTAATTTTTGCTCCATCATCCCAACAGCTATAGAGACATTTCCTCTGATCCTTGTGGGTTTAATTTCTACTGTGAAATTTTTTGCAGTTTCTGTCAAAATGAAATCACAGCTCATAACTGGCAGATTTCTCTGAGCTGGTTGGATCAGTCCATAATTACCCCGAGATGCTTTGTCTTCGAAGTGAGTTAGAGTGGTTTCTGCAATTACTAATTTTTCCCCCCTTTTTTTTCTCATGTGGAGCTGAAGTGATTGTCCCAGAGCAATCACTTTCTAGATGTATTCAGTCACTGTCTGAATGACATTAGCTGTTAAAAGAAATTTTTGTCACTAGGCTCTCATCTCCATCTGTTAGATGTATTGGCACAGATCAATTATGATACCCAGTAGCTTGATCTTGGTGCCTTAGAAGAGAGACCCCATAAAAAGGAATCCCTGGGCAATTATGCACTTACAATCTAAACTCCCCATCCCTCATGTGACAGTCCAGACCAACACCATTATTAGGGTCTGGGGTCTTTTTGCTCTTTGTTGCTTCACTGTTTTGTTACCAAGTGGTTGCTGTGTGGTTTCCTTCATATACTCTTAGGTTGGTTTTGGTGGGGGTCAGTTCTGTAGTCCATGGTACAATCTGGTTGTTTCAGTTCATAGACCATGATCTCTGGGTTGTCCGGTCCAGCTATTAATTTTTAACTAATATTTGGGGAATAGCCATGTCTATTCTAACTGTTGTTAATGTTCATATTGTTAGCTCCAGGTTTCACTATGATCCATCTTTGACTTAGACATGATCAACATGTATAGTTTAGATAGAGTTCAACTTGTGGCTTAACAATTCTAGCTACTTCTGTCAAGCAAGCACTTAGCTACTTTCAAATAATACAAAATTTTAAACATTAGTAGTTTGTCTCCTGTTGCTCTACATCTTTCTTCTAGCACTTAGCTGCACTGTTACCTTTCCTGTAGATCATGCTGTGTTGCTTTCAGCCATCTCTCAGCTGTCTTTGTTGCATCTTCTAACAGGTACCACAGGCTAGAAAGTAGGTGATGCTGCTCTGCATTAAAAACTTTATTTGCTGTTTTGATTCTTTTGACAGATGTTGAAAGGGTGTTGCCTAGATCGAAAGTGTAAATCTGGGTTTAAAGACAAATCATGAAAGTAGACTGAGGGAATACCCACAGTAGAGAATAAAAATTAAGAGTCCTGAAGATATTAAAAAGCATGCCCATAATTAAATCAGGCAATTCAGAAAGGTGGTATTTTATTTGTGTCAAGCCCAGAAGGAGTTTTAATGCTAATTTCATACCTTGGGGATGTGAAATCATTATTTTTTGCCTTGTGTTGTATAGTGCATAACTCTGAGATTCACAAGCTGATCTTTTAAGTTTGCCTATGTGAGTGGTCATATTGCATTTGGTACTGTTGATATATGAGCAAAGGTTGTAGCTCGAGGCTCTTAAATAATATACCGCTTTGTTCTATCCATATGGAATGTCTGGTGAAGCCTAGCAGCAGTCAAATAAGATTAAGAAATAGGGAACAAAACACAATTGCCAAAATTGCTACTATATGAGGATGTTCTGGACACTGGGCAGAAACTGTGAATGAAATTGTATGACACATGTAAAATAGATTTAATAACTTCTGCTCTTGTAAACCATATTGATAATGTATTTTAAAAGCAAACTGCGTGGAAATAGGTACTCTCTGTGCACCGACAAGCTTTCTGTGAATTTTAGCTTATAGTGTGTCTAGTTAAAAGCACAAAACTTCCTTTCTTTGATTGTTTTGATGGTTCTTTTCAGATTAAGCATCTCTTTTCATACTCATGCTTGTTGTATTAGTTTAAGTGCAGTTAGTAATGAAGAAATCTGTCTTGCAACTTGACAATTTCAGCATTTCAATGGCTGCTGCTTTCGACAGCTTATCTACTGCTAAGTTCCAACATGCCCTAAAACAATGTACAAAATAAGATTTCATTGCTGTAAGAGAACTGCTGTGCTCTATTCATAGCTTTTTTATGAAAATGGGATCTACTTTTTATTCTAGGACAGGCCTAGGGAGTGGAGCAGAAGTAGCGGTCTAGGAGGAAGAGAAAAGATAAAAGGGCCACAGGACACCTCACAAACAGGCTGTGAAGCTTCTGAGAGACCCATGGACTGATGGTTTAGCTTATTTTCCCGATTACCTGGTTGACTGGAACTGTTAATATGTGAATGGTGTAAGTTTCATGTGTGAATTTTCCTGGTCTTCTATCTTCAGAGGCACTGAAAAAATATGTTGCAAAGTTCCATGACCTAGCTTGGACATCAGAGGACTGCAGTAGCCACAGTCATAGTGCTCCTTAGTCTGAAGTTGAGGTAAGGTTTAGCTGCCTAGTTCTGCTTTTGTTTCTCTTTAGAGCATTGAACCTGGATGAGATCAGAAAGTGATTAAAAAAACCGCACCATGCTGTGTTTCCCAGGTGAGATAGACAGAATTTGCTATGTTGTCTCCCAGTACTCAATTTTAAAAACTGCAGAAAACATGCTTTTGTCAGACTTGAAACCTAATGGGAATGTGCTAGTTCCCATTTAAAAGTCAGGACAATTTTGATTGAAGTCGGAGATCACAGGCACCCTGTTTTAACACTCCTAGAAAGGAAATATTGCTGAAAAGGGGAAATTTTAACTTCCCAGGCACATCATCAGTAAATGGCAGAGCCCTGATCTCCTAAGGTTTGTTTTAATTGATGTTGCTCCACTCAGTAACAAATCAAACCAACAACAGGTGTTGTCCAGCTTTGGTAAATATGGACACAAGAGTTATAGGAAGTATCCATGGGCAGAAAGGTCATACCAGTTGGTATAAGGTGGAAGAATGGAAGGAGAAAGTAGCTCTGTTACACTCCTGTGAACACCAATATTACTTTTTAAAAACATTTTTTAGATGAGGGGTTTCCTGAACTCTGAACATGTCAGAGCTGTTGAATTGTTTGTATTATCTGTGGTGAGACACCAGATGAGCAGGGGTGGTACAGGAAGAAGTATTCACTTTGAAGGAATACAAACAATGATGTCAGAAAAAATAGGGCTCTGAAGATCCTTCAGAGTGAAGCTAGGTGGTGCAGTTGACTAGCACATGAGCTCTAGTCCCTGAGGACTGTTTAAAATGAAACCTGGTTTTATTAGCAGTTGCAAATAAAGTGGCCTCTCCCGAGGAAAAGTAGTGAATTATGGTAAGGAATTTGTATTATAAGCCTGCTGCTTTTTATCTGACATACCTATGAGTTTTTGCTTCTCCAAAAAGGAGGATGATGAGACATGCTACAGTGCAGGTAGATATTAGAAGATATGTCTTCAGAACTGTTATTAAATACTTGTTAATTTTTTTCCTCCTCCATGGAAAGCAGACATTATTAGACAAGCAATAATGATATGTTAGTTGTTAAAGGCTTTAAATAGTAATTTTCTTGTGTAAACATTACTAATTACCTGCAAGAAATGATGAACATGAGGATAGTTTTTCTAAGTAAAAAGGTCAGCTTAGGACAGGGCTCAGGATCCAGCTTTCAGCCCTGGTGCCCCAGACTCTTCACCAGCTATGTTGCCCTTCTTTTTGTTACACCTTGTCTATTCTTTAGCTTAGTCTATTTATTACCTCTTGGTCCCTCAGCACTTGAAAAATATAAGTCCTTGCCTAGCTGAAGTGCAGACACCAGTAGGCTTCTCTGTAACACTAATCTCTGCTTCTTGCTATTTCTGTTGTCCTAAAGCAATTTTGGTTTACTCTGTTTCAGCTGTAACCTTAAAAGTCATCTCTTAAGAGTGCAGGAGACAGCAGTTCCAGTGTGTCTGAAGTCAAGAAAGTGAGGCAGGTCAGCTGAGCTGAGCTGAGCATGGATTTTCTGCTAGAACTTAGGTGGAAAAGGAAAGTGTATGGGCATTGGAAACAAGGCTGGGTACCATGGGAGTACTATATGGGTGCTGTTCACCACTGTTGGGAGAAAATTTTTGCAATCAAAGCTTGGTAAGAGTTCAAACTGGCCAGCATGAGAAGGATGACAATAAGGTTTTTAAAAGATGTTAACAGCAAAAGGAGGATCAGAGTTAACATTAGTTCGTTGCTTGACAAGGTCAGACATCTCACAAGTAGGGAAGTAGACAAAGTGGAAACATTTAATGCCTTTTTCACTGAAGTTTTCAACACTAGTGATGGGCCCTGGGAGCCCTGGAGCCTGGTGTTGGAAGACTTTGACTGGGGGGATGATAAACTCACAGCCAACCCTGAACTTGTTTAAACCTTGCTGCTCCAGCTGGACATGCATAAATCTGTGGCACCCAATGGGATTCATCCCCAGTACTGAAAGAGCTGGACGAAGCTACTGCCCGTTCTCTTTCAATTATTTTTCAATGGTCTTGGGAGTCCAGATAGGTCCCAGCTAACTGGAAACTATCAAATATTGTCCCAATTTTAAAGAAGGATCACAAGAAAGATACTGGTAATTACAGGCCTGTCAGTCTCACCTCAGTGCCTGGTAAAGTTATGAGAAGGTTATTCCTGGAGGTACTGAAAAACACTTAAGAGACAACATAAGTCATTGGCCACAGCCAGGGTTCATGAGGGGAAGGTCCAACTTTAATTTTTTTTTTAATAACAAGGTTACACATCTAGTTGACCAAAGGAAGCCAATAGATGTGAGATTTTTTGGTTTCAGTAAAGTTTCTGATACTTTCTGTAAGGACTTCAAGAGCACAGTTGCCTGTCTCAAACACTCTCCACCAGAAGGAACTTGACGTAATATAAGACACCACAGCAGGAACTTGAGATAAGCACAGAAGGGAGGAATTTGCGACAGGAAGGTGCTAATTCCAGGCCTCGCAGAGGCAAGATCTGATTCGTACATCTTGGTTAATGCATCTGGAAAAAAATTCCCACTGTGGCAAACTGTGGGAAAGGAAGCAACTGCTCATACACATGCCACCCCAAGTTATGGGAACAGCATCTGCAACCATTCCATGGATACCTGGAACTTGGATTGTATAAAGGTGGTACCTGTGGAAGAACGACTCCCAGGACCCCCATCACCAAGAAGCCCACAGTGAAGAAAGACCAGTGGGCTGCTGCTGGATCCATGGGTGGTGACTATCTTCTGCTTGACCTCTTTGTCTCCCTCTCTCCCCTCTCCTCACCTTTTCTATTTCTTTCTATATCTCATATTCGCTGTTAAATAAAATCTGTATTATAGACTTCAGTGTATGGGCTCATTTGGACCTTAATTCAGGCAGAGGCATCTGTCAGAGACTGAAATAGTTAATGATTTATGCATTCTAGTATTGCCAAGGGACTTTTGCAGGCTTTTGACTTTTGCATTATGCCTCTGATGGGCAGTTGGGCCCATCCCTCCCTTCAGAGCTGAAGGTGTTGAACCCTAAAAAGGCAAGAAGATACCTCAGATGGGCAGTTGGACCCTAAAAAGGCAAGAAGATGCCTCAGATGGGCAGCTGGGCCCACCCCCCTCTCTGCCAATCTTGAAAGGCGGGAACCAGGCCAGACCCAGAAGCTCTGTGCAAGCCCAGGGAGAGGCTGGAGGCTCGAGACATGGCCTGTGACACTGATCATGGATATAATAACTCATAGCTTCTTGGAGGGGGGGGGTTTCTCCTTCTCCCCCACCACCTGCGGATCAAGACCACCGCTCTCAAGATTACCAAGCTACATCCCTGGATCCACTGAGTGACCACTGCTCTCAAGGTTGCCAAGCTGCATTGCTGACCAGTGAGTGACCATCGCTCTCAAGATTGCTAAGCTGCATCGCGGGATCCAGTGGGCGGTGATGTGGCAGTTTGAGCCATGTTAGAAACCTAAAAATCCAATTTTCAGGCTTCTCCACCCCTTCCCACAATTATCCCAACACTACTGAAGAGAAACTTTCAGGCCAGAGGCTTCTATAGGGGAAGGGGAAGTATATATACATTTATTTACACAAATAAATACTATACAAACTAAAGACAACTATATATATTACATCTCTATCAATCAGTCCTTTCAAGCCCCTCCTTTAAGTTCAGTCCAGGAAAGAGCCTTTTCAAGGCTGGAAAGTAACCAGTCCCTCTGTGGGAGTGTTCTGGGCCTGAATGCTCCCCCCTCACCAAGTTCCAGGTGTTTGTTGCAGTCTCTCCTCCTCCTGAAGTCCAGGAAGATAGCTCTGAGTCCTTGCTCTCCTGCTGCAGTGTGATCTCTCTCTCTCTCTCTCATACCTTGGTTCGTAGACTGCTGCAGTGTGGTTCTGCTCATCAAGTGTCCACGTCCTGGCATGTGGATTTCTCCTCAGGTTTTCGGTTGTCCTACGTGGCAGAGACATCCTCCGGGCCCCTTCTCTCTCTCTCTGGGTGGGGTCCGTCTCCAATTTCGCTTGGGACTCTTTTTTCCCCGAGCACCGGGCTTACCTCCACAGCCCGTCCACTTGGCTCAGCTTCAATGCTGAGCCTCTCCTCCACTTTCCAGTGGAGGGAAAGAAAAGCCCCCCCCCCCCAGCTTAGCTGTAGAAAAGGAGGGAGAAGAGGCTTAGCTGCAAAAGCCTGGCTCTCTCCTCTTACCTCAGGTCAGGTTCAGGTGCTTGTGAGTCTCTTCCCTCACTGCACACACTCAAAATGCTGCCTCTAACTCTGCTCTGGGCTAGGCAGAGCTGGGGGGGCCGCAGGGCTCCCCTCTCCCCCCTGGAGGGGAGAGAGGGAGCCCAGCCACCCCCTGGCCTTCCACACCTACACGCAGCAGACACCAACAGCAGAACTTGCCAACAGTTTCCGGTGGGCTGTGTATATATGATTTTTGAGCAGAAGCGAACAACATGAGTGGTGATTGGCTCTTCAGGGAACACTGCCCTGGCACCCAATCACCTCTGAGTCCCCCTCTTCTCGAGGGGGGGCCAATCTCAAACCATGACAGGTGACTATATACATTTCTTTTTCACTCTCATCTTTTCTTTACTCTTATCCTGTTTTCTCTCCCCTGTGCATTTCCCCCCGCAAAGGTTATCTTTATGTTGCATCGTTATATGACAACACCCAAAACGCTGGCTTACCTGATGATGCAAAATTGTTAAAATAAATTTTGGCAATATTTGTTTTCAGACACCGATTATTTAGTGTCGTTTCACTTTAATCCACCCCAAGGGAAGTATTGATAAAAACCCGAGTTACCCCCCTCCCCTTTTTCCTGGGGCAGGTCATAACAGCATCTCTCATTAACTTCTCATAATGTTCTTCTGGATAACCTGTGCAGCACACAGCTAGACAAGCCCATAATATATTGGGTGAGCAACTGGCTGATGTGTTGGGCTTATAGTAAATGGGGTGGTATCAGGCTGGTGGCTGAAACCAGTGGGTTTCCACAGGGTTCAGTTTTAGAGCAAGTATTACTTAAGCATTTTTATAAATCCAGATGCAGGAATTGAAGGTACATTAAGTAAGTTTGCTAATGATACTAAACTAGGAGGAGCTGTGGACTCCCTCAGTGGTAGAGAGGCCTTGCAGAGAGATCTGGACAGACTAGAGAGCTGGGCAGTCACCAACCATATAAAATTCAACAAGAGCAAGTACTGGATTCTGCACCTAGGACAGGATAATCCTGGGCATATGTACAAATCTATGGGGCCTGATGGGATTCATCCCAGAACCCACAAAGAGCTGGCTGATGTCATCGCAAAAACTCTCTCAATGATTTTTGAGTGGTCTTGGGAATCAGGAGAGGAAGCTGATTGGAAGCTGGTGAATGTTGTCCTGATTTTCAAAAAGGCGAGAAGGAGGACCCCAGGAACTCCAGGCCTGTCAGTCTCACTTCAGTGCCTGGTAAAGTTACAGAGAAGATTATTCTGGGAGCTATTGAAAAACACCTGAAAGACAATGCAGTCATTGGTCACGGCCAGCACGGCTTCATGAGAGGAAAGTCCTGCTCATCCAATTTGATTTCCTTCTATGACAAGGTAACCCACCCAGTTGATCAAGGGAAACCGGTTGATGTAATTGTTTTGGATTTCAGTAGAGCTTTCAATACTGTCTCTCACAGGACCCTTCTGGACAAACTGTCCAGCCCCCATCTGGATAAACACAACATGGGCTGGGTGAGCAATTGGCTCATGGGTTGAGCAGAGAGTATTAGTGAATGGGGTAACATCAGACTACTGAGGTTCCACTAGTGAAGTTCCACAGGGCTCCATCTTGGGCCCTGTGCTGTTCAGCATCTTCATAAATGACTTGGACACAGAACTGGAAGGGATACTAAGCAAGTTTGCAGATGCTACAAAACTGGGAGGAACTACTGACTCCCTAGAAGGCAGAGAGGCCCTGGAGAGAGACCTGGACAAATTAAAGGACTGGGCAATTACCAACCATATGAAGTTCAATGACGGAAAAAGCTGGGATGGGGCAACCCCAGATGTCTAGACAGACTGGAGAATCAGATGCTGGAGAGCATTGCTGCGGAAAGGTACCTGGGGATCCAGCTCAATGGCAAGTGGAATATCAGTCAGCAGTGCCTTGGCAGCCAGGAGGGCCAACTGTGTCCTGGAGGGAGCCAGCTGGTTGAGGGAGGGGATTGTCTCTCTGCTCTGTGTTGATGTGGCCTCACCTCAACTCCTGTGTGCAGTTTTGGGCACCTAAATATAAGGAGGACATCAAACTGTTGGAGTATGTCCAGAGGAGGGTGACTAAGATGGTGAAAGACCTCAGAGGCAAGAGGAGCAGCTGAGGTCACTTGGCTTGTTCAGCTTGATGAAGAAAAGCCTGAGGGATGACCCCATCACAATCTACAACTTCCTCAAGGGGGACAGCAGAGGCTGATCTCCGGTCTCTGGTGACCAGTGATAGGACATGAGGAAATGGAACGAAACCGTGTCAGGGGAAGTTCATGTTGGACATCAGGAAAAGGTCCTTCACTGAGAGGGTGGTCAGTCACCAGAACAGGCTACCCAAGAAGGTGGTCACAGGACCAAGTCTCCCAGATTTGAAGGAGTGTCTGAACAATATAGTTTACTTTTTGGTAGTCCAGGGAGGAGCAGGGTCTTGGACTTGATGACACTTTATGGACTCCTTCCAATTAGAGATATTCTATCATTTTCTCTGTTCTCTTTTTTGGGCTAGTTCTGTAAAGAGTTAGTGATTAGGTTTTCAAAAAGAGAAACGATCAGTTCTGTGTGCATTGCAAAGGAGCATTTCTGCTTTCAGTAACTGCTATAAACAGCCAAAGAAGAGATGAGAAAGTTAAATAGTCTTGTACTTGCTTGAGACTTTGCAATAGCATGTGCTGGTAGTGTTTGCAGTAATATTAAAACAACAACAAAAAAAAGTTAAGTACAGAACTTTAAAGACTCCAGATCAATGCCACTGGATGTTTTCTTTTGGACCTAAACTGGCACAGCATCATTAGAAACTTGTTAGATTTAAGAGGCTATTGCAGGACCTGGTGTACTCACTAAAAAGGCTACTGGGGATATTAATAGCTCACTGGATCAGAGACAAGGAGAGGAAAATTATATCTAAAGATTTTAAAGGAAAAGAATCTTTAAAAATAATAAAAAGAAAAAGTTAAAAAAATTATATATGTTTTCATCTTAAATCCAGAACTGAGTACTCATTTGCACCAAGTAATGTTGTTTAAAATCCATCCTTGTCTCCTTTTTTCCCTTGGGATAGATTTATTCCTAGTTCAGCACGCTGTTTAATTTATATATAAATGGTCAAGATAACCTACAAGAACCCTGTACTCAGACAACAGTCAAATTCTTGGCATGTTACTGCTTCTCTCTGCCAATCAAGATCCAATCCCTTCTTAAACAGGCCTTCCTAAGAAGCTGTGCCCTGCAGGTTCTGCTCGAATGCACACTCTAGTTGAGGCAGCAGACAGATGGAAAATCAAAATCAGTTCTTAGCTCTACTGCAACAGTTCTCTTTCAAAATGAGCTGTAGGAAAACTGTCTCTCTCACTGGGAATATCTTCTGTCAGTTTTTTATAGAATCATGGAGTTGTTTAGGTTGGAAAAGACTTTTAAGTTCATTGAATGCAACTGTTAACCTAACACTGTCAAGTGTGACAAAATAGCCACTTTCTATTACTCACTAAAGGAGAGTTAGTTGTTGAGAATGCTAGAAGTAAAAAATGGGGAGTATCTGATGTAAATGAGAAATGAACAAAAGAGCCACCAGATCAAAAAAAGGAAAAAGAACACATTTACTTCATAGAAAATGTCAACATAGCAGGCTAAAAAACAAAAAAAAAATAATTGGATGTGTACAAAGCGTCTGTAGGAAAATAAAAAAATTAGTCAGGTTAAGTATCTGACCTGCTATTCCTCTCCCAAATTTTCTGCTCCCAAATTTTCAATAAGTGCTAAGTGTATAAAATTTGAAGTTGTTTTTTAGCGTAAACAAGAGTGGGAAAGATATTTGTTATTAATTTATTAGAAAAAAAATAGGAAATCAATTGGACCAATTTTCTGACACTTATTGCAAGAAATATTTCTAAACTTTGTGCACAAATGAAGATAAGTTAGTTCTGTACTACTGTCATTTTGCCAGGACTGCTCATAACTTCTTCATGATTTTGTCTCACACTTCAACTGTATTTAATATGAGCCATAAAGGACACATGGTGGCTGTGCACCTTGTGAAATTATTGGAAGTTTTGTTTTTCAGCTCTAGAACGTTCCCATCAGTGGTGAAAGCTCAGAAAGGTTCAGCTTTTCTCTGTTGCTGGACTTCTGAGGTGAATGTGTTCACAAAGGAGATAATTTCTAATATTCAAGCCTTTCTCTGCAGGTGAAGAAAATGACTAGTACACGATGAAGGGAAATGACAACTGAACATCTGTGTTGAGGACTCCTGATTTGCCCTCTTCCTCCACTGCTTCTGAATACTCATAAGCCTTGACCTCCATCACTCATTTTGCCACTTCACCAGTAACACAATCACTTTTGGCTTTTGATGAATACTCAAAATGACACCAACTCTCACCCTGACATCTCAGAGAACAGAGGCAATTTGACTCTCCAAAGATGTCCTCTGCTCTTTTTTAAAAGGAAAGTTGAATAATGATCCCTGTCATTAGGGAAAACCACAAAGTGACATCTGCAGAACAGTAATTAAGAAAAAAACATGCTAACTATTTGGATGGAGTGAAGGCAATGCAGCTGTTTCTAACTAGCATTTCAGAAGCCTTTTCATTCCCTGGGTTGGGATGGGAGAGAAACAGCAGCTTATTATATAGAGAAAGTTTTTTGGCATTTATTTTGAAAAAAATGTCTGTGCTGTCACTGTCATTTGAATGAATGTTACTACAATTTGTCTCCATCTCCTTCTTATTTTGGATAACTTGTGTTTTTTATCTAGATCTAACAGCAGGAATATGGTGAGGATGATCTTTCCCCTGAAGTGGTGGCTGGGGATGGTAACTCTTTTCCCTACGATTTTGCTGCATCAGCTGTATTATTCAAACTGGAGGAAGGAATCAGTATCCTTTTTACAAAAATGTGCTTTATATACTTTATATTAGGAGACTGAACATGTGTTGAACACGTAGTTTGTGAAAAACTAAGGTGCTAATCTCTCTGCATGATCTAAGTGGTCATTTGTGCTCATTAACATGGCATTCAGAGGAATCCTGATTGCAAGGACCCTAAGAAATAACATTGTTTCTTTGTAAGAATAGAAGCTGGAATGCATCGTTTTTTCCCCTAGACCTGAAACTGACTGACATATTGACGTGAGAGAGAAAATTTCTACTAAGTGTTCAGCCTCTCAGTGTTCCCATTGCACTATGTACTCTCTGCTTGGCATAAACTCTGTCTTTTGTATACTTGGTGCTTTTCTCTATCGTCCAGCTTTTTTTTTTTCATCGTCTTTGTGCTGTCAAACTGGAAGCTGTATGAAGCATTATGTAATGAAACAATAGATAAAAGCTTTTGTATTGATCTTGCTTGAGATGGCTCTGCAGCAAATTGTTCTGCAGTCTCCTGGAGTACTCCCAGTGGCCTGTGGGGCAACTAGGACGTACATATTTACTGCTTAAGGGGGTCATAAAAGTTTGGGTTTGGTTTGCATTTACTGATGGAGAGAGGGTGCTGAGTAGCAGAGGTAGAACAAAACAGTATCTCTGAATTTGGAGCACCACCAAAAGGACTCCCTTGGTTTATGGTCAGGTGAAGACAAGTGCAGCATGGTGCTAAGCTGCAGGTCCAGGCTGGAGAGGTGCAGATTCTCACAGTGCTTCCTGCTTGCTGTGTTCATTAAAATAGATGCCTCTGTCTTTCCTTTTACTTACCAGTAATCCATGAATCCTGATGCAGCTGGGCCTCTTTCTTACTCTGCAGAGGAGTCCTGTTTGGCTGGATTGCAAGTAATTACTACCAAATACAGACAGGAGTGAATCTTGCTGATGCACTGCTTCTGGAGGTGCCAAAATCAGAGGCACAAATCAACTGTCTAGCCTTTGGTGCTGATCCCAGGCCTAACTGAAGTGTAATGTGAGAAGAGGCCTATTGGGGCAGGAAAAATGAATAGATTTTCCTAGAGAAGCTTGGTGAAAGCTCAAGGAATATCTACCTAAAGTTCCTCAGGATTGAGCCAGGTGTAGAAAATAGTGCATATGCCAGATACATCTGGGGAGCGGTATCTAGCAGTTAGTCAACATAATTAGGTCCTGGTTGTTTATTGACAGGGTTATTTTGTGTTTTCCACATATTGTGGTTGTTTCGTTACATCATGATTTAACCCCATCTGCAAACAAGTACCACGCAGCTGCTTGCTCGCTCCCTGCCCTGATGAGATGGGGAGGAGGATCAGATAAAGGTAAAATCTGTCCCCAGTTTATATACTGGATGTTCTATGCTATCTGTGACTTCAGGTCGTCTGTCCTGGCTGTGGTACCTCCCAGCTTCTTGTGCACCTGCTCACTAGCAGAACATGAGACACTGAACAGTTCTTCACTCAGGGTAAAAACTGCTCAGCAGCAGCCAAAACATCAGTGTGTTATAAATGTTATTCTCCTACTAAGTCCAAAACACAACACTGTAGAAGCTACTAAGACGAAAATGAACTCTATCTCAGGTGAAATTGGGACAGGTTATAAGCCTCGTACATGACTTTTTTATTTGCAAAAAACTGCTTTTTTTATCCTTGCCAGAACCTTCTGTTTCATTTGTTCTGCCTCTGATGTGGATTGCATGCTCTTATATTAATCCAAAGACTTCAAAAGCGATTAAGTAATTTCTGATTTTGCACATCTTGAACAAGGTGGGTACATAAAATTTTTAAGATTAGTAAAAAAACATTGATGTTAGCAAAGGACAGGAAGTCTTGCATTACTGCCTTTACCTGACCCTTCTTCTTTCTCTGGATTTCAGCTGAAGCTCAAATAAGACCTGATTCTTCAAAGGGCTGTTTTTTTCTCTGCTCTTTCCTGTGGGATACTGTTGGTTTTTTTCTGCTCAGGATGTTCCCAGACTTTATGCAACTTTTAAAGACAGAATCAGCCATTAAATCACACAGCTCAACCTCCTGTACAACATAGACCATTAAATCTGACCTTGAACAGAAGATGTTCATAAACCTACCTTATACCAAAGGCTTGTCATGCTGTTTGAGACAGTAGCTGTGTTTCCTTCAGAGTCTAGTAATTTTCCATAAAGGCTGTGGTTTGTGAGTTGGAGTCAATTTGCAGATTTTCTCCAGTTGAAGGCTAAAGATTACACAAGAAAAAAAGTCCATTTCTGCCCTGCCCCTTCAGCCTATGGTATGCAGTGGGCAGTGGTGCCCACGGTGGGAGGCAGGTCTGCCCTTCTGCAGATGCAGTAATTGCTCAGACAGTTCCTGACCAGGCTTGCAGGGGCAAAAAGGGACCTACAGGACGTCTCTTATGGCAGATCATTAATGTCTTGCCTCTATCACTTTGCTATCATCCTGAGTTATGGTTTACAGATAGTTAAGTACTCTCATAAAGGGATTTCTGCTGAACTTTGTAAGTATTAATACAACTACAGTATTGTAATTGAGAAGAAAATAGCTACATTTATTTTAAGAATTTATTTTGGCTGTAGGTGAGCAAAATGCTTATGTCTAAGAGTAAACTCAGTATTTTTGGAGCAAGAAGAAGTGTGGCAAAGTAAGTTTGTATTTAGTCAACACAAATTTTGGGTCAGAAATTTTTGAGAACTAGAGCTTTACTCTATGAGTTGAGAAGGCAAAACACCCAAAAACCAAAAAGGCATATTTAGAGAAAAAAGAAAAAGTAGACACCAAAATTTTTGTGTAACCCAGGACATCTTGCAATCCATAGGAAAAAAGAGATTAATTTGAACAAATCTCATCTTTAGCAAATTAGGAAAAATAAGGATAAAGCTGGCTATCATAACCTAAATTTGACCCTATTCTTATTGACATCTATAGTAAAAAAAGGTCTGTACTTCGGTTTTGCAATGCAAATTTCTTCATGAAGCCTTCAAATGGCACCTTTATTTCCTACCCTGCTTTGGTTTTTTTGTTATTTTCTACTGCCATTATTTTTAGTCACAGTGATGTACGTAAGATTCCCCCCAACAGGATTCCCCCTGGCAACTGCAGGAAAAAATAGTTACAAAGCTCCAGAATGGGGCCAGAATCTGAACTTTATTGGCAGGAAAGATATAAATATGAGCCTTCCAATGTACTTCTAAGTGATGAAAAAAAATGGGGAGGATAAGCTTTAGCAAGCATTTTAAGAGGCAAAGCACTTTACCAATATGCTGAAGTGAACTTCCCTGAAAGAGCCTGTGCTGTCAAGGTCGTTATTCCTTGGTTAAACTGACAGAAAGGTAATTTAATTTTCTGGCTGCACCCTTGCTTTTAGCAGAGACTTGTGAGGATATTCAGTGTTAGTTATAGCTATGTTCAGTGTCTGAGCAAGCTGAAAAGTCCAGGTATGTCCACTTTGGAGAAATTATGTTGGAAACAACCTAATTTGTCTGGCTTTTAAATGTGTGTTATCTTTGTTATCTTCTGCTTACATTCAGCACAAGATAGCAATGATATTTAATTTTACAGGTCTCTGAACACATCTTCAAAAATCTGGTTTGTTTCTTTTTTTTTATATTTAGTAAATATGTACTGAATTAATCTTTATTTTGTATTTCTGTCTTGTAAAATTACTCTGAAGGTGAACAGAATATAACTGGATTGGTGGTGTGGTCTCACAGAAAGAAACACTTCATAATAGTTGCAATAATAAGTGTTTTTCTGGGGAGAACCTTATCTACCTTATCTACAAATGAGATCTATATCTTGATTCTTAGGTATCCCAGAGCCAAAAAAATATCTGAGAAAGAAAATATCCATTGGACTATTTGCAGTGGTGGTAAATATTCAGTTGAATTCTGATATGTACCAGCTTTGTTTTAAAATATGACATGGAATCAAGACACTGTAATTCCAGTGAATAAGTCTCACTGCTCGGAAGGTTTCCTGACAATGTCCGAATTTTCTCTTTCATAACATTTTACTCATTAGTTTAATTCTAGTTATATCTGATATTGCTGAAATAAATTGATCTGAGATAGTGCAGGCTAAAAGCCTAACTTTCCTTACCTAATGTGATACTTTTACTTAATTACTGACCAACTAATCAGTCTGTAAAAATCTTCTTGCATTTCATTAGAAAGTTCTTTTCAGCTTCCTTAGGAAGTGTTTCCAATGTAAATAACAAAAAGTATTGTTCCCCACTTATATTTTCTCTTTTTCTTTCCATCAGCCTTCTATTTTCAAGTTCTAATGTAGTTTCTGGAAGCTCCTGTGAGCACACACAATCACTAGGTGGTGATGTTCTGCTAAGAAAAGCTTAACATGAGGGAACTACAGAGTCATGAATAAAAGATGAAAAAGGCCTGAGAACACAGAGATTACTAGTTTTTAATTATTGTAATTTTTTCTCTACGGTTTTGCAGAAGTTGCAAGTTTGGAAAAAAATCCTCTTTCCGGTCAATTTATTTTAATCTAACAAATTATTTGCTATGGACTTTAACTTGAATAATGGACCTTGTATATGAATAATTACATCTTCCATCACCAGTCAGTCAACACTACTGCTGTAAAGACCATAGGAGGGTTGGTGGCACCTGATGCTGCATTGTCAAAGCTAGTGTTTAAAAATACACTTGCAGTCAGTATATGGAAGGGATTAAATAAAGTACTGAGGTTGATATGTAGTTATGCTAAATTTCTGCTTGGATAAATGTATTTGCTCTGTCTTATGCTTTCTTGATCTATAAGGAGGTACAAAAGTGTTTCCCAAACCCAGGATGGTCTCCTCCATTAAATAACAGGAATGGTGTGCAGAGGACTTGGACTTTCAGAAGAATCCTCTCTTTATAATTTTGAAATATTCTCCTGAGTTCTCAGCAACCTGTCTAGAAGTTCCTGCGTGTCTTTTGGGAATTGTGCATGTGCCAAATGGTACACCCAAATTTTCCACCCAGAACTGGTTCCTGACAATTGCATTCTAAACTAGTTTTTGGGGTCTCATTAAATAAAAACAAAAAATAACTCACTTCTGTCTTCTCTGCACCTAAAAAATGCTTTCTGAGAAAGCACAAACAATGGAGTCAGTTCTGAAATGCAGACAATAGAGAAGGGAGAGGGAAAGACATTGGGACAGGTCCGTGCAAAGAGTTTTTTCAAGTCCAGTGATGTTTGTGAGGGTTGTGGGGTAAAAAATAAAATAATCAGCATTTTTACACCAGCAGAGTAAATGCCTCGTGCAAACACAACTCATTTTGACAAACAAGTCAATACAGTTTATTTCATTTGTGGCAGTAGTAATAAGCTGTGTCAGCACAAGCAGCCTTGCTAGGTAAGCTGTATCTGTCCTGTGAGGGCTCATTAACTTTCTTTGCTGCAGACCAGACCTTATAGAGAAGCTTCTTGCTTATGTGCTGGCAACAATCAAAACAGTGGGAGAAACTTCAAATTTCATCTGACCAATAAGTTCTACATTCATCCTTTTTAAATTTCCTGACTACTCCAACACTGCTGAGGGTACTAATGACACCCTCTGATATGGAGGTGGCTTTTGGGCAAAAATCAAACCACTCCATATTAGTTTGCTTTTTCCCAGCAGGAAAGAGGCACCCTGTGAGCAGCTCTGCAGCTTTTCCTGCCCCATCTGAAGGCTTTTCTCTCTGATGTATGCTGTGTCCAATCAGGGTGAATAGGGAAGATTTCTTCAGAGTGGAAAATACCAAGATTCTATTACTAATCATATCTGGAAGACAAGAGGGCTGCAAGAGAAGCATACCCATCCCATCACTGTAATACTGAAACTTTAAGAAACTGGAGAACTGGCAGGGTGCTGTGGAATGAGATTACGGGTCTACTATAAATATGCCTGTGTTTATTACACTAATTTTACTTACATGCTCTCATTTTACAGCCAAATATAGAGTTGTATCAAATGAGAGGTGGAAACTTGTCTCTTAGCTTACCTGGATTTATCAGGTCCAGCGGATGAGTCCCTAACATTGCTGGTGAGAGGAGCTTTTAGAAGGAGTTTGTGGTTATCCAGCACGGTTTTTTATTTAATCAGAAATCATATTTAATAAGAAAGTGAAAGAGTACTTTTTATGCATTCCTCTTGCAAGTAAACATTTTAAATCCATAGGCTGCTGGCATAAAGTCCATTGGAAAACATTTGAAACCTCTTCATTCATAAGGAAAATCTCTTACATTTTCTGAAAAATAGGATTTCAGCTATGCTTTCCATATCAAACATTAGGATTTGGTTGAAATAACAGGATTCATTTTTATATATGAAAATTGTGCTTCCTCTGCAACTGTCTGAATTCTGTAATAACATTTTGGTTTTACAGATTTTTAAGGCTACAACTGAGTAACCCTGCAGATTCCACATCTGAAAGGAATTCAGATCATCTATAATCATGATAATGTTTTAGGTTAATTTTGTTTACCCTTGACAGAAAGTTAATTTTCTATTTATTTAATTATGCCGCACTTTTTTATTTATTTTTTTATGTATTTATTTATTATTTCCTTTATTTATTTTCTTTTTCATTAGGAAAAAACCTGCAATTTAAGCTTTGAGGCTCCTGCTTGTATCCTCAGTAAAGTAGCTCTGCATCTCTCATATCCTAGCAGGGTAGGTCTCAATAATAACCATATTGTTTGGGTTTTATTCAAAAGTAATAAAATGATGAAGCCTGTTAAGTCTGTTGGTGATGCATTCAAAATGGCATTCATGCTCTCAAAATTTAACTGATCCTATTTTTGAGTGAGAGAAGATTTTGGGCATTCACTTAACTTCAGGACTGAAAACAGCCATAGACAGCACTGTAATGCCAGGCTTATGTGCAGGTAACTGCTTTTGGCTCAGTGTCTTTAGGCTATTCGGGGTAAAACTGCTGCCAAAAAATCAGTCGTAAAGCTCTTTTTCTCCTGCTGTGGGAACAATGGGATAAGCATAACAGTTATTTTACTTACCTTTTCTAGTTTGGAAGTTTTTCATTCATGAAAGCCCCTAGTAGTGTCTGTGCAGCGAAGCCATTCTGGTAGTACCAATCCCAGTGAAGCCACCGTGGGGAGCTTGTGGCTGCAGGGTGGTCCCCTGGAATGCCTGGTTGCACAAGGCAGACCAATGCGTACAGCAGAGCTCACCTTCTGCAGCGGGGTAGTGAAACCATCATTGTCCTTTATCTTGTCAAAACCCACAAATACAATGGGAAGGTAGCATAGGCTCTTTACTCACTGGGAACAGAAACCTTGTGCTACAGTTTACAGTGGCCAGATTTTGCATTTGAGAAGGGCACTTTCTTTGGGTCCAGGATGGATACAACTCTTAATTTCATGCCATTTTGTTAGTGCTGTCAGATGGTTGTACCCCTCTGGCCTTTGATACTGCAGAGCTTTGAACTGGTGATACAAAGGCAAAGGGTTCTGCCCATGAAAAACTATTGCTGTGCCTGTGAACCACTTGCTACTTCCTTGAAGTTCTCAATAGCCTGCTATGGTTTGCACATCTAATCAAGGTAATTAATAGTGGAGTTTTAAGGATTATGGATACGCAGAAAACATATATGGAGAAGGGTAAAGATTACTTATTTGTAATGAGATAGTGTTTTGTACTTTTTTTTAATAAGCTAATAAAACATTTTACAATGGTAGAGAAATATTGGCAAGATCATGGGCTGCATCTCATATTTTTTTCCCTCAATTTATTGAGAAAAAAGGCTTCTAGTTTATTCCTTTAGCTGCAAGTTTAAGCTCTGTATTACCCATTGGCCAGTAGGTAACAGTGAAGGTAGGTGATAGTGAAGGGCTTTTAGCAGGAGAACTATAGCTGGTCTTCATGACAACAAGTATTGTGGAGGAAAATGTTCAACTGGAGCAAAAAACTGGTTTTTTAAGTAAAGTGTCCCAAGTCTCTACTTACTGTAGAATAAGTTTTGTTGGAGGTCTGGAACAGAGAGAAGTGTTAAATATTTTGTGTATATTGTTATAAAATTGAAAAATGACTGTTGTCTTCACCCTCCATAGCCATTTCATGGGAGATAGTCCTGTAGGGCTTTTGCTTCCCCACAGTTGCACGTGATTGATGCTGATGAGACTTCTTTCCACACTGAATTAGTCCTGTGAAGGTGATGTTTTGCAATTAGAAGTTGTGTCTGTGATACTGCAGTGATTAAACCCATATTGACCATACACCATCTCTCTTTCATCGTGTGTTTACCTCCATGGGGACCTGGTTGGCGAGCTCTTCCCAGGCTAGGCAATAGTGAAGCAGTTCTTGCAGGATGCTCTGCTGTCCAGAGGTGCTGCTCTGCTAAAAAAAAAAAAAAGCCATCAGGGTCGGGATTCCTTAACTGTCTTCCAAAGTGTATTAAATGTTCCAGAACAACTTCTATGAATCCCTCCCTAGCCCCACCTCTAGTATATGTGACCTAACAGATTATTTTTGTTGTCTGCTTCAATGTATTTGCAAAATGTTCTTTGTTTCTGTGTTCTGATGTTTACTTATAGCCAACAAAAATAAACAATTGGACTAAACTGCGTCATAGTGTTTGATATGGAGACCGAATAAAGTCAATCTCCTTTTGCAATATTTAATAACTGTTACTGGGTTTTACTTTGGAAGTCTCAAAAGCTTCATCTCAGTAAACTGTAAACTATCGTGTGTGTGTTCTGTTTCACTTGCTGTTTACAAGATACTGCTGTTACCAAAGCTGGTGTCACATTTCCTGTGTGTCCAGTGCTTTAATCTTGTGACTTAATAATAAAATTTGGAATCAAGATGACATTAAAAATATGGAAATGTAATGGAACAGTGCTTGTATGTTTAATATTCAAGTACAGAGTCAGCTTTTGACCTTCTCATTTTATTGGCATACATTTCTTCCCTTACTTCCCTGCTAATTACTAGTGATCTGAAGGTTCCCAACCATGTGTTTTCCCATATCTCCAATCTAAATCACATTCGAGAGGAACCCACAAAGCTGTGTGCCCACAACAACAGACTGCAGTGTTTTTTTCCATATGAGGAGGAAATAAAACAAAACTGAGTATTTGCTTCCCTCTGTGTGCATGTGCCACGACATGGAGCACATTTTCATCATCATCAGAAGTGAACATGAAGGGACCAAAAGACATTGTCATTGTAGCTGTGGAACTACTGTAGCTGGAGCAACAGGATGGGAGGTGAAAGATGGCCTCTGAAATATGAGTGTGATCTCTTAGGAACTGCGTGGATATTAGGTTACTGGCACATGCCCTTTTCCCACCTTGGAAGAACTGACTCAAATGTCAGATTTTCATGGAGGCAAATAGACAGAAAAGAGCATGAAAAAGAAAGGGCAGGGACAGAGAACTGAGTTGGAGGGGAAGGTGGGATCAAGATGTGGCTACTGCAGGAATTCATAGGAGAATTTTTATGCAGGTTTTTTGGCAGTGAGGATGGGAAGCTTATGGCTAGCAGCATTCTTGTAACCTGAAAAGCTTTTTCAAAAACCGGAGACTTTTGAATTGTTTTCTCAATGCGGGTAGGTACCTTTGTGACACATAAATATTTCCCCAAAACGTAAGCTTTCATAGGCTTTCAGCTTCACTGGGACTTCTTGTCCCCTGTGATAACACCAGGCAAAGCTGGGGAAGGTAAGAGTGCAGCCCCCGCATTTCCCTGTGCCCCTTCTCTTGGAGAATTTATAAACAAAGCAACTGACACGTAGAAAAGAGAATGGCAGGACATCAGCTTGCTTTTCCTGATGCCTGGCTCTTTGAGGCAGATTCCAATTTAAGTGATTATTTATATATGTCTGCAGTGTAATTGGCATTTCTTCTGAATCCTCAGGAGGTGCAAGTCATAATAAATGTGAGTGACAGAACTGAATTATGAAAGAAGCCAGAAATACTTCACAGGGATGTCAGGAATTATTTTTTTAAACATAAGATACGTTTCATGTAGGAGACTGAAGATACTTTTTCTTTATTATTTAGGATAATAAACTCCCTTCATGCTTAAATGCATTGCTTTATGACCAGCATTTGCACGCAGATAGCTCAAAAATTATTCATAGGAATCAAAAAATCATATAAGCATTCCTATATTCATGAGCCTCTTGTTTGGGTGATTCCCTCTGCCTCCCCCCCTTCTTTCAGTCTGCGGCAGATGAGGCTGTTCAAGGTTTTATAGCGCAGAGACCAGAATCACCAAGAAACAGACAATTGATAAGAGGTTGCCTGGGAAACCCTGTGCCCATTGATTTTCATTTTGCTGCATTATGCACTTGTAGGTGCAACTATTTACAATTTAAAAAAAAAATTCTTCCTGTGGAATCAGTGAAGTGATGAAGCAATTACCTTTTATTTTCTAGAGAATCCAATCTTAGTTTCTCATTTGATTTTTGATCATCTCTAACTACAGCCGTGTTTGGGATATATGTGGGTGAGGTGGTGGAGTGGTGGGGATTTTTTTTCTTAAATTTCTTGCAGCAGTAGAAATTCTGCTTGAGAAAGCAGTATGGAAATGCATTGGTGACTGCTTTGAATGCAGCTCACGTACAACATAGTCTGCCTGCCAACGGAAAAACCCCACCAGCTCTCAAGAGAGCCCTGCTCTGATCAGTCTGAGTAGATTATTCCTTCAGCTTTAATAATTCAAACTCCCTGTCTGCCTTACAGGGAGTTTTCCTCTCTCCTGGAAGACACGATGCTGACTAGGGAGATCCCCAGTCTGCTGCTGCTCGTATTTTTAATGATAATGGTGTTCTTGACACTATCTTTCTCAAGGAAAAAAAAAGTAATTTTATCATTTTCTTTTTAGTAGGAAAATCTGTATGAGATCTAAAAGATTTACATGAACTCTCACTCCTGAGTTACTTGGGATTTTTTTTCCCAAGCAAGAAGAAAAATACAGATTTGACTATTTAATTTATCCTAACAGTAAAAGACTAATGAAAATCATGATTAATCTGTTTCACCTGACTTAGTGCCCTGAACATCCTAAAATACACTGTGTGTCAAAAGTATTTTCTTGATGGAAGAATTGATGCTAGAGTGCTTAAAAATAAATAAATGAAAACCTGAGTCCATGTTCTGCATATCCTCTATGCAGTTTGCTGAGTTTTGTACACACGTGTCTCTGCAGTGGTGGCGAGAATACTTTGCTGAGCTTATTGCTGCAAGGTTTCAGCTCTTACAGCCCAAGTGCGAATTGTGAAATCCCAGGGAGTCCTGCAGTCTTATCAATAATGTCTGTCCTTCTTGTGTTGGGATGGGGCTCCCCAGTAGGTGCTTGATCTGAAACCAGCCTCGCTGAGATGTGAAAGGTCAGTCAATGAGTCTGTGAGAAGGGGCCATTAATCACGGCCAGAGCATCCTTCCCTCTAGAAGGAAATTAAGTCTGTGACACAAATATGATTGAGGTAGGAAAAACAGTAGTGGTAGTGGTGGTGGGGAAGCTTTTCTTCCAGTCCAACTGATTTTGGCAGGTCAGTGCAGTGTTGGAACAGCCACAAAGGGAAGAGGTTTTCCAGAGCTTGAGTGCAGCATTGGTGCACTGCCTCTTGCTGCAGTCCAGGCACACTTTGTGGGGGCTGTTGTCACCTGGCCACAGGAGAGATGGTTGAATATGAGCACAACCCTTATGTGTTAACATTGGGGCTTTAATGTGTGGGACGGGAGGGAAAAACACACCCTGAGTTTGTTCGTCTCCCTCATGGAGCAGCAGCAGAGCAGCCCAACCTGCAGAGCAGTTTTGGGTGGTGGGGCAGGGAAATCGGGGGCAGCTGAGGTTTGAGCAGAGGCTGGTTTCTGCAGATTTTATGCTTCTCTGTGCTGCCTTGCAACTGCAACACTCTCTCATGCCAGTCAGGGCTCTGGTACAGCATCCTCCTGACTACACATCCTTGAAAATTTTCCACCTGGAGTGAGGGCAGCAGTCAAGTGAATTCAGAGCAATGAATTGCTTTTCTTAGTTGCTTTTCACGTACGCAATGGGAGTGGTACTCGGGCCATCAGGAGACCACGGGCCAGTGTGGTGGCTGAAAGATGCTGCAACACAGCGTGATAGGGGGCCATTCCAGAAATGAGGACAGCTATCTTCATCCTCTTTGCAGAGCCAAGCTGCCAATGGGGTCATACCGCGCACCAGTAGGTGCAGTACGTCAAAAGGAGAACAGGGAGTTTCTTTCCCCTTTTTTTTTATCTCTCGTTCCTTTCTCCTCCACTTTTTCTTCCCAGTGAAAACTGCACTTGTGCTCAAGCACTATTTCCTTTCTGTTTAAGGGTGAAGAGAATCAAACCCCAACTTTTCTCCTATAACACTTACTTTTATACCAGATAAATGGTAAAAGCAAGACATTCATGTTTTAAAAAGGTAATAGCACAGAATGCAAACACTGCTGTCAAAATCACTTCTGTTGCTATGCACAAATTTAGATTCAAGGTTACACTGCTCCAAATACTTCACTGAAAGAAGTGATACTTATGTTGTTTAAAGTCCTTCTTTGCACACAGCTGTTATTTTAATTTATTCTTTTTTTTACATAATTTTTCTGCAATAAATGTATATTTTGTTTCTTTTTGGCAGTGATGCAATGCAAAGATTTGATTTCTGTATAAATATATTACGTATTCCCAGAGAATTTCAAACTGGTACCAACATTGCTTAAGCACAGAAATTCATTTAGTAAGACAGATTTATTGGAGGAGAAGTGCTGAATTAGCTGACGTGATATATAACCCCCTGTTTGATATTGCCTTCTGCCCTCTCAGCTTTACAAATATTAAGCAGATTAGCTTGACCATGCAGCAAGCTGTGCCTGCAATTTCCTCTTTTATGGAGAGGTTAAATGAAACACAACAGAACACTTGTGCTGACTGTGCTAATAGAGCGTATCTGTCTGGACAAGAAGAAATCTCTTAATTCCCAAGCCCATACTCTACTCCAATGATGACACACTCTTGTTGAGTGTCATAGCTGTCAGATGCTGTTTTCCATGAAAGAGAAAACAGCTATAGGATAATTTTTAATAAGGAATTCCAGGTATTCCCTGCCAAGAATATTTATGGGTTTATCCTGAATCCAACTCTCCCAGCCTCTAGGAGAGACTGGAAATGTGAATTGTAATAATTTCAAAATCTCTTGTATGTTCATTTCACCTCTGTCTGTGATGCTGTTTCCCTGATTGCAATGTGGAATTGAGTTCAATTGTTTGGTGCCATGGACTATAAAAAGTCACCCTTAAAATTCTGTTCCGCAGCTTAAGCAAAATCACTTGAGAAACTGAGGAGAAGAAGTGTATGGCAAAATTCCCTTCTCCAGCGTGGGGAGGAGACTTAGTATAGCTAACTATATCTTTATATGTGTATTTATACAAAGATATAAGTTTTCAATTTACATTTCCAATTAAGTATATTACTCCCTAGTATATTACTACTTAAAATGTAATTAGGTTGTTGTAATCTGTTTCTATTTGAACTTTGGAATGCTCTGCTTTCTCTTACTAAAGTATATGTGGTTAGGTTTTGTTTCATTTAATACTCTTGCGGTCTGCTTCCTCCAGAGCAATGTCACTTTCATTTCCATATCTCCTATTAGGAGAGACAATACACTGCTATGGGCAAATAATGTTGGCCAAGAACCCAAATGGTAGAGAAAAGTATAGGACTTAAAAATATTGAGCTTTGAAAGACATAGAAAAGATAGCTGGAGATGAGATATATGGGGACACAATAAATAGTCAAGATAAGAGTATAAGGGCAGGTATTTCTTCAGTGCTTGGTCATTTTTACTCAGTATAAGGGCTGAACCACTTCTGCTGTTCCTGAGATAGATAGTGACTTAGACATTTCATCAGGTCTTGCTATTTTATCTTACATTGACAGTCTGTGTTGAATCTAGGGCCCAACAAGCCTAAGTTTTCTTTGTATGTGTATGCCAATATATGCATAACCTGAACTGGGACATCATAGTGTAACTTGGAGAAACTTCTCTGCATCTGAAATTGAGGTTTCAGATGGTCTTTGCTGCTACTGCTGAAGTTACACCAGAAATTAAAATGAAGTCTTTCACAGCTCTGAAAATTAGTTGCTGAGATACCAGGAATCCAGGCCCACCTAAAAATAGGTGTATCTAATAATTCTCTCTGACTGCAAACTGCCTGCAATTGTATTTTGTGCCAAGATTTGGAGCTTTTAGACTGATGCAAAAAATACACATGCAATAAAAACAGACAGCAAACATTTGTACGAATTGGCTACTGCCATTTTCTACCTCTTATGGTCCTTGGCCTTACTGCCTTCTTTTGCCACCACTCAATCACTCTGAAGCACAGTTCAACATGTGCTAGTGAAAATGGTCAAAAAGATATCCAAAGTCAGTTAGGGGTGTCTTTCTCTCAGCATAGGTCCCATTGTCTTGGGCAACCTCCTGCTCCGAGCAGCTGGTGTCAGAGCTTCCTAAAAGTGCAAATTGCCAAAGGTTCATCCTTGCAGTGCATCTCCCTTTTGCATGCCTCTACTATTCCCACCAGGGCTTTCTCACTGCTGCTGAGAATAACCTCATTGTTTTTCAGGCCAGTTTTACCCTGTTGAGATTAGTTTCCATCCCTTTACCTGGCCCCCATCTTTACCTCTTTATGCTCTTCATGTTCTTGCTGTCCGATCTTTCAACCTTCAGTGGTGGGACCTGAGATTCATCCTTTCTTCCAGGTAGCTAAGTGAATTTGCTCACTTTCCAATAGCCTCCAGAGGACTATTGGGCCTTAGGCTCTTAAACTATAAGCTAGACTGCAGCAATAGACTTTGAAAAACCCAGAAGACTAATGATCCATCAGCCTGACTGTGAAGCCAGTCAAGCCTCAGTACTCATTAGCTGTTCTTTATTTTTAAAAGAATGATAGCAGTGTGCCAGCTCAGTTATGTCTAAGATGGCTTCTGTTTAAAGGTCAAAACCTAAATTCTTGAAAATCCACATGATGATCCAGATTGTCTCCAAATTTGCTGTTTCTCTGGGGGGACACAGGCAGTTATCGAGATTTGGATACTCTGAAGCTTGCAGCCTGCCCAGAACAAGGTCTCTGTAACCTTCTAGCTCCTCTTGCTTTGTGGGAACGTTGGAGGCTGAAACTTCTGTGTTACTGGAGATTTACCTAGTGTCTGGCACCTTTTGGCAGAAACACACAGTGTTAAATGTAATTAAGGATGAAATTTGTAAGACCATATCCCAGTGGATCGGGAGACTAGAACGGATGCGTGCAGAAAAATTAAGTCAACATAAGGTTTTGTTGACAGCATCTTTATGCAGACATGATCATCTCCAGGCAACTTATCTGTAATCACAAAATCTCAGATGCATTTGTGCTTAATGAATTTAAAACTTACATTAACAACTTTCTGTAAATGTATGCAGTAAACTGCCCCAACTGAGACCAGTCCTGTAGAGCATGTTAAGAACTCCAACATGTTCTACAATCTGTAGGCTCATCCTGATTATATGTTAGATGGAAATGGGCACTGTAAGTAACTCTACACCTGAATGGTGCAGGTGGTTGTTGTGGCCTGTCCTTTCATATTGCATGTGACACATAATCCCAGAAGCAAGAGTCCAGTTCTTTGTGACGCAGCAAAGAAAGAAGTATGACTATTTACAGCTCTCCCAACTAATTCCATGCTATTTGCAAATCCTGCTCCCAGGAGTTTTTCTTTTTATGTGACAAATGAGTGGAAGGCAAGAGGTGAGGCTGGTGTAAATTCTGCTTTCTGTCTTTCTCTTTTCTAAGTAAGCCTACTGACATCATGACTCTTTCTTTCATCAGTTGAGGGACGTCCCATCCCACAATATGATAAATAAAAGGAAGACATCTTTTCACCATTGCTGTCTTTCTCATAAGGGTAGATAAAGGAATAGTATTTGCTTTAATACATTCCTTAATCTAAGCAGAGACTTCAAAGAGACTGCATCTATTACTGGTACAAAATTCAGAAAATAGTATAAATCAGATTTATCTCAGTTTGCAACTGCTGCAGCACCATGCTAAAGTTGGGAGAGCACTGTAAAATAGTGAATATTCACCCCAAGTGCAAAGCACAGTCACTCTGGTTACTACAGCTCCTTCTCTCCTGATCATGATTATAATTTTCTTTTTCTTTTTTTCCCTCATGTCAACTGCAATGGTAACAAAAATAAAGTGACAGTTAAATTGTGGAAGGAAAGTAATCTATAACAGATATTCAGAGCAAGAATCAACTTGATTGATAATGTTCTTCTGCTGATAGAGGCAATGCAAACCCATTTGCAATGAAGATGAGAAATGTGAGTGAGAAGTGGTGCATTCCCTGTGTTATGTGAACAGCTTGAAACAAGACAAATTATACAAGAACAACTGACTATGTGAAGCGAAAACACTTTGGGGCTTGGGAACAGCTGCTATTGCCAACTTAGCTGGTAATACACATCTTGCTTATTAAAAGAGACTTTTCCTGGAGCCCAGCACAAACAAGAGAGGTGCCCTCTGGAACCTCAGCTAAGTTATGAGGTGAATACAAAAAATACAACTTCTTTTTCTTTCTTTTCAAGGCAGTGCTGTACTTCAGAGTTTGAGTTATGTTAGTGTTTGGGTAATGATCGACTTTCATACAAATAGTTCATATTGACATGTGATCAGATGTGTGTTTCAATGTGTCTTTTTTTTTCCCTTTGGTATTTTCCTGTTTTTACAGTCACGAGAGTCTATGACCTTAATAGCCTGCACCTTAATTATGTTCTGGAAGACAAGAACTTCATTTTCTTTTCTTAGTTATTCCTTTCAAATTTCACAAGATGTCTTCCAAATTGTATGCTCATCAAACCAGTTAATTACCTGTTAATCTTTCTTGTTGTCATTCCTGTACACTTTTTTTTCCAGCAACCATTTGTACTCTAGGCTCAAGGAATCCTAATCTATTTATCTTCCTCCAAGAGCCAGCAACACTGTTCAGCCACACCCCCTTTGCTGTACCTCTTCCAAGTTCTGCAACAGCCCTCTGAAAAGCAGATCTCCTTTTCTGCTTTTTTTCTTTTTTGCGATTAGATTGTACCAGAATTTTTAATTAGATGAAGCTGCACAGAAGATCTATATGTAGCAGAGTCCTATTTCCTACTCTGTTCTTGATTTCTCTCCTAACATTTCTTATTGTCCTATTTGTCTTTTTGACTGCTGTTAAATATTAATCTTAAGTTAACATAGAACTGCCCCAAATACTCTCAGCTTCTTCCTGATGTATAATGGCTAAGTCAAAGCTCATAATTGCATATGTATATCATTAGGAGTCTCCCTTCTTCCTACCCATAGTAGTTTGCATTTATTGATGCAGAATTTCACCCATCATTTTATTACTAGTAAACCCTCTCGAGATGGTGATACCCACCTTCAACTTGTCTTGGTTACTTTTTGCTGTGATTCCCCTGAAGAAATTCTGTTATAATAGAATTCACTATAAAAATGCCTTGCTTTTTTCCTTAGTAGCTTGGTACAATGCTATATTTTGGACTCAGTATGAGAATAACGTCAGTAACACAATGATATTTTGGTTGTTACTAAGTAGTGCGTAGCTAAATCAAGGACTCTCAAGTTTGCCATGCTGTGCCAGCAAGTAGGTGCATGAGAAGCTGGGAGGGAGAACAGCCAGGACAGCTGACCTGAACTGACCAAAGGGATATTCCATACTACAGAGTGTCATGACCAGTATAGAAACTGGAGGGAATTGTCTTGGAGAGACTGATCACTGCTTGGAGTTGGGCTGGGCTTCAGATAGCGAGTACTGAAAAATTGTCTTGTGCATCACTTGTTTCCCTTGGGTTTTATTCTTCTCCCTCTCTTTTTCCTTTTAATTGTTGTTGTTGTTATTATTAATGTTATTTCAATTATTAAACTGCCCTTATTTCAACCCATAGAATTTACTTTTAACCAATTCTCCCCAACCCACCAGAGCGGAGGGACAAGGAAGTGAGTGAGCAACTGTGTGGTACTTAGTTGCTGGCTGGGGTTAAACCAACACAGTACTTTTTGGTGCCCAATGAGGGACGTGAAGGGTTGAGATAATAACAGATCTGATCAGAGCACATTAGAACAAATTTGCTGTAAGCATTAATTGTATTAGTTTAGTAGTTGCTAGCCACAACGTTGACCTTTCTTTTACTCTCAGAGTTGCATTTGTTCCCAGGTTTGTTTTATTTAACAGTTTACTTGCAGCATGTGGGACCCCTGGTGGCCTAGTGGTTAGGATGCGGCACTCTCACCGCAGCGACCCAGGTTCGATTCCCGGTCCCCCGGGCAGATGGAGCTCGTTAGCCCTGTGAGGCCATCCATCTATGAGAAGGTCACTCTAAACAAACCTACATCCTGAGGACCTCACTGCCATTGTCCATTGTCCAAGCTTGCTTGGCCCCGGCAGATGAACCTTAGGATTAAAGGGTGGGCTCAGTTCAGCGCATGCTGTGTCTCACCTAAAAAAATCTATTGTGCAGGCTTGAAAGGTAAAAGACCTTTCCCAAAATCTTTGTTCGCGAAGACTGGCCATACACTTGCAGCATGTGTTTCCTGTTGTGCTATTTATAACCTCTGAGAGCTTTGTTTAGGTTATCAAGTTGTTGTACTCTGTAATACTGGCTTGTGATATGATAGAACCGGCAGTCTTGAAACTAATTTGGTATGCAACTCAGTACTGCCATTACCTCTGTACCTCAGGAGCCATCTTTTAAGAACTGCTAATAATTACACCTCTAACCTTTTCTCAAAGAACCAACCTATGGAGAAGACATTTTTACATATTTTTCCCTTCCTCTCCAGGCTAATTACAATAACATTTGAGAATTTTGGAAATTTCGAATACCCCTTGGGTGTTCAAACCAGCATGGTGCTATTTCTAGGAAGCATGAATATGGTTCAGAATTCTTGTTTAGGGGAAGAAACTATTTGTGGCTAATCCAAACCCTGGGAGAAGCACTGTGGCTGCTCAAATTCCATCAACAGGCACTGCTTCTACTCAAACCCTCATGACAAGCAAAGTGTACTCAAACCCCAGTAACAGGTACTAGAGCTTCTCATACCCCAGTGATGGGTGATGAAGCTGAATCAGAGAACAAACCCACAACTGTATCAGTTACCCCTTTATGTAAGAAATGGACAGGAAAGGCAGCTTGTTTACTAAAGGAGGACAAAGCAGGGACATCACAAGGACAGAAGGAAGAGAGAGAAGAAGAGGTATTCTCTTGATCCCTATCCCTGAGTGAGCTGTGGGATGTGTGAAAAATTTCAGCTGTTGTCCAGTATGAGCACATTGTTGATAAGCCAGGCTGCTCTGATGCTGGCATAAGGGGGCCAGTAGCCTGGAATAAGAGGCTAGGGAAGTCAAGCAGCTGGATCTCTTTCTAGGGAAAGGTGCATTGACTAGGCAATTGTAAAAGGGACACAAGTCCTCAGACTCTCTGGAGTGACTCCTGTCGGATGTAAAGGAAAGGCATCCCTACAAGGAAGGTGTTATACAACACCCAGGCAAGTAGACCACAATGGAGAGAGGTATCCAGTACCTGAGGGAATTAACCATGCTAGAGATGACTTATTAGGGTCCAAAACCCATGTGATTACCTACAGATCCAGAAAAAGTTCAATGCACACGAGCCATGTATGGACCAGTATCTCAGCAGTTAACAGTAAGCCTTCTTTTGCTCAAGAGAGAGGATATAGAAAGTACACAACATGGGGTACCTTGTATGTACAGAGAGGACATGGGTAAGTGGGAGGGAAAATCTAGCACAATCCTAGAGGCATGAGTACCTGAATTGCAAGGGAAAAAAATCACAAGTGCAGGTTCTTCCAGCAAGGTTGCTATCCAGCCTCCAACGTATCCAGATGGCTCCCCAGGCAGAGTGGAAGGGTTGATCTTACTTCAGATCCTATGGAAAGGAATTCTAATTCATTTTCACCAGAAGTAAGTAAAGAATCCTATGACCAGGACTAGAGGAGCCTGCTCACAGCTAGGTGAACAAGAGGAACGCTGGGTTTTTACTAGGCTGTGTGGATCCAATGGCCTGGCACATCAGCTCCACAGGGGTAACAAGCCTCTAGTAGATCGCAGTGCACAGTGTACCCTAATGCCATCAAGCTATTCTGGAGTGACAGGCGGATCCCAAGACCTGACAGTATTGGAGGCTGAAGTCAGCCTGATTGGGAACAAGTGGAAAAAAGCACCTCACTATGACTGGCCCAGAGGCATCCTTGTTATAGACTATCAGGAGAGGATATTTCAAGGACTTGAAAGGATAACAGTGGGTCTTTGGTATAGCTGCCTTGGAGATGGAGGATGTTAAGGAGCTGTCTACCTTGCCTAGTCTATCAGAGGACTTCAGTTGTGTGGTTGCTGAAGGCTGAAGAACAGCAGGTACCAATTGCTACAACAATGGTGCACCAATTCCCCTATCACTCCAACCAAGACTCCATAATTCCTGCCCATTTGGTGATTCACTGACTGGAGAGCCAAGAAATGAATAGCTGGACCTGATCACTCTTTCAAAGTCTCACAAGGCAAGTGTGAAAGTCTAACAGAGAATGGAGATAAGGAGCAGATTATCATGGTCCATGCAGGGAAGGGGGTTCCAAGGGTTCAAGGATCACTTCCTCCAGGATCGAGAATGAGGCATCCTGATGAGCAAGAAATCAGGCAAAGGGGCAGGAGACCTGCGTGGATGAATAAAAGACTCCTGTCACTACTCAAGTGTAAGTAGGAAACACACAGGAGATGGAAGCAAAGTCAGACTACTTGGAATGAATGTAGAGAGGTTGACAGAGTTAGTAGAAATGAGACAAAGAAGGCCAGGGCCCATCTGGCCAGGGAATTAAATCTGGCCAAGGATGGGAAGGACAACAAGAAGAGCATTTTCAAATACATCAATAACAAAAGAAAAACTGGGAATAGTGTGAGCCTGTCACTAAGTGAAGAGGGGACCCTGGTAGGAGAGGATGCAGAGAAGGCAGAGTTACTGTGCACCTTCTCTGCATTGATCTTTGCTGACAATACCAGCCCTCAGGGATCTCTGATTGAGGGGACCTGGAGTAAAGGAATGTTGAGGGGACTGGGGTAAAGGAATGTTGGAAGGGACTTTCCCTTCGTCAAGGAGGATTGAGTTAGAGAACACCTAGGCAAACTTGACATCCACAAATCCATGGGCCTTGACAGGATACATCTGTGAGTGCTGAGACAGCTGGCAGACAATATAATTAGATTGCTAAATCATCATCATCTTTGAAAGGTCATGGAAATCAGGAAAGGTGCCTGAGGACCGAAAGAAAGTAAATGTCACCCTGGTCTTAAAAAAGTGCAAGAAGGACCCAGGGAACTACTGGCCAGTCAGCCTCACCTCAGTCCTGGAAAGGTGATGAAGTGCCTCATTCTGGAGGCCATCTCTCTACAGGCATGGCAAGAAGGTGATCAGGAGTAGTCAGCATGGATTCACTGAAGGGAAATCATCCTTGACTAACTCAGTTGCTTTCTACAACGAAATAGCTACCCAGATGAATGAGGGGAGAGCAGTGGATATTGTCTATCTCAACTTCAGCAAAGCTTTCAACACTGTCTCCCACAACATCTTCATGGACAAGCTCAGGAAGTGAGGACTGGATGAGTGGCAGATCCCAGAGGGCTGTAATCAGTGGCACAAGGTGTAGTTGGAGGCCTGTCACTAGTGGTGTCCCACAAGGTTCAACACAGGGCCCAGTTTAACTTATCCATCAATGACCTGGATGGAGGGGCAGATGCCTCCTCAGCAAGTTTGGTGATGATACAAAGCTGGGAGGAGTGGCCAATACCCCAGAAGGCTGTGTAGCCCTTTAGAAGAACCTGAACAGGCTGGAGAGATGGGCAGAAACAAAGAGTCTGATGTTCAACAAAGGCAAATGCAGGTCCTCCACCAGCACAGGCTGGGGGCTGACCTGCTGGAAGGCAGCTCTCTGGAGAAGGACCTCTGGGTCCTGGTGGACAACAAGCTGTCTGTGAGCCAGCAATGTGTCCATGCGGCCAAGCAGGCAAATGGTATCCTAGGGAGCAATAGGAAGATCATTGCCAGCATGCCAAGGAACATGATCCTGAGCAGAGTACTCAGCCCTGGTGAAAATCTCGCCTGGAGTACTGTGTCTGGTTCTGAGCTCCTCAGCACAAGAGAGACATGGAGCTCTTGAGTGGGTGAGTGGGTCCAGTGGAGGGCTATGAAGGTGATTAAGGGACTGGAGCATCTCTCTTACAAGGAAAGGATGAGAGAGCTGGGCCTTTTCAGCCTTGAGAAGAGATGATTGAGACCAGACCTCATCAATGTCTGTAAGCACCTGAAGGGAGGGTGTCAAGAGGATGGAGCCAGGCTCTTCTCAGTGGTGTCAAGTGATAGGACAAGAGGTAACAGTCAGAAACCAATGCAGAGGAAATCCTACCTGAATATGAGGAAGAATTCACACTGTGTGGTTGACCACACACTGGAACAGATCTCCCAGACAGGTAGTGGGCTCTCCCTCACTGGAGATATTCAAGAACCCTCTGGGCATATCTTGCTCAGGGATGGCCCTGCTTGAGCAGGTAGGTTGGACCAGATGACTCACTCTGGTCCCTTCCAAACTTCCCTACTCTGTGATTTTGTGAATGAAGTCATACTACCACTGACTACTGCCATACTGGATATGCTGGAATTTTTATATGAAGCCAAGTTAAAGGCAGCCCAGTGGTACACCACAACTGATATCGTGACATGTTTTTCTCCATCCCTTTGGCAGCAGAATGCAGGCCACAGTTTGCTTTCAGTTGGTGCTCCTGTACACGTGGAATCAAATGCCCCAGGGTGGAAACGCAACCACGCACTGATCCAGATGGCTCTGGACAGATTAAGCCCAAGGTCATGGTCTAAATGAACTAATTGGACTTTTATAGGGAAGGTGCATAGACTAAGGAAGTTATATCTGTGTGTATATTTATCAAAAGACGGGGAAAATGATGGGTTATTGGGAAGTGTGGGACCTGGCACGAAGTAAATGATATGGAATCTGGAATGGATACTATCCTGTTTGCAGCTAGGATAAGAGTTAATTTTATTCTTAGTGGCTGGTACAGTACTGTGTTTTGGATTTAATATGAGAGTAATATTGATAGCACAGTGATGTTTTTGGCTGTTGCTGAGCAGTGCTTACTCCAAGTCAACGACTTCTCAGTGCCTCATGCTCTGCCAGTAAGCAGGTGCAAATGAAGCCAGAGTGGACCATGACCAGGCCAGCTGACCTGGGATATTCCATACCATAGAACATCATGTCCATATATAAACTGTGGGGAGTTATGCAGAAGGGGACCAATTGTTGTTTGGGCTGGGCTTCAGTCAGCAGGTGGTGAACAATTGTATTGTTCATCACTCATTTCTCTTGGGTTTTATTCTCTCCTTTTCATTAAAATTATTATTTTTCTTATTATTATAATTAATAGTATTATAGTTATTGCTGGTTTTGTTATTAGTGTTATTAGTAGCATTATTAAACTTTGTTTTGTTTCAATTTTTAAACTATTTGTATCTCAACCCCTGAGGTATACTTTTTTTCCTTTGATTCTCCTTCCCACTGTGGCAGAGGAGAGTGAGCAAGTGGTTTCATGATTCTTTGTTGCTGGCTGGGGTTAAACTATGATACCTGGTGAAACAATCAACAGCCCTACCTTCTACCACTAACGCAGCAGTTTCTCTGCTCAGTGCATAAGAATAACAGACTGGATGCTACTGAAGTTTGCAATTATGTCTTATTCAGATGCTCTTCATTTCCCTGTTGCTGTTGTCTGTTGCTCTTTGTGCGACTGCAGCTTTTTGAGCTTCAATATCCTGCAGCTCAGAGGGAAAGGATGTGCACATTTTAAGAATAAACAATGTGTGTTGCTAGGTCTAAATACAACTGGCAAGTTGAAGCACATTAGTCCTACTAACATAATTAGAATGATGAACTGCCACATTTGATGTGTGCGTCTTTAATCAAATCCTACCTTTACTCCTCTCTTCTCCTGCGTATGTTCATTTGTCTTCAGAAACCACTGAGTCCCTTGCCACTGCTTTTCAAACTATGCAGACTGTCTGTAGGCACTTGTTCTTCAAAGCCTTTACTACTAACATAAAAGGATTGTTAGCTAATAAACAGACATATGTAGTTGAAATGGAATTCCTCCCTTTTGAGTATTCACACATCAATGCATTCTCCTGTGGAAATTATTAAAATGTTTTTCTGCAAGGCAGATAAATTAATCATCACTGTAGTGTTGTCAAATGAAGTAAAACTTTTATGTAGAGAACTTCTCTAACTTCTGTGTCACTCTTCTATAGCATCTTTCATTCAAGAATCTCAGAGAAATTTACAGATAGCAATAATTTCCTAGTACTGCTGAAAAATGTAAAAGATTGAGCCTTACACTATAGGGGATGAATGTAAGGTGCAGGAGAAATAATTTACTAGGTATTTATCAACAGCCATTATACGGCAGAACTTAGTACATACTAGGAGGGTCAAAAACCTCCTATTCTCCTCCATCTATCCAAATGTCCAGGACCAGCTTTCCACGTCTGCACAATCTTTCTGAAAACACAAGGAAAAAAATTAAAACCCCTTGACTGTGCTTTGTAGTATTCAGATTCTGTGGGACAAAGAATCTTCCCAGATGTATTAGAGTTTGGAGACTGGAAATGTATATTGTGCTGCTAAGCTTTAAATATAAGACTGGACTCTACAGCAAAAGAAATGTTTAGGTGTGAAAGGACATCAGCAATACACACTGTTTAAATTAAATTATTTAGCTTCTGTTGAGGAGAAGCATAAAAATTCTTTGATCACCTTCTCTGTGGACAGGCCACAGGCTCCTATGTCAAAGAGTATTGTCCAGCTACTTCATGAACACTAACAAGCTTGGGGCCTTGACCATTTCTTGTGCTTGACCACCCTCTCAATAAAGAAGATATTTCTAATATCCAATCTGAACTTCTCCTGATGCAGCATTAAGCCATTCCCTCAAGTTCTATTACCAGACACAAGAGAGAAGAAATCAGCATCTCCCTCTCTGATTTCTTTCATGACAAATGTATAGACAGCAATGAGGTTATGCCTCAACCTACTCTTCACTAAACTAAACAAACTAAACATCCTCACATATCCTCTAGTCCTTTCACCATATTTGTTGCCCTCCTTTGGACACATTCTAGTATTTTTTTATGTTGGGGAGCCCAAAACTGCACACAGTACTTAAGGTGATCCTACACCAGTGCTGAATATATTGGGACAATCATTGTTTTTGGCCAGTTAGCTGTACTGTGCTCATGTACTCCAGGATATGGGGACCCCTGGTGGCCTAGTGGTTAGCATGCAGGACTCTCACCTCTGCGACTCAGGTTCAAATCCCAGCCAGTCCCCCGGGCAGATGGAGCCCGTTAGCCCTCTAAGGCCATCCATCTATGAGAAGGTCACTCTAAACAAACCTACGTCCTGAGGACTTCACTGCCATTGTCCAAGCTTGCTTGGCCCCGGCAGATGAACCTTAGGATTAAAGGGTGGGCTCAGTTCAGCGCAGGCTGTGTCTCACCTAAAAAATCCATTACGCAGGCTGGAAAGGTAAAAAGACCTTTCCCCAAATCTTCATTCACGAAGACTGGCCATTACTCCAGGATATGGTTGGCTGCTAGGGCACATACCCATCAGTCAAAACCCCCAGAGGCCTTTCTACAGGGCTACACTCCAGACTCTTGATCTCCAGGCTAAACATACATTTGGGACTACACTGTCCCAGGTACAGAATGTGATGTGTTCTTGTTGAATTTTATGTGGCTGGTGATAGCACAAAACCCTAACTAATCAATATCTCTTTTTATAAGGGCTCTCTACCTTTGAGGCAACCAATGTCTTCTCCCAGTTTAGTATTTCCTGCAAATTTACTTAGTGTGCACTCCCCTTCTGTGTCAAGGTAGCTGATAAAAACACAGAAGCCTTATGCTGAGCCCTGGGGAACATCGCTAGTAACTGGCCACAGGCCAAATGTTGTCTCCTTTACTACAATTCTTTGAACACAATCCTTCAGCCAATTTTTCAGCCATTGTATGTGTCCACTTGCATGCTGAATGCTTACATTTTGTCCAGAAGGATACTCTGAGACACTGTGTCAAAAGCTTTGATAAAATAAGAAAACCCCATATCCATTACCTTCCCTTTGTCCACTGGGCATTGTAATCAAAGGATGTTGGCATGACTTTTTCTTCAGGAACCCATCTTGGCCTTGACTGATGACTACATTGTCTTTCAAGTGTTTTACAGTAGCTCTGAGATAGTCTTCTACATAATATTACCAGGAACCAAAGTGAGACATTGCAATTAAGCTTTGGTTGTATGAATTTTCTCCCTGTATTGGCAAACAACACTTCTATAGTCATCCTGTGGAGCCTGTCCTTGCTTCCAAAGCCCATATACTCTCCTTCTCTTCCTGAATTCATTGGGAATTCCTGATCCATAGGAAGTACCAGTTTGGACCATGTGCTCTCTTTCTTTTAGCTCCTATTCAAGGTTCAGAGTTTGACTGGAAATTGCACTTTTAATCTGATAGCATAGTTTCTAGTCTTGTCAAAGGCTGAGAATTTTGTTGAGGAAGTCTAAGCCTCAGGTATAGAAAGAACATTTTGATCCAAGTAACATAGTACAGCATAAATTTCTATAGTACTGGTCACTATTTTATGCTGTAGAAGGAACCTTTATGGCTACCTAATGAGGAGCTTTTGAGCTGAAAGTAAGGATGCTATCAAGTCCACTTAGCATTATTATTTGTTCCCCTTTTTGCCTCTTTTCTACTTCAAGTTGAATCCAACTATTACTTCATGCTTTCATATGGGATTTAAATGTAAAAATAATTACTGTGACATCACTGTTCTACCTGTTACTTTTATTCAGTAATTGCTTATAAATGACAGAGGAAAACTGGAAGAAATTCTCACAATCAGTGTCCAGAAACAGTGAACATGTCACTGTGTTTTTGCTATCAGACTGTGAATGGTTAATGATTGGCAGTCATATTTAGCTAGATTAATCCAGTTGCATAAGCTATCTTTCAAAGAGAAAAAATGATAAGAAGGAAAATGTTTGGGGTTTTTTAGTTTTTTCTGAAAAAAAAAGATAAGAAGTCAGCAAGTCATGCTGGTCTGAAAACTTGAAAAGTTAATTAAATACAGGATTTAGAAAACAAAAGCCCTTGCTTGCATTGTGTGGTCCTTAAAACAAAAAGCAATTACTAACATTTCACCAAGCTTCTATAGGTAAGTTGTTTACTTTTGAGAGTTATATTAAATTTACTTTTTAAAGGAGAATAAATATTTCAATTCTGTATGAAATTATCACCACACAACTGAAGTCTAACTCTGTGAAAATTGTGCTTTAGTATTCTATCTCAGAATCCTTAATGATCTAATAGTGTTTATTATTGATTATTTTAAAAACTCTGGACCTATGTAAGAATTCAAGAGTTCTACTAAATCAACAAAATGGAAAACTGACAAACATTGAAATCCTAGCAAAGTAAAAATATCTTGTTAAAAACTTTGTTGCTTCTTTTCAGATGGCACACTTTTTAAAAATAGGTTAATGAGCTATTTCTTCAAATGCCTCTCTGTGCCTTGGAAGAAGGATGTCAAATTAGTTCATTTTGTATAAAATTGTATAATCGAAAATGCTGATAAAAGGAGATAGCATTTCCTGCACTAATGAGTACTTTAACCTTCACTATGTTTTCATGTTTAAAAGGTGTGAAGACACTCAAAATTCTCTTCCCTGACACAGATGTGCCTCCCTAAAGTATGTTTTTGAAGTGAAAACCTTTCTGTCTAGCCTGAACACACCTCTCTTGCTAAAGGAAACTAACAATATCAAAGCATCCAAGAGTCTTACTAGGGCTTGGCAGGTTCATTAGTAAAGCAGGAGGTACAGAATAAATGACAAGATCCTGGTAGAAATGTTCAGGCCAGATCTGCCAACCTGAGAGCTGCCAACCTTAACACCACTGACCTGGAGACTCTAATTTTCACCTATCAGAGTAGTAGTAGGATTCCAATTTCATATGACCGAGAAATAAGGTCAGGAATGAACAGTTCATATTTTCATCTATTTACAAAGTAGTGAACTCTGCAGTTAGTATCCAGTTACAGAAACTGGGTTTGATAATCAAGAAATCCAGCAAGACCTGAGGAAGAAATTGTTGTTTTGGGATGCCAACAAATCCTGTAAATATCTTGTTTCTTCAGGTAAACTCAGCTCTGCTGGGGAATAAGAATAGTTAACACAGCTGCTGTGAATCAAACTAGCAGTTTTCCTAGTATTACCTCATTAGAAACACTAAAGTTTGCTTGAGTAGAGCAATCACAAAACAACAACATGATTGCCCAGGACTGTGTTGAGATGTCTTTTTAGTATCTCCAAGTACAGAGACTTCACCACCTCTCTGGGCAACTTGTGCCAGTGCTCAGGCACCCTCACAGTGAAAAGGTGTTTCCTGATATTAGTAAGGAAATTCTTGTGCTCCTATTAGTGCTCCTTGCATCTGGTCATGTCACTGGGCACCACTGAAAACAGCCTAGCTCCATCTTCTTAGCACTGTCCCTTCAGGTATGTATATACATTGACGAAATCCCCTGAGCCTTCTCTTCTCCATCCTGGAGTCCCATCTCTCTCAGGATTTCACCACAGGAAAGGTGCTCCAGTCCATAATTTTTGTGGTCCTTCCTGATTCCTTCCCAGTATATCCATGTCTCCTACCTCCCTTCCATTTCCTCCTCTTTCTTTCTCTGCCCCACCCCACCCCTGTGGACACACTTGATCCAAACTCAGTAACTCTGTAGCAAAGAGTGGTCTAAGATAGAGATGAAACATTTCCATTCTGAATTCTGTTATTTCATATCTTTTCAAAACTGGATTGTAATTCTGAGCTGCATGAATGACAAGTATAATGATAAAATAGAAATTACCACAAAGAATAACCTGTACTTTTCAGAAAAGGTTTTGAAAGGGATAACATCAGAACTATACTGGGGAAGAGCCATCACCCATCTCCATACATTGCACTAAGCATGCTGTAACAGTTAGTGCTTACCTGGTGCTGTAGTGTAATTTGCAATTAGGATACGAAATACTCTATAATAACACATTTATTTTGCTATTCATATCCCCTCCGTGCTCCTGCAAAAATACTGGCTTGCATCATTGCTGGTTGCAGAGCCCAGCCTGCTCAAAAACAGCAAGGTCAAAACCAGGACAGTTGCTCCTGTCAAGAGAAGACAGTCAAGGCATCTCTTGTCAAGGGAAGACAGTCAAGACATCAGTTCAGAGTCTTTGCTGGTTGTCAAGTCAATTATAATGCTCTTCCCTTCACTACAGCAGTCATGGGAAGCAGCTTTCCTGTGTTATGCAAAATAATTACTATGCTGGCAATAATGTCCCCGTTTTGTTTCATCTGGACATTTTCATCAATGCTAGTTCTTCCTCTTGTTTGCAGACAACTATTCACAAAGACTTGCTAATTGCAACAAGCAATGGCATTCTTCTTACTTAATGACACTATTTCTCTATTAGGTGTTGGCTGAATATAGAGGTGCAGCCTGGGATCTGCACAGTGATTGATTAACCTGCATTGCAACTGAGACAGAGACAGCATCTTAACCTTCAACACAATATTCCTCAATAAACAAGACAGATGTTAAGGCTTAGTTGCTGAAGGAGACACTGAACTGTTGCCTGCTTATTATCTTTTGCAAGGAGCATCACAAAACCTTTCGAGATTTTCTGTTCATCTGTAGAGTGATTACATTTTTAGTCACAAATAAATAATTAAAGCGTGTTCAGCGCTGAATAATTTTCAGCATTTAATTCAGCTATGTATGAAACAATTAGTGCAACTGTCAATGTTAGTAATATTTGTGTACCACAAATTATATCCAGCTATTCATTCATACTATATATTCTTTTTTCCTCAAAAGCCCAAAAGTTACAGATTTCTTTGCACTTCTTGCCTACAGGAATAATGAATTATGCTTTTGTAAGCAGCTTTGGGACACTATTAATAATGCTTTTATCTCTGCAAACAGCAAATCTATAGAACAAATATACTAAAGATTACATGGTATGGATCTGAAGCCTGACTTACACAGATAAGATATCCAGCATAAGCATGCAAGGTTTTCTCCATTTCTACAGATGGCAGAACACAGATTTATAAATGAAAATACTGTTTGCATAATTTTAGCTTTATTTTTGGAAGGATTTTCCATTAAGATTTGGTAAAGTTCCAGTAACTATTTTGCAAAAGTTCTGCACTGCTTGTTGTTTGATTTAACCACATGACCATAATAACAAGAATGGATTGCTTCCTAAAAATTAACTGCTTACCTCAGTCAGACTGTATTTTGCCTAAATTTTCATAGTCGTTCTGAGATTCCCCAACCCATTCTGTACATAGGTGATATTCCTTAAAAGCAAAAAGAACATCCTAATTATTTCCAAAAAAACAAGAAGTGAGACTCTCTTGGACCTGGTAGAGAATCAGCATAGATGTTTAGAATGGTTATTGTGCACACAGTTTCCCCTCTGCTGAACAATGAGTTCCACAAAATTTATTAAAATTTTATTGCATACTTATCTGCCACAAAGCAGGATTTACTTTAGTAATTCTGCAGATTTTCTTAAACAAGTTTATATGGAATCCTTTTGGTTGTATCCTGATAATGGTTTCACAAGTACAAAAGGGAGAGCTTTCAGTTTGAAAGGCTGAGATGGTTGACACAACCTGGAAATAAAATTTTTCAAGCAGCTGTCTGCTTGACAGTGTGATGGTTGTTACTGTTGGAAGTGCATTATCTTTGGGATAGTATGTGCTCTGCAGTGATGTCCTGGAAGTGCTTGGTCTGTACAGTAGTACTCATAAAAAGGGCCAGACAGTTTCAGCAAACTGTGCTCTTGTGCTGCTGTACGCAAGAAATGCAGATTGACTGCATTGTTGAATCAGGTAAGAGCTATAGATGTCATCTACCTGAAGTTCTGTAAGGCCTTTGATATGCTCACCCCAACATTCTAACCTCTAAATTGCAGACATGAATTTGATGGAGAAGGAATTGGCTGATGGCAGCATCCAGTTACAGACAATGGCTCAATGTGCAAGTGGAAACCAGTAAACAGTGATGTTCTTCAAGGGTCCATACAGTGACCAATACTACCCAATATCTTCATCAGTGATACAGTCAGTAGAATTGAGTGCGTGCCCGGCAAGTCTGCAGATGACTCATAGCTGAGAGGTGCAGTCAATTTGCTACAGGGAAGGGAAGCCATCTGTGCTTATTTTGGCTGGGATAGAGTTAATTGTCTTCATTGTATCTATATGAGGCTGTATTTTGTATTTGTGCTGAAAACAGTGTTGATAATTCAGAGATGATTTAGGTCTCTCTGAGCAATGCTTTCACAGATCCAAAGCCTCTTCTGCTTTTCACCCCACCCCCAGCAAGGTGACTGGGGTGTATAATAAGCTGTGAGGGGACACAGCTGGGACAACTGACCGCAAGTGACCAAGGTCAGATCGAATAGCATCACACTTAGCTTATCAATCTGGGGAAAGGAGGAGAAAGGGGGCATATTTGGAATAACGGCATTTGTCTTCTGAGTCACTGCTACACATAATGGAGCCCGGCTTTCCTGGAGGCAGCTGAACACCTGCCTGCCCATGGGAAGCAGTGAATTAATCCCTTGATTTGCTTTGCTTGTGCGTGCTTTTGCTTTCCCTATTAAACTGTATTTATCTCAACTCACTAGTTTTTCACTTTTAGTCTTCCAATTTTCTCACCCATACTATAATGAAGGTGTGTGTGGGGATAACAGAATAACTGTGTGGGGCTTATTTGCTGACTAAACAAGACCTCTCTGGTAATAACACCATCCAGAGGGGTCTTGACAGGCTTGAAGAGTTGGCCTGTATGAACCTCTTAACATCCAACAAGGCCAAGTGTAAGGTGCTGCACCTGGGTCAAGTCAATCCCAAGCATCAATACAGGTTGGGAGAGAAATGGATTGAGACTTGGGGATCCTGTTGGATGAAAAATTTGCCATGTCTTGACAATGTGCACTTGCAGCCCAGAAAGCCAACCACATCGTGGGTTGAAGAAAAAGAAGCATGGCCAATAAATTGAGTGATTCTGCCTCTCTTCTCTGCTCTGGTGAGACCCCACCTTGAGTACTCTGTCCAGCTCTGGGTTCCTCAACACTGGAATGATATGGCCCTGCTGGAATGAACCCAGAGGAGTGCCACAAAAATGGTAAAAGGGCTGGAACACATCTTTTATCAGGAAAGGCTGAGAGAATTGGTGATGTTCAACCTGGAGAAGAGAAGGCTCCAGAGAGACCTTATTGCCACCTTTCAGTACTTAAAGGCAGCTTGTAAGAAAGATGGAAGGAGTAATTTCAGTAGGATCTGTAGTGTCAGGACAAGGGACAATGGTTTTAAATTGAAAGAGACTATACTTACATTTGACATAAGGAAGAAATCTTTTACAATGGGAGTGGGCAGGCTTTGGAACTGGTTGCCCAGAGGAGCTGTGGATATCCCATCCATGGAAGTGTTCAAGATCAGGTTGGACAGGGTGTTTGAGAAACCAGGTCTAGTGAAAATTGTCTCTGTTCGTTATAGGGAGCTTGGACTATATGAACTTTAAAAGTCTTTTCCAACCCAAACCGTTCTCCGATTTTTAACATATATGCTGTTTAGGAGTGGGCTGAGGGAGAAGAAGGACCTAGGGCAAGAGCATCAGTAAAACATTAGGCTACTGGCATATGGGACATTCTTCATCTCTCTTACTAACAAGTCTGTAACCGAAAATATCATGGTGCCTCTTGTTTTAGATGCAGGGAAATGACATACAAGCTAATGGTGTTACTCTGCATCTACACTTCTGGACAGACAACAGGATTCAACTACTTGTACTTAATCATCCCAATAATAATGGTTTATATTATAAATTCTATCACAGTTTGCACAGAGACAGATGAGCAGCGATGGATGCCTTTGGATATTAGATGAGGAATGGATATTTATCATACCAAAATCTGGACATTTTTATATTAAATAGATGGCAGTAAAGCATTACATAGTTTATAATCCTAATTAAATTGTTGTATTTTCAGTATGGAAACCCTGAAAACTACAAGCTTTGATCTATGATGAATGATGCAGTCAATTTTTACTGTAAAGTTGATGCCTCTTCTTGCTGTGCAGTGATAATTTGAGGAAGGTTCATCCTAGGCAGTCTAAGAAATCACTTCCTTGGCTTTCTAGTGTAGAAATATAATACAATAAGACAGTTTTACCAAGTATTTTAACCTTTTTTTGTAAGTAGTGTAGTGACCGTAGTTATTGTGCATGGTTTGAGTGAAATTTTTCTGTCTTTCAAGTAAAAAGAAAACAATTTTTCCAGATAAAGAATAATTATGATGTATTGAGTTGGTCATGTCAACAATAGATAGGTTATGTTAACTTGTGCATCAGCTCATGGATTGCTGATTGGGCAACAGCCTTGAGGGACAGAAGGATCATTATGTTTTAGTTCAGTGTCTTTGAGCAAAAACAGCATTAAAGCAAAGAGGATACTTAAATTCCCTGTAAAAAACCCCTACAGAGCCAGGGAAACTCCTTTCAGAGATCTATCAGGTTCATTATCTGACTTGTTTTAATTTTCCTGGAAGGTGGTAGATAAGCATGATATTTATTTTCAGAAATTAGAAACTTAATTATCAGTAACCTAAGAGTGTGCATGTTTGAGAACAGGCTAATTGGGTAAAACAGCCTTAGAAAGGCAATGCTGTATAGGAGCAATAAATAAAATTTAAATGCAACTTAACTAAAGAACAAGCAATTGTACAGATTACAATAATTAATACATGGCCTGTGATAATGGAAATACATGAAGTGGTGGGTGGCTTTTGTTTGTTTGGATTTTGTTTTGTTTCTTTGTTTTTTAATTAAGAATGTAATTTAAATTTGTACATACAATATTTACTGACATTGTCAGTGCACTAGTCTTGACAGTCATTGATCTAGATACTTTTGGGCACTAAAAATGCCAAAAGAATTACCCATACAAGACTTAGGAATCCTAGGAGATATGAAGCCTTTAACAGCAATTTTTCCTGGAAGTTTCTTAATACAAGAGACAAATCTTATAGAGTTCAGAAGGACTGATTGTTGCAGGTTGCAAACAGCTTCTGGTAAAAACTCTGCACTATTGAGAATAATATGTTTTCTCTGACAATTTAAAGTAAGAACACATTTGAAGAGGGAAAAAATATTGACTTCTGACTCCATAGGCTGTATGAATCCTGTGAATCTAAATGACTTATTTGTACAGCAGTTGGGAGTTCCAGCCATCATTTGCCTAAAACACAGTTAGGTCTTGTGACAGTACCTTCCTCTTTGGCAAGTCAAATGGGCTTTCTTCATGTCAAGCCTCAACATCCCCTGGCACAGCTTTGAGCCGTTCCCATCTATCCTGTCACTGGATACCAGGGCAAGAGCTCAGCACCTCGCTCTCCACTTCTCCCCCTCAAAGCTGTAAAGACCAACAAGGTAACCCCTCAGCATCCTTTTCTCCAAACTAGAAAAATCCAGAGTCCTCACAGGACATTCCTCACAGCCCTGTCACCAGCTTGGTTGCCCTCCTTTGGGTGCATTTAGGGACCTTCACATCCTTCTTAAATTGTGGGGCCCAGACCTGCTCACATTGCTCAAGGTGGGGCTGTGCCAATGCTAAAAACAGCAGGATAATCACCTCCTTGGACAGCTGTCTGTGCTGTGTTTGATGCTCCCCGGGATGGGGTTTCTCCAGGCACACTGTGACTCGTAGTGATCCCCCAGGTCCCTTTTTGCAAGGTTGCTCTGCAGCCACTCCTCTCCCAGTTTATAATTGTGCCTGGTGTTACTAAATCCCAGGTGCAGAGTCCAGCATTTGTACTTGTTCAGTTGGTGCCATTGATGATTGCTGAATGCACCAAACTATCCAGATCCACCTGGAAGGCCTCTTTTCCCATGAAAGTCAACAGCACCTCCCAGTTTGGAATCAGCAGCAGGCTTACTAGTAGTGCATTTAATTCCTGCATCCAGGTCATTGACAAATATATTGAACAGCACAGGCCCTAGAACTGAGCCCTGAGGAGCACCTCTGGTGACCTGTTGCCAGCCAGCTGTAGCCCCATTCACTACATGAGCCATCCTGCAGTGTAGAAAAAAGCAATGTTTCTCCGTCTGCTAGTCACAAATGGCATGTCTGAACAGTCTCTTTTTTTAAGAGAGGGACAATTCCATGCTCACCTCATTACAATATTTTCCCTTTAAATCTGGAGGATACAAAAACTTTTAAATTTATTTCTTACTCTGTGGATCTTTTGCTTAGTTGTAAGGAAAAGCTCAATTACAAATGCTTCAGTAATCACACGGAGGATTTCATTTTATGGATGGTTGAACTGGAAAATAAAAAGTCATTACCTGTAAAATATCATAATTGAATTCTTGATGGCAGGGTCAAGTGCATTTTTTAAAGTAATGTTTAAAAGATATTATAGTTTCAAAAGTGATTTTTTTTTGCATAATTTCCAAATATACTTCTCAGTGGAACCAGCATTTTATGAAGGTTAACGTGCTCTTTTCCAGTTCAACAGGTGTTGGAGCATGTGGTTTGCAACTGAACACATGAAGAGTTTACCTGTTGCAGAAGAAGCACAGAAACCTAAATCTTGAGGAAGATCTGAATATCATGATTTTAAAATACTGTCTAAAAGCAAAACTCTCCACTGTTTGAAAAGATGCTCTGGTCTTCTTTGAAAAGTGCATGTAAATCTGGCATTTCTGCTCAAAAAATTACTTTTCTGAAGCTATTAAATATTGGTTTTTGAGATTTTAGAAACTGGTTGTTGGTGCTACTTTATTCATGTTACCAGATGAGAGTAATATCTGTTCCCATGTACCACCAAGAGAATTAAAAGGGTCATGAAGATTTCTAAAAGTAATTTGGTATATTAAAAATTTTCCATAAAACAGACAAGATTCTCTTTCAGAGTCAAATGTGTTGTGACTTACATGAGTGCAAATGGAATGCAAAGATGACTAAAATAATGCTATTGGAGAATTTTGTATTGGCGTGGCAGTAAGATAAACAACTTACAAGGTGCCAAGTGTCAGGAATGTTAGGGCTGATGATCTTGTCGTGTTCACTTTCTGAACACAGATGTTGGCACAAGGAACTTTTCCTGGCAACAATGTAATGATTCTTTACACCTCTGCTAATTATATGCTAAGCAAGAAAAGAAGAAAAATTAAATTGGGAGAGAGAGAGAGAAAGAGAAACTGCTTTAAGATTCAAAGGTTTGAGCTCTTGTTTCACATTCATCAGACTGAATAAGACTGGCCAAATCAAGCACTGTATCTACAGGTCCATAGCAAATGTGAGGTAATTTAGAAATGACTTCAAATTCATAAGAGAACTGCAGAACACGACCCTTTTAGGCTTATGGGCATATTCTTCAAAACAAAAGTCTTCGTCTGTGGTGGGAATATACCCTTGAGAGGACTGGAGGAAAACTCCAGAGAAGAAGAGGTCAAGCTGGCTGTTTGCTAACATGAACACTGTCACTTCTCAAAGCAACTGCAAAATAAATGCATTGGGAGAAACGTTCTCTGAGCTGTGGCCTGACAGCCTAAGTCTGTCAGTATGTGACAGGAGCATGTGAAGAATAGTAAAAATGAAAGCTGCATACAGCTGTGTATAGAGGTCAGCAAATATAGTGAGATAAAGAGATGCTGGAGTGCAAAATGTCCAAAGCCTGTCTGGTATGGTCAGCTTGTATGATTTTTGGCAGCTTTGTTCATTCCAAGATCCTGATTTTTTTTGTTTGCTTGGTTTTATTTGTTTTGTGGTTTGGTTGTTTGGTTGGTTTTGCTTGTAGTTTCTAAGCAATATCTTCTAAACTACATCTTCTGTAGTTATACTTTTCAGATCTACTGATACCCAGTCCCTGACAGTGAAAAGCATGCTGTCTTTGGCATATTCGGACAAGGGATGAGGTCCTCCTCTGTATGGATATTTATGATATTTATGTTGGACAAACCTCCACTAACTGGGCATATGGCAGTGCTAGAGGTCTGTTAAGATCTGCCAGGAAATGTCTTTTTGAGGGATACAGTTATATTACAGTGTTACCTTTGCAGTAATAGGGAACTAGGTATTCACAGCTTAACCATTCAGTCACTAAAGCTATGCAGTGGCAGTAATCTATTGTTTTGCATTTCAAAGGTGGGTAGCAAACCTGTGGACAACGCTGATGGCTACCTCAGAGTAAGCATCATGAGTCCTCTCTCAGTACACATCTGAGCAAACACGATCTGGTTCCAATCCCAGGTCTTGGCTTGCTGTAGCCTCAGGCAGTTCCTGCAGAAGAGAAGTGTGGCAATCACATAAATACAAACTGGCATAAATGTAACTCTTAAATCTCTCTCTCCTACCTCTTACTGATTCCGAGGTCCTGTGGCAACTTTTGCAAAATTTTCTACGTCTTAATTCCTTACCTCGGCAGCTGAGGGAGGTGAAAGCTCCCAACAACTCCCACTCTGCTCAGCCATGTGGGGATACTTCCCTCCACACAGTATTTTTACCCCTCAATCCTTTTTGTCTCTCTCTCATATGCCACAAGTCACATCTTTACATTCTCATCACTGTCCTTGATCATTTTGAGTGTTAACTTCTCTAGCTTTTTTAGCCTCTTCTAGACCTTCCTAGTGTCTGCAGCCATTCATGGACACAAAGGTTGGGGAAACTTCTGCAGCTCACTTGAGATAGCTGTGTACAAAGACTTTCTAGAAAGAGAGATGGGTGAATAAATAAAATTCTTCCATTTCTTACTATTGTGTCCTCATGATGATCATTTTAAGGAACTTGGGGACAACCTAGACGTTCCAAAATCAGCATGGCCAAGTCAGATATGGCAACACACTTTCTGAGCCCTTTCTAATAAAGAACGGCGTGAAACAAGGCTGCGTTCTCGCTCCTACCTTATTCACAATCTTTTTCAGTATGATGCTCCAAAGGGCCACGGCAGACCTCGATGATCAGGACGGTATCTACATTCGATATCGTACTGATGGAAGCCTATTCAACCTAAGGCGACTGAAGGCCCACACTAAGACCCTGAACCATCTTGTCCGGGACCTGCTTTATGCTGATGACGCCGCCCTTGTCGCTCATACAGAAGCAGCTCTGCAGCGTTTAACATCCTGCTTTGCAGATGCTGCTGAGCTCTTTGGGCTGGAAGTCAGCTTAAAGAAGACAGAAGTTCTCCATCAACCTGCACCTCAGGAAGTCCTCCATCATCCCCACATCACCATCGGCCAATCAGAACTCAAATCAGTCCAACAGTTTAATTACTTAGGCAGCCTCATCTCCTCAGATGGTAAGATTGACGGGGAGATAGACAATAGGTTAGCGAAGGCATATAGTGCTTTTGGAAAACTCCATAAAAGAGTATGGCGTAATAAACACTTGAAGAAAGGTACCAAGATCAGTGTCTACAGAGCCATAGTGCTGTCTACTCTTTTATATGGTTCCGAAACATGGGTCATCTACCGCCACCACCTGCGTCTCCTAGAACGCTTCCATCAACGCTGCCTCCGCACAATCCTGAACATCCGCTGGTCAGATTATGTGACCAATACATCTGTTCTTGAACAGGCAGCAATCACAAGTATTGAGGCCATGCTACTGAGAACGCAACTGCGCTGGGCAGGGCACGTCTCCAGGATGAAGGACCACCGCCTCCCTAAGATCCTGCTTTATGGTGAACTTGCCTCTGGCTGCCGCAAGAGAGGAGCTCCGAAGAAAAGATACAAGGACTCCCTGAAGCAACAACTCAGCCTTGGGCATATTGATCACCATAACTGGTCCACTCTGGCCTCCAACCGGGAGGCCTGGAGACAGTCCATTTATAACGCCGCTGATGCTTTTGAGAAAGCACGCAGGATCACTCTTGAGGAGAAAAGACAACGCAGAAAGAATCGAGCCTTGCAGAATATACCATCTAAGGAGTCTTTCTGCTGTGTCTTTTGCAACCGGACTTGCCTTTCCCGTATTGGCCTTTTTAGCCACCAACGCGCTTGCAAGAATAGTGGGTAGAGCCCTTCCCAAATCTTCGTTCGCGAAGCCTAGCCATGATGATTCTGTCCTCATGATGATAGTACCTTTTCTGGATGCATGGAAATATCAAAATGTTAGAAAAACTCTCATCAGGTGTGGGAATATTCATTCTGTCCCAAAATGTTTCCCTTCAAGTGCTTTTCTCCTTCCTTTATTGAGAAATACTCATTAAGTGTAATTTAATGTTATTGGTACTTTCCCTCCTGTCTTTCCCTCTGCCTTGTTTTTGGGCAAGTTCCCAAACTCCTTAATTATGCAAAATCCTTCCCCTGAGGTAAGCTTGAAATTCATTTAGGCTAAAGCAAATAAAGGCTTCAGAAGTAAATACTGCCTTCAAGATCCAGCTTTTTTTTTTTTTTTTTGACATATATTTCTGTCATTTTGGTCTGAGAAATGAGATGTGACTCTAAGAAGGTTTCAATAGTAATTTCCAGGCTACAGTCTACTCAAATAACTAACTCTGCAAAACATGAGAGTTAGTACAAATCTTCCCAAACTTGGAAAGAAAACGGTGCACAGCTAAAGCTCAGTTGTAAAACATTCATGGCTGGCTTTAAGGTAACTGCCTGCCAGCACATGAAAGGTTTGACTTGTGTCATTCTTCCCATTAATAGTCCTTCAAGATGAAAATATATACAGAATGTGAATTTCAGCTTAGTGCATGGCTGTATTTGACAGAACCTTTGCACTGATTGTGTGAGTTTAATTTGAAAGCTAATTACTTCTAAAATTGCTTCTGCTTCTGCCCTTTACTGTGGGTTGTCCTAGAATTTTGCTTTATTTTTACTAATATTTGAAATAGAAGGGTACAGCATATGCTAGGCACTCATTTCACAATCAGATTTGTTTCTCTTTATATGTTCTCATACCTTTTATTCTTTTATAATTCATCTGATCAAAAAATACAAATTACCTTATGCAAAAAAAAATGGCTTTTTGAGATACCTTCTGTTGAACAATTTTCTTCAAAATCTGAAAGGATTTTCTGAAAGAATGTGTCTAAATACATAGCAGATGTTTCTTCTTTTCCCAGCCCTGTGAAAATCCATTTCGTGGCTTTACTCTGGAGCTGAGGAGGCAAGCATGCGGCTTTGGGACAACCAGCTAAGTCAAACTTCCCTGGCTCTCTACGTAGATGAGAATCTGAGGCTCCAAGAGCTGAATCCCTGACACAATTTGGCTACTGGCATTCCTGTTGCCAGACAGCAGCTGTGAGTGCTACGGGCTTCCAGGTATTCTGTTGTGGAGCTGAATTTCTGGGCTTGAAACAGTTGATGCTAACTCCAGGCATTCAAATTATGGAAACCCAAAATGCCCCCTTGAACACCCAGATACAATTTCTGAGGAAATTCTCATGATGATTTTTCAGAGCAGCAGCAGGGTTGAGGTGTTCCTGAAATGAGATAGCTTCTTATTTCAGCATTTCCCAAGCAATTTTTATGTAAAATTTTGAGGTTTTGAAAATGTTGAAAATCCTCTCTTGCTTGCAACTACTTTTTTTTTTTTTAATTTTGAAAGATGCATTCTGCATCTAAAGTTTTCTCCTAAGTGCTCCTATCTCTTCATAACTCTCAACTGACAAGAGCAGAAAAATATGTTGTGATGTATTGTTTAAAGGCAGATAATGAACCTCGTCTCTTCACATTTCACTTTAAATGTCATTTACTTTTTTTACTAGTGTCTTTGTCATTAAATGACATTTTTTGATCTTTTGAATCAATGTATTTACAATATTTAAGGAAATGAAAAGAGATTAGGCTCTTTACATCAATAGTGCTGGAGTGTGTTCTTAAAATGAAAACCTTCCACATTACTTGAATTTCCTGAAATTGCCTAAATGTGTTTATTTACTATTTCTGCATTTTTATGGCCTGTTTTGAGTTTCCTTTTTCTTATCTTCAAAAATGTTAATTGAGGGAAATTTGGGAAGTCGGAGAGTAGATTAATTTGCTTTGAGACAAGGACAAGTGAATTAAAATAAAAAGATCTAAAGATATTTAGCAAACAATTTTGCAGAATTGGAAAAGTGCCTCTGAGGTAAGTCTCTTACTGGAGGTTTTTAATTGCCTTTAAAATTAAGAGGCTTTCTCAAATACCTATCTAAAATTTGCAAATAAATTTTTTTCCGAGTCACATCATGCATTGGACATGGGGAACGTTGGATCATTATGTTCCTCTCTGCAACTTTCTATGAATTGTCAGAATGTTTTAATGGTCAGTCTCCATGTTCCTTGTAGACTAAGCCCATTTATTCCAGATTATTTTCTTGGCTGCTCTTTTCCCTGCTTCTTGTAACTTTTGTTGCTCTCCTCTGAACTGTCCCTAAATAATGTCTCTAAATAAATTTCTCTAAGTGTGATTCGGAAACAAGATGAAATACTCCAGCTAATGCTGTGCCAGCAATAAGTTAAGCAGAATATCAGCAACTGTGCTTTACATACAATATTGTGAAATGAAATTTGCCTTTTTTTATCATATGCTATCTTGTTTACAGATTTCACAGAATATTCTGAGTTGGAAGGGATCCACAAGGATCTTAAGTGGAGATTCTATATGGAGATTCTATATGGAGATCGAACCCATAACCCACAACCTTGGTGTTATTAGCACCATACTCTAACCAACTGTTCACTCATCTTCAGTTTTTGATACATTCCAGATATCTTCCCTGATTCTGCATGTGTACACATGTGATTGTTCCTCCATATATGTACTACTTTCCACTTTGCTGTGCACTGTTTTCAGCTGTTCATTTTCACTTCTGATCACTCTTTTTGGTAATTTTATCTTGACGACATTTCCCTTCTCACTTTGGTTCTGAGAATACCACGTAAGACTATGTTAAAGCCTATCTAAAGTTAAGGCACATCACATCTAGTCCTACCTGCTGAGTGTAGTGGTTTGAACCAGGTTTCCCCCTGAAGCTGAAAGTGGTAACCCCCAGGGGGTGGTGACCCTGGGGTTTGACCCAATCAATGCTCCTGCAAAATATAAACATATCTCTCCACCGGAAGAGAAGCAGTAGTACTTGTTGTGGGAAGAAGAGGTGGCCATGTTGTAGAAGCCACGAGGAGAAGGGGCTCTGGCCCCTTGGGGGCCTTTGCCCCCCCCCCCCCCAGGCCCCGGTTGGGGGCTGCAGGGACTCGGAACAGTGTCAGACTGGACTGAGTGCCTGTGGCTAGGAACTGGGGGAGTTTCTCCCCTGTAAGTAGAAGTGAGAGACGCTGGGAGCAGCGACGGAGCAGCAGCAGAACAGCAGTGTCCGAAGAGCAGTGGCAAAGAGCCAACTGATAAGAACCAAGAGAAGCAGCAGATGCCGGTATGCAACTGAAGCAGACAGAGAGCTGTCTGAGGAAACTAAAAGAGCCAGCAGCAGAAAACAAGACAAGAGACCCGAGCTAGCAGCAGGAAGAGAGTTTCGGAGGGTAAGAACTGGACAAACCAAAACCCCCAAACTCGCCAGAGACCCCTCTGAGAAAGAGGAGGGGGTGGTGGACTGAGTGAAGTCCTAAAGTGCAGTATGCACTACAGAGAGGAGCTAAGAAGCTCCGGCCTCCTGAGAGCTCAGCCAGGATGGCCAAAGGAATGTGTGTGGAGGGGGTGACCTTGGGCTTTCCCCCCCCCCTCCTTGCTGCAGCTTCAGAGAAGCTGGCAGCCGTCTTTGAGGCAGAGCACAGAAGCTCTGTGAAGGGGCTTGATTTCCCCTGAAGATACCAGACTGTCACGAAGACCCCCGTGCTTCGTGATATGACCGTGGTGGAACGACCTTGTCTGGGGTTACGTAGTCCACGGAAAGACCCCCGTTTTGAAGACGGAGGGCCGAGGGGCTTGGAGACCCCCCTCGTGTGTATTGGCAAGGATCCAGCTGCAACTGCTGCCTGAAAGAGAAGAAGAAAGCCTGCTGCCTAGAGAGAGACCTGTTGCTCAGAGACTGGAAGGGGTCTTTTCTTCTTCTTCTCTCCTGGACTTTTATTTGGAGGGAGAAGAGATTTGGCCCATTGTAAATATTATTGTCATGGTAGAGATAGATATAGAGTTAAGATTGTATACAATGTATTATAGTATTTATTTGCTGTATAGTCTTTGTAATATATTCCTTCCCCCATATTGAGTCTCGTGTTTTTGTCTGGAAAACCCATCTCACATGGGGTTGAGATGTGGGTGGGGGGCTAGGAATCAGAATTAGATTTTGGGCCTGCTCAAACCATGACACTGAGACAAGACACTGCTGGAGGCGTAAGTCAGTTTGACAACTGACTTTGTTTTGAATAAAGTAAGGCTTGAATACTGTTCAGCAGTGTTCTCACTTGAGGAGTATCAGGTCCCCTTGTATTTGCTTGGTGCTGACAGCCTGCAGGAAGGAAGGGCACACCTGAGCAGGCATGAGGTCCTGGCTCCATGGCCTGGATGGGTCAGGCTCCACATGCTCCTGAGTTGACACTCTGTAAGACTCCAAGCCCTAGGACCTGTCAGCTCATGGACTCGGCTAGGAGTTTTACTTTAATATATAGATATAGGGTTCCTTAACACCTCGAGATAGCATCAAAAGAATAAGCCGTGGGCTTGTTCCCAAGGAATTTCCTTAGTAATTTAGGGGAGCAAATAAGGGAACTTGGCCAAAGTTCAAAAGGACACCACATAAGCTAGACAAAAATATTCCACCACATCACTAACTCGACATATAGTGTTAATCCACAACACTTAAGGCAAAATCCAACCAATTCCACAATGCTTAAATCAAGATCCAACCCCTCCAGCTCCAAGCCACCCTAAGCATCAAGAAAGGAGCAAAGAAAAAGAAGCAGAGGGAGCAAGAAGAGAGAAGGAGAAAGAGGGAGCTCCACTGAAGCCTTTTAGAAGACCAGCTCTCACAAATCCAACAGCAGGGCCACGACGTGGGGCAAACACATGCCTATGGTTTTATCTGCTCTGGTCCCTGTGGCCAACCCCTCCAGGTGGGGTCTCTGACCCACCAGTCATTCTGGGGGTTCCAGGCCTGGGTGAGGGGCAGTGTCCTTACTGTCCCTGCAAATCGGAGGCTGGGTGAGGGACTCCAGGAACTGTGGTGTGTTATAGTTTTCCTGAGCTGTTTGTGACAGGCAACTACTCTGGGGCTTCCCCATGTAGCTCCAGGGGCTGCCATGAGGGACACAACACCACCTTACCTCCATGGGATTCAACCCACTGCTTCCCCCTCCACACATACAAAAACACATACACACACACACTCTCCCCACAAGGTGGTTCTGAACAAATAATAACTGATCTGGTGTCTAACACACTCCTTTGCCTGCAATCTGCACCACTGGCTTTGAGTACGTCCTTCTCAGATCAATTAGATCAAGGCTTTTCAATCCTTTTCAGGTTGCAGTCAAACACTCAGAATTTAAGACTTATAATATGAGGTTTCTTTTTTCCAGTATAGCCAATATTTTGGAAGTAGAACTACTGCTTTAGAGAACCCTGTGAGATCTGGGGCTTAGTCTAAAATTCACTTATAATCTCTCTTGCTTAAGTCTTCTCTTCAGCATTTAGTAGTGGTAGTGACTTTCATCTGGCTTCTGAAATAATAAAAGATCACGCTTTATAAAATTCACTTATAATCTCTCTTGCTTAAGTCTTCTCTTCAGCATTTAGTAGTGGTAGTTGCTTTCATCTGGCTTCTGAAATAATAAAAGATCACACTTTTTAAAAAATAAGGGTTTATTTTGCATGTAAAAATCATGGCTAGGCTTCGCAAATGAAGATTTGGGAAGGGCTCTACCCACGTTTGTTGCAAGCGCGTTGGTGGCTAAAAAGGCCAATACGAGACAGGCATGTCCGGTTGCAAAAGGCACAGCAGAAAGACTCCTTAGATGGTATATTCTGCAAGGCTCGATTCTTTCTGCATTGTCTTTTCTCCTCAAGGGTGATCCTGCGTGCTTTCTCAAAAGCATCAGCAACGTTATAGATGGTGTGTCTCCAGGCTGCCCAATTGGAGGCCAGAGTAGACCAGTTATGATGATCAATATGCACAAGGCTAAGATGTTGCTTCAGGGAGTCCTTGCATCAGGAACATGTCAGCATGCATCCTGACAGATGCTGTGGTGGCTCCAAAGGAGGAGGTCTTTGCACCCCTTTGTGGCCAGGAAGAGCAAGTGTGTGCTGGTCAGGGCTGAGGTGCAAGTGGTCACCATTCTTTTCCTTAGTGCTTTTCCGTGGTCATCCACTGGGACCAGGAGAGGTCATTTCAGCACCAAGTTCTACTTTTTCCCACTCCCTGTCCTCTCCTGCTGTTATTGTAGCTGCTATCCTGGAGGTGTCTCTCCAAAGCTCAAGTCCCTTAGGCAGCCACCTCCACCTTCGCTTCCTGCACTGTTGTAGAATAGCTGGGATGGTGCAAGTCTGCAGGTGTATTGGGGTAGCATGGAACTTGCACTGGGCACACTCCTGTGCTGCTAATCAACCTGCATTTGTTGATAGCACTACTTTGTTCACTTCTGCAAATTTTCCTTACCCTGACAGCTTTCCAAATTGCATGTTTTCAGACAGATAGTTTTCCCTTGTTTCTGTGTAAAATGCTGTGCAAAATGATGATGCCGTAGACAAATTCTGAACTTCCAAAAATCTGCTTGTCCTTTGGGAAGGGATGTATGTGTGGCATTTATTTACCCTACAGGACTTGCAGATGCAGAAATTCTGTTGTAGAGATGACTGGGTGAAGTGTGCATTCTCAATTTATTTTTAGCCCCCCAAGCTGCACCATTACTGCTACATGTTGCTTGAATAAAGCTTGAATGCCCCTGATTAGAGGGCAGGAACTCCTTTGTGGAAAGTTATGGTAGCACAATTAATTTAAAGTAGTTTGGTGCTGACAAAACCCTGATATGAAAATTTTGTCTTAGAATTACTCCTTGACCATATGGCAAATATACTGAGCCGTGTATTTTTTATTAAAAAAGAAAAAAAAAAAGAAGAAAAAAAAGTTGTAGTCCTGCTAATGGCTTTTTACTCCCTTCCAAGGGCAAACTGTTCTTACTTTTTCAAATTTCACTGTGATTGTGGCTTTTTGAAAATGTTTGTTTATGGCTGTTTTTTCTTCAAAAACTGTATAGACAGTATGGAATGTAAAGCTTGATTTCAAGGTATGGTATTTAAATCATACCTAAGTGAACTAAGTCAGTGTTTTTGAGTTTTGATGTGCTTGAAAGGTGACATTGGTCAGGACTTCTAGAAATATTTTCTTTGCCCACATGGCAAGAGACTGTAAAGATTTTCTTGATAAGGCAACCTAATTTCTGTCCAAATGACATTATTATTATTATTATTATCATCATCATCATCATCTTAATTACAATTAATTTTTATCAGTGCATTGAAAAACTGATTTTTCATCTTAGTGGCTTTCTTCTTATACATTTTTTATTTGCTGCTATTTTGTTGTGATAATTCTCAATGGCATATTGTCCTGAACAGCAGCAGGCATTCAAACAGATCAAGCAAGGGATCAAGCAAGAGCACATGCCATGGCTCTTGGACCAGTTCAGATGGGACCAGATGTGAAGAACGTAGATGCAGCAACGATGGAAAGAGTCCCAAATGACTTTTCTCTACTCCTTGTTATGCTGAAAGTGGCCTTATGGCTGCAGAGCACAAGATCTGGAAGAGTCTGGTGGGTAGGTGTTGTGTTTGTGTAAAACAAGATACAGTGAATAGAAAGTGGGAATTTCAGGTCAGAAGAAATAAGCAGTGTGAAAACAGTAGTGGGTGGGGAAACTGCCTTTTTGGGTTCCTTAGCACTGCAAGCTTGACTTGTCAATGAAAAATCACAATCCTTGTTCATCACACCCCACCACGTGTATGGCAAGCTGATGAAAGGGCATTGTTGCTATGCAGCTTCTGTAGACCTGTCTGAAGGCTTATAGATGTGTTAGAATAAAAACAGTGTCAGGTTGTGCTTCCCTCAGGAAAATTTTGGAGTCTAGATGACTGGAGACACATCAAGAGGGCGCCCTTGGCAAAGGTATTCATGTTATCAGTAAACAACGTTGAAACTGGAGATGCTGCAGCTGAGATGGCCACTGTCTTGATTTATGGACTGAGGAGTGAACTGGAAAATATTCAAAGCTCCAACACACTGCTCTTGCTTGAGCAAACATCATTTTGGTAGGGCTGTAACAGATTTCTCTTCTCTGAGCTGCAGACAAGGAGGCTATCTGTGAAACATGTTAACCTGGGTTATGAATTTCCTCTGCTCAAAGAAAACCCAGCCTTGGTATTCTCAGCCTATCTCCATCCTTACCAAACCTGTATTATACATTGGTTTGTTGATTCCTGGAGGACATCAGGAACAGCAGGTACAGGTTCAAATATGCAGGTGGGCTCTTGTGCACTAGCATTGGCTTCCTACTGTGTAATAAGTTCTCTTTCCTAGTTCAAGAAGAATTTGCTAGTTTTTTCTGTATTCCTTCACATGCTGAAATCTCTGCTCTGAACTCTGGAAATCCAGAAGAGCTTGGTTTCCCCAGGCTCTCATTGGAGTCAATAGGGAGAGAGGGCTCATCCTAGGAATCAGGATACTAAGTTCATTATGTTTTCATATAAATTTCCCAAAAATTTGATTTTCAAACTGTTCCTTAGGAAAAAAAAGATTAAGGATATTTGTCTTTTCTTTCTAGCCTAGGATGACAATGAGTTAACTTTGTATTTATGTATATTTGCATATTTGGAAATCTCTAGAAATTGTGGTTGGGCCCAAACTTTTCACAGAAGTTGGCTTAAGAGTTTTAAGTAGAACCAGGGTCTGGCTTTGTCTGAAGTTTAGAGATGCATAAGGACTTTTTAAGACCTTATGCTTCATCCTTGATTACCGTGGATTTGGAACTTCACTTAAGATAAAGAATGAGGGGATGTGTTTAACTACAAAATATTTAACTACAAAATTATTTCTGTCAATGGAGTTTAAAAGCAAGCATAGATTGAAGACCTATTGGAGAACCTACTTGGAAGAAAGCCAAGAAGCACCTATATACTTTATTTTAAAATCTTACTTTCATTTGTTTTTGGATAACAGACTTCCTAAAAAGAGAGTGACAACAACATGTTAAGTCAGCACCAGAAGGCCTGCATTTGTTTCTGCAGTATGATGGAATAAGAGACTCATGAAGCAGTAGAAAGAACTGAATAAAGAATGAGTAAGCAGTTGTAGGAGAGAGATTTGTTCCCTACTTTCTTTTGTAAAGCTTTCGTAGACATGGCCTCATATGTAAAATGCTTCTGGAATATTGACTTTAAATGGTCTTCTATTCTAAGTTCAGAACATAGATGTGATGCATTTGAGTTTAATTCTTGCCCTAAACAGTCTTCAAAAACTGGAGCCCATGTATAATAGAAGACAACCTAAATAAAAGGAATTAATTATTTTTGCAAATTTTATTACTGTGAGAATAATGTAATATGTAGTAAAAGCTGTTGTCATGAAACAGTCATGGTGTCTGCAATATTGATGATCTCAGGATGACAAACAACAATATTTAACAGGTCAGAAGAGGACAAAAAGGTCTGAAAATTTTAACTTCTAGAGTTTGGAAGGTAAATTTAGGAATAAGACATTTTAGACATATAGAGTTATGCTTCTGGTAAAGAGTAAAATCTGTACAACAGTCTGTCTTTTACTGCCATGCCACAGCTATGGAGATATAATGGGGACTTCTCTTATCTATATTAATAAAAAAAAATTTTGGAAATTTGAATGCAATCCTATCCAAATGTCACCATACAGACCCATTTCTGGTAATTGGGAAATGCAGATCAAAACAAATATACCTGTTTATAACTGAGTTCCCCACAGAGTGAGAAGCTCAGATTTCTCTATAGGAAGTTGTCAAAACAGAGGCCAGAATTCAGCTATGAATACAATAACACCTTAAAAACTAGGAAGTGCCAACTGGTGTCAGCCATAAAAATTTTCTGTCTTTCAGGACTAGAACTTCATTCAAACTAAATTCCTTATACGTAGAAGGCTTCGTAAGTATATAATTTCTTGGATTTTTGTATATTTAACTTCTGCTTTCAAATACACTTAAGTTCAACAGCAAAAGTGAGTCCTTGATTTGGGGGTAAGATTTCTGTCAGAAGAATGACATTGTATATGTATTTTCATCAAAATCAAGAGCGGACAATAATTTGTCTAGACTTGGAAGCATGAAATGTTCTTCAAGGTTAATTGATTAGCCTATTAAAATTAATTTGCTTCCTTGTTTATAAAGCAGCAACCCATTAATGTGCTAAACAGTCTCACATAGTCTGTAGTAAAGAGTAGAAAAAAAACCCTGAAGTATGATATATGAAGGTCACTTGAACCAATTTTTCCTGACTTGTCTTCTACTTTGGTTCTTATATGTGAACTTAAGTTGCTACATCTGGTTTTTTGCACTTTGAATATATTTGCTTTTATTTTATTTTGAAAGTGGAGAGAAAGCTACTACACTGGGACACTGTATGGAACTGGTTCTAGCTACAGTTAAGATAGGCAGTTGCCTATGGCTGTTGGTTACTCGGGCCAGGCATGGCGCTGATATCTGCTTGATCTGTTTTAGAAGAAGAAAGGAAGAGCAGCCTGTGCTGCCCTAACAGTTAATATCTGCTTCTGGTTTTGGAGTTTGGATGTCAAGGGGTATGTTGATGAATACCTGCATTACTCGAGACACCCCAATTCGTCTTTCTGTTCCATTGCTGGCAGCAGAAGCTGCTAGTGTTTAATTAAGGGTCTGTTGCCAGGTTTCCTGACCTGGTCTCCTCTTTCCTTTTCATAGTGGGAGGATGTCAGCTCTGGCCCAAGCTTTGTTTTGGCTTGCTATAATTATGAGAGAGAGTAGTCAGCAGGACAGTACTAGTGTTGGGGATGAGATTTAGTCAATGCCAGTTCATTGGGCTTGTTTTTTGGGGAAGATAGTATGTTAGGAGTAGTCATTGTTGGCCAAGGGTGGTGATTAGGAGCCTATGTGTGATGATCTTAGTTCATAGGAATTTGGTGGCGGGGATAGGAAGGCTGTGGGGAGGGAGGAGTGTAATCACTGGAAGGACAATTTTTAACATTGGAGGAGGTTTAGGTTATGTAAGTAATCAGAACTGTGGGTTCATGTGGAGGCAAGTAGTATTTCTAGGCTTTTATTGTCTTCACAGGAAGACAATACTGATATGAGTACAGGTATTAGGGTGGATGACACTGCTTAGTTTTCAATAGGTCATTTGATAGGGTATTAGTTCTCTTCTCAAGCATGACTAAGGCATGATCTACTGGACAATGACACATTACCCAACTAACCCTTCCCACCATATCTCCAGCTGACAATAACAATCACAATAAAGCTGGGACTAGTGCCATTCCACTTATGTTTCCCAGAAATGCTTCAAGGCTCATCCCTAACCACTGGTCTACTACTATCAACAATAATGAAACTTCCCCCAGTGACCATTCTCTTCCTAATGTCTCACTCACTTAACCCAACACTGCCAGTGCTATAGCCATCACCTCAGCAGCCCTAGAGGGACAAATAGGACTAAAATAAACACAAATTTGAAAAGTCCTAACCTTCTCATCCATCTTCCAGTTAGGCTGAACAGCCATTATCATTGTCTATGAACCCAACCTCACACTACTAACTCTCCTCCCTTAATAATCACCACTCAACACAACCAAGGCTCTAAAACTATCACCAAAAACACCCACATGAGCAAAAGCCCCTACATTGTATGCAACCATTTTTTTTCATAACAGGAATTCCCCCACTATTAGTTTTCCTGTCTAAGTAACTCTTTATCCAAGAGCTCATTAAACAAGAAATAACCACAGCATTCACAATCATCACCATACTGTCACTACTAGGATTATTCTTCTACCATTGCCTCAAACAATTATATTCATAACATTATCTATATAATCAACCTATCAAATCAAATTCACCACCTTTATATCTCAGCTAATGACCGAGACCTCTCAATCAGGGGATTTGATTCTTTGTGTAACAGCATGTACAGAATTTAATATAAATTGATTATGATTTTATTTCTGAAGTAGAAAAGAGCATATTTTACTATTCTACTTTTAAAAAGTAAATAAAAGGATCTCTTAGATTCTTCTGCCTTTAAAAGTAACACAGTAGGTACTTCACTTTACTTTGACTATGGTTTTCAAAAGATTGTAATACTTGCTGCAATATTTTTTAATCCTTCTTTTAAGCTATGTCAATTTGCAAGCTGATTGCTGGGTTTTAATCTTTGAGTCTGCCTTCAGATTTTTAAAATTGCTTCACTTCATCATCATATTTAAGCTCTTGTTATAGTATTTGAAGCAGACCTACTTGATCATTAGAATGTGTTTCAATAATCTGAAATATATTCTAAAGCCGTTGCAATAAAAGTGGTACACTACTCAAGTTTAATTTGAAATTGCAGAGCATATAAGAGTCTAGTCCATTTTAATATTGCAGACACATTCTTCTAGCGAGGAAAGGACAATTTTTTTTCCTCCAGTTAACTTTTGTCTATTTTGTGAAACATTTCTGTTTCTGAAGTTTTATCCTGAGTCTCTTTGTCTACTTTGCACAGCTCATCTGAGTGTTTTTTTCTAAAATGAGGTAGTTGCATCACTGCAATCAACAGGATGGTAGGAATGTAAATTGTCAGCTCAATAATTATCTAAGAGCTATTAATATATTAAACACAACAGATCTCAAACAAACAAAAAGGGTTTCTGGAATTGGTCAGAACAGTTCTTCAGAAGACCCCATACTAAAAAGAGAGGACAGGATATTTTGTAAAACAAAGAAAGAAACCAGGGAAGACAGCTGCATTCCAGAAATGAAAAAAAAACTCTCCTCAAAAGAAGAGTTAACCTTCTGATCTTAGCAGGAAGGATTGCCTTAGATGCAACTTTGTGAGACCTCATCAAGTAGTATTCCAGAGGTGCTGAAAGATTGCATGGGATGACTAGAAGGGAGAGACAACCAGATGAACTTGAAAATTTGACTTGGACAAATTGTTTCCAAATTGTGGAAAGCTCAAGAAAGAAAGAAAAGGGAAGTTCTAGAAACAACTGCAGGAAAATTGTGGTTTACATCTTTTTGCAGCAAGAAATCTTGTTTTATAGGAATATGGGACCTCTGGGACATACAAAGGATGGTTTGTGTGATCTGATAACCCTACCATAATAGTAAGGAATTCAGTCCATACATGACTAAAGTGGCCTTTGAACCAACCCTGAAATTCAATGGGGATATCTGGCAGTTATGGTATCATATCATAATAATTAAAAGGTTTTCTGGATGTATTTATATAAGAAATATAGGAGAACTGTATAATGAAAAAAGTTGGAAAGATAGTGATGCTGTTTTTAAAGAAAAGACACGATGGTTGACTTTACTAAAAGGTTGTTGGCTGGCTCTTGTTGATGTGACACTTAAAAGCATTAGTTAAACTATGTTGAATTAACATGAATAAAAAACCAAAACAAAATGAACAAATGAACAAACAAAAAAGAGGATGTTACTGCTTGTATCAAAGGCACTATTGTATGCTATAAAGAATAAAATGTGTATGGAAAGCTCTTATCCTATTCATTTGAGAGTAACAACTTAGTCCTTACACATATATTTGTAATATATACAAAGAGCTACTTTCATTAAGATTTGATTTCAACATGTGTGACATCTCAAACAGCCAGAAAATTCTTCAGATTTTCTAAAAATGATAGTGTTGTTTTACTTCCTTTAAACTATTACAGCCAAATTCCAAGTCAGATATATGTAATTGTTAGAGGCAGATGGCAAAATTCCAAAAGTTTGGGGTTGGATTTTTTTAGGGGCATTTAGATGCAGCAGATATTTCAAATTTGTGTTTGGAATGAAAGAAGTGAATGTTTCCTTCCAAGCTGGTGATCTTGAATTAAATGGAACATTTGCCATCTGTAACAAAGGAAAGATGGGAAGATGCTAAAGATAGACATAAAATCATAAGATTAATTTAGGGTGGAAGAGATCTTGGAAGGTTATGTAGTTCAGCCTACTTCTTAAAGTGAGACTCATCTCAAAACTGAATCATGTTCCTCAGGGTCTGAGTCAGGTGAGGTTTAGAAATCTCCAAGGCTATGACGACAGGTTTTTTCAGTCTTGTTGAGAAAGGTTTAAGAATCCCAAAAAATGAAATTGAGTTAGGAATCAGGTTCAATATTCAGATAAGATGTACTGACAGAGGCAGCTGAAGGAGTATATGAAAGAGGCTCATTGCAGCTTGGAAGCTTTTTAATTGGAGATGCTCTGATTTGTGCTTTTGGGGCTGAGAAGGAAAGCAGAAGGTGGAAGAACTGATCCATGGTGTTTTTTGTATCTCATAGTTTTAAATCAATGAATTCCATAGTTGTTCACATACTTAGAGAAAAGAGCAGGATTACATCTGTTAGCCGACAATAAAAAGCTGATGCTGACAGCTTTTTATCAGATTTATAATCAAATTACATTTCAGAATAGTATGTGGAGTCCTTTTAATTTCTCCTTGCAGAGGTGTTAAAATATAAGGAAGTAAAGATAGCAATGGTTACAAACAAGAAAGTAAACACTCTCTGGAAGATGGGCACCATGTGAGGGGCATGTAAGTTCTGCAGTCCTGAGAGAAATCCTCTTTCTATTGAGGCTGGAGCAATGTATCTTTCTACCAAGTCACCAAACTGTGTGACAGGAAGATTTGTTTGGAAAAGCGACGTATTTTAGAATTGTGAGGGCAGACAGAGGAGAAGGAGTGTGTAGAAAATGCCTTCCTTTGTGCTGTTCGGGCTGGGAGTAGTTAAGTGATAGTGTGTATTTTTTGGTAATGTCCTTTTCTATGGCATGGGGTGCTGTGCGCTGTGGCTGAGACTACAAGTTGCTGGACCAGACCTTAGGCAGATCTGGGCCTACAAGGCTCAATTCAGTCCAATCTGCACTAAAACTCCATTTTTTTGCTGCCAAGACCATGTTACTGACTATCTTCTTTCTAAACCTCTTTGGATGCCAGTGCTCACTTAAATGTGGCACTGTGAATTGGCAGGAAGTTTGCTCTGAATTTGCTCAGGATGGCAGGATGAGAGAGCACTGAAAAGTAAGTGATATGTAAACAGCAGGTCATTTGCACCTCTAGTGTATTTGAAGGTGCTTGTATGTTTTTTTCCCTCACATTTGTGTCAGAGTGCTGCCCGCCTTAGTGTGTGTCATCCATCCCCACAGAGGGTGTCATGGTTTGAAAAAGCCCAAATCCAATTCTGATTCCTAGCCCCCCACCCACATCTCAACCCCATGTGAGATGGGTTTTCCAGACAAAAACACGAGACTCAATATGGGGGAAGGAATATATTACAAAGACTATACAAATAAATACTTATACTATAATACATTGCATATAATCTTAACTCTATATCTATCTCTACCATGACAGTAATATTTACAATGGGCCAAATCTCTTCTCCCTCAAAATAAAAGTCCAGGAGAGAAGAAGAAGAAAAGACCCCTTCCAGTCTCTGAGCAATAGGTCTCTCTCTAGGCAGCAGGCTCTCTTCTTCTCTTCCAGGCAGCAGTTGCAGCTGGATCCTTGCCAATACACACGAGGGGGGTCTCCAAGCCCCTCTCGGCCCTCCGTCTTCAAAACGGGGGTCTTTCCGTGGACTACGTAACCCCAGACAAGGTCGTTCCACCATGGTCATATTACGAAGCACGGGGGTCTTCGTGACAGTCTGGTATCTTCAGGGGAAATCAAGCCCCTTCACAGAGCTTCTGTGCTCTGCCTCAAAGATGGCTGCCAGCTTCTCTGAAGCTGCAGCAAGGGGGGAAAGCCCAAGGTCACCCCCTCCACACACATTCCTTTGGCCATCCTGGCTGAGCTCTCAGGAGGCCGGAGCTTCTTAGCTCCTCTCTGTAGTGCATACTGCACTTTAGGACTCCACTCAGTCCACCACCCCCTCCTCTTTCTCAGAGGGGTCTCTAGCGAGTTTGGGGGTTTTGGTTTGTCCAGTTCTTACCCTCCGAAACTCTCTTCCTGCTGCTGGCTCGGGTCTCTTGTCCTGCTTTCTGCTGCTGGCTCTTTTCGTTTCCTCAGACAGCTCTCTGTCTTCTTCAGTTGCATACCGGCATCTGCTGCTTCTCTTGGTTCTTATCAGTTGGCTCTTTGCCACTGCTCTTCGGACACTGCTGTTCTGCTGCTGCTCCGTCGCTGCTCCCAGCATCTCCCACTTCTACTTACAGGGGAGAAACTCCCCCAGCTCCTAGCCGCAGGCACTCAGCCCAGCTTCAACACCATTCCGAGTCCCTGCAGCCCCCCAACCGGGGGCTGGGGGGGGCAAAGCCCCCAGGGGCCCTAAGCCCCTGCTTCGTGGCTTCTACAACATGGCCACCCTTCTTCTCACAACAAGTACCACTGCTTCTTTTCCGGTCTCCAGAGATATGTTTATATTTTGCAGGAGCACTGATTGGGTCAAGCCCCAAGGGTCACCACCCCCTGGGGGTTACCACTTTCTTAGTTTCAGGGGGAAAACCTGGCTCAAACCACTACAGAGGGCCTGCTGGAGGTTGAAGTTACAGTTACTATTTGGAGGAAGGGAAAATAATATACTTAAGACTGGAAGTATTTATCTGGAATTTATTGTATTGTATTATGTTATTGTATATTTTAAGGGCTCCAGAAGCTTGGATCAAGTAACATTTTTACGAGATGTTTGTCAATATCTTGGTATCTTTGAAACTCGGATGGGCTTAGTAAGGAACTATTTGTATTTGAAGTCTACGCTACAGAAAGTCTGTTTGTCACATGTTAGCCAAAGCAATGAACTGTAAAGCAACTTCATGTAATGTCAAATAGTCTACCTTAGCAACTGCTCTCTTATTTTTTAATGTTTTTTGCTGACAGAGAGAATAAATATTCTCCATAGAAGCAAGAACACTGATGGGGTGAAAACTTGTTCCTCAGCTGTCCAAAACTGGGAGTCTTTTCTGGGATTTCTTGTCTTTATTTCTGATGTAGTCTTCACTTTTGTTGAACTGTTTCAAAGCACCAGTTGTCTATTCAAAGAAAAACAAGTTATTATGTCAACTACCTCAGCTGAACCAACAGGTTCAGTGCAGAACTGAGGCAGATAAAGAGTGGTTCAGTCTGCACAAAGCTCAGTCAATGAGGACAACACAGGTATAATTACATAACAGAATGCAGGATGTTATCAGTATTCAGCACAAGATAAGATCAAAGGGCCCAGAGAAAAACATGTTGACAGGAAATGAAATTTACTTTTTATCTTTCCTTATCAGTACAACAGTGTTGGCATTTGGCCCTATCGTTCCTCAAGGTGAGTGTAACCTGCATTTGTTAGATTTGTTGCAATAAGAAATGTGAACTGGAGAGGTAATGTAAGATCTGATATGAAGGCTGGGCATGACAAATATAAACTTAGATGAAACAGTCTAACTTTGTTATCAAAAGTTATCATTATCGAAAATGTTAATTCTTATATGAATCTAGAGGACTGGGCTGGCATCTCCTACATATGAAATAAATCTCAGAGAAACAGCATTCTACCGACTAGACTGAATGGTCTTATTGGTTGTTTCTTAGTTGGTTCAAATCTTTGTTTCTTAGTGCACAAAAATAACATTTTTTGATATTGTAAAGTCGGTCCTCAAAACTTAGCTGGATCAAAGTTGCCCTTACAGATTTCATCATTTTTCTATTTATCCCATGGTCTTGTGTTAAGAGGAAGTATCTAACCATAGTCTAACCTCCTGTTTGTTTTCCTTTCATTCCTCAGCTCTTTGGCAGGTGAACAAAAATGGATGTTGTGTGCCTCATGAGCAGCTATTAGGTAATTTCTTCTTTTTTTTCAGGGTGTATACTTTAATCAATTATTGAGTAACATTCAAATGCTGTTTTAAAGACAGTTGATGCAGATCTTCTTTTGAGTATGTGGGTTCACCCTAAAACACCTATAAATCTCAAAATTCCTGAAAGTTCAGAGGATATTGTCATTCCCATTTTAGAAGACTGAGGCACAAAGGCAGTTGAAACTTCAGTTTGCAATATGATTTTCAGAGTACTTAACGTTATGTAGCAGTTACTGTATAAAAACTGCAATTAAATATTGCCTTCAGTTGTAGGCTGGAGTACTTGGTTCTTCTTTAGTTCAAACCTCAAGGAAAGACAACTCTAGAAAATTTAAAGTCTACAGGAAGAGATCAACTGCTCAGTAAATGATTTGTGTACTTGGAATTACTCTGTAAAACTCTATGATGGAGCAGTAGGAAAATTTCCAATCTTCTAATCACTGAACTTCCTAATCTTCTTCTTTTCTAATTAGAATCCCATTTCATAATTTTACATTTAATTTTCTTTATATCTTTACAGCATGACACTTGTTCTTTCTCACAAGTGCTGAATCAGGGAGAGATTTAGTGCAAAAGTAAAATACAGTCGTGCAAATATTTTATGGCTTCTTTCTAATTCATCGGAGTATTTGGAGGACAGAATGGTTGAGACAACCCAGATAAAGTGAAAATACAGACTATGTAACACTTCTGTAAATTAAGCTGTAAGATCATATGTAGTATGTTTGTAAATTTAGAAAACTTGTAAATTGTAGCCTGGAGAGAGCAGGGACAGCTTGGAAGAGCAGAAGACAAAGTAGAGGTGATCTGAGAACTATGAGCTCTACATGTATCCCTGATGGTGACAATGTACCACAGACTGGTCTGTGAGTACAAGGCAGGGTTAGATGCGTGTATCAATCAGTTATTGAACAATTTAAGGTTTTCTGAGTGACAATGCATGTGTGCCAAGTTGAAAAAACGTGGCATAAGAACATTTTTGTATTACACTGTGATTGGTTCTGATCCCATCCAGTGTAAGTAGGGAATAGCTCCACTAACTTAGAAGCATTAAAGTGTTTAGAAGTTTTCTGAGGTGTGGGTCAGGCTCTGTGTCTTTATCTCGTCTGGAGCTCTTGTTACATTAAACTTAATGTATTTGAGCCTTCAAAAGTTTTTATGAACATCCCTTGACCTATCATGGCTAGGCTTCGCGAACGAAGATTTGGGAAGGGCTCTACCCATTTTTCATGCAAGCGCGTTGGTGGCTAAAAAGGCCAATACGAGATAGACACGTCCGGTTGCAAAAGACACAGCAGAAAGACTCCTTAGATGGTATATTCTGCAAGGCTCGATTCTTTCTGCGTTGTCTTTTCTTCTCAAGAGTGATCCTGCGTGCCTTCTCAAAAGCATCAGCAGCGTTATAAATGGTCTGTCTCCAGGCCTCCCGATTGGAGGCCAGAGTAGACCAGTTATGGTGATCAATATGCCCGAGGCTGAGTTGTTGCTTCAGGGAGTCCTTGTATCTTTTCTTCGGAGCTCCTCTCTTGCGGCAGCCGGAGGCAAGTTCACCATAAAGCAGGATCTTAGGGAGGCGGTGGTCCTTCATCCTGGAGACGTGCCCTGCCCATCGCAGCTGTGTTCTCAGTAACATGGCCTCAATACTTGTGATTGCTGCCTGTTCAAGAACAGATGTATTGGTCACATAATCTGACCAGCGGATGTTCAGGATTGTACGGAGGCAGCGTTGATGGAAGCGTTCTAGGAGACGCAGGTGGTGGCGGTAGATGACCCATGATTCGGAACCATATAAAAGAGTAGACAGCACTATGGCTCTGTAAACACTGATCTTGGTACTTTTCTTCAAGTGTTTATTACGCCATACTCTTTTATGGAGTTTTCCAAAGGCACTATATGCCTTCGCTAACCTATTATCTATCTCCCCGTCGATCTTACCATCTGAGGAGATGAGGCTGCCTAAGTAATTAAACTGTTGGACTGATTTGAGTTCTGACTGGCCGATGGTGATGTGGGGATGATGGAGGACTTCCTGAGGTGCAGGTTGATGGAGAACTTCTGTCTTCTTTAAGCTGACTTCCAGCCCAAAGAGCTCAGCAGCCTCTGCAAAGCAGGATGTTAAATGCTGCAGAGCTGCTTCTGTGTGGGCAACAAGGGCGGCGTCATCAGCGTAAAGCAGCTCCCGGACAAGATGGTTTAGGGTCTTGGTGTGGGCCTTCAGTCGCCTTAGGTTGAATAGGCTTCCATCAGTACGATATCGAATGTAGATACCGTCCTGATCATCGAGATCTGCCGAGGCCCTTTGGAGCATCATGCTGAAAAAGATTGTGAATAGGGTAGGAGCGAGAACGCAGCCTTGTTTCACACCATTCTTTATTAGAAAGGGCTCAGAAAGTGCGTTGCCATATCTGACTTGGCCATGCTGATCCTCATGAAGTGAGATGATCATTTTAAGGAACTTGGGGGGACAACCTAAACGTTCCAAAATCTGCCAAAGACCTTTTCTGCTCACAGTATCGAAAGCCTTGGTGAGGTCGACAAAGGTTACATAGAGACCTTTGTTCTGTTCCCTACACTTCTCTTGCAGTTGTCTGAGAACAAATATCATGTCTGTGGTGCTCCTGTTGGCTCTGAAGCCACACTGACTTTCAGGTAGAATTTCTTCTGCTATAGCGGGTATTAGTCTGTTCAGGAGTATTCTTGCCAAGATTTTGCCAGCAATGGAGAGCAGAGTAACACCACGGTAATTTGAGCAGTCAGATTTAGTACCTTTCTTCTTATACAAGGTGATGATGACTGCATCACAAAGGTCTGAAGGTAGTTCGCCTAGTTCCCAACAGCGCACCACAAGCTCATGAAATTTAGCATGGAGTGCAAGGCCCCCATGTTTCCAGACTTCGGGTGGAATTCCATCAACCCCAGCTGCCTTACCGATTTTCACCTGCTGTATGGCCTTGAGGGTTTCTCCTAAAGTGGGGGCAGTATCCAATTCGAATTTCACCGGTTGTTGTGTGATGGACTGAATTGCTGAGTCTTGTACTACACGGTTGGTGCTGAAAAGAGTCTGAAAGTGTTCAGACCATCGATTCAGAATGGAGGTTTTATCTGTCAGAAGCGTTTGACCATCTGCACTGAGTAGTGGGCTTTGGACTTGGTACGTAGGCCCATATGCTGTTTTCAGGGCCTCATAGAAACCTTTGTGATCCCCTGTATCTGCACATAGTTGAGTTTTTGCAGCTAGATCGGTCCACCACTTGTTCTGGATGTCACGGAGTTTCTGCTGAAGCTTGCTGCATGCAAGACGAAAGGCTATTTTTCTTGTGTGACAGGATGGCAGTGCAAGGTGTGCTTGGTGGGCAGTTCTCTTCTTCCTCAACAAGTCCTGGATTTCTTGATTGTTTTCATCAAACCAGTCCTTGTTCTTCTTGAGGGAGAACCCTAAGGATTCTTCAGAGGATTGCAGGATGCAGCTTTTAATATGATGCCAAATTGTTTCAGGAGAGGAATCTGCAGGATTTGTGGGATGGTTTTCGAGCCTGGTTTGAAGATTTGTCTGGAATCTTTCTCTTACTGTGGCTGATTGGAGATCGTTAACTTGAAGTCTTCTCCTTGGGATACTGCCCCTTTTGGGTTTGAATTTGAGAATGAAGTTGAGTTTACAGCGCACAAGCCGATGGTCTGTTTGGCATTCTGCGCTGGGCATCACGCGGGTGTGGAGGACATCGCGGACATCTCTCCGACGCACCAAGACATAATCAATGAGGTGCCAATGCTTAGACCTGGGGTGCATCCAGGTTGTCTTCAGACTATTTTTCTGCTGAAAGATAGTATTAGTTATGGTAAACTGTTGCTCTGCACAGAATTCTAGCAGAAGTCGACCATTATCATTGCAGTTTCCAATACCATGCTTGCCTAATACTCCTTTCCAGGCTTCAAAATTCTTACCTACTCTGGCGTTGAAATCACCAAGGATAATGATCTTATCATCTGCGGGCACCTTTTGGGTAAGGCAGCGCAGGTCAGTGTAGAATTTATCTTTTTCAGCAGGGTCAGCTTGGAGAGTTGGGGCATATATACTAAAGATGACAACGTGATGCTTGTTGTTTAGTGGAAGGCGTAGGGAGATAATGCGGTCAGAGTGACCTGTCGGCAGATTTTCGAGTTTAGGGACAATAGAGTTTTTGATCATGAAACCGACACCTGAGAGGTGTTTTTCGGTTCTGGGCTTACCTGACCAAAAGAGTGTGTAACCGGCACCATGTTCTCTGAGGCTGCCTTCCTCGTGAAGGCGAACTTCACTGAGAGCAGCAATGTCGATGTTGAGACGAGCCAGTTCATGGGCAATTAGGGCAGAACGTCGCTCAGGACGTCCGCTATTCACAGAATCGAGCATGGTTCTGATGTTCCAACATGCTAGAGTTAGTTTAGGTACACCTTTGGAGGCAGGTGTGTGCCTTTGTCTTTTGCTCTTTGTGCGACCGCATTGGAAGAAGATGCCCGTCGGTCTGCGGTTAACCAACCGGGTGAAGGTGGAGATGAGCTTTGTTTAGGCCACCTTTTCTAGGCCCCTCTCCGAGTGGAGCAAGCAGTGCTGTCCTTGAAAAGGCTGCTTGGTCGTTCAGGGTGCTGCCCCAAGAGACTCTCATCTCCGTCAGTCTCAAATGACCAATATCCTGAACCGCCTGCATGCAGGGTTGAGTCTGCGGCTCCCAGTGCATCTTTCACCTACCGTTTCGACCCTCGCCCGTCGCTGCAGGACTTTTTGCATGTGGGTAAAGCCTTCAAGCCTGCGCAATGGATTTTTTAGGTGAGATGCAGTATGCGCGGAACTGAACCCACCCTTTAATCCTGAGGTTCATCTGCCAGGGCCAAGCGAGCTTGGACGGTGGCAGTGAGGTCCTCAGGACGTAGGTTTGATTAGAGTGACCTTCTCTTAGATGGATGGCCTTACAGGGCTAAGCGAGCTCCATCTGCCCGGGTTTGAGATTAGAGTTGTCCTTCTCCTAGGATGATTGCCAGAAGGCTAACGAGCTCATCCTGCCCAAGAATGTAATGTATCTGACCCTACGGTTTTGACCTGTCTGGCATGGGGAGAATGGGGTTATCCCTTGACCTACTCCACCATAATATGATGAGCCTCTCTTTTGTAAGGTGTGTTTCTGCACAGAATGAATCTCACTTGTTACTGCTGTGATTTGGGAATTTGTGCTTTTCCCTGTGTACACCAGCATCTGGGACAAGTGTGCGAGGCATTGGGGAACCATCTCAGCATTTATGTGTTTAGAAATTTATCACATTCTGTAGCAAATGCACACTTCTATCTTATTAACTATTTACACTTGGATAACTCAATTATTTAGAGAAAGAGTGGTTCGGCTCTTTTAGTGTGTAAATATTAAATATGTTTTTATGTAGCAGCCATTAATTTGGCAATGTAGAAATGTGTACAGTTGTGTTTTGTTTTCTACCTGTGTACCTGTGTTGCTGAGTTGTGTGTTTCTTTTTGCATATGAGACCTATCAGACATTCTGGACCTGGATGTGCCTCATAAAAGGTTTTGTTTTATTTCAAACATGGAGAGTACACTGAATACTGATGTCCCTGTACTGCAACCACTACACGCAAAAAACTCCTGCTGAAGTGAAAGGAATTTTGAATTCAAGTTTTTGTTTTGAGGTCTGCTATTTAATTGTTCTTTGACTCGTTTGAAGTCAAGAATTTTAAATATTGTCTTGGTTTTGAGATTTATATTCTGTTACAGATAAACTGATGCTGGAAAATGCAGCTGTTTTTGAACAGCCTGACATTTAAAGATGTTGCACTTTAGTTAATAACTTAATTTGTAATTAAAACAGGCTTTTTTGTGAAGCCAACTTAAATCATAATGCTGGCTCAGAAATTTTAAGGGTGTTTTGGTGGGACACTGTGACTCAGGTGTATAGCTGTAAAAGAGAAAAGCAGAAACGTAATGAAAAATTTTAGACAAGGCACTAAGTAAAGCATTTTATTTTTGTGTACTGAACAAGACATAACAAAATGCGAAAGCTCGTACTAAAAGCTGTAACATGGAAGTATTAAATAAAGAATGAGTGTTAAATTATATCACACATTAAATGTTTCATTTACCTCATACGCACAATAATGGTAAGTCCTTTAATTTTTAAGGTCCTCAGCTGGAGTTCTTGGCATAGTACTACTGAGACGCAAACCCCGAATGAGGTTGGAATACTTTTAAATACCAGCCTGAAAAAAAAGCAAAAACTAAAGACACCTTACTTGTAGGTCTGTCTCAGTAGATTTTGTTTGATCCCAGAATCAAATGACAGAAAATGCTCAGGGCCTTATGTACACTACAAAAGTGAGGTGCCATGGTTGACAATGTAAGAGAGAAACCTATCTGTTTTTCTTTCAACACAGCTGTTACTTGAGATGGCTTCTAATCATGTGGTCAAGTCCTCACTATCAGACAGGGAAAAAAAAGGTGTGATAATATCCTGAGTGTTAAATTCAGATTTTGTAACACTGGTTGTTAGGGAGCTGTTCTAGTGAAGAAGTACAAGGCAATTACTTATCCTTCTCCTTCCCCATAGTGTGCCTTGCACAAGACTAAGTCATCAGCAAGTAGAGCCAGCCTGCTTAAAATCAGCTGTTTGGAGGATGTTTCTATAACACCAAAGATGAAGTCCGTATCTGCTGTAAATGCCTTCCCACAAGGGCTTTCTCAGCCAGAGCACCCACAGTGAGTTTTTCCTTGCGGACATTTTTAAATCAATCCATGTTTGCCTCAAAGGTAAAACCTGGCCAGACAGGTCTGTGCCAAGCACGTGCTACAGGTGTCTCCAGAGCAAGCCTATATTTAAGTGATTTCCTAGGAGAAATGCAGCATACAGTGACTGGTACAGCTTAGGAAGAGTGCTGGAAACCTTCAAGCATCTAACAAGGGATTGGAACACTTTAGTTGTGCACATTGAGTGGCAATTCTGGTTTTGTTTCCTCCGAGAGGAAGGCACTTTGTATGCACCCAGGCTCCTCTGTGGTTTGGCCTGGCATTTAAAAACAGGATGTGTGGGGGGATCTGCTTTGAAACTGCTCCCCTGCCCCAAGCCAAAGCACATGTGCAGATTCAGCCATATTGCTTCAGGCTGGGAGAGGCAGGTTTACCTGTCAAATTCACATTGTGAAAATGCTCATCATGTTCTAATTGCTATTAGGGAAATTAATTATCAATAGTTCAGATTCAGACCTAATTATAGGTTGGTCAAGTAGCATTTAATGTTCCTTTTTTGTGGTATAGTAATGTTTGTGGTCTGCATCATAAAGCTTCGAGTAATTTTTCTCTCTGCAGAGTGTAGCAAAATGATCAGGAAAGAAGCCAGAACTCTCTTTCATATTACTGAGAAGTAGTGAGGACAATTTTTACAGGCTTATATTATAAACCTTTCCTTTAAGACCCATAGGAAACAAAACAATATTTTTGCCATCACTGTGTCCTATCATACAGATAGCCTTTTTCTTTTCAGTTTATGTTCTTTTCTTTTCTTTTTAGTTTATATGTTTTTAGGGTACTGTAGATGATGTAGATGCAGAAGCTTCTTAAAGGAGGACAGTATTCTGTTAACTACAGTTCTTCCTAATCAACAGGGGAGTATTAAGGAACAGAGGGTTAGGGGCTGATGAGCTACATGTTCACTGGATATGCTGTTAAAAGTTAGAGTACTTCTTTTCATATGTTAAAAAATATGATTCTAAGGTGCTGTAGTTTAACCTCAGCCATTGCCTAAGCCTACACCAGCTTGCTCACTGTCCTCCCAGCACAGTGGGATGGGACACAGGATTGGAAAAGTGAGGGAAAAAAAAATCATAGGTTGAGATAAAGACAGTTTAATAGGTAAAGCAAAAGCACTCACACAAACAAAGCAAAATTTCCTATGGGCAGGCAGATGTTCAGCCATCTCCAAAAAAAGCCAGGCTCCATCAAACCTAGGGATAACTTTGAAAGACAAATGTCATCATTCAGATCATCTCCCTCTTCCTTCTTCCCCCAGCTTTATAAGCTGAGCATAACCTTTATGGTCTGCAATATTCCCTTGGCCCATTGGGGTCAGCTGTCCTGGCTCTGTCCCCTTCCAGATTCTTGTGCACCCCCAGCCTGCTCACTGGTGGGTTGGGGTGGGGTGAGGTGAAGAAAAGGCATTGGCACTGTGTAAGCCCTGAACAGCAGTAAGGAAAACATTCCTATGTTATCAACGCTGTTTTCAGCACAAATTAAAACCACAACCCCATACTAGCTGTTATGTTAAAATTAACTCCACCCCAGCCAAAACCAGTACATAAGGTAATACTACACTGTGTTTGTTGTGCCCTGTGGGAGGAGGTATAAGCAGTCATGTGTATCAAACACTGTTGTTCAGGGCCTCTGAGATTTTATAAAACTTGACAAGGTAAAAAGTATTGTAAATTTTATAGTATAGCAATATACCTGTGTTAAAATTTACTGGATAGATACTGTTGTGTGGTGAAACTAAGCATCTTTCTCTGATGATTTAATCAGAATTGACACAAGATCACGTCCAAAATGTGATTCTTCTTCTCTGGCTGAGGTGTCCAAATTGTGTCAACTCACACACTTATTGCCCAGAACACCCTCTGACACTGCCTGTGATTATGGGGAGTCAACAGCAAAAGCAACCTGTGTTGTAATTCGTTCAGTGCAGTTGGCCTTGGACCAGCTCAGTTACCTCTAAAGGTGTCTGAACAGGTAAAGTAACAGAAGATGGCACTCTAGAACACGCAGCCTAGAACTTGGATTTTGTTGGTTGAACTTGAACATTGTGAAGAGTTTCCACCATTACAGTACTTTAAATATTGATAAAAGTACTGATTCTGATAGCAGACAATGTAACTCAACACTACTATATGAAAAATATGCAGGACTAATTAACTCCCACCATTTTTAACAGAAAAATAATAAGAACGCAGATTAAATTTTAGTATGATGTCCCAGGGAAAGGGAGAATTAAATGACTTCTTGAGTCTCCTTCCATCCTTAGTTTTTGGTAAGTCAATTGTTATGAAATTTGCCTATAAAATTGTAAGATTTTCTAAAAAAATATTTATAGTTATTGAGGTTGATGTTAGTATGGAGAACACCAACATACAGCCAGCAAGCTGATGAAAATTGACCTTTTTTTCTAGTTAGACTTCATACACTTACAAAGAAAAATATTAAAAAATCACATAATTTTATACACATGCACACTATAAGAATGGAATTAGACTGCAGTTTTCAAATAAATAGATTTGTTATAGAGTGAGGAGGAGTAATCTGTTCTCTATGACTGTAATGAGTAGGGAAAAAACCCCTAAGATTAGATGATGACGAGGAGGACAAAAATTAATGAGCTTAGAAGCTACGCAAAATAAAAAAAAGAAAAAGGTGTTAAATTTAGCCTTAATAATGGAGCATTACAGAAGATTGTTGTGGGACCTGATATTACTATCAACATTTTTAAGAACTACTTGAAGAATATTTCCGTGATCCTACCTTGATGCATGTTGCAGAGGAGACCCAGGCTTCTTCTCCTCCATGTTTCTGTCACTGTGATTTTACTATTGTGAGGCACTATGGGTGACAGGGTAAACTTGGGGAAGTCTCTGGAGCATCAGAAATCTAAAAGTATTTTCTGTTGCTCCACTGAAAGGGAACTGTATACATCTTCTCTATTGTGGTAGTTTTAAAACGTCAGTGAATCTAAGCCAACACATCGATGTTTTGCTGCTTGCATTTACTTATTATGTTTGGAGGGAAATGTATTTTTGAATTGGATTTGTAAATATACACCTACCTTAAGTAAGTTTGTGAATACATTAATGTTCAGAGAGGCTGTGGACTTTCCCTCAATGTTTAAGAACCACCTGAATGGGATCCAGTGCCACATGCTCTAGGATGACCCTACTTGAGCAGCGAAGTTGGACCAGATGGTCCACTGTGGTCACTTCCAACATCGTTCATTCTGTGATTCTGTGCCATCATCTGAGCATTTTCTTGATTCTGTAGAACTTAGTTAACTGAAGAGTGATATACACATGCATGTTGGTGAGTGTTCTGTTACTTCCAGGGATGTTAAATATTTGATAGTGTTTTCTTTAACTACAAAAGTGCCGGACAAATGATGATGCTGTGAAAAATACTGAGAACTGCCTGAGGTTGTAATGCAGTATTTTACATCATGCTTTCTCTGTCCTGAAGTAACTGAAGAGTTATATGAAACTCCAAGTTAATTAGTTTAAGAACTACTTCACTTAAATATTTACATATGTCAATATTATATGTAAGTTTTGTGAGATTTTATGTTTGCAGAATCAGGTATTAGCCAAAAAGACTTTGACTGATACTGGTAAGTGGAGCTTTCAGAGTGTTCCAAAAGTTTGTAATATATGACTTTCATGTAGGGTGGAATATTCAGTTCCCTGAGGAGGCCAGTGAGGTGTGGCTCCTACTGAGTATTTACAAACTGTAAATGCTGTAGTGGATTTGGGAGGCATAGATTGTAAGGCATAGATTGTAAAATATGTTTTGGATGGATACCGACTCGTGTGACAATTGTATCAGTCCTGTGCTTCTTTGGTCTAAGGTTCCAACTGCAATTCAGCAATAACATGAAAGTTCAATAGGGGTCAGTTTCTCTGTCCCAGAAGATTTCACTTCCTCCTAAAAAATGTATAGTCATCCTATATACACACTTATGTGTAGGAGTTCTTAATCTCCCATTTCAAACAAGCTTTCCTCATCCAGTAGGATACTGGTTATATTTGTCAGAATCACACTTATGGTCAATTCTGCTCACAACTATTCATTGTGGTATTGATTTTCTCTTTGGATACACTCCCAAAAAGCAAGGAGACAATCTTTCTTAAATAATAAAAATATTTGATTATGTTATGCAAATGTGCTGTGCTTATAATCGAAGGCAAAGGGATGAGGTTTTGGGGAACTCTTTGTGAGAGCACTGGCATTTGCCTACTTGAGTGAATCAGGACAGTTTTACTTTCATTGTAAAATATACACAAAGGAGAAGTAACAGGTTTTCTTTTTGATGATATTTTTTGCTCTATGAAACCTGCATGGAATGTGTGCTGATTGGTCTTTGTGCTGCATTCAATTCACAACAGGTTAAAATAGCAATACTGATTAAAGAAAAGATAATTAGTTCTGGTCTACACTATTACACAAAAGTGTTTAATTTAAGATTAAAGGACTTAGACTAGATAGCATCCCGTGGGATAGTCCCAAGTACTAATCATTTTCCAGGGAGAAAAATATCATAGAGGTTGTTAATAATTTGTCAAGTGCCAAATTACAGTGACTGTATGGATATCCAGTGCAGGCATGTAAAGGTTTAGACTTAGGATTAGGTGAGCTCTAGAGGTCCTTTCCCACCAACAATTTCATGTTTCCTTTGTGTAGTTACTACTTACAAGGAGCAGGTTTGAGAAAGTTTAGGTTAGCATTAGATTAAAGGCTGCTTAGAGTATTAGTAGAAGCAGGGATGCAAAGGGCCAGCCAAAGCAGGAAGTGGGCGGCAAAAGTAGTTCACCCCTAAGAACATTTCTATCCCTGCCAGGCTGGACACCTTGTGCGAAGACAATTTTTGCAATTGCTGTTCATGTGGCATGTGAATATATACAGATTGGGTAATATCCACTTAAAGTGGAGGAAAGGATCAGGATTTACAGTAGTCTGTACACAAAGACAAACCGTTGTCATAGAGTTGTGAAAAGAAAAATGAAGTATTTAAAACCTGAAGGAGAATTCTTGGGCTTGGTGTCTGTGAAGCCTCAGCTGCAGTTGTGTGACTTTTTGACACCATTCATAAAAAGGAGATAGAGAGATTAGAGAATGATCAGAACAGCCATGAACAAAAAATTATAATTTTATTAAACACGATACAAGATAAGCACTCTAAATTAGAAAATAGTAAACTAAGATGGAAAAGGTTTCAAGTACAGGAAGGTTGCTATTAAAGATAACAGCAATCAGCTATTCTGACTACCAGTTAAGAGCTGGGCAGGAAGAAACTGGTTCATTTGCTCCGAAGGAGTTTAAGGTTGGGTAAATTCTAGATGTGGTTACATTATGACATCATGGAATTAACATCACAGGAGACTTTTAAGAGTGGATTAGCTGAAATTTGTCTGCTTTGTGAGATCATGCTTAAAATAAAGAGGTTTCTCATGCAATTTTAGTCTACTTTGCTTTTATGTAATTTCTCTGAATTTGGAAGAAAGAACGGTTTGAACACCAAGCCAACACAGCTGTGTGGGAGCTTCCTCTTCACAGGTATTTAAGTTTAGCATGAGATTTGGCACATCAGCTGGAAGGGTAGCAAATTAGCTAATTTAGTATGACTATAAAGAACATCATGATCCTTTCAACTTATCACAGCACTCTGAGTGTGGAAGTTCAGTTAGTTGTACTTGGCTAAATTATCTGGCGAAATTCTTGTTTGTAAAACTTCCACCTCTTTGTGCCAGCTGGCAACAGAACCAGCAATACAAACCTGGATTTGTGCACCCTTCTTCCACTAGTTTTGGATAATTTAAGGATCTGTCTTTCAGAGTAGTTCGTATGCACTGTTAGGTTTTCTTTTATTTTAATGCCCTCACCACAAATCTGAATACATTAGGCTGAAGAGGCATTTAATTCTTTTTCACATAAATGTTAATAAGACATTGTGTGATTAAGGTGCCCTGGTGTGAGGATCCTGATTATGAAACCAAGGGTTTCAAGCAGAAACTTTGTACTTCCTGACTGGCATAGCAGAAACTTAATACAGAGTCAGGATTTACTTGTGCAGTGTTCATTTCTTTATTTGGAACTCTAATCACAGCAATTTAAAAATAGATTAATTATGTACAACATGTAGTTCTGCCCATGATGGATGGTGAGTCCAAGAGTCTACTTTCAGTTTTGTTTTTCCACTTTGCAGAATGAAAATATAAGAACGCTAAAAAGACTTGGTGCTCATGAGATACTTACGTTCACAAACGCTTCCTTGAGTCTGTCTCTGGTGGCACCTTGCTAGGATATACTTGCTTTAGTAATATTATTTTTTAATTGTGCAGAGCAGAGAGCCTGGTGTCAGTGTTCATGACAGAAGAACTCATGCGGTGCTGTTGCAGTGGCCATACAATTTCTTGTTCTCTCTGTTTCATCATAATCAATTTCTCATTAAGAATATATAGTTTATTGATACAGATGAATTTGAAAGACAGAGAATGCAAAAGGGCAATTTCACTTCTTAACTAGTTGTCTGTCTGTCTGTCTGTCCTTGTTTCCAGTGCAAACTTTAGAGTTCTCATTCCCAACAAAATATATTATTGGTCTGAAAGACTAATATGTGTGAATAAATAAAACAAATTTTTACATCATTATTTGGCTTTTTGCCCCTTACATACTTGAGATGCTTTATTAAACTACTTTGCAAATAGTAATTTAGAGCATGGAGAAGAAAGAAGGACTGGGTAGGTAAGTGTGCTGTTGGTTATATATTTCTCAGCCATTCATGCATGCACGATGATATTTGCACTTATCATATAAGTGGGTGTCTGTTAGCCATGTGCAGCTGAGACACTGAGGGGTAATTGAAACTTCAGTTTTTGTAAAGAGTGATTGAGTCTTTCCTAGCAGTTCTGGATTTGTGAAATGCCTCCAGATAATATCAAAATGGCCGGCTAGGATTCTGATAACTAGAAGTTGCTTGTGAAAAGAAAGCTCAGGCCAGGAAATAAAGCTACTTGTCACTTAGCACTATATGGAAATTGTAAGTGAAATATATTATCCACCAGAGAAAAGGAGCTCTTTGTCTGAGGGTCAATGATTATTAAGCCTTAGGAATCAAAGTAGTAATGATAATAGTATTGCTATCTTAGGTATCAAGTGTTATTTCCAGGGATGATGAAAAGTTCACTCATGGTCAGCCAATTAGCCACAATTCAGTTTCAGTACAGTACAGCTTCTGCATTTACAAAACCAGCTCATTCCAATTTGTCTTCTGGAGAGGTTTGAGGTTGCTGTGATAATAGACCAGAGCTATTCAAAGAATATATGTTACACTATAAAAATGGAAATTTTTTTTCATCTAGTAAGCTCCCTGTCACCATAGTAAGGTACTCTTAAGTGGGTTTTTTTCAGTGTAAAGGACAAAGAAAAGTCTCTTTTTTCATGTGAAGCATAGAGGGCTGGTTGGATAGGTTTGTGCATTTCAAATGCCTACTCTTCCTCATTCCTTTTCTACAAATGTAACAGCACATTGTAAAAATTGGAATAGTAGAACATGATTGAATACCATCTCATTTTTTCCTCAGTGCCTTTCTTTAAAATATTCATTCAGCATACTGCATTTTAAAACCTCTGTTGATGAAAACGCTTATTCCTAAATTAGCAGTTGTATTTCAAAAAATTTGTGTCCATTTATTAATGAACAAGGAACTTGGTAGTCCCTAATGGCACAGAAGCCCGGAACTGTGGCATAGGTGACATGGGTCTGATTCTTAGCTGTGCTGCAAACTGTTTTTTGAACTGGCAAGTGGTTGTTCTCTAGTTCCTAGCAATTTCTGTGGAAGGTAAGCTGCTGATTACTGCATATGTCCATGTGGACCTAGGGGATGGGATGCAAGGAGGAACAGAAAGGCAGGAGCAGTCTGGGTCCTGCTGTTCCTCAGATCACCTTAGACAAAATGGAGATAATACAATTGCTGTATAATATTCTTACAATATCCCATTTATATATTGGAGCAATTACTTGGAGCAAAATAAAATCTCTGGAGCAGCATTGTACTTTTTATTGTCTTGCACTTGCTCTTCAGCACCATTTTGCAAGGCAGCAATACCACTCCAGTGCTGGGCAGAGCTCCTGAAGGGCTCTGTAATGTGAACGGTAGCAAACAGAGCAGGAGGGAGCTAACACTGCAAACTGGGGGTAAAATGACATTGTAAAATTTAAAAAAACTATACAAAATAGAAAAGAAGCAAACCTAAAAAAAATGAAACCATTGCTTCTTTTTCTATAATCAATAGTTTCTAGAGTTTTCTATGGCTTTTTATAATTTCACCAATTAAATCCACATGTAAGTGAAATCAGATCACTCCCTCTTGGCAAATAGGAAATGAGAACTAACACAGCAGCTCTCTTGGGTCTTCCTGTTTTAATTTCCTTTGTACTTTATTGTGATCACCTATGGGTAAGTTGGACAGTCATTTTGAAGTCCAGGGGAATAGTTAATTTTTGTGTAGTGTGTCAGCAGCAAATGATTCCTATAAACAGTTGCTTAAGATTCTCTTTGATTTAATAGAGATATTTTTTATTCAGTCTTTCTGGCTGACTCTGAAGTTGACAGACAATCATTTGGCTGTCACAGTAATATTTGTGCAAAAGTGATTTCAGTCTTGAAAGAAAAAAGAGCTGCCACAATGTAGGTAACAGAAGTAGATAACTATTTCTGAGAGGAATCACTGGTGCATGCTATTTAGTTTCTATTCAAAAGACTCAGACTGATGGGTTAACCTATCACCACTGAATGATAGCAGTATTCACTGTCAGAGGTTTCCACTGAAATTCAAAAAAGAAAGAATGTTTCCCCTCCTCCTCCTAGTTGTTTACAGTGTGAGGCTGCACAAACAAAGCATTCTTGTTTGTTCAGTTTATTCAAACGGGTGGATTTAATTCCTTGTTGGGAAATAGTCCAGGAATCAGCTGGGATTTTTTTCTGTTTTATAGCAAGAGACAGTGAGATAAGAGCAGAATGTCTTGGGAAGATACATTTCTAAGGAATGGGTAGCAACTGTGGGGTACATGGTAGGAGACAAAGATGTGTTATGGGAGAAAGATTTGGGCAGCAGACAAACCATGGTGTTTTTGTCTTGACAATAAGATTTTTAAAATGTAAGTCTAGCAGGTGAATATAGCTTGTGGCTTGTGGACAGATAACAGCTGATCATACTGATCTCTGGGCAGGATAGTTCCATAAACTCGCTTCTGATTCACATTTTTCTTATGTGCGTAAAAGTCAGAATCTAGTAGCTCCTGTTTCCTCTCTCAGGAAAGAGCACACACTGTGACAGTAGAAACATGTGTGCTTAACATTGTGGATGTGGCTGAAATTTGCCTGAGTGCTGTTAGCTTTATGCCAAACAACCACTATTAAGACAGCTGTAGTCTTGCATGCTGTGGCTAGATATGATGTTGCTAAATTAGCTCTAGCTTGTGAAAGACATTTGCACTGAGAATTCAGTGCTGCAGCATTCCTTAGGGGCTGGAAACGAAAAATGTTTTCAAGGAACACTGGATTTTTCTAACTTCTATGTTGCTTTGAAAATTTATCCAATGAGATTGTTTTTAAAACTGTGGTTTTATTTTCCTGTATTTGTTCTTTTTGCTTTATATTTGCAGTAAGAAGTACTGATGACGAGTGCAGGGGAGCTTATTAGTAAAAGATAAACCATATCCTTTGAATGTCTTCAGTTACAGCTTTTGTTGAAGACTGTCAGAGTCTATGCACGAAGATATCACATTAAGATTCCTTAAAGTGGTGTTAGTCCTCCTGGGCTGTACGCTGCTTACCAGTAGATTTAGTGAGTTGTAATGGAAAATATGGTAATTCCAGCAATTTCAATAATTGTTAGATGTTGCACTGGTCTAATATATTCTGGGTTGTGCTTGGTGATTGCAATTAGTGCCACTGGTAAGGTAGTTTAGGCAAAGCTATTTTGTTTCCTCTACCTTTACAGTCATTATTTGCTGCAGCCATGAAGCTGTGCTTCCAGCTTTGCAGGTATCTCTCTGTGTCCCACGTTTTTTCCTAGTGGGCAAAAGTGGTTAAATTTCATTCCGGTACATATCTGATTTCAACAAAGATAGATGCAGGTAACCTCATGAAGGTGACTTTCCCTTTTCTAGCCTTGGCTAAATGTGATTTCCCTTCAGGCCATAGCACTCCAACAAAGCTATTTCTTTACAGGTATAAGCATATATATGTGGACAACTGTGATTTTTTAAGGCAGAAAACCGAATAAATTAGATCTTTATTATACTAAGTAACTGGAAAATCTATTATTTGCAGAAAACCGGTAATGTGGGGATCATCTTTCTTCAAAAGACATAAAAAGGGAACAAATGAAGTTTAGATTATTTAATTATAGTTAACAGCAATTCACTCTTTTAATTTTTCTGGGCAGGGCTGAAACTGAACTCTACTGCGTCTACCTGAATTTTAGACTTTTTTAGACAGTTTAGCAGTTTTAAAACCATAGAAAGCTACAGTGTTTTAGGCAGTTACTGAGCAGTGTTTTGCTGCAGCTAACTTTCTGGTGACCACAATAGTTTTAGTGACCACAACTGGTCAGCTTGTAAGTATTCACAGAAAATTGTTAAAGTAGTTAAATGTCTTGGGTACAGCTGCGCTACTGTTCAGATAATCTAGCCGTTTGCTCATATATATTTCTTTATGTATCTATATCTATCTATCTGTCGATCTATGAGCACACTCCTGACATATATTTATGGTTAGATGTAAGTGAGTTGTGGACAAAGGCAGCTTTATGGTTATATGAACTCTGACTGACAGTGATCCTGAGAGGGCTGTAAAACTCATCCTGTTCATGCTGAGAAAAATGGCCAGAGCCTTGAACCTAATGAGTAGGACACTGTTGTATGCAGATCATCCTCTGACTCTGTCCTGTGACAGGCTAGTGCTCTTCTGCTGCATTGTCCCTGTGGTATGTATTTCCCTTCTGCATTTGAGAAGACAATTCTGACACATTCTTTTGTGTGTCTGAGTTGCATTCCCTTCCAGCTTGAGTTTCACACATTGCAAGACCTCTGTAGCTCTTTAAAATAGCATGGATACAGATCTTCTATACACAAGAATTGTTTCCAAGCCAAAATGAATAAACAGAACTGCAAAGTTATTGTAATGCAGCTGTGCTGATTTTGCGTATAATGAATCCTGACTAAAATATTTTTGGCTCCCTCTACAGATGGCAGTTACTTTGCCTTTTCAAGCATCTGGACGAAGCAAGCTGTTCAGCATGGTGAACTTCACAGAGTAAAATTTTAGGTCTGTCAGAGCTGTTTGGTTATCAGATACAACCAAAATTTTCAATGCAGCTATGTTCCCAGCTTTCTTAAATCATCTGACAGAACTGTGACGAGGGTGGTTTTTAATTTAATCCATGGCTAAAACACTTGCACCTTTTTTCTGTGTTTTGTGTTTTGTTATCAAGGTGCCTTTAGTACTTCTCAGACAGGATATTGCAGTGTCTGTGGGGCTGGACATATCAATCAATCACAGAATATCCTGAGCTGGAAGGGACCCACAAGGATCATCAAAATCCAACTGCTGGCCCTATACAGGGCAACTCCAAGAATCACACCATGTGCCCAAGACTGTTGCCCAAACTCTTCTTGAACTCTGGTAGGCTTGGTGCTGTGACCACTTCCCCAGGAGCCTGTTACAGTGCCCAGTCACCCTCTGGGTGAAGAACTTTTTCTAATGTGTAGCCTAAACCTCTCCTGCCTCAACTTCTTTCCATTCCCTTGGGTCCTGTCACTGGTCACCACAAAGAAAACATCAGTACCTGTCCCTCTGCTTCCTCTCATGAGGAAGCTGTAGACTGCAATGAATTCTTCCTTCCGTTTCCTCTTTTCTAGCCTGAATTAGACAAGTGACCTTAGCCATTCCTCGTATGACTTTCACTTTCGCCCTCCTTTGGATGCTCTCTAACAGCTTAGTACCTTTCCTATATTGTGGTGTCCAAAACTGCACACAACACTCAAGGTGAGGCCGCCCCAGTGCAGAGCAAAGAGGGACAATCCCCTCCCTTGACTGGCTGGCGATGCTTTGCCTGATGCCCTCCAGGACACAGTTGTGCCTCCTGGCTGCCAGGGCACTGCTGACTCAGATTCAACTTGCCGTCGACCAGGCCACCAGATCCCTTTCTACAGTACTGTTCTCCAGCCTATTGTTCCCCAGTCTTTCTGTACACCTGGGGCTGACCTGTCCCAGGTACAGAATCCAGCACTTGCCCTGGTAAAACATCATACAGTTGGTGATTGCACAGATGCTAATTTTTCTAGTGTCTCTGAAGGGTCTTTCTGCCTTTGAGAAAGTCAACAGCTTCTCCCAATTTAACATCATAAGCAAACTTAGAATACTTTCACAGAGCTAATGTCCTTGAATCTGTTCCAATGACTTTCAATCGGTTAGGAAATATCCCTGAGTGCAGAGATGGGTTATCTGCCTGCACACTTGTACAGGAGTAGACTGTGATAAGGAGTTAGCTTCTTGGAAACTGGTATGTAGTAGGTAGTTATAGAAACCAATAAGGTCTTCCCTCAGTCTCCTTTTCTTCCAGCTAAACACCCCCAGCTCCCTCAGCCACTTCGTATAGGACTTACTCTCTAGAATAACTGTAGGAGAAGTATCTTGAGAATTAGACTGTATGTAGTAGAATATTACAAGAGTTAGTTATTTGCAGTTTTTTTGAGCATTAACACTGGGCAAGTGATAATGATCTACCTCTGAGAAATGCTATAGCTAGATAAATCACTATATTATGTTTATAAATTTGAGACACCCAGTTATACCTCTATAATATTTAGATATTAATACATATAGTTATATATATTTTAATGATAATTACTTATACCTTCTTTATTGTAATTGATTCCTTCTTTCCTAGGTCAATACAAGAGACACAGTGATGCAATGATAGAGAAAACTTTTGATTTCGAATGAGCAAGAAGTTAAGATTTGAAACACTGAATTAAATTGGGGGCAAGTTGAAAGTAAAAGAAGGGAGCTGTGGTCGGGAAGAACAAAATAGTCTTACTCTATTAATTGGAAATTAATTTCTGTTAATGAGTAAAATTTTACTGTGCTCTGAGGCACATATAATATATACGTGCAAAAATGTCTAGGTCCACTTCAGTATTACTGTGGGAGGATCACAGATTTTAGAGTCAGACAGGAGAGTTCAATCAAGCAGGCCAAATCTGAAATGCAGTTCTGGATTCCTAATTTTGTCCATTACTAAAGGAAAGCATTGCTGAAATTTAGATGTGATGGAGACCTGAGTTGCAGTACTGAGGAAGTTTGTGTATAATAAGAACATATCAAACCATTCATGAGCATTTGTGAGTATATGTGGAAGACCCTTGAAACTAATGTGGAGAGCCTTTAAAACTAATATGGAAAGGGCAGGTTCTTTGTGGCCTACTAAGTTCTGAATCTGTGCCATTCTAAACTGTAATGATGGCCCAATTTAAATATGGCAAGTAAGCAGAAATGGAAATTAATGAGAAACAAGTTTGGAACAGATGGGAGGAAATATTTTTTCATGCAGAAAATGCTAAGCTTTTTAAAATGACCACAGAAGTGAGGTTATTGTGGAGATAATTTAGAGGAAAGAATAGTAGACTGTGTTATGACTTCAATGTGCTAAAAATCTGAAATTACATTATATGGCCTTTCCTTAATATCTTGGCCCATGCTTTGTTTTAGGTTGCTGTTTTTTCATGTCACAAGCCTTCTTTTACAGTGCTGTCCCTTATGTTGGAGGGAGACAGCAGACTGCTTGGTATTACAGTGCTGCCAGAGATCCAGCCTCCACTGCCAAATAGTTCTGTTTCTTTTTCTGAGAGGAAAGAAAATTATGAGAAAGCTGCTAAAAGAACAGTTTTACTGTTGGCCTAGGAGTCTAGAAATATATTTGAGTTGCATTTGAAATTTACTGAGTGAGCCACAACAGAAGAGAGTTAAGCGTGATCCTACTCAGGCAGTTTACAAGCTCCAGGTGGCTTTACCATTGTGAATATTGAATCATAGATGAAAATGCACAATTTTTTACTATTACTGTGCCAATTAATTTTAAATGCTGTGTTGCCTGTTACATTTCAGTAGTCTTCTGAAATACCTTTAACTTAGTTCTTAACACTTCAGATAGACTGTATGGAAATATAGGCTCACAGGAGCTCATTATGGAGTCAGATTCTTGTACATCTAAGCAAATTATGAAATCAATTAGGAGCCAAAAGAGAATCTGCAACACTGTAGATAAAGCAAATGGCATCAGTAACATATGGATTCTTTGCATTTCTAATTTGTTCTTTCTACTAACATGTAATATGTAAATTTGCAGAGAAGCAAAATCAATCCTGATAAATAATGTAATTATATGCATAAAAGGTTTATAGTGAAAAAGAAACACAGCTGCTATTTGCAGATTTCCACTTTTAGAAAACTAAAATTTTCCAGAACTATTTTAGAAAATGCTGCTATGATTCAGCAGAGGTGTTCCTGTGAACAAGACCCAGTGTTTTACTGCACTTGTAAATCACTGTTGAAGCAATAAAATAGAGAAAGTAAATGAAGAAACTTCTTTTGTCAGTGAAATATACCCTCTAAGCAGGCAGCAAAGTTGATAATTAGATGTTCTGATGAGCATCTGGGGAAAGACAAAAAGACAGCTTGGCTTTTTTTTCCTGGAATCATCCTGTTCAGGAACTGGAATACAGCTGCTTGTTTGGACTCAGTGTCGTTAATCTCAGGTGAAAATGCAGTAACATTTTTTCCAGTTGAGAAAAATCAGTTTCTTGTAAACATTTTCAATTAATTTTTCTTAATGCTATCACTGCTACATGATCTTGCGACAACATACAAATTTAAAGCTTTCAAGTTATTTAAACTCTTAGGAGGATTATGTTGCACTCACATACCTATTTTTCAAATACTTTCAGAATGTGATTTTTAAAGTGTCTTTATGGTTTTGAAGTACAACCTCATTTGCTGACCAGAAGCTTTCTTAGATACTTGGGTTAAAGCAAGAAACATTCTTCAAGACTCATCATAAAGCAGTTAACATTGGGAGCACAGTAGGGAAAACTTCTTCCGTGTTGAATTTAAGGCAGTTTTATTTATGAATCCTGATGCTTATGAAGCATAATGGGCTAACTTTTTCTGCTTAAGCAGTAGAGGTGATGGTGATGTATTGCTACCACCTCCATTTGACAAGGCAGTGGGCTGGCTTGTTTAAAATAATCTGTTTTTCTCAGTGCTTGCTGGCTTGCTGATGACTGTTGCTGCAGAATCCTGATTATTGTGAAAGGTTGTATAACAATGGTTACAAAGTAGTTACAGAAACATGTGTGGTTTTCAAGAATAATTTTTTTCTTGGCTGTGTTTCGGTTCATGGTGTGATAAATGAGTTTGCCTCATATTTCTATCAATTTGGCAAAACCATCATTTGTGTACCAACGGTGATAATTTTAGGTATATTGTCTGCCTTTGGGCATGCTGCTGCAGGGTTAAACTGACCCTACTGTAGGTCAGGATGGGATTAGATGCTGTTGTGCCTGAGGTCTGTAGAGATGTGGAAGGCAGTGCATTGTGTGGTGGCCGTAGTCATCTGAGGGGATCAAACCAGTAGCAGAGAGACCAGTTCTGCCCAATCTCCCGCTCATATCCTCCTGAAGGCTCTGGAGGTTTTTCGAAGAGATATTGTGGTGGGGGTTTTGTTGTAGTAATTTTCACTCAATCACAGAATCATTTAGGTTGGAAAAGACCTCTGAGATCATTGAGTCCAACCTTTACCTGATCACCACATTGTCAACTAGACCATGGCATCTCCAGGAATGGAGACTATCACCACCCTGGATAGCCCATTTCAATGCTTAGCCCCCCTTTCTGTGAAGAAATTTCTACTGATGTCCCTTTATTTTACGGAAAATAAAGATCCTAGGGACATCTCTTGATGTTCCATTTTATCTTATAGAAGATATCCAGCTCTGTGAAGTTGTTTCATTTAGCACAAGCTGCTGAATGATCTACTATATATCAATTAAGGTTGTCATTCAAGTGGGAGCAATCTGGCTGAAGTACAGCCTAGGTAACACAGAAGTAAATTTATTTGCTTATAGGGATCAATCGGTAGCAATGGACTAAAAATCAGCCCCCTCATTACACGGCTGTTTGTCCTTTTTAAGTCTGCTTTTCCTCAAAAGAAGGAATAGCTTTGTTCACCCAACTGTCAGAGAATGAAATAGTTAATGGCTTAAACATTGCTGAGATCACCAAAAGACTTTTGTCAAACTGCAAACAACTACACAATCAGCAAGCCTACTCCTCCCTGAATATGCCTACTGTGAAAGGACCTTCAGATGAGATAAGTGTGTGCTATTGTCCAACTATCCCAGATGCCAAAGGGCATGGATACCTGAAGCTACACACTGATCACAAGATGAGGGATGCTAACATCCTTCCTTATATGATGACTCTGCTGTGAAGACCCCTCCGGGAAGCATCAAATATCCTGTGACATTATCCATTATAAAACTCCCTGCCCCAAGGGAGGTACAAGGCGTTCCCACCTGAGCTTGAAGTGTATAACTCACAAAATCTTTGAGTTTGGAGGGGAACTTCCTCCAACCTCAATGAATCAAGACCATCACTTCTACAGGACTGTGACAACCACTTCAGCCAACAGACATGGAAGCTGCAACTACTAAGTTTCACCACTGGATCTGGTGACTGATGACTCTATATATCTTAGGACCCTTGTCCTTTCTTTCTCTTGAGTATTGCTATATTACTATAGATGATAACACCCAAAATGGCAACATACCTGTTTACCTTTGAAACAAAATTGTTCTAAAATAAACCCTACATATATATATATTTACAAACACCAATTATTAAGTGATGTTTCACTCTAATCCACCCCAAGCGATTTATTAACAAGAATCTGAGTTACTCTCCCCTTCTAGGGTGGGTCCTAACACCAATGTAATATGATGAGGAGAGCTCTGAGAAAGGCTAAAAAACCCCTTTATTTGAAAAAAAAAAAAAAAAGTGAGCAATGCACAGAACTAAATAAAAAATCGACAGTAGGAGGTGTTCATGATATCTTTCTAGTCATCTGAACGATGAAGCTTTGGAATATTTTGCAACAGAAAATATAACTTAGGTTTCTTTAATAACAAGGATGCACAAGTAGCTGGCTTGCTCTAGGATTGAGAAGGACATCCTGCTAAAGTCTTTTTTGTGTGGATGAGGCTGGGCCGAAATGACTTGAGAAGGGCCTTGGTTGTTACAGAATGGTCAGTCCTCTGCTGTGCAGTGAGTCACTTCAACTTTTAACAAATGCTTTCCTTCAGGGATTGTTTTTTGGCTATTACTATTTCTAGAGCGTTAAGACATTCAATGATGCAATATTAAACACAGATTCCAGATGTAAAGTTCAGTTTCTGTTTTGAGCTTCCCCAAATTTTGAGTTGCTTATTACAGTATGTGATATATTGAAGTGAAAGGATATGTGGCAGTTATAAGAAGGGTTTGAAACAAGACTTTTTCTTTAGAATGGCAAAAACAAGGAGATATTTTTGGATGTTTATGTCTACAAATTTTAATACTGGTAAAGCATAAGGTGACCAGTCAGTTGCAGAAAATCAAATATTTACTAACTGATTAGTATATTTAAGTAAATGTATCGTTAAATGTTATTTTTAAAACTCAGAGTTCTAAGGAAAGTGTTAACTTTAGCTATGAAAATTAAGGTAGTTAAAAGAAGTAGTAACATCCACCATAAAATTGGTAGTAATGAAGCATTCTTTGTTTGCGGAAGCTCACTGAATGTGTGAAATTGTCTGCCAGTTTGAAATCAGGATTTATGGTGTCTTGTATTGTCAAGCATTTCTGGATGATAAAGATAAATTGTTGTAGATTGAGACCACATATTACAAACAAAATAGTGGTTGCTACAAAAAAATAGGAATACATCTTCAATAAAGAGTTTTTTCCCTGTAAAAATGTGAAAATTTACCAGAGCGTGAAACATAATTGATCTTTGAAAGACTAACAAATCAAGAACAGATTTGTAATGAATTTTGAATAGAAGTAAGGCTACATTTGCTCTTGAAAATTATTTCCCTGAAGAAAGTTCATGTTTTCAACCCATTTTTAATGGCATGACAGGTTTTTTTTGTTGTTGTAGGTTTGGGGTTTTTGGTTGTTGTTTTGTTTTTTTTTTTACTAATTGACAATTTTAGATTGATTAAATGACCTTGATTCCATAATTTAAAAAGAATCCTTAAATATGGATGTTTAGTACTGTCTCCACATATTAAAGTCAAATACTTAATATAAAATTGTCTGGCTGATAATCCTTTCTGTCCTAGGCTGAAGAATTCAGTTCTGACAATGCTTATATGCAAAAATAATTTAACACGGAGAAAAATTTTCCTTGTGAAAAAATGTACTTGTACAAAGCAAAACTTTATAAAATTATATAGGAAAATATTTTTTGTCTACTTGTAATTTAGAAAGAGCTTTCTTGGGTATATTTAGCCCCTTAAGCCTTGGAATAATATAGTGTTTTTTCTAACGAGCCACAAGGAAATCTAACTTTACTGTCTCAGTTACCAGTAATTTTACCTCTGGTTTTAGCAGCATCAAAAATATGATGCTCCTGAATACTTCTAAAACTTTCTATTCCTGACTGTATCACTGAATGTTTTATTCTCTTTATTTTGATTTCTTGTTTTAGTGGAGTCTGTGAACCTGCTGCTGTTGCAGTCTAGTGGGGTAACCTGCATGAAAAATCATGCAAACGCAGTGAGAAAACCCTGCATTGTCTACAGTTGGAGCTGACTCCTTGTCAGTAGAACTGGTCTTTTAACAAGTACAGACAACAGGCTGTATTTAAATTTTCAGATTTGCTGGATTCATGTTACTTGCAGAGTCCCACTCAGCATTCAGAAGCTACCTCTGAAGGAAGGGATTTTACAGGTGTTGCTCCTCTTTCTGACTGCCAGCTAGAATTGCTGAAAACATCCTTCATTCCCACTCTTTAGCAGGTGGCATTGTCACTTTTTATTTCAAGTTACCAGTGTTAAAAGATGAGAACACAGTGAATGAAAAGATGTGCATTCACAGTCAGTATTTTCAGCTAGAAAGGAAGATTCTCCAATGTGCATTTCTGCACATTTTCTGAAAGTTAACTGCATAGCCACAAATTAAAGGTTAATATCAAATTGCTGCAAAAATATGTTTCAAAGAAGTGCTGAACTATTCTGTCTGAGCATATTTTTTTATGATTTTCCAAAACTGTTGTCACATGAATCAAGGGCTTTTACTGAATTTTCAATTTGATATCAGTGTTCTCTCACTTTTGCTGCACGTGCAGTTGAACTGCATTGTGTAATGATTTTTTGCAGTGGAGTATTTAAACTCATATTAGCAAAAATTCTTCCCATTAATATTTATTTTTATAATTTCGAAGCTGATAAGTTCCATTTTCCGTCTTACAGTGGTGCTTCTAAGATATGAGGAGTGGCCCAGCTTGTAGAAGTGACCCGTGTTTTGTACCTTGCCCCTGCTTGAGGTTGGCACTTCAGACCCATTTTCTCAGCCCAGAGCAGATGGGCAATGGCTGGTGAATTTGCAGCCGTATTATTCTTGCTTTCCTTCTCTCTCCCTTCACTAGGAGTATACATAAGCGATTTTTACCCTCTGTGTGTCATTGCCAGAGCAGTCTGAGAATTCAAAGAAAGATGAAGATAATCATCTGTTAAGGACCGCAGTTGTTAAATTGATTATTGTTTAAGATCCTGGTTAGCAAGGTTTTTCTTACAAGCTGTTTAGAAGTGGGGGAGCAGCACAAGCTGTATGTGATGCTCCAGAAATTGTTTTGTGGTACAAGGCAATCTCTAAGGCAATCTGATTTGATGTAGATGATGAAAAAAATATCATCAAATCCTCTTAATCTTGTTTTATTGGGGACCAAATGTTTCTCTTGCCTTGAGGGACTCAGAAAGGGAAGATATAAAGGTATATTGGACTCTGGTGGTTTTTTGGTTGGTTGATTGCTTTTTGGTTTTTGGGTTTTTTTGTTTTTAAATGTGTACAAAAAATGTTATAAGGAAGATTGAAGTTGTAGAATGTGCTGATTCATCTGAACCTTATCCATAGCATGCTTGTCTGTGACTGTAGGGGGCTCAACTCAAAATAACCTAGCAATCACTTCTGAGCTTACATTTGGAAGCATCTTTTACTTTTGCTAATAAAATATTGAGTTGGAACCACCAGAAAACTTCATGAATACTTGGGGTTTAGAACAGATTGAATTGAAAGAGGAACACCATTCCCCAGCTGCTTTTTTTATGTTGGTTCTGTTCTAATCTACTCACATCTATTGTGCAATTCAGTGGTACAAGCCCAGTAAGGGGGCAGGTTTACATGTATGCCACTGCTTGTGAAAGGACCCGTTCCTTGGTCTTTTGGCTAGCACATATAAAATGAGATTCAGCCATTTGGAATTCTGGTTTTGGCTGTCTTGCCTGCTCTCTATATTTTCTCAAAAATTGCATACAGTAATTTTCCTGAGGTGGGTTTTTGGAATTAAAAGGGGGGGAGATCATAATTTTTATTATTTCAAGGACCTGATCTTTCTATAGAGAGAACAGATCTTGGTTAACTGTGCTAACCCAGTCCCAGTGGACTGGGAAAACAGTGTTTTCAGTATTTGGAAAATGCTGACATTTCATGTCCCTTTCAAATTGGTATGGAAACTCCGAGTATCAGATAGCTTCTGAGAATTAAAAGAAAATATTTTGAGTGAAGAATGTCTAAATGCATAATTTAGTCTTTATTTAGAAAAAATAGGCTATTTCAGAACAATATATATATTTGAAACAGTTGTTTGAAATAGGAAGTTTCACTTCCAAAAAAAAAAAAGAAAACTATTGCCTTTTTGGTTTGGTTCTCTGGAGCTGGAAAGAAAAATCAATAATTTTGTTGACATAGCCATTAATAATCCTGTTTTAGACAATGTGATTTTCCCGAGAGAAGATCCTTGAAGTGCTAAATTTCACCTAGATTTTAGCACTGAAAATCCTTGATGCAGACTGCCATGTTGTACTGAGCAAGTTTTTTGCCGAGATACTACCCTCCAGAGCCCTCTTGGTACACAGAGGAATAATAATCTGTCAGTAAATGGATGATGGAGGACTCCTTGGGTAAAGGGAGCTTCTTTAGTAGAATAACAACTTAGGGTTATGGATTTCTCTGATCTGGAAAATAATCATGCAGCTGTTATTCACATGCAGCAGTCAGAGCAGCATCTAGGCAGCTATGAAAAGATAATGAAATTACAGTAATAAGAAGCAACATTGGTTAGAATAAGATTGATCAATTCACTTTTATTTATTGAGAGCGAGAGTCCATACCTAATGCTTCATATGTACATGAATCCAAGTTTACTCCAAACCACTTCACAAACCTGAAGAAAGTTAACTCCTCTAAGACAGTGCTCCATATGAGTTGACTGATAAATTCTGTTGGGAATATATTGCAGGCAGAGTGCAGCAGTAGCACATCTTTTCTGCTTCCAGCACCTTGGTATTGTGTGGTCCTATGCTGCACAGGCATACAGATTTACCACTAATTTTTGCACAGTGCTGCATTGCACAATGTAGACACATTCCTAGATATGAAAGAAAACTGGCAAGGTCATTTAGGACAGTTTATTTATATGTGATGTGGATTATAATTAATTATATTTTTGCATTCTTTTCACTTCAGTCCATTCTGAAATGACAAAAAATAAATTATGCTTTCATCATCTGAGAAATTATGAAAAATTGCAGGTATATTTTGAAATTGTTTTTCAGAGAATAGGTGAAGGAAAGTGTACTCTTAGTCAGTGATTAATTTGGTGAATGTAGTCTAATTAATTTGGTGAATGTAATTTCTACATCTATGTTCTTGGGACAGAAAGAAAGAATTTCAGAATTAACATTTGCATTAGAACGAGCAATCAGATGCTGTGCTGGTGCCTGAACAGGTAATGCTTACTCAGCTGTGGAGAGGTGCCCAGTGAAAATTTCACTGGCAGTGAAATTTTTATGTAGTTTATCTCACTCTGAAGTGGGGTGCAATCTTGGCCAGGTGAACCACACCCTAGGCTGCAGTAGTGGGATTATGATCACCTCTCTTGACTGTACAGGGAAGACAGACAACTCAGGTGTGGACACATACATGGTAACACCTGAAATTAAATGATATTAATTTCACTACTATAGGGCTCTTATTTTCCATATCTCTTTTCTGTGTCCTCTATACTCTTCCATTTGTTTTTCCTATGTAAGTTTTCTTTTCATTTAGTGTTTTGTTTTCTTTCTTACATGTTGCTTCCTTGGAATTTCTTGAAGCCCCTTCTCCCGTTTCTTTAGTCACCAGAAAATGCTGTACTTCTTACATACTGACATTGTTTTCATCAGTGTTGCTGTGCCAAATACCACTGAAATGAGAGAGAAATATTCTTGGCTTCTGGCCAATGGCCTTCTCCAGTACAGGCAAGTAGTTTCTTCTTTTGAGATGCACAGGCCTTGCTGAGTGAGCAGAATAAGTTCCTCAACAATCATTCTGCCGTCTGTTCAAATATGTAATTCTAAGAAAATGTCTGTTTCCTTAATTCCTCTACAATTCAAGAGTGTTTTATAAGAATGTGTAGAGAGAACTGTGTGTGAGGATGAAGTCCTTTTTCTAACATAACATTAAACGTAAACATTTAGCATGGATTGCAGAGTTGGAGCATGGAATGTTGATATTAGTGCTTTTTTGCTGATTGTGTCAAAGCTTTCCTTCCATTGAGTTTCCATTTCCCTTGCCAGGTATGAAAAGAAACCTTCAGCCAAAAATATGCATTGCTTTTAGTCAGTCTGACAAGCTCAATACAGAGCTCATGTCTTTCTCCTAGCAATGATAAATTCCTTGTTCCTGGGGCTACTGCAACCTTGTGAGGCAGGGGGATCACTGGAGGCCCAGGTTTGGGGATGACCAGAAGCACAAACCCCTCTGCTTTGATTCCACGGGTGCAAGGTGGGAATACCTTACCCCAAACACTTCCTCAGGGGATGCTCTGGTGTTAGCAAAGATGTTTCTTTAAAATCGCAGCCTGGTGTGATTCATATATGTTTCAACTGTTTTGGGAGGTCTGTAGGGATCTATGGCACAGATACACTTTGTAGTCAGGGATGTGGCAAGAGTTTCTGAATTCCTATCAGTTTACATATATTACAATGCCCTCAGTCCATGCTGTCTTCTCATCTCCTTGAGTCTTTTCAAGCGTGTGTGTGCTTTGCTTGGGAAAGATCTGCTATCTGAAGTAAAGTTTTATTTCCTTCTTTTTCCTGCCCTCCCTCTGCTGTTGGTTGCCTTGCTGGAGAGGGACTTAAAATGTATTGTGATATTAAAGAACTTCTGTTACAGCCTGCACTGTCATTTTAATAAACACTTTCTGTGGGAATTAACTCTGTAGCAGAGCATTACTGACACATAGCCCACATTCAGGTACTCTGATACAATGGCCAACTTATGTATTTTACTCTGTTTTGGTCAGAATGAAAATTTACCTTGAGCTGAACTGCTGAGCTGAAATTGTAGTATGAGAGAAATTCTTCTGTTCACTGGTTGCTGAAATAGATCCACATATTTTGTTATTGGGAATGGGTATTGGGGAGTACTGAGCAATGTGAACTACTATTTTTAACTCATGCTGAGGAGTGGTATGGTTAAGATCACCGATTTCTTTCTTCTTTCGCAGCCCAACAGATCAGGTACCTTTTGTATGACTAGTTTCCTATTAAAGGCATCTGACAACCCAAAATGAGGCTGAAACTTAGGCCTTGATGACTCCTTCTCAGATACTTTACCAATATCTTCTAACACAGCAAGGAGAATTGTGAGATAGAATTAACTATCTATGTTTACCTGTATGGTTTTCCGAAAACTTCTCTGACTATACAAACCATAGGATTACACTGGAGGAATCCCCCAAATAGACTCCAACTCAAACTTAAGACCATTGACTTTAGCACTTAGAGGGACAAAAGAATCATGTCTGGGAACTACTGCTCTCCAGTGGGGTGGGGAAAATCCACTGCTTCCAAGTTCAACAGCAGAGGCAACATCTCCCAAATAGAGGAGAGGAAACTGCACAAATTAAAAATACCTCTCCATGTTTCCTCTGATCTTAGGGTGCTTGCTCTCCTATACAGGTAGTCTCTAATCAGTATGGAGGAGTTCAGAATCCACTAAGAGTCTTGCAGCCTTGTTGGAAAGGTACTGCTTGCTAATTACATATGAAGACAATGTTGTTGTTTGTTCTCAGCAGATCAAAGGAGACCTAAATTTGTTGTTTTGTAGTCTCTTAAAAAGCATCTGTTTGCCCTCTCCTTTCCCCAAAAATATTTTAGGTCTATTTCTCTTTAAAACACATAAACCCATCTGCCCTTCTGAGTTAGGTGCAATATTGCAGTTTTCACTGCAATAATTAAAAAATGCAATTATCTAAAAATTTATAATCATAGCAAACAGAAAGACTATTATACTGTTTTCTATAAACTTATTTTGTTAAACAAGGTCTGAAAACAGGGTTTGGTTCTTTACAAAGAGATGCTTGTGGAATATCCATTAATCAGAACTTTGCTGTATGTCATTAGTATGTTAATTATGCTGGGCTTTAAGCGTTCGTTGATCCTCTCACTCTACAGGAAAGCTTGGCAGGATTAAGAGAACATATACAAACAAATGTAAACTGCCTGAAGTCAACTTTCTGTTCTTATAAAGGAAAATAAAGTGATTAACCATTCTAACGCTTGTAAGGATCATTAGAGGTATGCAGATGCATAGCACAGACATTGAAAATGTCCTCCTGCTGGGATGTGATTTGGACGTGGATACGTAACATCTCTGTAACAACCAAGAGATACAGTTTAGAAATTGTTTCATGATGGTTTAACTAGAAGGTAACGATTTCCTTGATTCTCTGAATAGTGTGCCAGAATGTCTAAGACAGGGTTTGCATTTAGTCTCTCCGAAGGCTGCCTGTGCTGTACTGCTGCACCTGGGAGTGGGGATCCTGCAGCAACCCCCATCACTGCCATACCGATGTTGGGCTGTACTGGAAGTGCTTAGCTGCCTACTGTAAGCTGGATTTTGCCAAAAACTGGGAAGTCAAGCCACTGAAAAAATGGGTCATTTTCTCTCTTGGGCATAGCTAGTATGAAAAAAAAAATTAGGATATAGGGAATAATCTGCTGCAAAGCTGTAACTTCTCATACGTCTTTTTGACCTGAGAAAGCAAAGTAGGGAACTTTGGAAAATCCCCAAAATTCCAATGGGAATACTCGAAGTATACCAAGGAAATGAATGTTAATGAAGCGTTTTTGATGTGATGGACAGCAGAAGAACTAAACAGGACTTATTGATTGTTATATACTCAAGATACATTTCAAAACTGATTTTGTGCAGCTGCATATCACAAGTATTTTTCATCCTACTTTTAAGCAGTGATGCACACTTTGCCTGCAAAATAGTACTCAGTAAGATGTAAATAATTATACCTAAAGTGGATGTTGGAAAGAATGTATCACCTTTATGAAAGTTGTTAGTAAGCCCTTGATTACATGGTCGAATACTATTTTCTTTAGAACGTATATTTCTGTGCAGAAGAAAGGCTTCTCCAAGGCTTAGTTAGTATTTCTTTGCAAAAAAAGCTGCTGTATCTCAAACTGCTGTCTCGCTGAACATTCTGTAAGATGTGTAGTGGACAAAGCAGGGAATAGCAGGAAGAGAAAGGATGATTTCGTAGTTATGACAGTTCTGTGCTGCCCTGGAGGTCTCTTCATTGCAGAGAAAAAGGTTAACAGTTGGTAAGGTTTTAGGAAAATGAAGAAATGGAAATGCCAGAGTGCTTAAATAACAATTGTGTTAACAACCCCATCATTAGAGTAGTCAGAATTTTTCTGTTCCAGTTTTTCTGGAACCATATGTTCCTACACATAAATAGAATAATGCTTCACTCATTAGAAACCTGCTGCAATTTTTAATTTGCTGTGAGTTAGATTTACTTGTGATTACGTAAATAAATGACAAAATTAATTTTACTGTACTTTTCACTTTATATCTGAACTATCTCATATTCTTTGATCCTGAAAAGTCACTCTGCAGAGTTAGAAAGCTTTCTTACATATTTTTAGGAACAGTAGTATTTTAAGAATGCTGTTCTCTGATGATTTTATGGGTTCTAAGTCCTCATCTATGGGAACCTACACATTTTAAAAATTGTTTGCTTTCCAGTTAAGTGAATATTTGATGAAATTCACAATTTTCTTGAATTCCCTTACTAGCTAGAATAAAATAATAAAATAAAATATTTATTTCAGAGTAAAAAGCGTACAGTGGTTTGCATGCTGTGGTTCAGGGGAGGAGTTGATGGTTCCTGGGTATTACCAGAATAGGATGAATGCTTCTTTAGAGTTGACTTTTGGAGAATTTTTATAAGATGGTGAGAGAACGTTTCTGGGATTACTTGGCTTTACTTTTTTTTGAAGGATCTCAGACCAGGGAACTTGGAAAGGTTATGTCAGTACCCCTGTGTGAGGATATCTATCCTGATCTCTGATCCCTGATGCAGTGATCTCAAGGAAGAGAGTTTCTGCCCATAATTATTTTTTGATTCTTTTTGAATAAACAATCTCTTATGGAAGAACTCTCCTCCATGAAGTAAGTCCTTTCCAACTCTACAAAATGGAAACACTACAGAACCACTATAGGACCTTTTTAATGGTAGACTTAAGTAGGTTCCTCTGTGTGAGTTGTTTATGTATTTTTTTATATTAGCAGCACTAATTTTCCCTTCTGTGCCCTTCTATGTCAGTTAATCAAAGAATTGCAGCCCATTCTTCATCATCTTGTCTTTGATTGATTTTTTACATAATAATTCCAGACCAGTGTGTAATCACTCAGTGGCTATTCCAGATGGGGATTCAAAAATTCTGTAAGATGTTTTGTTTATACATTAAGTAGTTTCCTTCATGGTCATTCGGCTTTATAGAGCACAGGAATATGACAGATAATCTTTGCTTATATTTTAATTTGCAAGTTATTTTGCTGAAAACTGAGCTTCTTCTGTAAGTGATTATCCTCCTACTATGTGAATCTGTGTGGTTTATTCAAACACAGATCTCTTAAACACTGCTTTGTGCAGTGAAGACTGATCTCTCCCTCAGGGCAGAGGCTTGCCCTGTCTAGGCTTGCCTAGTTCACAGGAACTAGGACCTTGTTTAGCCAATGGATCATGAAAGTACTGCCCCTTCCTAGCATGTACTTTTTGGTTATTTTAGACTCTCTGGTCCATTCTGGGTAGAGAAGAATATCTAGTGGACCTAAGAGGATTCCCAGTCAGCATGAGGTGGTGAGCCTGTGTACCCCTGAGTCTGGGCTGTGAGAACATGCTTCAGCAGGGCATCCACATAGAGTGTAAATACTCAAGGCTTTCTGCTCATAGAGTAATTTTCAAATTCTGGAGCAACTTCCTGTCTTGTCTAGCAATTCTAATAATTTTATCTGGAGACAGGAATATTAAGAGAGCTTTACAAGTGTGAACAACAACAACAACAACCAGCAAGTATAAAGCTGCTAAAAACAGACTGTTTATTGATGAAAATAATGACAAGGTGCAGGAAGACCCAGCTACTGATCATCTTGAGAATCAGCATTCTGGGAGATAAAATCCTTCATAACGATACACTGCTTACCATGAGCTTCAAACAGTAGTTTCCCAGAGGCATGCTGTACTTCAAAAAATTACTCTGAGAAAGATTTAATAACTTGTAAGAGGCTGCGAAGAAAAATGGGTAGTATCATTGAGACTTTATGACTGCAGTAACTGGAAAATTTTATTCAAATAGAAATAATGGTAAAATGACTAAACACTATTTAAACTTGAGGTCAAAAGCATGTTAATTCCACTCAGGTCATCAAAAGGACAGTGCCTCATACAAACAAATACAAATAATTCATGTTGTCACTTCCAATGGTGTTATTTATCAGTTGAGATATTGAATCTGGACCATGTTTTTTTGTGCTTAACTGTTCCTCAGAGTTTCTATATAGAAGAAAGACTTGACTATTTGCTAGAGCTGCATAGACAAAATGAGGCTAATGTCATACTCATGCATTTCCTATGGAGCTGCATTTAATTCCAAATTAATTGCCCTCTGGCAACTGGTATATCTTGGAAACCAAGGGCTGGGGCAGGAAGACATGGGGGAGTGAGGGTTAGTGGTGTGATTTAATATTCCTCCCATCTAATTCTAGAAGTTCTGTTACTCCAGATAGTGTGAAGAGCAATTAAATGCAGAGGACTTGGGTGCTAACAGTTGTTCTTTCCCTTTGTTGATTATACAGGGGGCCAAGGGTAAATAATTAAGTAGTGGATAACTATTTCATAAATAACTGAAATTAGATGAGGTAGATCCATCCCATCCTAAAACGGGATGGTACACATATATATACATTTGCATGGTACATATATATAATATGTGTACATATACATGATACATATATATAATATACATATAACTTAGTATGTATATGTACTTTGTATGTATTATAGAGAAAGAATGTGAGTTAAGTAATTATTAATGATTGATTTTACATATTATATACATGTACATTTCTATGATGACTATTTCCTGTGCTATTAAAGAAGTACAATTAAAATGTGATGGTGTTAGTTACAACCACAGCTGTCGTGTCATGTATTGCCTATCAAAAACTTAAATATTTATTTTCTCACTATGCTTTTTCCCCTTCAGCGTTGAAGATGTTTATAGCCGTGTCTTACCTTTCATTCTGTCTTCATGATGAGCTATAAACTTGCCTGTGAGTTTGCCTTTTTTCCTTATGACAGAAGAACAGCAAATGTGCCACTGTTTTTTATTTGAATCCTCATTTTTTTGTGGAAAAAGAAGGTACTAGGACGATGAGTTTCTTTGTGACCACTAGAGGACTTTGAATCTCTTTGTTGGCCTACAGTAGCCCAAATGTGAGGATTGCCCATGTTACAGAAGCTTTTTCATTGCTAGGGCTGTTAAAATAGAGTTGAGTGTAGATTCCTGATATGAAGAATAACTTCAATTTGAGCAGAAATTCTTATTAAAGTAGATCTGTAGTTTACTGGCTGGGTGAGGTTGGGAAATTGGATTGTCTTTTTCTGAATATTTTCCTTTTCTTTTTTCTTTTAATGCTTGCAAGAACAATATGTGTACCTTCCAGTAAATAATAGGGTGCCATTAGCTCCTAAATAAACCTCTCTTTATTATTGGAATGTAATCAAATAACATTTTAGTAGAAGAGTACTCATAGCCAAGATGTACTCTGGGGCCTTTCCATCACTTATTTTCTCTTCTCCTTTGTTTTAGAATGCTATTGTGCCACTGAACTATGCCTGGTAGCTATGGCTCTGGTATGGGTAGGACAGTTTTCTATTTATTATTAGTATTATTGTTATAGCTCCTTGGGCACAAAATAATGATTCTCCTGAAAAAAAAAAAAGGCAGAAAAGCAAACTCATTGGTCATTATCACCCGGGATGTGTCAAACTAATTTTTTTTTCCTATTGATTAAATTTTCAATTTTGTCTGCCTGGGCACAAAGTAAATTGTTCTGCAGAAGGACTATTGATTTGACATGCAGTTGGAAAGAACTTAAGTTGAAAGGTTTTTTTCTTGTTTGGTTGGGTTTTTCTCCCCTTAGTTTTTCTTTGGCCATGCTATATAAGCAAAGCTAACTTACTGGGAATGAAGTTTCTTGGAAAATGTGTTTCTTTCACTGCATTTAAACTACTGAGCTAATATTGTGGGTAATCAAATTTACAAATGTCATTTGGACACACTCAGTTAAACCCTATTGGCTTGAGTTAAGGATCTGAGATACTGCCCTCGGACCTGAAAATATAGGGTTTTTTGAGAAAACGCATGCTAATACTTAGTGTACTTTGTGATGGGTGCCAAAAGACACAATATAGCAAGCCTGACACAGGCCTCCCAGTACTTCTGTGTCTGAAGAAGCTCCTTTTTCCTCTAACTAAGGTTTCATTAGCTGGAGCTAACATCACCACAAAACACACTCATAGTCTAGTATTTTGGGGTTGGAAGGAGTTGGTCTGCACATCTCTACAATGGGTGGTGACTTATCTATTACTGGTGCTTTTTTCTAGAGGTCTCTCCATGATTGAAAATACATCTATTCTAATATCTTACACATACAAGAGTAACATCTGTCAATGACACTTAGGGATGCCACCAAAGTCAATTACTTACGAAGTTTGCCTAATTAAACTATTATAAAGCTTTTAATGTCAGTCATTTTCTGATTTAAAGTTGCAGTTGTAAGCAAGTGATTTTTTAACAGCTATAAATATTTTTGCACATGCAAAATAGTATATAAAAACACATTTCAATTTAATATTTTTTTCAGTATTTTTTTTATAGAGAGTTGTAGAGAGTTTACTTGGCCAAACCTAGATTCCAAAAACATAATGTTCACTAAAAAACCTGTGAGATTGATGATATTGAAATGCTTTCTGAGGGGAAAAAACCCAAATCCAGATTAGCAATAAAATTGAATTCACAGAAACACAGAATATCTTGGGTTGGAAAGGAACCACCTAACCCAACTCCCCTGATATGCTGAGCAAAAAGTTGTTTTTCAAATATTATAGAATTTTATTAATTTGTAAATGCATGGACACACCTTTGGTTTTCCGTAAAGATATCTTCTTTTTCACCTGAAAAATATTTTTTGGATGTAGTTCAACAGAGCACACTGGTAATCCAGCATTGTCTGAGAAAGAGTTAGTAAGTATTGATCTGACATGCATTAATGTTTCTTGTAGTTTTGTTACTCCTCTAAAAAATTAAATCGAGAGAGTAAATGTGAGAATTTGTTCATGGAATGTGAGAACGGGGACTGCATGCTCAAATGCCCTGTAGACATTCCTGTTTAGAGAACTGTGTTGGCTTGTTCTTACTTTGTCTTTTATCTCTGTCTTTTAGGGGATAGTATCCTCCAATGTCTTAATAGGCAAAGATTTTCCTTCAGAAATAATACAGGTAGAACCGAGAAAGTGAGGAGATGCTTGAACTCTGATACATTTGTCAGAATACCTCACTATTCACCTCCGGATGTCTTAGATGTGATCGATACAACTCAGTACTGAGTTCGCTCTGATCTCACTGACCTGTCTTCATCCTCTTGGAGCATTGTTAGCAGTTGACAAACAGCAATGGTTATGTATCAGAAAATCTCTATTTTCTGGCATTTTAAGCAACTGTAAGGTAAATGTAGGCAAGATGAAATAACCAAAATACTTTTTTTTCTTTTTAAATTCATACTTTGAGTAAGACTAGACCCAATCATTAGCCAGAGTAAATAAGCAGTACTTCTTTGACTATGCCCAGAGTTGCTAGCAGTGAAGATATTGCTCAGGAAGCTAATGCTCCAGCTATGCTTGCGCAGAACAAAAGTGTTACGTTATTACCTGGATCTTGTGTATTCTTCAGGACATGATGGTAAAAAGTTTTGATTTCACATCACCTCTATTTTTATGATCTGTATTTCCAATTGTATGTGTCTTGTCTGTATTATGTTCTTCTAGATCTTCTCTACCACTTGAACATAATCTCAGGCTTTAATGTACTTCAAGTGTTTTCTTGCTGTCAGTCTTAAAAAGGTTTGTTCCTCTATCTCTCCAAATGCTGGAAGAACTGTTAACATGCTCCCCTTCCGTTGGCTGTTTTCTATCTTAAACACTGTTCATGCTAAGAAAAGCGTCTTAGGGTACAAATATCCTGAGACACTGGCAAACATCACATCAGTACCAGCAGTGCTATAAAGCTGAAGAGATGTGGTTCAAAGTCACCAGGTAGTGGCTTTATTTGCATTGTGCTCTTTCTGTACCACAGATTCCTCAGAACTACATTGGGGTAGAAAAATAATTACAAATCTTTCAGTATAGGCACATTCTGATGTCCACAACAACCTCCCTAATGCAAGTGGTGAAACACTGTGCCAAAGACTTTTTTTCCAGGATGCAGAGATGACCAATGCATTTTAGGAAAGTGATTTTCCAGGCTTAGATTATAATTGCCTTTATTGCTATTATTTAAAAGGCTAGAGGCATGAAGTACTTTTAATACAATATTACACTTTTCTCTGGCTCATAGAAATAGAATGAAATGCATTATCTGTGAAATTCTTTGGAAAATTATCCATTTTAAAAACAAAATTAACATGTAAACTGCCTCAGGGATTTACTCATGTGTTAAATTGCTTTGTCCTGATTTTATCTGACATAGCTTTGGATTGAGTGTTTTCTGGGCCTAGAATTTGGTTTATTAAAAGTCTCTTAAGTAGAACTGTGCTGGCATTGAATTACTGAGGACTCAAACCAAACACAGATAATTTATATTACCTTCTTTGAGTTCATATTCAAACTGCTTGGAATTTTAATCAGTTACTGTACCAGAAAAGGGAAGTTGGGTTTAAGCTCTCCTAAGACTATCTGAATAGAGTCCTGGAAGATGGATAGTCTTCTGGTCAGTACAAGAGTAATTTCCCTTTTGAATTTAGATTCACAATTGGACTAAAAATACTTTGGATTCCCAAAGCATGCAATGAATACTAACTGAAGCACTTAGAGGCAGGTGGCCCAGAGCACCCTTTTCTCTTGCTGACCTGTCAAAAAGCTTTTGTACTTTCTGCTTTTTCAACCTACTGGCGATTTTTAAGCTTGCTTTTTTTTTTCAATCATTATTTTAGAACATCCTGCTTTCTTTTGTTATGTTTTTATTGATTGTCCCTTGCTTCCAAAAGATGGTCTGGAGAAGAACTTGAAGGTGCTAGCTTTCTGAAAAGTGGAGCTGGATGCCTGATTGCCACTAAAGAACCAGGACGGGCAGGACCTGTATTCACTCACAGAAAGAAATTACTCATGCCATTATTTATTCCACTTTTTTATGAAAATAAAAATTAGCAGGAATTATTGAAGGATTTTTACCTGCTACTCCAAATTATTTTGAACCATACATTAGTACTTTGCCAATCCTTTTTTCTTTTCTCTGCCTGAATTCATGCAATTGGTAACAGTTTCTGATAGGACACTTGCACTCTATAAAATCAAACCCTACATTCTACCAATAACACCTACACATTTTTATTTTCTAGTTTCCAATGCTGCTTATGGCAGTGGGATCACTTGTATGGATACTTTCCAAAAAGGCACAATTCAGATCTGTACTGATCCCCAGCATGACATCTATGTAACACTGAAGTTTTTTTACCAGCTAATTTCTTCCTCATTATTGCATACGTGATCATAAAGCTAGTGTACTTCAGCATTGAATCTAGCCATTAATTGAATTTATTTATTTAAATTCAAGTATTTTTCAGAGAACTCTTCAGTGCTCTTAAACCCTTTTAACATTGGAATCAAATCTGCACAGCTGTTTACTTCAACTTTGCCAGGCTGAAGTTTTTTGTTTAGTTTTCTATTTGATTTTGCTTTGTTTTGTTTTGTTTGGTTGGTTGGTTATTTTGGTTTTTTTTTTTAGTTTTTTAGCAATTGACTTCCCTACTCACTGATAAAGCAACAAGGTGACTTGCATTGAGCAATCTGTCAATTTTCCCGTTCTAACAGGAAGCTAATATTCAATCAGAACTGAAACTGCATTTTGATTTTTGAAATGTTCAGAATCCTAATATTCATAGAGAATGTTGGACTCTTACCATTTCCACATTTGCTTTACTGTCATGGTAAATGTTTGTTTACTTCATGCACTCTTGAATCTGACTTCACTCACAGTACCATAAACAAGTTGAAGGAACACCTGCTATGCAATCCTGGGCTTTTATGTATCCTTCTTGATCTTCTTGTTCTAATGAACAAGGACACTTGAGACATGCATTTTGTCTGAGTACCATTTATCTTACATGTAGCCAGCATGCTGTTTCCTCGGTGCTGGGCAGTGCCTGCCTCAATCAATGCAATGCTAATTGTGAGAACTGATATGTACTACCACTTTGAGGGGTGGTGAGGAAGTCAGTTTCCCAGATCAGTTTCTGTTTGTGCTGTGGTCTCCTGATTGCCTTGTAAAGACAGTTCTTCAATGATTGCTTCCAAAATGCTGCATGTACCAACAGTGCACACCAGTGGTTGTCTGAATGGATTATAGGGCAAGGTCACAAGCCCCCTTCTTTTGCACCGCTGTAAACTGAAACACAAGCAGAAACAAATCCTTCTTTCTCAAACCAGCTTAAGCCCTTCTGAACACCAGTGCCAAGGCAGACGAATATGCCACAGTCAGAGAGATGAGTAGTGTTTATATTTGTTCCTAAATTTTCTGAAAATCTTTCCGAAGTGGTGAGTTTTTTCTCATTCATGTCATGCTGGATACAATGTTTTTTCTTTGTAGTGGTTACCATCCACTCCTTATTCCCCTCTCTCATGGTTTAAGTCCAGTGGGCAACCATGCCTCAGCTTGCTCACTTCCCCACCAGTGGGATCAGGGAGAGAACTGGAAGAGTAAAAGTGAGGAAAAAAAGAACTCATGGGTTGAGATAAGGACAGCTTAATAGGGAAAGCAAAAGGCGCATGCACAAGCAAAGCAAACCAAGGAAATCATTCACTGCTTCCCATGGCCAGGGAGGTGCTCAGCGATCTCCAGGAGATCAGGGGCCCATCACAGGCAACAGTGACTTGGGAAGACAAACACCATCAATGTGAAAATCACTCCATTCCTTCTTTTTCCCCAGTTTTATATGCCGAACATGATGTCATACAGTATGGAATATTCCTTTGATCAATTGGGGTCACCTGTTCCAGCTATGCCTACTCTCAACTTCATGTACACCCCTAGCCCCCTTGCTGTCAGGACATTTCTGTAAGCAGAAAAGGCCCTGACTCTGCGTCAGCACTGTTCAACAATAACAAAAGCACCTCAATGTTATCAACACTGTTTTCAGCACAAATGCAAACTGTAGCCTCACACAAGGTACTGTGAATGAAATTGACTCTGTCCAAGCCAAAACCAGCACACTTCCTTATATTATTAGAAATTCCTGTGTTGCATTTTTGTTTGTCTTAGTTTCACTGAAAAAGTTGGAATGCTAATCAAAGAAATTCTAAAATCTTGTAAAAATAATCTATAAAATCTCTACTTAAACACTACCTTTCTATTATGTCAGGCTTTACTCCGTGTAATAATGGCCAAGCTAAAAGAAGGCTTCTTGGGTTTTTTTGAAACCCTTCGTAACTTCTTTGCTTACCACCCCTGTTGAAGTATCAGCCGTTAGCTTATTTTTTTTTAAAACATCATTCATTAATCACTTGCTCTAAAATATGTCTCAAGTCCTGCTATTACTTATTTAATGTGTAGTTGAAATAACATGATCTCATTCTTACTAAGATATCTTACATGCTGATGGTATTGAGTGTTAATTATGGCACCATTGGCCAAACTTAGGAGTTTAGGAAATAAAATTAATTTCCTCTATTGGTCTTGTGATTGCCAGATACGAGTTTTTAAAGGTACCACTGTAACTAGTCAGTGTCTAGATCCATTGAATGTGCGTGTATGTATGTGTGTTTGTATATACAGAGTACACTATTCCGTAAACAATACCCTAAAACTGTGATTTTGCATGGGTACAGAAAGGTCATCTGAGAGTACTTTGAAGGAAAACCCTTTCACCTTGTTTTGTGGTGAGGAAAGTAAAAGTAGTTGGCAAGCGTCAGAACTTCGTGACCTTTCTTTTGGGAACATTAGTATCACTTTTTCATGGCTGCTTTATATATCTCCAGTGTGGTCAGAAAGTGACAACAGGTATGTGATACAATCAATTTGAATGGTATGCATAGCAAGCAAACGTAAGTCACTCTCTGGATGCAAGAACTCAGAATTATTATTTTTTTTTTTCATATGGAAAAAATGTAGTCTTTCCGATGTAGTCTTGTGGTAATTGATTGCGCCTCCATCAGAAGAGATTTTGTATCAAAAGGATTCCGTGAGATGAAAACTGAAGCTGCTGCCAGGAATAAATTTTTCCTGCCTTAGAAACCACAAGGTCAAGATTGCATTAACAGAGGATAGTGGCAACAAAGAAAGTGTCAGTGACTAGAGTCCTGTACGAAGTGCAAAGCATCTGGTTGCACAACTCATCTTTATAAAAGATTAGAGAAGGTATTTCCTTTGAAATTTTATTCAGTTCATAATCTTGCAGAGCAAATAAGAATAGTACTGAACTGCAGTACTCACAAGATAGTCACAATTCCCAGAGTTGCTGAAGACAAAAGCTCTCAGTGACAGGATGTACACATTTTTTTGGTCATGAAATAACTGGCTGGAACACTCTGACTGTTTACATTCTGCTTCTATTCATGTGGGTTTTAAAACTTATAGAAATTGTAATTTGCATGCTTGACTTCTTGCCACTGTACTGACATACTGAAATTTTGATCTTGGGTATATTGAGAGGAAGAAGGGTAATCTAGTAATTAGAGAAAAGGCTCTGGAGGATTGAAAGCTTTTCTGTTCCCATCTGATGAAAAATTCTTTCTATCAATATACTGACATGGATGCCTTCAGTTGACAAATTTGGCATTGAAATTGCATAAAAAACCACAAGCAGCCATGGTTAACAGTTACAGAGGACAACAGAAGGTTATTCACTAAATAGAATGTGCAGGGCAGAAAGCATAGCATCCAGCAGAGATGAGAGCAGTATCCTTGTGTGCTTGCTTTGTTCCTCCCAGATCTGCCCTAGGAAAAGTTCAGTTCTGTTCAGGTTTTAAAGCAGCATCAAGGATAACCTGTCCCAGTTCCTAACATATCTCTTTCCTTGTCACAGTCACATAGGACAGCATGCACAGTTCTGCTGGTTCAGGCAGATAAGGACTGTGCTGTTGTGTTCCTCTGCCTGCAGTTCATTCTCTTAAAGACCCAATATGCTTTAAGGGTAGCATGAGGCTCTTCAGATAGCTATAGAACACTTGCAGGTCTTGACTGAAAAAAAATCTTTAAATTGAAGTTGTCCAGAAAGCATGGGAATAACAAGTATATTTAGGTGGCCTGGACTTGCTAAAGTGCCTGGCAGATGTTTGTCAGCCTGTGATCCCTAGGCAAAATGGTGTTCCTGGAAAAGAAGTATTAGGTCTAAAACACTCCAGTGTGCATAAACAACCAACACGTTCATGGGACTGTCTGATAGTCACGTGTGCTAGAGGCTAGTGTATAGTTTGTGCAGTTTCATAACACTTTCCAAGAGTAAATTTCCTCAAAGTTTAAGGTTTCATACCTTGCAATTTCCTCTGCATATGGTTTTCTGAAGACCTCTCTCTCGACACAGCTTTGTGAAGCCCAGAGGCTTTGCTGTGTGAAGTGAAAAATGAGATTTCTCAAGATATCTCTCAAGACAAATGGTGGTAATCTCTAGGGGAATGTTCTGCTGGCTTTTTTCCAAAACCAGACTGGGTGAGAGTTGAGCAAAACAATCTGTTTCTGGTCCTGCATAGTCCTCAGATTTCATAGTTTGTGACATTTGTGCAATTCATGTGCTCTGAACAACAGTTGTTGTTCTGGATCTGTTCTGTCTGACATTCGTTGTGTCACAGGCATAATAAGTTAAAATATGGATCTGAAGTCAATGTGTTAATTTTATTCAATCAGAACTGAAACTGCATTTTGATTTTTGAAATGCGCAGAATCCCAAACTGTAGCAACCTTCTTCACCACTGAATCAGTCTTGCAACTAAAGCATATAGGTTTTTCATACATAGTTGCTGTTCTGCTACACTGAAATTTAAAATTTTCATCTGCAGGATATTTGCAACAGATGCTGTTTTTATTTAACAACATTCATGTTCTATTTGTCTCAGAAAACCAGGAGTCTTTCACTGGTTAGCAAATAAATACCTTTCTGTGTTGTTCTACTCTGCACCATTTATACTGAGGTTTTGGTAGAATTTCAATGTTTGCAGGCAGTGAAGGCCATGATGGAGGGGTTCTAACCTGTGCTATTATCTCAACGCCTTTATGGTAATATCTAATGCAAATATTTCAATAATAGTGCTGTGAAGACATTCTGGGAAAAATAAGCCTGTGTTTACTTTGCCTGTAAAGGTACCTTTATGCACTTGCGAGGAGGCAGTTGGGTGTGCAGACTGACTTTCAGTTTGCATGTTCAAGTGCGGAACCAAGCAGGTCTTGGTGCAAGCACTGTGGTTGAGAATGGAGTGCTGGGATTGAACCTGCTCTGGCTTTCTTAGCTCACTGGAAAGGAATTGGAAGTGTGTGTGTCAATCAAATTGACGTTTTGCCTCTTTCCCATTGTTTGTAGAGTTCAGCTTGATGGAAAGTATCAGAATACTTTTAATGTAGTATTTGTTCAAAGATTTTGTATGAGGCATCCTTCCATAGGCATTCAGTATACTCATAGTTTACAGTAGCACAGTATCAACTTTTTAATCTCTTTCCATCAGAGGGTGAGAATAAAGGGAACCTACATAGGATGTGTGACAACAATTTGAATTTCTGTGACGTGTTTAGCCTCTGAAAAACTTTTCAGACTTACTCTTCTGTAAATTTAGGTCACTACTTTTAGGACCCTTGCGTCACTTTTCTTCCTTCTATCCTCTCCTTTATTGTGAATGATCTTTTGATACAGTTAATTCCCTGCAAACCTTTAACAAAGAACTGTCTAAGAAGCAGCTCTTCTCAATGATTTTTGTTTTTCTTTCCTTTGTTTCATGAAGAAAATCAAGTAAGACTTGAAAGTAAAACATAATTTGGATGTTTGGCAATAAAAGAGTCCTTTGGATGCATTGCAAAAGTTTAGATTAAATCCTGACTCCTTGTAAGTCAGGAGAACCTTACTGTTGGCCTAACATTGAATTTCTAACAAAGTTCATGCAGCATATTGTGCAAAATATGGATGCTAATTACAGAGCTTTGGTCAAGACATTTGCTGATTTTACTATATTCATTCAGTTTAAAAAGGCTGGAACAACTGGTTTTAATTTTGTCCTGAGTGGATGTGCTATATTTAGTTGATGTCATATTTCAAATGAAAAAATGCTTTTTTCTAAAGCCTATGTGAAGTGCTTTGCATAATTATCTACTTCAGGTGATGTGCATACATTAATTAATTAAAGGCAGTGATGTCATTAGAGATCCCTGAATAAGAAAGCACTAGATACAAGAAGTGTAAGTTCTATCTGTCATTTAAAACCATCAATATTTGCACTAATAATGTATGGGTTGGTAAGGAACAAGGGATCTAATCCAGATAATCATATCTTGGTATGGAAAATTAAGACTGGGATTTTGTTTATAATCTGTATAATTAAAATCTCACACATAATTTTTGCTATGTAGCACTGAAATTTAGATACAAGTAGAGAGGAAATAAGCTTTCTAGTTATCAGCTATGGCTGATTGCCCTAAGTCTTTGGTTTCAGTTGATTTGGTAGGTGCTCAGCTTATTGTCAAAGAATAGTAGCAAATATTACACCCTCAAGAACATATTAATTTAATTATTTCTTCTTCAGATGTGTTTGTGATCACCAGACAATCTGCCTGTTCAATACACTTCTTTCTAAATTATTTGTTCTATGCGGAGGAGATGATTATTTAGGTTTTTTGTTCCTTTTTTTCTACACAATGCAGATTGAAAGAGCAAACCTAATTCATGAATACATAAACCATAAAGCCTGACTTGTGCTCTACTACATATAGGTCAGGATGCACATGTTTTCTGTACCAAAGTGAATTTTCTTTGCCCTCTTGAACCATCACTTGTTAAATCCTAAGTCTGAAGGCACTCCTTTGCTACAGTCCTGATCTTTACACTCTTTAAAATAATTCTTCATTAGAAAAAGGGATGTTTATGGACTTTTTCTTTGTAAGAATTTATATTTTATTCCCATTTGCTTTGAAGTGCTACAAAAAATGCCTTCAGTTCAAATTTAACATTTCCTTAGTCTATGGAAAGTTAACAGTACAGCCCTTAAGAAAATGAGGAAAGAATCTACCACAGATCTCTATCTCTCCTCTTTGGCACCCACATATTTTTGTTCTAACTCTGAAATATATTTTCAGAGCATGTATAAAATAAACCAATATCTGCAGATTATTACTGCTAACATTCAAGTTTTGGACAACCAGAACAAAAATAATCAACATTTCTTTAACATTTGAGACAATGTATCTCATATTACTTTTGTTACCATGTGTCTCCAAAGAAACCCACCCCATGTACCTTGTGAGCTTCTTTGTGCTTGAGAACATTCTGCGCTTGTAGAAACATTTACCAATTTCCTCAGCTATTGTGAACTAACTATCATAATTATGCTGACAAAGGAACAATTAATTGCCTATTAACAACATGTTCTCAGTTTATTCCTGTCCATCTGAACAACCCCAATTCATTTGATCTTTCTCGGGGGTCACATTTTCTGGATTTTTATGTTAGGTTCATTGTTTTCTGGAGTTTCTTTGTTAATGTAAATCTTACCAAAAGAGGCCTTACCAACACAGAGTGGAGCAAAAGGATTGCTTCATATGTCATGCAAGTTTGACTGTTTGCACACCCTAGAATTATTTTTTACACATATCTTACTCTGGGGTTTCTTTTTCAGTTGTGTTGAACCTGTTTTCATGTAATTACATAGCCACTTAATCACACCTGTGTTCAAAATTTTGCATTCATCCTTTTGTGTTAGGTCATATTCTTGAAATCCATTTCTTCCACTTGACAAACATCATTTTGATACTTACTCATGTGTAAACCAGAAATAAGTTCTTTTGAGTGTCAATGTAATTGTACTGTTCTGTAAAGCATGGAAGAGTAAATGAGGGGAGGCATGAGTTTACTTGTGATGTCCTGTTTTGCTAAAATTTTCATGCTAAGGTAACATGAAGTAGTGTAAAAGAAATGCTGTTAGTGCATTATTCTCTATCACTGGTGTACATGCTGATAATACCATATTTTTACATGTCAGTGTATGTACTGCTCTGTGTTAATTGTTACAAGATCTTTGATGTGTTTTTCAGTGCTTATCAGTCATCATTTATTTTGCAGCATACATTGTTAACATCATTGTATACCTCACTTGAGCTAATTCCTTCTTTCTACTTTCAAGGCAGAAGAAAGATTTATTCTGAGAAAAAAAATTATCTGTTGCTTTGACTTTCTCTATTGGTTCTGCTCATAAATGTAATTTAAATATTGTTTAAATGCAATCATAGAAAAAATCAGGATAGATGTTGTTTGTGTAGTTTGACCCTCTCTTCAGAGAGAGTGAACTTCAAAGTAATCTCAGACTGTGCAAGGCCTGGCTTATCCATGATTTAAGTATTGGTGACAGTATGTCAGGTTTGTATTTGTAGCTGCAAGCTCTGTTAAATAACTTGCAATTATTTTTACCACTTACAAATTTAGTGGTGTGCTTCCTTTTCCTAACAGCTATTAGTGATATGGAAGGCCTTCAGTCTGAACAGATTTCTTAATGTCCTAAGCTTCTAGAAAAATAGTGTTCAATTTCTTCTCTAGTGCTGCATGGACAGAACACCTCTGCCCCCTCTTTTAGTACTTTTCTGTGGGTGGACAAAGTAGAAAACATTTAAATCAAATAACACTAGTAAGAAAATGCATCCAGTAACTTTTTTAATGGATCTAGGAACCAGAATATTTGTAATGGTGAGATTAAGAGGATAGGAAAATGCAGAACCATTATCCTCTGAAGACGTTTGCCCATTTCCTCACAGTATTATACGGGCTGTAAATCGTCGTTATTTCTGAATCAGGATCACCCTGAATTCTTTCCCTAACCATGAATTACAGTTACTTGTCTGTAAGTGTGGAAGTTGTTGGGGGAAAAAGACAGGATATTTTCTTTGGACTTTTACTCTTCGTACATCTTTTTGGTGCTACTCATCTTTTTCAGCATGAGAACATGCAAGGCAGAGCAGTTTCCATCTTTGACATCCCATGATAGTGGTGTTTGTGCAAAAATAGAGAGCCGACCTTGAACTTTTTAGCCTCAGGCTTTCATTCTCCCTTTCATTTGCCTATGTGTTTGGTAGAGGCTGACAAAGCAAGCATCTTAGGAAATGAAAACCAAAGCCTCAACAGTTGTAGATTTGGTGCTGCTCACATGGGGTTAAGGATGACACTTCGAACAGAGATACAAACAACACTGTCAGTGGGCTTCAGGTTTTCTTCTGCAGGCTTTCTCTGAGTAGGACACCAGATTGTCTGGCTGTGGAAGCATGTCCTGCACTGGAGGTAGAGGAAGACTGGGTGTTATGGGTAACCTGTGAGTTTGTTTTCAAAGCTGCAATAAGATGACAGTATTATCAGAAAAGCTGAAAGCCCAGGAACACACTGGAAATAGGTATCAGGGTAAGAACATGGTCTCCCAAGTCATCTGCTATCCCTCCAATCATTGTACTGTGCTTCCTTTCATTTTTCAGCATGATATGGCTGCTTGCCAAAGAAAAATGCAAACTTTGTCAAGGAGTGACAAGAAGGATAAGACTGGTGAATGTGTAAATGCATATCTATTTTACTGCTTGAACTTCTATTTAAAGTCCATAAATAAATAATTACATCTTGGCTTTTTCTTTCAATTAAGTTAGATCAAATCTCTCATTAAAAAAGTTATATTGGATTTTGACAAAGCAGTTCCCAGTGTAAACAGAGTTCAATTTCTGTGGTTCAGACTGAAATTGGAAATCAGGAATGCACAGTGTAAAATCAGGCCAGAATTATAATTCAATCCTCTTTGGCAATTCAGAGATGCAAGCATGGGTCCACCATATAAAGCAGTGCACCTGTGTTCCTTACAGAGAAAAGTGATCAGGGCAGAAACCTAATTTTGAATATCGTACCTAACGCTTTTAGTGAATCAAATTGCTCAGTTTGTGTTTCTTGCTTTTTTCCCTATAGATTAGGTGAGTAGAAAGACCAATGGAAGCGTTAGTGACATTTTCACTTCAAGTATGTCAGCAAACTTGGGGCAAATACCCTGGATCCTTATCAGCATGCAGTAAAAAAACCACATGTTTCACTGGCATGGAGATTAAAACCTATTTATTACTATTTTTCTTTCTTTTCGGTGGAGACCTTTCCTGCATGTGGATTTTCAGCATAGGAAATACCTATCAGAAATGTCTCTTCCCTTGATGAAGCTCTGTGTATCAGCATGAAGGGCTGAATATGGTGTTCTTTGAAAGATGGAGGTGGTGTGAGTGTGAAAGATTTCCCTCTAGTGCTTCCTCTCGTGTCCCATGGCAAGTTTATTTGCAACAGGGGAGCCCTTATGGCAAGCTGCCTGGCTCCTCTGGGCACTGTCTGCTGCCACGTGCCTTTCAAAGTTCATGTCCCACCCTGAAAATGCTGCTACTGTCCTCAGTGATAGCAGGCTACAGGTGTAATGCAGTTAAAGAAAAGAAAGAAAAATGTGTATTCTAAAAGATGTGAAGGGGAAATTCAAATTGTAACTGCTCAGCAGTAGTGATTTGTGACCAAGAAGTGACCTGGCATGGAGAGCAAGAAGGCTCAACTGCAGAAGGTGTCAAACTGGCTGGAGCCAGGGATGCCAGAGACAGAAGGACTCCCTGTAAGGAAGGAAGTGAGGATTTCCTTGGTGATGAGATAAAAAACAGACCCATCATGGTCTTGTATTCATCCTGGAATGACAGTGCTCAGAGGCCACCTCTGCACAGCAGAGCTGGGCAGGGTCATGAACCCAAGGCCAGGCTGAGGATTGATGCTGTTGCAAGTGTATATAAGAAATTGGATTGTGATTGTATCTATTCAGGCTCCTTCTAGAACCACTTATGGTGGTAGAACTTTGCCCAACGCATAGTTCACTAATTATTGTGTACTTAAACACAAAAGTGTTTAAATCAGTCCAAGGGCTACAGTAAAAATTCCCCCAAAGGTGTAAGATAACTTTTGGAGACCCTCTGAAGGTGTGATTTTGTGTTTTGCTTGGCACACACAGAAGCAGTGGGATTTCATGTCTACTACCCCTTCAAGTGCTTCTTCCCAGCACTTCATAGCTGGCATTAGTCACTGTCCTCTTCTGTGATGCATCATGTGGTGACTAGATAGGGTTGTGGAGGAGCAGAAAGAGCAAGGAGAAAATCACAGAGCTGAGGGAAGCTGAAATCAACTCTACCTGGGGATATTTTCTGTGGGCTGGTTGGTGGGCTATTCTGCAGTCCTAGATCCCTGTTATTATAGGTAAGGTATGTGACCAATCCATCTGTTCTTGAACAGGCAGCAATTACAAGTATTGAGGCCATGTTACTGAGAACGCAACTGCGTTGGGCAGGGCACGTCTCCAGGATGAAGGACCACCGCCTCCCTAAGATCCTGCTTTATGGTGAACTTGCCACCGGCTGCCGCAAGAGAGGAGCTCCGAAGAAAACATACAAGGACTCCCTGAAGCAACAACTCAGCCTCGGGCATATTGACCACCATAACTGGTCCACTCTGGCCTCCAATCGGGAGGCCTGGAGACACACCATTTATAACGCTGCTGATGCTTTTGAGAAAGCACGCAGGATCACCCTTGAGGAGAAAAGACAACGCAGAAAGAATCGTGCCTTGCAGAATATACCATCCAAGGAGTATTTCTGCTGTGTCTTTTGCAACCGGACTTGCCTCTCTCGTATTGGCCTTTTTAGCCACCAACGCGCTTGCAAGAAAAGTGGGTAGAGCCCCTCCCAAATCTTCGTTCGCGAAGCCTAGCCATGATGATGGAGGTGTTCTCCCCAGTGCTTTTTTCAATACTTGGAATTTTCTCTGCTGTGGCTGTTTTTTGTGCATCCTGCTTATGGCAACCTGAACTTGTCACCCTTGGCCTCTAAGTGTGTAGTTTAGATCCCTCTGTGTTGTTAGAGTAGTATATGGGTAGGGAAGAGATGCAAATGACTGAATTTGTTCACTGTAGCAGAACACTGTGCCTGGGATTTACTACAACAGCATCAAATGAACAGTTGCACCCAAGAACTGAGCTTGCAATTTATAAGAGAGATGGATCTATGTATCTTTTTCTCTATGGTGATGTTGTGCCAGGTAATCATATCAGATCAAGAGAGCCATCTTTTTTCATGTATAAATTTAGAAACATATTACTTAACTTGTGTTTCCAATATTACAGGTTTTCTGCAAGACTGTAGTGTTGTCAGAAAAACTGTATAAAAACCTTTCCACAGGAGCAAGCTTGTTTACTTCCTTGCTTCTTTCTTGTGAAATCAGTGAGGACAGTCTTTTAGCTTAGGAAATAGAAGAAGGATAAGATTTAACTTGTGCTATAGAAAGGAATATTAGAGGTAGCCACAGTGCCATTCACAGAATTTATGAAAATGCTGTGTCCCCTGGAGGCTAGCTGAGCATAAAATGCTGAACAGCAAATGGTGAATTCCCCACTGCAGTTGAAAGCAAATCTATAAATAGAATGGCAGTGGAGTAACCCTCCAGCTAGTGAACAAGAAAACTAGAAATTCCCTTCTTTGACTTGCTTCGCATACTAGTAAGGACAAAGTGTGAGGGAAGGAAGAAAGAAACAAAGAAAAATGGCTGTAGGTGGCTTATTGATCAGATTGCAAAGAAACCATGTGCTTGCTAGTTCATTTAGCTGCCTTTTTTCTAGCACTGAACAGCAAAATAATAGAAACTATTTTTAGAAGATGGTTTCTCTGTAGATCTCAGTGACAAAGAGGATGAGCTGTGTCATCTTCCTTCCAAAGCATGCTTTCTGTTGATACTAATGCAAGAAGCCTGTGGGATGTATAAAACAGAAAAGAGTCTGTGAAAGAGAAATTTCATTATAAAAGAGAACATTTGGTCTTTTGCAGTGAAAGAGCACATTTTGGTCTTTTCCTGTCATTCCAGCACTGGATGTTCCTACTGTATGTCATAGTGCAATGAAATTTTGTCTTCTTTTGTTCCCATTCTGTCTGCTAAAAATTATTTACCCTGTTGTCAAAGTGAAAATAATTTTATTTGGTATCTGTAATGAATTATAACACACCTACCAATACCTGTAAAGAATTGACAATAGATAGGTGGGAGTACTCATAGTATAGTTCATAATTTTGGTAGCTTGGTGTAAGGAGAGGAAATCAACACGCAAAAAGCAAAACTGCAATCTTTGTTATGACATGCAGTTGTCCACACTTGTACATCTGTCCAGCTGTATAAAACACTTCTTATGTTACATGTTAGATGTTCTTATGTGGGCAGCAAAATTCCACTCTACCTAGAAGTCAGCAGAAGTGAGGCAATTGTGTGTGTGTGTGTGTGGTCATTTTCTGATCTGTACTCTTAAACATGTCAAACATTACTTACAATGTTCTGTGATCAAAGTCTTCCTTTTAAATATTACTGTCTATTTTTATTGTTTTGATTTTTCTATATTGGGGATCCCCTTCCTATTTCTTTTTGAATGTTAAGCTTACCTGTCTTTGGGCAAACCCTGGTAAATTAGGTCAGGTTGACCAGCATTCCTGATTTACAAACTGTGCTCACAAAGTTTCATATGGCTTACAGCCTTAAAACATTAAATAAATATCTGTTAAAGCAAGGGAAAATTCCAGGAATATTAGGGTGAGTGATGGCAATAGCTACTCAAAAGTCCCTCGGCTTCATGCTGAGTTGGTGTCAAGTGAGGCCCACAGTTGAGCTTGGGGTATCTTTACATATTGAGTTTACAGATTTGGGAACTTGACTAGCAGCAGAGCCCTATGCTCAGCAGTTTGATATAATCCTGGCATTATTATTAGCTATCAGTATGTCACCACTAAGCTAGATAAAAAATTTTTAGAGGGAGACCCTGAACCAGTTAGAGAGGGATGGATATTAGTTCCTCATTGGAGCTCAAAGGGCAGCATGATTTGCAGTGGTCTCTCATCCATCTGCATGTTGGATTTTGGGGCTCTGTCAGTGGATGCAAATCGTCATGGGTGTACTGAGCTGCTCCACCGTATTTGTCTCCTGATGTACAGTCCTCGTTGTGTTGGGGGCATGTGGGCATCTTTCAGAGGCATTGATGCACCATGCACTTCCCTGCCCTGTCTTCACAACATTTGTTGTGATTTCTGTGGCAGTTCTTTGCAGCTCTGAACCACAGGTTTAGAGTTTGTTCACCGCTATTACTGCTCTTGGGGAGATAATAAGGTGATTGCAAAACATGAAACATAGAACTATTCTGAGAGAATGCAGTTTCCAATCTCTTATGCCAGTAAGAAATTCTATTATAATAAATAAAAATATTCTGCTTAATTTTGTGTATCACTGTATTTTTATTGCAAAATAAGCAGTATGTTGCAAAGTAACAGAGTAAGTATGGGGACTAGGATAAAACTGAGGGTTTGAAGCTATATTCAAATCTTCCACATACCTTGCTATCTTGCATGTTTGAAAAAGACAGTAGTATTCAGAAAGCAGAACTGAATTTCAACACTTTAGCAGTTACATATGCTAAACTCAAACTAATTCTCAAGTATGAGGCACTCATATTTTTAAAGAGAGTTTCCCATGTATGGAAAAAACTAATAGAAAACAGGCTATTTCATGTGTCTTCAGCATGTTAATGCATATGAACTTAAAAGCCCCAAGAAAGAGAGAACTCCTTTTTGCCTTCCCAAAGGTTCTTGCTTTAAACATATTAAAAATTAATAGAAACAGTGAAGAATTTTTTCATGTCAAAACAGGAACTGGAAGAGGACTACCCTTTAGGAAGCAGCTGCAATATTAAAAAGCAGTCTTTGGTCATTTAGAGGCTGCATTATTTCCTTTGTCCTCCTGAAGATGCAGCTTTGGCTCTTATTGAGAGTTGAGACATCATCTGAGAGAGTCTTTACTTCCTCACTGCACATTGTTGTGCTTGACAAGCAGAGATCCCCTCCCAGTGCTCTTCTTGATATTTTCCCCCAGGTTTTGAATACAGTTCCAGCAGAACTTCTGGGCAAAATGTTTATTTGAAGTGGCTGTTTATACATGATCAAAGTACTCTTTGGTTGTTATTCCTGACTGAATTTTTATATTATAAATTTTTCCATCATTAATAAGGCATAGTATTGTAGTGATAGTGTCACAACAGAGGTTTTCCTACTTAGTAAGTAAAACTAATATTAAGTGCATTAATAAATAAAAGATGTAATAATTGGGCTCTTCTGGTGTTTATGAACACCATATTTCAAAGGCCATCTCAAAATTAAGGTAGCACTAATCTGCAGAATAGTGATGGTTCTGATTTTCAGGCACCCACTGTCATCATTGCATATGTGCACATATAGATCAACACTCATACATGGGTGTTTCTGCCCCAAAAAGCAGCCATGACAGCAGATAGTTATTAAGTTTACAAGTGATCAGTCATGACCTCTGTTTTTTTTCAGTTGCCCATACTGAAAAATAACTAATCCAGGACATGGTTGATATCAATACATTTTGCAGAGGTCTTTAAAGGAATGAAATAGTTTTGTCTCATCACCTGTCTTTTGTGGTTTAACTGTGGCTCACATTTTATTTTCAAGTTGCTATATATTAAGCCGCAATCTGATTACTCCAAGCTCCTAATAAAGAGCTATAGTGAACACTCACTAATCAAGGTTTTTATTTGTAATACTAATTAGCCATGCTATGTGACATGAAAATAATAGCAAAATTTCATTATTTTAATATACTGATAAATTTTGATATATTGATTATTTTACACTTTGCTCACTGAAGGTTAAAAGAAATATCAAATATTAACAAAGTTCATATATTTCTAAAGAAATTAATAGATTTCCCTCACTAACAGAGAAATAGCCAAGTCTGACAATGATAAGAATAGAAAGACAGCGTCATGATTCATTACCATTGCATACTATGACATATATAGTAAACAACTGTTTGTTGACTGGGAATTTCTCATTTAGATAGATAATACAAGAATATATATTTTTAAATGAGTGTATGCAAAGGCCAGTTTAGTATTTTATTAGTTTGTTTTCTTTGTCCTTATGTCCTCTAAGAATAAAAGTTTTTACAAAGCCAAATACATTCATAGCCACAGTTGTGTTCCTCCAGTCTTTCCTCATGCGTTACCAGTGCCAGTTGTGACAAATCTGAAAGACAGGCATTGTTCACAGAATCCTTTGTGTTGAATAACCAGTATGGATTTGTGAAGGATAGATAACTCAAGTTTAATCTTTACTGTAAATTCCACTGTTTTAGTGGACAAATAAAGGGACAGAGGAGCATCTTGCCCTGACAAAGCTGTAAAGTCTTGGGTGAAACTGACAGTTTGAAATTCCACTTCATCAGGTAGATGCAAGTTTGTTTATGGCCTCTCAGAAGATGATATCAATTCAGCTGGGTATTTGCAGAAGAACTCAGCTATTTCCATTAAAAAAACAAACAAACAAAAAAACCCCCACCAAACCAAACCAACAACAAACACCAAAACAAAAACCCAAACAAAACCAACAACAATAAGCAAATAAAATAAAATAAAATGCAAACAAAAACCCCACCCCCCACCTCTTCAATTCCTGATCAGTCATACACGAGCCAAACAAATAACTAAGAAAAGCCTGTGCAACAAAGATTCCCTAATAGTTAGAAGTGAGAATTTTGCTTTATTTTTCAGTCTGTACAGAGTATGTAAAGGAGAACAAGGAAATCCCAATTATTTTGCTGCCTACTAAGACTATTAGATATAGCCTTGTCATTCAATCAGAACTTAAATTGCCTGTGAAAGAATAATTTCTACAAACATTGTTATCCCAAAATTTGAAATTTCATTAAATTTCATTGAAAGCTCATTTTTTATTATAGTAAATGAATTGAAGTTTCACTTTCATAAATAAGCTTTTTCCATTTAGCAGAAACAGAAAGATCAATTTAACAGCAGAGATAACTTGGATTGTGTCGTGTGTTTTATTTTTAGCTTTTTATGTTGACCCAATATAATTAATCAACCATGTTGCAATGCACCATTTCTTTCTCCTTTATCACTCGTAACAATGAGGTCCTATTCAGTTAAGTAACAGCCTCAAGTGTAATGTTTTCAGAGACAGTAGAGAAATAATGTCTCATTTATTTCTTTGCTATGTGTTGAATACTACCTTGTGCTCTGTATGAGGGTAGCCACCAATATGGCCTAGCTGAGATCAGAGACTACCATCTCCTACCATAAGCTGTACTTCAACATCCCATGTGAATAATCCTTTCCTGCTCAGAGGGGAAGACTGTATTTTGCCTTCTGTTTGCTGTGGGAGGTGACTTCAGAAAGCATTAGTAAATAAGGTTAAAAATTTATGTTGCACATTAACCTTTCTTTCTCATTAATTACTAAAATATTTTCCCTTTTAAAATTAAATTTAAGCTTGCTAAAGTCTTCTGAGCTTTGTCTATTAATGTATTTCAGGTTTACCTGACATCAGTGTGAATGTTTGCGATCCACTCCATCACCTTTTCCCTTTGCTGCTTTCTCAGAGAAACTGTGTGTAGGCTTTGGTTTTAACCCTCAGTCTCAGTTTAATGAGACTGAAGTGTTTTGCTAAGCAGGATGAGTTATGAGGTAGGCCAAACGTCTCTCTCTCAGCAATTGTAAATCCAAAATTGAGAGGCTCCAATTGAGGAAGTATGGAGAAAGAAAAAATAACAACCCTTTATTAAAGCATATATGTGTATTGGCAGAACAACAAAAGAACAAAAAACAACCAAACAATAATCCTTTACCCAAAAATCCCCTTCAAAAGGAAACATTCCGGTACTTTCCATTTTTTGGCGCAATTCCAACCATGGTCAGCAGGGGGAGGTGTTGGATCTCTGGAGGAGCAGAGCCTGCAGTGCTCTGTGTTGGTCAGCAGGGAGCGCTGTGGGGCTCTGGCGGTCGCTGCGTGGATCCCTGGTGTGCAGCACAAGCCGGCAGTGGAGATTCCCCATACACCGGGAAGGGGAAGGGGAAAAGGGGAAAAAGGGAAAAAGGGAAAAAGGGGTTCTTCCCACGAAAACTCATGCTGTCTGCGGCTGGTTGTGGCCGGGATTTCTCCCTTTCATCGGTGGGCACAAACCGCTGCCAAACATGGGAGCAGAGGAGAGAAAGGGCGACCTGCTCCCCAAAAAGTTCCTCTGCAGATGAGTAAATCCTCTCCGATGAAATCTGAGCAGATCTGGGCTGGGGGCAGAACAGGGCGCAGGCAAGCCGGTGCCAGAAAACAGCCAGATGATTAAGCAGAGAACCAAACGATCTCAGAACCTTTCTAATACACACCTTGCCTAAGGCAAAAGTGCCCCCGTTTCAGAGGAGAGAATTAAAAAAACTCATCACTCCTCTCTACAGCTTTAGGAGGGCCATCAGCTTGGAATGCAGGCCTGCTAGTGAGTTCTTTCCTGTGGATCAATCGCCCAAGGCAAACCACCCTCCCCTATACAACATCTTTCTTTTATAGTGAGGCAGGGGAAAGAAAAATTCCCTGCTTGGCTTTTTAGAGCAAGTAAAGCTATGACACTCTCTGTACTCCTGTCCTTCACAGATGACTCGGGTAAGTCCAGATCTGCTGGCTTTTTGTCTTTGCAAGTGGGAAGGTGAACACAACAAAAGTCTGCTTTGTGGCAAAAGAGTCAACACTTCAGTTGTTGTAGAAGAAATGAAAAGAAAATGTGACTTATGGATGAAATCAAAAAGATGGGATGAATCTCTGAAAATCTGAAAATAAAGGAGCACCTCCCCTTAGTGAAACAGTATCAATTTTAAAGCTAGCTCCTGAGGCCAGAAATATATAGGCAGATTAGTTTTCCATTCTGTATGTTGATGTATGTACTAGATGCATGGAGATGTTACATATGTGGAAAACTTTCTTACCATCTGCTTCCTCCTTTCTAATCTGGATTTTCTGAGTTAATTCCACTGTCAAAACCTTAAAAGTTGCTGTCATTTTGGCAAAAATCAATCTGTCCTAGAAATAGTTCCTGTTTTCCCTTCTGCCCTTCAGAATGGATCTTCAAAATCACCTGGGCTGGGCAGGAGACAAGAAATGATAACAGACATCAGATTTTCCAACTCAGTTTCCTTCACTAAAAAGTGTGACTTTACTGTTATTTTTAGAAACTGATAACTAAAAATACTGTAAAATTTACCAATTATTTCAGTTGATCTCTGCTTGCCAGAAAGAAAAGTTTGAATTTTAAAATTTTATTTTTTAATTTAAAGTATTCTTTGGTTTTATTAGAGAAGTAAACATAAACAAAATAATTAATTTGAAGAAAATGTGTTTTTAGAAGTCATTCAAATAATTCTTCTTCTTGAAATATATTAGAAATTGAATGCTTTTGAAAACATTGGTACAAAATTTAATAGAATAATACTTCTTTATACAGCTTAGGTTCTAGTCCAGTATCACTTTTCTCTATACGTCAAATGGAATTCTTACAGAGATTTTCATGTCACTAGTGACTGTTTTTTTCTGGTCGGCTCCTGATGTAAAAAAAAAAAGTATTTTGAAATGATAAATAATCTACTTGTGGGCACCTTCTCAAGAATGACGGCCTTAATCCAGAAAAAGTATTCTGACTTCCAGTTCCTAGTTAGGGTTCTAATTTCTTTATTTTTAATGAAACTGGGCTTTAAGCCATGATGTAACTTTGCAGTCTTTCACAAAACCAAGGAGGAAGAGAAGAGAAAGTGGTGCCAGCATCATTATAAGTTGGCAACTAGGACATTTGCCTCGGGGCTGGAAATTTGAAGAATATGTCTTAGAATTAAATAGAGGTGAGACTTGGTCTCAGATTTTCTGTCAGCTGGAGACATGATCCATCCACAGGACTAGAGGGACAGCAATTGTTTCTTGTCTTCCTCTTCTCTGTAATTAACAGCATCTAACTTTCTTCTAAATTATAAATAAAGGAATTTGCATTTAAAAAAATTAAATCATGGTCATTTATATGTTTTTCTTTTCTGTTTCATATCTATTCTGATTTATTGTCTGAATTTGACCTAAAGTCAAGAAGAAATGTTCAAACCCTTTCCCTTTGGACAGAGCAGAGTGCCCAGAGGTGGTTTTGTGTGTTCTGAGGACACTTTTTAACAACACTTTTGTAAACAGATTTCATAATACCCCTTTTTGATATATATCCCACGCAGTGGAGCTGAGACTACAGGAACAACACCCATATTGTGATTACGTACTTATGAGAGATGGAATTTTGGCTGTGGAAATAAACCAGGGGTAGGCAAACAATGGACTATAATGACCTGAAAAAATTGTCATGCTCGAGGTCTTCCAGCAGAAAGCTTGTAGCTGGAGCTGAAATCTATTGAGGGTCTGTCCACATTTAGCCAATAAAATAAGAAAACGGAGTTGTCTATTTCCATAATTTCTCACCATATCTTCTTATGGATTCTACCTTCTTTCCCATCTTCCTCATTCAAATCTCTTTGTGAATTTTTTCATCGAGAAATTTTGTGTGACTCTGTCAAACTTTTTAATAATGATGTATAATTATTGACTGGTGAACTTAAGGTTGTCAATAGTAGCTCTGGAGCTGTATGCCCCTTAGATTATTTATTTCCTTGGTATTGGGACAGCCATTTCACAAAAAAAACCCCTATGCCAATGGATTACAGAATTGGTGGAGCCAGCATGAATAGAAACACTAAAAAAATCATACATGAAACAGAGAAAGCATGGCTTTGAGTGCCTTTCTGTGATAGAGAAAGTTGAAGTACTTGCTCATGTTAGAAATTCTTTATATTGCATTTTCAGCACTATGATAACAATTTAGTTCACTTTACTGAGAGAGATACTTTAAATGCAGCAGGAGAGAAGTAATTTCAATAACAATCTGTTGGTGCTGGAAAGTTATATTCTAAATTGATGTCATAATAGAGTAAAATGATTTTAAGTAAGTTTAGATTAAGAGAGAAATACATGTGTTTCTTTACTTGTTATAATAATGATTGTCCTAAATAATCTTCTCTGTCATGTGTTGCTGGATGGTGTTCTTTCATGGAGGCTCTGAGGACCTCTGTTGCACTTAGTCATTCCTAAAACAGAATGGTGTTCAGAGTTGCATTAGGGTTTCACCTATCTGGCTGCTATGATGACAAAGATGATGCTTCCTCTAATACTCGCCTGGGGATATAGGAAGGGATTCTGGATCACATTACATAGTCCTGTCATATACTGGTGAAGGCTGAGCTAAAGTAGATTTTCTGCCTTGCTGCTCTCATGGGAAAGCTGATGCTGCACCCCACACCTTGCCATGTTAGTTCTGGCAGCTCCATTCAGCTGAACTATCAAGTAATTGGCCAGTGTACTTCCTTTACTGTTAGATCTTAATTCTTAGAGCTTTACATAATGAAATAAATTTTACTTAACTTCAGTAGGAATTCAGGACAGCACTTAAAAAATATGTTTTATTATTTCTTCACCTCCATGCTCTGGGGAAAAAATAAAATGTCCATAGTTTTACATGGTTGTTGCCTTAAAAAGGAGGTATGATTTGATCATGGGCTATTGGTGGTTGTCATAAATTATGAAGCATTTTGGTAAAAGCCATGATATACTTCTTTATCTCTAGACAGCTGCAATAGTTCTTGGTTTTTTATGAAGGTTTTAGTTCCATATTAGGAAGCAATTTTTAAGGTCTCAGTTGCAGGGAGTTATTTTGACATACTTGACACAGTGCTGTCGAATACCAAAACACTATCTCTTTTCTAATAATCTAATTCTCTTAAGGAGTCTCTTAACTTGTTGAATGTAGTTTTGAGGATTGTCATATTAGTTATTTCAGAAAAAAACCAGCAACAAATATGTAATCTCATTTTTTAAATCTATTTTTTTCTCTGCAACGTCTGGTGGCACTGAGTTCCAGACATGAATTACGTGCTGTAAACGCAAAAAGACAGCTCCAATTGTTCACCACGTTACAGTTTTGAGCTCATAACTCACATCTATTTATATTTCTGTGCAGGAAGCAGGTCTTCTCTATCTATTCATGAAAAGGAAAAATGAAAATATGTGACTTGTCCATTTTCTATGAAAATAATAGTGTCACTTAACATTTACGTGACTCCATGCTTAAAGCCTTTTACAGACATTAACAATTAATCCTCATAATAGTACTCTGCTAGGTTTAGCCTACAATTAGAGGTTGTACTTAAAACTGCCTACTGTCCTGATTCATCATCTGTGAAAGCAGAGTTATCAAGCACTAGCTTTGTGTTTAGTCATTTGAAGCAATACACTTCAGCATTCCTCTGGCCTCCAGTCCTCTGCTTGGAAGCTTTCAGAAATGCTGCTGCTGCCTGAAACCTGACCTGATAATTAGAATCATTGCATCTTCTCTCTCACTTTAACATATGAGATATAACTAAGCAAATTAATAAATCATACTGGTATTCTGTCTTGTCCTCATGTTTCCTAAGCTGTTTAAAGGCATTTGCCATAAAAGCAGACTGGAGGCAAGTTTTTTATTGAACATGGAATTTCTGATTAGCTGTTCATCAAATCTTGAGATTGCCAAAAATTCTGAAATTGTAAATTATTTTTGATAACAAGGAGATCAGGCATTAAGTGAATCTTCACTGCACATCTGAAACATATTATTGAGTAAACTGAGAGGTGAAAAGTAAGTAGTCACATAACAAATTGACATGAAAATAATTTACAGCTTGTAGCTCCCAGATCTGTGCTTTTACCTTTTTTGTATTTGGTATTGTGGTCTCAAGCCTTCCTAACCTTCCTCACCACCTCCATGGGCAGTCCATTCCGGTGTTTAATCACCCTTTCCATGAAGAAATTCCTCCTAATATCCGACCTGAACTTCCCCTGGAGCAGATTGAGACCATGTTCCCTCATCCTGTCACCTGTTACCTGAGAGAAGAGGCTGATCCCCACCTGGCTACAACCTTCTTTCAGGTAGTTGTAGAGAGTGATGAGGTGTTGGCAGCATTTATGGAGCATGGTCTGCCCTTGTCATCCTGCACAACCATCAACACCAGTAATGGTTGGTTCTCAGTCATTGTGGCAGAGAGAAGTCCTTTTTCTCTTGTACTTTCTGCAGGACATTTTCCAGAAATTCTGCTGATCTCTTAGCCCTGTGCTATCTGGGATACAGCAGTGCAAGTGCTAACCTAGTGTTTTGAAGTATTAACAGAATTCCTGACAATCTCCTATTTTCTTTCTGAGTAATGGGAATATGTTTTGAAAAAGTGGATGTCTGCAGTACTCTTTACGGAACTGTAAGCAAATATATGAAGAACAGGCCAGTTTACAAAACAGTAATGCCTGATGGGTGATAGATTTGAAGAAAATAACAGTACTTTAAATGAAGCAACAATCCAGGTAATTCCAGCTTTATACTTGGATGCAGATGATGGTTACTACTATCCAAAAGTAAAAAAATCTTGTCTCTACACTTGTGGGAACAAAATGGTAGAATGCTCACACGAATAGAGGCATAAAGTCAAGTGGAAATTAAGGCAGTTATTGTTAATTTCAGGTGTATTTGGCTATGTACATCATGGTTTCTTTGACAGACTGTTGGTCTTTGTAGTGCACACACAATATTTTCTTTTTGGAATTGAACTCAGAGAAGGAGTCATGCAAATCGCTGTAGTATCAATTGGCTATTTGAGCTGATTATACAAATATTGTCAAAGTTTACTTTAGGGATGATGCAGTCCTTAGAATCTCCTGCACTTTAGCATTTATTCATTACCTTCCTTTGTTTTGTAATCAGACAGTGCAAATAAAAAGAACATCTGAACAGCAAAATCAAGTCTATCACCTTAAGGTACACATTCCAGGAAAGTTTTGCTGTTGCAATTACAAAAACCCAACAGTAAATTTCACATGTGCACTACGGTAGATGAGTTGGGAGGGGGAGATCCTTCAGGCTTGACTTCAGTCCTTACCTGGAAGGAGTATGCCCTTCCACCCTGCCCCCCACCACGTGGCCTGAGACCCCACAAAGGAGCACTCACCAGACCACCAGGGGAGAGACGGACGAAAGAGGAAGTTTATTGTGGGATGGGGGCTTATATAGCCCTTGGGAGGGTCAAAGGGGACCAATCACAGGTGAGGGGGTCTTACAATCAGGTAAGGAGTTTACAACCAAATAAGGAAAGGGTTGACAAAGGACCAATGAGAGCACCTTGGGACATCTTCCCAGGACACTCCTGCCTGAGAGATAAGGGTTTACAGAGAAGGTATAGGGGAAAAGCAGTGACTCTGCAAAGAGCCATCTTAACACATGTTTAAACAACATTAAAAACTTCTGATTCACCAGTCCATCTTTGGCAGGACTCTTTCCATACATCCATTGCTACAGTGCACTGCAGTTCCTTATTTATGAGCCTGGGATAGTCTTTGGAATTTTATTTGCATTCCAGGCTTACATTCTGAGGGTAGAACTAGAAAGTAAAAATGCTGGAGCAGATTCTTACTTTTCATGTACAACTGAGAAATTTAGATCAATTTAGGACCCAGTCCAACTGCTAAGCATGTGTGAATGAATGCTAGAGAAGAGAGCCATCTCTCATTGCTGCAGGAAGTAAGATACTGGTAAGGCCTTTAAGACATCCTGCAAACCATGTTACAGAAGTATAAGCACTTTAATGCACCTCTACTTGCTTTGTGATATTGACCATTTTAATCCAAGGTCTTACCTGATTACCCTTGTGTGAAAGACAGGTTGTAGTGTTGAGACAGGTTTTCCTCTGGTAATAAGAGGTTAAGACCTTTTGCTGCCTGAGATGACAAGAGAATGACATAATCATAGAATTGTTAGGGTTCAAGGAACCTCTGCGTATCACCTAGTCCAAACTCCCTGCCAGGGCAGGGTCACCTGGAGCAGGTGACATAGGAAAATGTCCAGGTACGTATTGAATTTCTCCAGAGAGACAGACTTCTCAACCTCCATGGACAGCCTGTTCCAGTGCTCTGCCACTCTTAGTGTAAAGAAGTTCTTCCTCATGTTGAGATGAAACTTCTTGTGTTAAATTTATTACTCCTTGTCCTGTCACTGGGCATCACCAAAAAAGGTCTGGAACTCTCCTCTTGGCACCCATCTTTGAGACATTTGTATATATTGACAAGATCCTCTCTCAGTCTCCTCTAGAGTTGACAAGCCCAGCTCCGCAGTCTCTCCTCATGAGAGAGATGTCCCAGATCCCTCATCATCTTTGTGGCCTCCACTGGACTCTCTTTGTCTTTCTTGAACTGTGGAGGCTAGAATTGAACCTCCATGACACAGTAATGTGACCACAGCAATGTGACCACAGCTGAGGTTCAGTAGCTTGAAGATCCTTCATCAGCACCAAGGTAAAAAAGAAATATCTACCTTGTTATTATTCTGATGCAGTGAAATGGACTGGGTGGACAAAGATAAGCAGAAATAGAAAATGAGGGAACCTGAGATCTTTGCTATTGATTTTTTTGCCCAGGATCAGCTTTCAATGACCCTATGCAGGTGTTTTTCGGTTCAGTGCCTCTGTCTTTAGAGTTGGGTATCCTTATACCAGATGTGAGTTTTGCTTTGTTCTAGGTCTCTTTGAAGAGGGCTTTTTATTATATTTTAATTTTTTTAATTAACTATTCTTTCAATGAATTTATAAAACTCTGCTGTCAGCAGGATTGGAGAAATTGAATATGGACTGATTTAATATTTTATTTTTCCTAAATCACCTCAGAATTATATTCCATGTTTTAAAAGCATTAGAAAACTGTAGAAACATCAAAAGAGAGTACAGAAAACAAAATATAAGGGAAATGTTCAGTAATTACCTGAAGCATGAGGGAATCATGTTGTTGGGAAAAGGAATCACATCAACATTTAATTCATATAACCATGCAGAGATTCAAGGTCACAGAGAGCTTTTTTGAAGATTAGTTGTGTTGTATGACATGAAAAGACTCTTTGGTTAAACTGTTAGCAAATGAAATTGTTTCATCTCACTGTACCATTTTCTTGGTTCTTTTTAATTGAAAACTTTATCAGTAAAGATATTTTTTGAAGTATGGAGGTGTATGTGATCTTGTCAAGCCATGATCCAAGCAGGAATACCTTGGCTATAGAGAGGACCAGCTGGTATGTTCATGTCTGGGAGGGAGTGGGCAGACCTCAAATCGTTTGAAGGTCCAAAATGATGTGTGGTATGATACTTCAGAAGCAATGAACTGCATTTGTAAATGGAAAACTGTGGGAGCCTAATTGAGCAGTGACCTACAAATATGTCTTGACATTTAAAAGACTGCAGAGTGAATTCTGGTAGTTGACACTTTTAATTTTATCTGCTGACTCAGGGAAAATTATAAAAACACACAAGAAGTGCCAGGAATTTAGTTACAGAGGCCTGCCAGCTGCCTCTCTGCTTGAGATCAACACTTTCTCTTTTGAATTTTTGTATATTCAACTTCAGTAAAGCAGCTGTTGGGACTGGAGATGTTTTGACCCTGACAGATATATAAGGGCTCTAGCAGGGTAGAAAAATAAATGTCATTTGTCCAGCTGACTGGGTCAGAAAAATTAAAGTTTATTCTGTAGCAGAATACAAAGGATTGTTTGCCTCACTCAGAATTGACACCAGCAAAGCAAAGAGGAAACTCCAGTTCAAATACCTCCTGTGGACCTGGGAAGAAGACTAAGTTATTTTTATATAGTATGCAATAATGTTAACTTAAAAGCCTCAGAACAAATAGGAAGTAAATTCTACTCTTGAGTATACTTGTATTGTTTGGGAAATCTGGAATAGTATCATGGCTTTAATTGAAACCACTGCTTGTACATGCCCAGAGTGAACTTGAGCAGCAGAGCTGTATGAATGAATTCCTGTTCTACAGTCAGAATATGTGTGATATTTAATATAACTTGGGAATCATTCTAAGAGATTTTTGAGGGCAACATAAACACGGACATTTTGAATTTATTTATCTTGTCACTGCCACGGAGTGGCAGCATAAACACATTTTTGTAGTGAAATAAGTCCTGAGAAGAAAGAGCCATAAGAAATCAGATGGATGTAATAATCTATAATAAAATAAATAAATCCTTTCATCTCCTATGATCAGACTCTAAAAGAAAAAAAGTCTACAGCATTAACAATGAATGAGGAATTAGCTACTTTTTTCAGACAAAGAAAGGAAGAATTCAACAGTAAAGGTAAAATTGCTCCTTAACTGTATAGCACAGACAAAAGTAAGAGTGGAAAATTAGTGCTCTCAAGGTAATGCTGGGGTATTGCCAAAATGACTCTATACGTGTTGAAGAGAGCACTGTGGAGGCAAAGGTGAGTCATCTGGAGGAAGAGCATATAATCTTTTAATCAGTCAATTGATCTACTCAGTTATTTAAAATAACTCCCCTCTGTGTCTGCTCCCTCACCTTTTTCCAAAAATAGTGGTTTACATTTGTTACATGAACAAACTGATTTTGTCTCACCTTTCTGTGAATGAGGAATGGGAAAATCTGCGCATACCCCGTTTCTACACAGTCCCATATCTTCAGATCCAGACCACTTGAACAACACCAAAGGGAAAGGTGAAGAAAAATTGCTATTGTCCCAGTTCGGCTCAAGTCATGTGTAGGCTGAACCTGACCTCAACAGAATAGGCAGAAATTGTAGTGTTTGCTTTAAAGAACACTAAAAACCATAGAACGTGCATCTGCATGTTTTCCCCCTTCCCAGCCACATTAAAACAGGGAACAATGTAATGATTTTGGAGATATTAGGGAAAAAATTATGATTGGAAAAAAGTCATGGAGGAATTGCAGATAGGAGGGGATTATAGGAGGGCGATGGGGAAGGGCTCTTATTGAGCTCCCTGAAAAACAGAAAGGGTTCTGCATGCCCCAAATGACCTAGGAACATGTGCTCTGGACCTTGTCCAATGACTGAAGGATGTGCAGGATAGTAGCTGGCATGGCCTAAGTTCATATGACCCTTCAAGGACTGTTTCAATGTGAGGATTAAGAAATGGTCCTGCACATTCTCAGAACTTCTTGAGAGCACAGTCCTTCTGGTGATACCTTGAGCTGTATATACTCCATTTTTTGTGGGTAGGTTGTAACACTTTGTAGCTATCGTAGCACTGATACCTTCTGAAAGGGCACTAAAACTGTGACATTCTTGGATTCAGTGATTTCTGTTGTGCTTGCTGAATTCAGGCTATATTTTTTTTCACGCCTTAATGGCTTGCTTCTCAATCACAGCTTGAACACTGAAGTCCTGCTGGGATCCATCTGCTTTCTGAATCTTTCTCACTAGTGCAGGTGTTGCATGGGGTAAATTCTGCTCATCTCTATGTCTGAGCAGCCTCAGCTATGGATACATAGGACAGAATAGGAAGGATGCATTTCGCTGTCCTCAGGCTGCAGTGGTGGAATGGGAATATGCAAGTTAGAATGCAGCAGCACAGCTGTAGACAGTTCTGCTTATATGCCTGTTTCTTCCCTGAAAAGAAATGCAAGATAATTTGAAATATTTTTTTCTGCATTAAAGGGACATGAAATGAGACAGTAATATCATGCTTTAATCAGACTATACAAAAGAAATTTGTGATGTGATACAAATGCGTGTGGACAGCAGAACATTGAGCCAGCAGCCCATGTGCTCTCTCCTAGAACTATGTCCAAGTCAAACCTTTCAAAGTGCTCTAAACGTGAACATCAGAAAGATGATGTTATGTAGTCATGCAAGACACAAATAAGCATACACACCAAAAAGCTAAGAGGTAATGTAAAACATTTCCATAGTACCTAAAAAAAGGTGTCATTATGTTCCCTACTGAATAACTCAGTAAAAATCTCTGTGGACATCACAGTTCAAGGCTATGTACTTCTAAGTAGTTTTCTATGAATCATTTTTCTGCTCAAATCAGTCAGAAGAATCACGATTTAGTATTTTCTATTATTTGTGTACACTCTAAGGGAATTCCCTTCCAAGTAAGAAAGTAATTTCTGTAATCTCAATGTTTTACTGAGTAATAAATATGATTAAACTAGTGTTTTCTGTTCCACTCTGAGCAATGCACAGTGTTCTTCAGTCTGCACTGCAAATTCAACCACAAGCTGATTGCTTTTGAAGAAATTGTTGAAGGCACTGAGAATGTCTATGTGTCCACTTGATATTCCTCTGTATGCCAACAAATTGAAGTAAGTGAGTTGAAGTAATAGCAGCTGAATTTCTCACCACCTATCTTTGAAGAAGGCTTCACTGCAGCCTTTATTCTGCTTACACATACTGTGGCTCCTCATGTGGGGAGGAGACTTCTGGCTGCCAAGAACCAGCCAGAGCCCTTCTGCTGGCATGAACAGGGAAGATGGTTCACCATTTCTTGGAACTTCCATCATGAATAACCATAACACTGGGAGTTTGTTGTTCAGCCAGTTTTTGTTTTGTGGTACTGTGAGGTTCCAGAAGGTGGTAGGATGTAAGGCAGCAAAGTTAATGTGAGAGCTTGCAGGGAAGGGAAACTCAGTTCCACAGAGCAACCACTTGTCCTTCAGGGACTGCTGCTTCTGCATTTTGTTTTGTCCTTTGCTCACAGATTTAAGGCACTCAGGTCTCAGTAGGAATCACACTGTGTCTGAAGTCTTCTGTAGGTCTTTTTGCTAATCTTCCTATCAAAAATATGAGAATTTAACCCCTGTTGCTCCTATTCTGCCTTACCATTATCTTTTCTCACAGTTAGCTGCTGTATTAGCGGGTTTATTTGTCAGCCTATTAATCTGCTGAAGGGCTGCTGAATAGCAGCAGCATTCTTTCTTTTCAACCTGCTATCTTCTGGTTCAGTCTAACACTAGGCAGCTAGGAAACCCTTCATTATCCCAGGAAGCATCATATTCCCACTTCCAGTCTTTCTCTGATAAATTCAAACTTAAGACTCACAACATCATGTCTCCATTTTTCTATCTAAAGAAATTTTGCCCGGTCTCCAGATAACACTTATGTTACTTCCTTGTCTCTCCCTATGTAAGTACAATGCGGGAGTACAAAGCTAAATGTGGGAACTGTCCGAGTGGAAACTTATAGAAGGATTCCAAGCCTCAGAGAATTAAAACTGAGTTTTCAAATGTTCACACATTATCTCTTCACAGCAAATTATGTGGTGATTATAACCTCCATTCTGGTTCTATGGAACCAGATGGGATCCACCCAAGGGTGATGAGGGAGCTGGCAGAAGAGCTTGCCAAGCCTCTCTCCATCATCTACCAACAGTCCTGGTTCACTGGGGAGGTCCCAGATGATTGGAAGTTGGCGAATGTCACGCCAATCCACAAAAAGGGCCAGAAGGAGGACCCAGAAAACTACAGGCCTGTCAGCCTGTAGTGCCTGGCAAGGTTATGGAGCAGTCCATCCTAAGTGCAATCACACAGCACCTACAGGATGGACAAGGGATCAGACCCAGCCAGCACGGGTTTAGGAAGGGCAGGTCCTGTCTGACCAACCTGATCACCTTTTATGATCAGGAGACCCGCCTGGTGGATGAGGGAAAGGCTGTGGATGTGGTCTACCTGGACTTCAGCAAGGCCTTTGACACCGTCTCCCACAGCATCCTCCTGGAAAAGCTGGCAGCCCACGGCTTGGACAGGAGCACTCTGTGCTGGGTTAGGAACTGGCTGGAGGGCCGGGCCCAGAGAGTGGTGGTGAATGGGGCTGCATCCAGTTGGCGGCCAGTTACTAGTGGTGTCCCCCAGGGATCAGTGCTGGGCCCAGTCCTGTTTAATATCTTTATTGATGATCTGGATGAGGGGATTGAGTCCATCATCAGCAAATTTGCAGATGACACTAAGCTGGGGGGGAGTGTCGATCAGCCGGAAGGCAGGAGGGCTCTGCAGAGGGACCTGGACAGGTTGGAGAGTTGGGCCAATTCCAACGGGATGAGGTTCAACAAGGCCAAGTGCCGGGTCCTTGCACTTTGGCCACAACAACCCCCTGCAGCGCTACAGGCTGGGCATGGAGTGGCTGGAGAACAGCCAGGCAAAAAGGGATCTGGGAGTTTGGATTGACAAGAAGCTGAACATGAGCCAGCAGTGTGCCCAGGTGGCTAAGAAGGCCAATGGCATCCTGGTCTGGATCAGGAACAGTGTGGCCAGCAGGTCCAAGGATGTGATTCTTCCCCTGTACTCAGCACTGGTGAGGCCACACCTGGAGTGCTGTGTCCAGTTCTGGGCCCCTCAGTTAAGGAAGGACATTGAGGTGCTGGAGCAGGTCCAGAGAAGAGCAACAAGGCTGGTAAAGGGACTCAAGCACAAGTCCTATGAGGAGAGGCTGAGGGAGCTGGGGCTGTTCAGCCTGGAGAAGAAGAGGCTCATCACTCTCTACAACTCCCTGAAAGGAGGTTGTAGCCAGGTGGGGGTTGGTCTCTTTTCCCAGGCAACTGTCAGCAAGACAAGAGGGCATGGTCTCAAGTTGTGCCAGGGAGGTTTAGGTTAGATATTAGGAAGAATTTCTTTACAGAGAGGGTGATCAGACGTTGGAATGGGCTGCCCAGGGAAGTAGTGGATTCTCCGTCCCTGGAGATTTTTAAAAAGAGACTGGATGTGGCACTTAGTGCCATGGTCTAGTAACCGCAGAGGTAGTGGATCAAGGGTTGGACTTGATGATCTCAGAGGTCCCTTCCAACCCAACTGATTCTATGATTCTTTGTTCACACATTATCATTAAGCTTACTTAGACTTCATTAGTATGTTCATTCCTTGAAATGTTACTGTGAAAACACCTCTCTGCTTAAAGGTTCTGTTTTCTGTTTGCTGTTTGAGACGTTCTCCTTTACAAAGGAGAACAACAAAGTCTAAGTGATATTTAACTCCTTTTGTCAGTGGCAATAATATGTTTATTTATGCTAATAGTATCTTTAAAGGTGCCTATGTTTGATACTTTAGACCCACAGAAAACTATTCCTCCGGGTGCTGCTGCTGATGTAAAGGTTTGGGTGGATTTTTTTACTTTTGGCATTAGGACAGAAATAGAAAGAAGGGAAGAAGAACTATAGAGGAAATATTTTAAACAATTGGACACTAAGACATTGCTGTAGTATTCTAAATTAGGGTGAATATTGACCACAAACTACAATTTTTAATTCAACCAGTCAGAGGACAGGCTCATTCATGTGAAATTTCAGCATGAATTTTAAAATAATTTCTCCTTGGTAGATGATATGTTTTTTTCCAGTAAGTCATCTAGGACACACATGCCTTGTATTTAGAGGTTTTTAGGTGCCTTACACAGAAGGGGTTTGGGCAAAATTCTAAGAGCCCCAGCTCTTAGCAGAGAGAGCACAGTGCAACTTCCGTAACAGTGTTCAGGTGGAGTACGAAGATATTCTGACACACACACCCACATGAATATCTTTTACAGCACTTTTGCTTCCTGCTGGCAAGCTTACCTTTTCCAAATATTTTCCAGAGTATGCTGTAAAGAAATTAGGAAAGCTAAAGATTTTCATTTTTGATATCAGAACAGTGCAAATACCTTGGCTAATACAGAGTTTCCAGTGTTATGCTTTGTCCACTCTAAATTTATTTCACGTGCAAATGTCACTTTTGTATAAGTACTCACATATTTAGAGAGCTGCCTATTCCTCTCCTTTGTTGTGTTCTCCTGTAGAAAGAGATTGGGATGTATGGCTGTATGTCTTTGCCATCTCTATGCTTTCCGCATCCATCTGTTAAGGTTAAAATTCTTCAGGGCATTAGCTGAAAATCTACTTCCTGCTTGCATTATTCAGTGATTTGATGAAGAGGGAAGTAAATGCTAAAGGACAATGTCAGATCTTTTCAACATCTTGTACTTTTTACAAAGTTACCTTTAAAGTACTCTTCCTTCTTAGAAGACTGGAAGCAAGTTATTTTCTGCGGATTTTGGCAGCAGCCATTTGTCAGGCAGAGTTTATACTCTTTAGAAAAGAGGTAAAAATAATGATTGATGAGCCATAAGATGACTATAACCAGGCAGTTATTTGAAGTGGATAGAATTTTTAAGGTCAAAACATTTGTATTTATTTGTTAGCATAATTAATGATGACAACACACCACTCAGAAAGTATAAATTGAAAGACAGATATTACAAAGTATATTTGGTAAGTCTTTCCATCTGCTAGTGCCAGATGCAAACAATGTTATTCAGATATTGGATTCATTACTTGGTCATCACAATGAAACAAGGTGGTTTATATACTGCAAGAATATAAAATGTAAACAAGTACAATTCTGAAGGTTTGTGTTCAAAATCATTGAACATTGGAAATAATTATTGTCCTTTACAAGTCATTTAAGCCTTTCTTGTTAATTCAGTTTCTTCATAATACCCCATTTTCCCCATCTGTTTCTTATTCAATCATTACAAACACAATTTTACTTCATACTCTTTTGAGGGTCCTAACTTAAACAGCTCCTAGCTGCAGTGGTCTTCCATTTTTTTTTTCAAAGGTTATCTCACTGTTCAGTTAGATATCTGCCTATAAGACATGCTTGAAAAATTACTCTTACTTATTAGGATTATTGTGACTGGACAGCTGTTTTTCGGGCTCATTGACTCTCATTGCCATCCAATGATAGGTTTCCTGCTCCTGCTGCCTTCTTGTACTCCTCCCTCTCAAGAGCTGTTTGGAAATGTCAGGTCAAAGTCTGGAAAGAGAAAAAAAAGAATCAAAAAACAAACCCAAACTGTAGAAAAGTCAAGTACAAACCAAAATAGATCATTGTGACACAGTAAGAGGAAATAGTTGGGTGTATGTTTTATGGGTCATTGTTAAAGGGGCAGTAGCATTTGTTGTACCTATTTAACATTCTACCCATTAGCCTAAAATATCTAGGAGAATTTCTAAAGTAATAGCTACATAGATTTCTAAGATTCACAAAAGACTGAATATGTAAGGAGTCCCTCAATTATAAAGATGGGAAATTAAGTTAAAAGAAGACGACAGTGAAGGTTTTGAGTTACTAAATTAGGTTTTATGAAGCTGTTAGGCAAAAGTTAAGCTAATGCATTTCCAATTATGACTCCTTACTTTGACTTTGCGAATTAATAAAATTTTCTTTATATTGACATGTTTCCCCAGTACTTTGGCAGTGTTTCCTGACTTCCTTGCAGTGTTTCCTTCCCTGGATGTAGAAAGATCAGCATGACAGTGCTTCTGGCTCTAACGTCAGAGCAGGTGCATAGACATCTGAAAGGAAAGTCAGCACTGCAGTGTTAGTGGTGGAGTCTACATGACTCAGACATTTGAATTTGTGAAAAGCTTCTCTAATGGCTTCTGCTATGAAGACCCTGATTTCTGGAAAGGCTTTTATGTTTAAGAGAAACTCACACACTGTTCTCTTCACAAAGGGTTCTTTTGCAAGGTGCTTCATTTGACTCCAGGTGTAAATCTTCTTCACCAAAATTTAACTCCTTGAGACTGACTGATTCCTGTTTGCTGCATTAAAAACAAACAAACAAACAAAACCAAGAAAAATTTAACTTCCATTATAAACAGGTGCTTAAGATGGCTACAACATTTGAAACACACCAAAGTATAACTATTTCAGGCAAGAGAGCCCTATAAACAATCTTCTGTGGCAGACAAAGAAATTCTAAGTGAGTGAATTTATTCAAGTGACAAGGTTACACATTTAGCAGGTTTTTACTATAGGACAAATGTAAATCTTCTCGTAACGAATAGAAGCCTGGATGGTACAAGGAGGAGATAAATTGTCACAGCAGTTCATCACAGGTTCTTTTTTATTAGGTTCCAAGAGACAAGAATTTTTGAATTTCTATGGTAATAAATTGGCTTGTCGTAAACAATTTTTTTAAAGCAAATGTAGATTCTGCTCAAGTGGCGTAATGAACTCTGCAAGAGTTCATTTTTCTTCAGCAAACATCCCCTAGGAAGATGGAAAAGGATCAGAAATTGTCTAGCAGAATGCAAATTATTTCTGAAATTGTCCATTTCTGAATATCATGTTATGCAATTTTCTGATTCGGAAAGCAACTGAGGAGAAAACAGCACATTAGCAAAAGGCCTCAATATGTTTTACAGTGTGCTGGATGAGTTTCAACCTCAGGACAGCATGTAGGAACAGCTCACTGTCTCAGTCTCTGTGTGCAGGTCCTGAGAATGCTCTGGGCTGAACACAGGGTCAGAATTCTCCCACAAAGGGGCAGCTGAATGTATCCTTCAAAATATGAGAATGGCAAGGCCAACAATCTTTCCATTCCACCAGCCTGTTATATGCTAGCTCTGATACCCTTAAGTGTTGGATTCATTACAGAGTTAAACTGCGTTCAATTTTTAATGATAAAATAATTTTAGAGAGTAATAGAATTGATTCTGCCATTCATGGCAGGAATTTTCTTATCATGTCCCAGGCTGGAGGTGTCTCATCACTTGTAAGAGAGCAGCTGGTTGCTAATTTTAGACTGCTGATAGAAAGGAGTTCTTTCAGTCTTGCTGAATTTGGTGTTACAGCAGTTTATTAGCATCTGGTACATGTTTATGTGAAAATTATTTATTAGGATGATGTTTTTAATAGTAAAGAGTAATGATATTGGCACGTATATATGAATATTTTAACCTTTCTGCCAATAATTTTATTAAAAACACCAAGTTCTTCAAGATCAGCTACTATTGTACTCTTAATAGTGCAACATAGTGATGTAACTTGGACAATGTAACTGCTAATGTAGACATTTTTTTTTGAATGAGAGAGGACGAGATGGGCTGTTGTACAGATATTCCTCTAGCAATATCACAAGTCTGTTAAAAATTTTCCAATACTTATATAAATATCTTCTTGACGTTTCTGATATAATGAACAATGCCACTGTACGTAAGAAAACAGGAACTACACTGAGCAATAACATTAGTAAGGATTGACAGAGACGATAATATTAGAAAGTAATTCCTTATTTATCAAGCCAAATATATTCTTTTGATGTTAACATAATGGTCCCAGGAAAGGATGTCTTGTGATTTTGAAAGAAAGACTTTCACAAAATACAAAAAAAGTGGTATTTAAAGTAGTAAACAGAAGGACAAAAAGCTTTAATAGAGGAAATACAACCTAACCACTTGAAAAAGAATACTTCAGATGCTTTTATAATAATTTTTATCAGTAGTCAAAGTCAACTGAATTTTGCTATAGGGACATGGTTTAGTGGTGGACTTGGCGGTGCTGGGTTGGAAGTTGGACTTGTTGATCTTAAAGGTCTTTTCCAACTTAAAATGTTTCTGTGACTTCATGATTCTAAACATATCAGCACATTTACAATGCATGTTTTCCCCAGTCTTCTCTTGTTATTCTTAATTGCATCTCTGTTAGTTTTTAGTAAGAGTCATTCCCATATAGAGAGTCTGTGTTGCCTCAAACAAACAGAGGGCTTTAAATAGCGAAAGGTAAGCAGGAAGAAATACTCGGTTCTGTGAATTGAAATTGGAGGGGGCCAAATTGTTGTTCAAGTCATTAAGATAAAGAGTGAAACCTGAAAGCAGCATGTTTATATTCTGAGTAAGGATTAGGTATTTTGAAAATTCAGGCCATGACTTGAAAGGTTTTCAGAGCAACGTCATTATCCTTTTAAAACCATGACAAAGAAAATCAGTAAAATTACAGGTTTTTGTTTCCTTGGAATGATTAGGAAATGGCACCCACCAAAGAGATGTCAGGAATTAACACCAAGCATACTTGATAAACATAGCACTTCAAGATTACGCTTTTTGAAGTCTTTCATAAAAACAAATCTTAATTACCTTCATTCATGAGCATCTTGAAGTGACTCTGTCACATCCCCTTCTCCGCCTCACCATCCCCACAGAAATCTCATCAGCAAAACCAAGTGGATGGTGAAACTTCTGATCTTGAATTATTGTAAAGCTCAGAAATTCACAGGTTGAATTTTATTTCAGAAGCAAATCAAGTACAAATTCTGTTTTTCAAACACAGACACTAGAAATTTGAAAACTCACCTGGTTGAATTTAACTCCTGTATCTCAGGGCAGGACTAGAGGCTTGCTGAGGTAAAATTTGCTTACATCTTCTATCCTCTCTGCCATTTGCCAGTCTACTCTAGCTTCTCTGAATTTGCATTAATTTACATTTGGTCTAATGATGTTGAGAGAAGTTCAGATAGTTCCTGAAAAAATTTGATGATCATCCTGAGAAAAATGTCTTCATAGTCCATTATCTGTTGTATGTTCTAAGACAATAAATTCAGAAACTTATCTTGCCTATCAGCAATTAAAGTTAGTAATGTCCAAATGTTCTGTGTTATGATGACACTGACAGTATGTGGAACTTTGGATTTATGTTAATAATAAAAGAAAACAGTCACCTCTCTGTTTACTTAAAGTAGAATTCCAAAACTTCTTTTCAGGTTCTGCCTTATGCTCCCTGGCCTCTGAGCAGATCATTTCTCACAGAATATGTGTTCAGTGTCTTACAGTAGTCTCATAAACATGCACATAGAAAGTATCCTCCAGAAAAAAAAGTGGTGTCCTGAATAAATTCACATTTAGTAAATCACTCACAGTATTGTTGGATCTGCTAGGACTTGGGAGACAGTGGCAAAAATAAAATTACTTACTGTTTTTGTTGCCTATCTGATTAACAGAAAACAGAATAATATCAACATGTTAGCAGTAGAACATAATGTTTAGAACTTGGACAAGAGAGAACTTTTTCTAATGCTTCCCATCAGTAAGCCTGAAATTGTACCTAGCTTTTAAATACTACAGAATATACCACTGAAATAGTTCTCAATCTTCTCATTGTCTTTTTCTGGACAACTCTGATCAACATTGTCCATCTTTTCACAATTGCAGATAAAGCAGCAATTCTTCTTGTCTTCCCCATGGGTGGCCAGATGCTCATTCAGTGCCTTCAGAAACCCATTTCAGGTGGTCTTCTGCATGGTTCTCCATTTGACACTAATTGTACTGGGTAACAGAGTCTTTTCAGTTCCCAAAGTATTTTATCAGTTCCAAAAAGTACTTATCAGTTCTTCCATAGGTTCCAGATGGCAGTGTGGGGACATTGGCTGCTTTATTTTGATAGACAACATAAACACCTGCCAAATTGCCGTGAATGTAAAACAGAGCAGCAACAGAGGTGTGGGTTATGCTTTCTGTGGGGAGTAGGGAGGTTATACAGGGGCAGTTTGGCATCAGTGTGTGTCAGTGCTGGGGAGGGACCCAGCTTTATCTTTTTTCTGATGCCATTCAGGGCATGTCTCTGCTGGCAGGCCAGCTGAGGTGAATGTGAGGGAGTTTGTGATAGAGTGATACAGTGAGTGGGTTTGGGTGGGTAGCATAGTGTATGTGCCCCTGGATTCTCTCATGCTCTGCTCTCCTGAAGAGTTACTGCACAATACGCAGGGCTGATTCTAATAACTGATGGAGAGATTTCTCCCCAAAGATGTCCCTGTCCTTCTTCTTCCATTTGTCAAGCCTTGTTTCACAGGACTTCTTTCTGTTTCATGACCCCCTAGGTATAAAAATTCACTTTTGTCTACACTGTTGGGCAGACTGGAACTGGTTGTGAAAATAGTCTGATTTATGTAGCGCACTCTAAGATTCAGTGCTCATTATGTAAACTTAAATCAAACATTACAGTAGAGAGGATCTGATAATTATTATGGTCATTAAAAATAGAATTGTATTTAATAGGAGGAAAAGAAAGCTTTGTAGTGTCCTAAATTTATATACGGTATGCCTCTGTATAAAGTATTCTAAATCAAAGTAGGAAGATTAATTAAGTTTTCTCATTTAACTGCCCCAATAAACTTTCTTATAGTGTTAGAAAGAAAAGACTCTTCAAACTTATCCCCTAACTACTTACTGGTTACTTACTACAAACTTACATACAGACAATCAGAAAGGAACAAAAAGGTCAGGTGGCCTGGGCATGATGGGTTTTTGTCGCTCTGGTCATAAAGTTCTTTTTACTTACAAATGTTCTATCCTATTATCATATTGGCCACAAACTTCTAAGTCTCAGGCAAATTGTGTATAAGATGGTATATCAGAGGTAAACATATGTACCTCATCTGGTTAGAAATGCAGTTATGCTACACCAGGAAAATTATTTGGTAGCCAAAACTAAAGTGATCTAATGCTCTTTTCTTAGTCTTTTATTCTATTCATTCATACACATTGCTGGTAAATCCCTTTATAAGGGAAATTTCTGCCTTGGAGTTTTCTATTGATCAAAAGGAAACTTTGAAGCACCAGTGCTTTGATGGAGTGAAAACTTTCTAACTCCCTTCTTTAGAATAAGCAGCTTTATGAAAGTTTTTTTTTCTTCTGGGTTATACAGCTGGAACCAGGGATTTGTTTGACTAAGACTCTTGTTTCCTTATATTAGCTTTAGGTGAATAACAATATAAGCTAATGCAATGCAAAATTGCTATACCAGCAAATTCACTCAGTATTGTACACTGAACACAGAAGTTCATAACACAGATATTTTTCCAACTATAGTAGAACAATGTGAGCAGTAAATAGATTTAGATACTTGTTTTGTCACTCTCTGTTGATTTGATTAGCTTTTTTTAAATACAATTTTCCCCTCATTTGATCATCGTTTTCCCTGATATATTTCCAACATTCTTAATAAACTAATCTTTCTACTTATCTTCTAAAGTTTCACTTTACATAAAGTATCCCTGAACTGTCTGCCAATCATTTTTTCTCTAACTAATGGTTGTGGTTTACTTGTCAACAAAGTAAAAATAGAAGCGTGTCAGGTGTTCCTGGAGATAAGGTCCTGAGATGTAAAATGTCCAAGACTGACGAAAATAGTAATAGTTCTAAAAGGAAGTTTAGAATTTATTTTAGTATATTTTAATTTAGTTGCTTTCCAAGGTATGCTTATTTTCTCTCTTCTAAATTAATTTTGGAGTGATGCACAGATTTTAATCACAGAGATAAGGGCTATAGCAGTCTTTGCAAACACCAACACTCTGCTGCATTCCTCAGAAATGTCTTTAATTTTGAAAACCTGATTTTTGTTGATGAAAATTGAATTCTCCTCAGCATTGAATTCAATTCAAATGATTGAATCTGAGTTTTGTTGATGACAATACAAGCCTTACCTCATATTCTCATGAGTTTCTAGAGTTATGTTGGCAAAATTTTCTGAATAGACTTGCTGTTCTTGAGGAGCCCTATCACCAGCTACCACTGTTGCTGAAGAGAGATGACAATAGAAGGAACTTCAAGGTAACTGCAAAAAAGACAAATAAACAATATAAAAAAGATAAGTAAACAATAATGTAAAACACAGTTTATGTGGTTATTTTTTTAGTGCTTATACAAGTGAATAATTCCACTGGGAAGGCATAAGATAAGGCTTTGTATTTATATGATAAATGAATGTGGGTTTTTAACAACTAGAAAGATTTTTTCTATGCCAAAATTAGTTGATTTCAATGCTCTGAGTTTTCTTGGTTGGTATGAGATGATACAGTTACCTGCTTTCAGACAGAGGGACATTTTTCTTGTACTGATTTAGATCTTCAGGAATATGGAAGAAATAAACACTTTTGAATTCAGATCTTACCATGTGTTAGAATTCAAATTTGAAGGTGGATTTTTTTCATACATTGTTTTGTAATATTTTTCGTTAGTCTATGTTTTCAGTCAGTGAGTCTTAATTCCAGATCCATACTCTGCAAATACCCATGTATTTTATTGTCTCCTGTGAACTTACTGAGACAATTCATATTTGAGAGTTCAGTATGTATATAACCATTTGCTAATCTTGCTTCTCCTTTTGGTTTCTGTTTCAAAAGTGCTGTAGTTGAGATTTCTTATGTTTTTATATACTGTTGTGGTTTAACCCCACAGCTAGTTTAGCCAGCAACTAAGCCCCACTCATCTGCTCCTCTTTCCCCCCACCTCCAGCAGGATGAGGGAGAGAATTGGAAGAGAATAAGAGAGAAAACTCTCGGGTTGAGATAAAGACAGTCTAATGAGACAGAAAAGGAAAAAAAAAATACAATAATAATGGTAGAAGAAGTAGAATGCACAAAACAAGTGATGCATAATCCAATTGCTCACCACTCACCAACTGATGGCCAGCCAGTTCCTGAGCAGCAGCCCTGTCCAATTTTCTCCCCAGTTTATATATAGTGAGCATTATGTTGTACGGTACAGAATATCTCTTTGGCCAGTTTGAGTCAGCTGTTCTCTGTGTGTCCCCTACCAGCTTCTTGTCCAGCTTTCTCACTGGCAGGGCATGAGAGTCTGTAAAGTCCTTGATTTAGAGTAAGCACTGCTTAGCAACAACTAAAATATCAGTGTGATACCAACATTATTCTCATACTAAATAGAGCACTGTGCCAGCTACTGGGAAGAAAATTAACTCCATCGCAGACAAAACCAGGAAAATGCATGTATGATTCTTCCTTGGTTATAGCCTGAATCTTACTATCACTGTTTTTTAGTATACTTCCTTTCAAATCAGTCAGAAAGTGACAGAAAATTTGAGCTTTGTGTGTGTTTATAGATAAGTAAATTAGTTGCTCTGTGAAGCATCTAATCTCCTTATTTTACTTTGAAGTTTATTAGCAGTGGAGAACTAAACATTTGGTGCAGGAAAACAGACAGATGTTCTTCTCAAAGGCTTATTCTGATTTAAACTTTACAAGATCTCTGAAGATACTCTTGCAGACCAGTTCAAGATTTGAAAAATATGTATTATGGTTACAATTCTTTAGCCAGGATTGCCTGAAGAATCAAAGATTAACAGTAGATGGTAAAAGGAAAAGGTCTTTTCCTGGTAAAACTCTTTAGTGAAACAATATATACAAGGTGAACAAAATAGGTCATATTTGGACTTACTAAATTTTATGCCTTTGGCCTTGAGTTTTTTGTTTCTGATATTGGGGTTTGGGGTGGTTTTTTTTGTTTGTTTTGTTTTTGTGGTTTGTTTGTTTGTTTGTTTTGTGTTTGATTGTTTTGGCTTTGTTTGTTTTGGGTTTTGTTTGGTTTTTTGTTTGGTTGGTTTTTAATGGGAGAATATTATATTTCTTCTATCAGTTACTGTGTGCTTCATACAGGTATTTTGTCTTTCTTGCCATAGTGGGGTACACCTGGCTTAGAAAAGCACTATGACTAGCTTTGAAAGTAATGTTTTACTGCTGACAGACTGTCAAATGTACAGACAAGGAGGGAATATTTAAAGATATATTAGACTACTGTGAACTTTCGAGGCTTTTAAGAAATAGAGGAGGCGCAGGATTTGATACATTAGCTTGGATAAAATGAGGTCCTCTTCAATATAAGACAGAAATATAGGAATGTGCAGGATAGAGGTACTGTGTTGTTTCCCATTCTTAAAGATCTGTGAATATTTACTTTATTATAGTAGTTGAGTTTTTAACATTGTGTCAGTACGTTTTTGTTTTCATGTATTCACCACTCGATGGGAGTTTCCCTCTTTGTGCTTCATGTAGAGTAATTCTAGAATTTCTCCTACTATCTCTGTATAATGTTCAGTAAATTTATATTGATGATTGGCTCTCTGACCTGAAGCCCATTTTGTTGATCATTAATTGGTGTACCATTTCATTTTTATTCAGTTGGTAACCTTACTAATCTTTCTTGCTGCTTTTGAGTGTCATCTGGAAACACCCAGGCTTGTTGTCTCATTACATACATTGTCCAGCTCTGCTGGAAGGTAAACCATATATGTACCAGAGTTATTAAGAATAATTAAAAAATCCAAGGACATCAACAGAACTCTTCTTCCAATGACAGTCATTAGCAGCCAAGTAACATACTGATGCCTCATAGCTCAGTCATTCAGAGTTTGGGAAGGGCACTTGCATCTATTTTAGAAGTAGAAGATCTTAAAAAAGAAACTGTTTTTAGCAATGATTCAGACTGAGAGTGAAGTTTCTAACCCAAACAGTAACTTTCTCATTTTTCCCTCATTTTTTTCCTAAATCAGATGGAGATCTATTACATCTACTTAGATGTTTTATAGTGTTGTCCCTTCCTCTCCTTGTTTCCTTAGAAGGCAGAAAACTCTATGTTTCTCTGAGTCTTTAGGAAATAAATTATGCAGTTTTAACTAGCACATTAAAGGACACTCACAGAAATGAGAGACTAATTCCGTGCAGTAAATAGAAAGAGAATATCATTCAATGTAAAGCCATTCAACACAGGCCATGGTCTTCTTTAAGTCCTACTCTTTCAACAGAGTCTTTCTTTTATAAGATCATTAATTTGTTTCTTAATTCTACCTCTTATGAAAATTTAATTAGGTAATCAACATTAATAGACCAGTGGGGATTATGTCTTCTGCCTTTAGTGAAGGGATTTTACATCTGTTTGGAGTCAGTAATCTTTTTCTTATTACTGTTACTTAATTGTATATATCTGTGAAAGCATGTTGGGTGTATGATCCTGTTTGATTGACTATGTTATACAGTAGTACATGTCAGTGATGAAGCACTAGACAGTGTGATAAATCACTCTGTTCATTGATATAAGCTCCTGCTTATGGGTTTTAAAGGAGCTTTGTGAAAAATCAGTTGCAACAGTTGGGACTGGAAGAGAAGGTAGAATGTCCTTTTGTTTTCCATCTGTACTTGCATCTTTCTGTAACTTACAAATTTAATTGTTGCTTGATGGTTTACTGGTGTTTCATACTGATGGCAGTCTTGCTGCCCTTACTTATGATCTACTGGTTTTAGAGGCTTCTGGATAGTCTTAGTGTGTGGATTTTAAAGCTTTGTCATTTCTTGAATATTTTAAGATGTTATTCTCCATTTGCTTGCAAACTTAAGTGAGGGTTAGATTCAGTAAAATTCTGGATACTCTGGCCCTGATTAACTTCAAGAAGTTAATTTAATTTTCTGAATTGTTTTGACTCAAATCTCAACAAAACCAATATATATGTGAATGTCTATAATTCTCAGACATGGATTTATGAAAGGAGAAGGGCTAAGGAGCCTTTGCTCCATCGAACAAGCTTGTGGTTGCGAAGGAGCAAGGGAGAAGATACTGTGAGGTAACTGCACTGCCTTGGAACAAGCAGCACTGTTTTGGTTCTGAGTAGCTTAAGAATGAAGCCAGGTACTAGGGCAGGTTACAACTGCACTGCTAGCCCCAGAGCAGATGATGAGTATGATTCCTCAGGTTAGCCAAACCTGGAGTGTAGTAGAGCAAATCCTACCATGCTGCTGTATTCCTGCTTGTGTATTTGTCCACGTATCTTAGCAGCCTACTGTCTGGTCCTCTTTTCCAGGTGTTTGGTTGAACTTTCTCTGTCATTTGGTTTAAACTATGGGAAATGTGTTGGAAGACTCTCAGCAGTGGAGTGGATTTGCAACTCTCCTTCCTGCAAAGTGGTTGGATTTGTGGCTAAGCTAAAACACATCTCTGTTAACCCACAATTGCAGTAGATTAGTTTGACAGCAAGTAAGTTGTTAGTGCAACAAGAAGCTTGATTTGTTTTTCTTTAAATATATGTATCTAGTCTAGGAAAACTGATTGTTGTCTTATTCTCTCATTCAATTAGAGGATTTTAATATTTCCATAAATGAATTAATATCTTATGCACCTGTAATATGTAAATGGAAAAGTTATTCTACAGAAATAAGTAATGCTACATTTTATTTTGGTTATAAAATACAAGAAATTATGCTGTCAATGAACTATAATTCTGTATATTCTCAACTGTTTTGTTCTTATAATGCTGATTTATACACTAGCTAGTGTTCTGTGGTGCAGGGAACAGAGGTGCACAAGCCTGCCCAATTACTTCCATGATGTAATATGGTAGTTGACACTAACCAGTCTAATAACTAAGCCCATGGCAATGCCCTGGTGTTCACATTCTTCCAGAAACTTGCTCTGATAATTCTAGGGATTAAATGGCAAGTGATGTCAAGGAAGTATTTCCATTTGTTATCTATCTATCTGCCTCTCTCTCTTGGGTTGGCTATTTTTTCAGATTGTAGCCTGTTTTCTTTAGAAAGTTCTTGACTCTTCTGTAAATAACAGTTTGAAGATTGATGTAGCAGAAACATGGCTCTTAAGTAAGGAACTAATCAGAAAAATAAGTGGACATTTTTTCATTTGGTTTGGTACTTGACTGCATTCATGTGGGTTTTTCTTTTATTTCCCTATAATTATAAGCATGTTATCTATGAAGCTGGAATCTTCGTGTAAGAGCATGAGATAATTCTAAGAGATAAGGTAATGTCACATCAGATTTTGCTTTCCTATTTGCAATCTCTCAACAGTACTTGAGGAAGATCTGAATTTTCTTTCCATCTTCCTACCTATAAACTTTCATTAATGAAAGATACCTTAACTCCTAAACAGGTCTCCTCCTGCCTCTTTCCTAATACCTCTGCCTATTAATGATGGTAACAGAGCTTATAACAGAAAGATGATTATATTCCTGGAAATCACAAGAACTGTAATCCCTGGATGCAAGGGGCCAATCTGTTGTTAATATCTTTGTTACATCTTCCGCCCTCTGATTATAATACATTCAGATGTCTTGTAAGAGATTAGACACATTTAAAAACATTATGTCAGCAGGAGGCTTTAGCTAAAGAAGCTTAAACAATTTTTAGGTAGAATATGACCTTGTGTTTTCTGAGCAATTCACACATATAAGTACTTGTTGTGAACTAATGGTGGTCACAAGAAAATTTTGTATCAGTGCTGCCCGTCCTTCTGAATTCTTATATATTGGCTTTTTATAATGCATTTTAAATCAACATACCTTTTATTTTTTTCTTTAGCTTCATGAAGGAACTGACCACTACAGGTACTGTGTAGATTAAATTCAGGAAAAGTAACTTAATTGCACAAATCTATTCTTGGCTTTGGCTTCTATGAGGGATGATGATTCAGGCTATTCTTGAGGTAGAGACTTATTGTTCTGGCCTTGTGCATTAGAGGTGATTAGAAAATGTGTGGCAGGGTGTTGGGTTTTTTATGGTCAGAAACGTGTGCATTGAATAGAGAAAATTTTATTTCAAAACTGTTTTAATGATAAATGTTCCTCCAGGCTAGTTTCTTTCCTATTTCCTTTCATTTGTTTCTTCATTCTTCCACTTGCTCCTCATTCTGGTCAGACCTCTGCAACCATGTTCCAGTCAGTTCTGAAGTATCCTTCCCTCCCTCAGCTCTGATGTCTTTCAGCGTCTTGATTTTTTTCACTGCAGTGCTTTAAAGCTTTTATCTCCCTATCTGTGCAGCTTTCTGCAGTGCACACGAGAAAGTATAGATTCCACTTCTATGGCATTCCTAAAATCCACTGGAGAAATGGTGCCTGTGGCCTGAGCACCAAAACACCCAGAAGAAAAATAAGTCATCTTTTAAGACTGAGGAACTGAGAAAACATTCAGAAAACAACCTGATATTTTCTTTTTTTTGCCTGATTTTTGACTTTTCCTGTATTTCCCAGTTAAAGAAAAAGAAAAAATTAAAGAAAGATAAAGGTCTTGTTGCACCATTTCCCTTCATTTTTCTCAGAAATATACTTTTGATGAAATAACTTCATGATTTTTGCTGCCTTTGGGATAAAATTCTAGGATGCTCCCATTTGCAGACCTGGCATCTTAGTTACAGCTGCTCACTTCACTAACTGTGCTGTTTTGGGCCTGCTGTGATTTAAAATACATCAGAGTTTCTTTTCAATGTGTCTAGATCTCAGAACATTTCACCGTGGCCAAGTCTAGGGAAATTTTTGGCTCAACTCCTCATGTAGTCTTGAGTCCACATTGACATATAAACCACTCCTTGCACCTTGGTTTCCCAGAAATTTTGCAAAGGATGAAATGGAACATCATAATCACCGTGAATACAATAGCTCTGAAGAGCTTCTTCAAAACAGATTTACCCATCTAGAGACAATGCTTCTTCATCCTCTGTTTCATCTCAGAGGCAAAGCTTCTTGCTTTAGGAAGGCCTCATTTTGGGGTTCAGTGGTGGTTCTTCTGCCCTGCTTTTGCTACCCCTTCAGGTTTTACATCCATTCAGGTTAAAGAAGTTGGAGAAGCTTGACAAAGAAAAGTCTTAAAAAGACTTTTTTGTTGGTGTGTGTTGTTGTTTGTCTGTGTTGTTGTGGGCACTGTCAGTTAAGTACTGGTAAGAAAAGCTTGCTGTCCTTCCTGGGAATGCCTGGGAGTCAAGGTCCATGAAAAAACATCATATTGAAAAGCACTGCCACAACAACCACAGGAGCAGTACAGGCATACCTACAAATATATAATCTGTTCAAAAGGTAAAAAGTAAAACAACAAACACTCTTGGAGTTATGGATATAAATTAAGCTACTTCATTTATAGACCATTTAGAATATTAGAGGTTTCCTTGCTTTTCAAAGCTTTGCTACTGAAATTTATTTCTCTTGTAATCTTTAATTTAAACTACTTACTTCTAGAAAGAGCTTGAATAGGAAAACTTAAGCTTTATTTATTGAATTTTTAAATTTAACTTACATGTTTCTCAGTAAGAATTAACTTCATAATGAATAGAAGTCTCAAAGGTTTCAAGATAGATTAATTTAAATTTTGATAGTACATTTCTTCTTTTGAGACTTCATTTTCACAGAGTGATTAGCAGAGCATGTAACACCTATTTGGCCTTTCCTTGTGTCCTTCTGTCATTCCCAATGCATAAGAAAGTAAAAATTCATCAACTTCAGTCTAGGCCTAACACAGTAGTTGTAAAGAGTGCTCCATGTATTAGAGATAAAATAAGAGGTAGAAGTTCAATGTCCTGGATTTTAAATGGATTGGACACTATTTTTTAAGGAACATTTGTAAATGATTATCAAACTGCTTCTAATTTATGGCAATCTTCTAGTCTTATTTTTGTTGCAAACATTGGCTCATCAGAATTTTTCTTCACTGTAAAACTGATGGAAAGCAATGGGGAAGACATGGAAGGATCTTGAGGTTTCATACTTCCATGGCATGGACCAAAGTCCTAGCCTATGAGATATTTAAGCCTCCACTTTGACTATGTAAAAGATGTGGATGACTTGGATGACTGAAGAAGAAAACACCTGTGCAAATGCAGGACTAAAACCACAGAGGACTGGGGTTGACAAAGTGGGGTTAATGAGTCTCTAAGCACTGTAATAATTTCTATAATGAAGGCTGACTTACTACTGCATAAATATATCCTAGAGTAAGACACTCAAATTCTACCTTTATTAGTATTGTTCTCTAGTTTTACTCTTTTCTTACTCTTCTATGCCATTAATATGTGAAGTTGGAATACCATCTCCGGTCAAAGGGTAGTACCCATTCTTCTGGGTCGTTGGTAAGATGAATGTGTCTTCAAAAACTGTGTGCATAATTTCTTTTTCTGGAATAGTTCCCGAAAGATGTGCAAGAACAGACTTGAAAGTTGTACTGACATAGTTGCACAAAATCCAGAACATTTATCACTCTCCCTTCATCTTTGGTCCCTTCATGAATAAGAGGAATCTCCTGAGGTGAACGAGCTAAGACTAACATTTGTATCAGCAATTGTTTTGCAAGATGTATATGTGATCAAATACAATAACAATTAAATAGATTAAACAAGTCCCTTTTTGCTAGGCACCATGCAAAACAATTTAAAAAAAACCCAAACAAATTCACTTACCATCTAAGCAGTTTCTGTGCTTTTAACCTAGGTTGGATGATGTTTTATAGTACTGGTTGATTCCACAGTAAAGTTTCTGTTGTTGAGGTCTCTATTTCTTGCTACTATCAACCTCAGGCTGTTCTTTGAAAAGTTTCAGAAAACAATAATCCAGTCATTTTCCAGAGTTAAGTCGGCAGAAAATATTCTGTAGTGCATGCAGCAAACTTTTGTGTTTTAGCTGCATTCAATCAAAATTTTCTTCTTAAGGTTTTACTTGACATTTCAAAGTGACTGGAGAAGTATAATCTATCTAGTCCTATGGGCTATTTACTATTTACTTGTGGATCTATTCTAAGCTATGAAAATCATCATCACTTAGGCAACTGTGAAAAAAATAAGTGGTTCAAAACCTGCTGGTCATCGGAGTAGAAGAGTGGAGATTACACGTTTACAATGGAGAGTCTCAAGCAGAGGCAGTGGAAGCCAGGGGGCCATGTGATGTCCACTCAGAACCTCCTATAGCCACCTCCTGGGGATGGATGTTGTAAGGGTACATCAAGGGTAACCAAACAGTAGAGAGGTTGATATGTTTTAGTTCCACGAGAGGTAAATATTTGTCTCCAATGTAACTCTCTCTTAATCACAAGAGCTTTTCAAGGTGTCGTCTCTTGGGGAAAAGATTGGTACCTCTATTGTGGTGGAAACTGGTGCTTGAGCTCTTTATCACGTTCTGATAAAATTGCTAATGACTTAACTAATCAGAAATTATGCCTGTGACATAAAGGCTGTATTCTTCCTCTAAATACCTCACTGGTTGGCTGGTAATGACTAGGACTTTGTTATCCAACCACTAGTATTTGGAGTAAAATCTGCAGAAACTTCTGAATTCAAGGTGCTGATTATGTGTTAATTAGCTGGGTGAGGTCATTAATGGTCACTTTAATGTGCAACTAGTTTGTTTAGATTCTGGTTTTGTTAGTATGGTAAGTATCCCCTAGAATTTTATAGTTTTGAAACACGACAGTGCTCTTCCAAGTCATTTTATTGATGATATTATTCCTTGCCTCTGTTACACCTTTACTTATAACTCTTTCTTTCCAGAAGTTTTGGTTAAGGTAAGAGGTTACCATATGTGTTTGATTTGCTTCATGTTAGATTTGCTTATGCGTTAAATAGAAGTTTGATCAATTGGTATGTTGTCCTTGTTTTGCTGCTATTTAAAAATGCAGTAAGCTAATTGAAGCGCTAAATAAATATTATTTATATGACTATTCATAACGTTCCAGCTTTAGCCTGGTTTTCATTTGAGGGGCTACGCAAATTATTGTGGTCCTATATGGGGTATCTTGCGTTTATGACTAATGAGAAAGAGAATGAAGGGGGAAAGATGATGTGGCAATTGGCAGAGAAATTGTACCCTAGGTTAGCTGTAAACTTGAAGCCTATCGAGGGAGAACCTCTTTGACTTTAATTTACAAGAGTTACAGCTGAAAGATCATGGTTTTACTCTGAAGCCTGATATTTGAAAAAAATACACGAAAAGATATTCTTCTGCTGGTAATGCACAACCGACAGATCAGGCTACAATAGCATCAACATTCTTATTGCTTTGCTTTAGAGTGAACAACTATGACTCTTGCCTGATGTTATTTCAGATCTACATGGATAGAAGTGATTTGGAGGAAGGTTCCTTCTTGCTGATATAGGCCATGATGCTTCCCTAAGTTTGGCAAAAGAAATGTAACAACAGTCCTTGCTGCCCTTTGCTGCACTTATTTTAATGTGGATTTTGCTCTCAGAGATGCTGTTTTGTGCATCTGAAATTTTTTGGCTTAAACTGGAAAACAATCAGGATCTAAAAAAATTCAGGATTAGTTAGAGGAAGAACCAAAGGTATCTGAAACAAGCAAGAATCTGGAATTATGACTCATTTGTAAGTAGGAAAAATGCTTTCTTACTGTTCTTGTGTAAAACTGAATATAAAATGACATGAAGGATGGGTGCATAACCAACAATCAAGTGTTCTTCATTCAGTGGCAGGGCAAGAAACCTTTTGCTTGTACAGTTGCTTTGTTATATACTGGTATTTATTTTTTTGTACATTTTTACAAAAGGATTAATCATTGTCACTTAAATCTGCACTAGCTTTCATGGGAAAACTGAGAAAGGAACAAAACTGAATAGGATTATTTACAAGAAACTACCTCTTTCTTTTTGCTGTTGTTACTTCTGTATATGTAAAAATTATTTTTCCTTAAATAACCTAGAAAGATATTGTCTTTACATGACATTGGATTTAATATTTAATTATAAAACTACTGACACACATCTTCCTTAATTTTTCCTGGGAAAATAATCAGCAACTATCCTGTTTTATAGATCTGATAACAGCAGTGGGCAAACAGAGTGACATCTGGGAAAAACACCAACCAAAAAACCCATTAAAAATAACCCCAAGGTAATTTTCTTTGTGGGAATTGGTATACTAATAGCAGAGTGGTAAGGTCCTCTGAGTACCTGTTTTCTCCCTCTTCCAGTAATGTGCATACAAACAGAAGATTCCTGCAATAGCCTTTAGAGCAATGTATGAACCTGTAGTTTTTATTAACTAACACTGATATCAGACTCCTAAATTCAGTATAGATTCACAATACCTTATAACTTTCTAGTAACCTAGGTGACTACTTAAAACAGATCTATAACATACTCTCCTGCTGTTCCACCCCAAGGCTCACTAACTTTCAACAAAACAAATCAAAGCAAATTTGATTATATGTAGTGGCTTTACATATTCTTATCAAATGATAATTTCTTGGGTGATTTTTCTTTGACTATACACAGTTGGAAAAACTTGACCTAAGTAAAGGTCATGTATATACTGAACTACTTGAGAAATTGATGTTCCACAAACAGCTGGTTTGATTCTGTCTCTTGACTACTAATGCATGCTAAGGAATTCTGAAGAGAGTAATATCGGATCAGTCCATGTCATAGCAAAGTTGAATGTGGTTATTATGTGCCGTGATGTTCACAAACGTAGTTGAATAGCAGTTTCAGTTCTTCTGGCTGAACTAATGAGAAAACTACCAGGGGTCAAAATGCAAGGCAGCTACCTATATTTAGTAATACTTCTTCACTTAAATTGTCACACTGGAATCCTGATGAGGGTGGTAAGCCCAAGTCCGTGTTTTATGCGTTGACCTTAGTTTGAATGATCTGTACATTACAGAATGAATGACTGGAAGTCTCATAAGTTACTGTGATACCAATGCAGATTGGCTTGCACTGGGCATGTTGAAAACTGCCCTTAGTTGGGCTCTTCCCCTGCACTATGAGATGGCAACACTGGTGCACTCTAGGATGTGAAAAAGGCTGTTAACCATGAACTATACTACTTACTTTCTTACTTTCCATTCCACATAAGGGTTTTAAAAGTGTTGTGCCTCTACCAAATTAATTAAAAACTTTCTTGCACTTTCTCTCCAGTAATTGATACTGTTCTGAGGATATCATTATCTATAATATATTAATGAAGACCTGCAAGTTTTTGTGATCATTAACACCTGCTAGTGTTTTATCACCTAAAACATCTGTGTGGACAATCCCCAGCCTTGCTTACTTTTTCATGATGGTAGCACAAATACTCATCCAGCTACACATTCCTATATCTCAGTCAGTACATTCTGTTTTCCTGGGACAGTCTTTTGAAAGTCAAGTGAATTAAAAGTGTTAATTCTTTTACCAAAGTGGTCTTGAGTTTATTGTGTGACATTGTCAAGCAGAAGCACTGTCTAAAGAAATTTGTTTTGTTTGCTCTGTGCACAGATATACAGAATTTGAACAGTTATTTTGCAAAGCATATGTGCAACTCAAAAAGAAACTGCAGATCTAGAAGTAACTGCTAGAGTCTTACCTCAGAGCAGAAACTGTAGCAAAAGAGTCAGTGGTCATTGGTGCTTCCCATGGGGCAACCAGAAGATAAACACAAGAACAGTCAATGAAATCTTATGGAGGTAAGTACATAGTTTATCTGTAATAAATAAAAATCAACAGGAAATAGAAGTGATCCAATGACAGACTGAAATTAGACTGATATAATTTGATGCAGTGCTGATAAGTGACAAATTAGGGAAAAAATGGCTTACTGAGCACATTAAAAACTAAGTGATAAAATCATCCTATGATTATTTTTTTCTGTACATTTATAAAAATCACTGTAAATGAGTGATTTATAAATAGTGCTCTGTATTCTTGTCACATCATAAGGTATCACATAGCACACAAAAAAGCATGATTAATTAAATTGTGGAAATTAAAACACTGCTTCATTTTAGAGCATATTTTTAATAGTGGCAAAGTATGAAGAGAATAGTGTAAAAATATATTTATAATTGCCATAGCAGCATCTGAACAGAACAAAAATATTGCTTTAAATTAGGTATATTTTATTAGTGGAAAAAATACTTTTTTTGTTTCACAAAAACCTATTGCAAACAGCAGTTGACTCAGTCTTCAAGACCTTCCATAGCTTGTTAATGCAGTTGTTCGACAGGAAGCAGAAGAGGAAACAATCTTGCTAATTTGCTGGTGTTCTAATTGCAAGTAGTTAAATCTTCTGACCCTAGTTAATTTACTGATATTTCTTCTTGCATCCATGTGTGCTTCTGTGTGTGTGTGTGCCTTGTCAGAATTCCATATAGCATAGAGCTTTTTCTCCTAAATGAACATGGCACTTCGAATGTGAACAGCTGAAGACTATATACAAACAATTTTGTGTATAGTCTGACACTGTCTTGCAGTCAGCCTTGCAGTGGGCCACAGAATATAAATCAATGGTTTTATATATATATAGATATATATAAACTCATGTTTATATTCTTGAATATAAACCCCACTTATATTCAAGCAAACTCTGCTTATATACAAGCCTACTTATGAGAAATATAATTTTAGATTTCTCTACAAATTCAAAGCCAGTGCCACCTTTTATATAGGTTTCCTATAACATAGAAACTCACATAAAGACACGTTTTAGTTGCATATGATGAATCTGCACTATTGCATCAAAATTCCAAGTAATTGACGATTAAATTTTCCTAGTTTGATGGAGAGATCAGAGGTTTGATTAGCTTAAATTTTTTTGAGGTATTTCACTAATAGTTAAAATACAATGAAAAAGGTATCACTGCAAATACTGGAGAAAACTATCGTTAGTATTCTTATTAATTTGCAATAAAGTATGTGCCTCATACTTTGCCTCATAACTGTGTTATCATGATATTTATCCTTAAATCTTTCATTTTTCAGATGGAGACAGAAATATAATGAAGGGCATATTGAATCCTAAATCCTGTTAATTTTCCAGGAACTTTCCAGAATTAGTGAGATGCTAGTCTCATAACTCTTAGTAATTTTTACAATTTTGTTAAGATGTTGAGATAACAGAAAATAGTTACTGGAAAGGTACACAAGAATGTGTATCCTGCCATCTTTCATTCAGAGTATACAAGAGTCAAGGGAAAGACACATAGTGCAGCTAAAGCTAAGTTCACAGATGTCCTTTATATACAGAAGTGTTACATGCAGTGGATTGGATAGGAATTTATCTGTGATTTCATTATAAAAATTACTCTATCTCTTCCTTTAGCAGCAACACTTATTCTGCACTAAAGTTAAAATCATACAGAAAGCATCCTTGTGAGTTCATGCACAGCAATGTGTATAAAAATGCCATCATCATAGTTCATGAGAAGTTGTGAAATTTTTTATCTTAAGCTTTCTAAAAATAGATGCTGTTTCAGCATTGTTTTTGTACTCCTACCTAGTTAACACTAAACATCACCAGTGAATGAACAAATACTTCAATTTACAGTTCTGAGACTGGACTGTAAATTCACAGTCTAGGGCTCATAGGGATGACAGGAATTAAAATGGAAAATTACCAGTTTTTATGATTATGAGAATGCTTTGTTATATGGTAACTAACTTGCAGCTGACCAGGTTCTCAGAGGGAACTTATCTGTCAGCACAATGTCATTTGGTACATTAATTTACATCTCAAGCCTTTGGTATTTCCTCTTACAGGTCAAAATTTAAAATTTAAAGTTTTAAATGAAACAAAGAGAGAGGGAAGTAGAGAGGTCTTTTGATAGTCTGGAACAAGGCAAAGGAAAACAGAAAGCATGAACAACCCCTTTTAAAGGTTTGTTTGATGTCTTACTGATTATGCTAGAATCTGCTGATCAATACTTACTGAATTCATTATTACTTATATTTTAATAGGACAGAAGAAATAGATGCTGTAGCTTGGGTCCAGGGTGTTTATGGGTCTTTGTGCAGAAAAAATATTATTGATGTCAAGAATTTAAAATTTGCCCCATCATTTTTATGGTGAATTCAAGGTATGTTTTATTTTAGGAATGAAAGTGGTAAGCTCAAATGTTCAACTGTGCAGTCTGTGCACACAGTGATGAACTAGTGAATTTTTTTCTGTTCTATTTTTGTCCTAAGCAGATCAGTACATTCCTATTTATTTCTATTTTAGAAGTTACTAGTTAATTTAAATAATTTTTTTTGGACGATGACCCATTTGGTTGGCTTGCTTGCAAAGCAGGAATGGAAAATTGTATTTACTTTTAATAGCCAGTTCAGTTCTTTGTCCTTGATTTTCAGCAATATTTGTGAATCAGTCATGCAGCATCTTCTGTAAGGTTATTGATATGCTGCATCTGCAAACTCCTTGAGGGAAATATATATGGAGATGGAGCTCAAAAGACCAAAGGATAAAATCACTATGAGAGAAGAGAGGTGGGAAATGAATGCTGGTCAAAGTGAAAATCTACATTAAGAAATAATTCTCCAACAGCAGGACAAAATAAATCTAAGATCCAGAATACTATTTTGGATTAAATATTGGGAATAACACATCAGAAACATAAATGAGGTTTTGGGTGGTAGGCGTACAGTTGTGTGAATGTCTAATGCTTCATGCCTTGAAGTGAACCTTCCAAATAGAATGGTGTAGTGGGTTGACCCTGGCCGGATGCCAGGTACCCACTAAAGCCGCTCTCTCTCTCTCCCTCTGCACCTGGACAGAGGAGAGAAAAAAAAACCAGCTAAGGACTCATGAGCTAACAGATTCGAGAGGTCAGTTGCTGATTACCTTCACTGGCAAAACAGACTCAAAGTGGGGATAGTACTTAAATTTATTACTAATAGGATAAGAGCCAAAGAGTGAGAAATAAAACAGTGTTAAAAACACCTTCCCCCCACCCCTCCTTCCTTCCATGTTCTCCCTCCTCCCCCCCAGTGGTGCAGGGGGACGGGGAATGGGGGTTATGATCAGTTGTTGTTTCTGCCGCTGCTTGGACAAAGGAGTCCTTCCCCTGCTCCCGTGGGGTCCCTCCCATGGGAAACAGTCCTTGATGGACCTCTCCGGCAGGAGCCATCCCTTGAGTAGCAGTTCTTCCCAAACTGCTGTCCCATGGGTCACTCCTCCCTGGAGTGCAGTCCTTCCCAAATGAGCTGTACTGATGTGGGTCCCCCACAGGGGCCACAAGTGCTACCCAGGAAAAACTTGCTCCAGCATGGGCTTCCCTCTCCACAGGCTGCAGGTCTCCAGCAGGACCCTGCTCCACCTTGGGCCTCCCACGGAGTCACAGCCTCCTTCATGCACCCACGTGCTCCAGCATGGGCTCCTCCATGGGCTGCAGGGGCACAGCTGCTCCACCCTGGTCTGCACCACGGGCTGCAGGGCCTCAGCTCTGGCACCTGGAGCACCTCCTGCCCCTTCTTCTCCACTGACTTTGGTGTCTACCTTGTTGTTCCCATGTTCTCACTCTGCTCTTCCATGGCTGGAATTATTTCTGTGCAACAATCTTCTTTTCTTAAATATGTTATCACAGAGGTGTTACTATTGCTCCTAATTGGCTCAGCCTTGGCCAGGGGCAGGAAGTCCATCCTGGAGCCGGCTGGCATTGGCTGCGTGGGACAGGGGAAGCTTCTGGCAGCTTCTAACAGAAGCCACCCCTGTAGCCACCCCCCTCACTACCAAAGCCCAGCCAGAGAAACCCACTACAGATGGTCTGGGATAGTCTGTGCCAGAGCTGCCTGATAGCAGACAGTGCTCACAAAAACTTCTTTCATGTGCAGTTCCACTGCTGCAGGTTCATAAAACCTGTCCTGACACCTTTCACAGGAGACTCCTCTAGACATTTTTATTGTTCCTAAAGAGCCATGAGAAGACGTAGTTACCCGACTGTGTTTGGGGGTTGTAGGTTGTGCTGCCATTGGTGATGGTATAATAGGTGCCATGGACCAAGCTCTTCCACTGGCCTGCAAGCTGGGTAGTGGGGCTGGGTGGGTGGAGGAGAGTTCTGCCTTTCCCTCCCAATGAGGGAACATGCAATGGATAGTCCTGCTCAGACACAGAAAGGGCACTGGGCAGTGGTGCCCAGCACCACTCTTCTGGTTTGTGGCGTAAGGCCCGTTTACATCCTGCTCTTTCATTCCAGGCATATAAGGAATTTTTTTAATATAATCCTATTAATGTCTTATGTAAAGTCAATTCATTTGGATGTTTCAGTGGTTGCAATATTTGGATGTTTCGCTTGTAAACATTCTGAAAGGTGGAAGAACAAATATGATCTATTATGCAGACAATACAGTTCAGTACAACCTTGGATGGAATATCAAAGTCAAATGGCTGTTAAAAATGGCATTCAGTTATGGCTATGCCATAACTTCACTGCTATTCTGACTGCAACATTGTGTTGCTTCTTACCGAAATTCTACTCTGTTGGTCACTATCTTCTAAAGATAAGCAGCCCTCATAATCAATTAGCAGAAGTAGAATTTATTAACATCATCTGAGCAAGGAAAGTCAAAGGCAAGAGAAAACAAATACAAATGCTAATGTACAAAATGCTGCTATGTCAAACATATGTCAGTTAAAAATAATATAGGGACTATATACTTTGTGGAGACCAAGTACAGACAATGGAATAAGGTCTATTTCTTAACCTAAAATATTTTCAATAGTGGCAGGAAAATTGTTTAAAAAAATGGATGCTGTTCACTATTATTCCATTTCATTTAAACCTTGGGATCTTAAATAAGACATGAGATATTTGATTAGTACAAATATATATTTTATAGGCTTTCTGAGTGATCATTATAACAATTATGTGATTCTTTATTTAATTTTGCACTGTGATTCAGATTCCTCTACTCTTCATTCAGTTGCATGTATACAATTCAATATTTCATGAAGGTTCTTGACAAATGATTGAGAATTATTCTTTAAGTTGTGTTTACAGAGTGCCCAAAGGTTGTAAGACAGGATTTTTGATCTTCTGCATTTTGAGTTTAGTCACTGCTTATTTTTCAACTTACTAGCAAATGACTTGTGGGACTAGTTCTGAGTCCTGCTGAGAGCCAGAGAAACTAAATATCACTGCTACTCTTGTATATTATGCAGCTGCCATGCCCAGGTTACAAGCATTAAGCAAATACAGTGAGGAATAATACTGTGTTATAAAATCAAGCCAAGTAGTGTTTAAGTTATGCTTGGCTTAATCATCCGGGACTTGTTAAAACCAGGAAACTGGCTGATGAAGTATATCAGATGACTATGATATTCAGGGTATTAATTCCTGGCTATCTAATTGTGCAGTTCTATTAGGGCTCACATACAGGTGTTATGTCTAGCCAATCATTTTCCAGTGCTGAAAAATTCATTAGAGCTATTGACTCTCACAGCTGCCTCCAGCTCATCAGTGCTAATTCTACTACCCCACAATTTTAAGGCATTACAGCAAAAGAAGGTGTTTCAGTACCCTTTTCTCACGATAGGCTGACCCCTCTTTTCTCTTCAAGATCCTATTTTTTCATCATTCTTAACATTTTGAGTGGCTCTTGTCTTTTTTTTTGTGGTTTTCTGCTTAGATACAGTACCAGTAACGCAAAGATTTTCCAGAGGAGAAAAGCAGCCTAAGACAAAGAATATTCATTTGAGTGAATGTCAAGGACATTTCTTTTAAGAGTATCTATGTTGTGGCAGATTTAACATCTATAATTTCAATTTGAGATATTGTTAGGTTTGGTTGGTTTGGTTTGGTTTGGTTTTTTGTTTCATTCACCTTTGGTTTTTGTTGGTTTTGGTTTTGGCTTTTTTTTTGTTTGATTTAGCTGGTTTTTTTTAATTCCAAGAAACTGTAAAGAAGTCTGTATGGTTATAACATACCCATCGAGAAGACCAGAAGAAAGAGGATCCAGTCCAAAACTCTCCTGAGACTAGTGCTTATCAGTACTCTTCAACCTGAACATCACTGAAATATTTTCCATGAACTGCAAATTCTTCATTTAGTGAGCTCAAGTTTGTGAATAATCATCTTTATTCTCATGGCTTCCTTCTACCCTCCAAAAGTAGTCCTAGGGATTTCTTCTTCCTTACTGTAGTGTCAGAGATGAGTGTATCAACACTCATTGCTACTGGATGCTCAGCTACCCGGGAAGGGAGCCAACTCTGGTAGGACGACTGTGCAGCTATGGGAAGTACTGCCCAGGGATCTCACCTTTTCTTCTCTCAGATTTACTTTTGAGCAGTGGTCTTGCTCTCAATCTCTGCCTGAGCTACATTACAGGTATGCTGTGCCTAGTCCCACGCTGCCCTGACTCTGTCTGCCTGACTTGGCTACCTGGGACCTGATTCATCACCAGGGCTGGTGTGGCAGACACAGGTCCCCCAGTCGGCCCTGATGCTATACCAGCCCCACACTGGTCTCCTCATTCAGATGTTGTGGACCTGCGCGCTTCTCAGGGGGTGACTGTCTCTGCCACCTTTATGATGTTGACCTGTTTCACTTTCCCTTGAAGAACAGCCTTCCCTTGATGAGCAGCCTCCCCTTACTGCTTCCTGACATGTGTGTAGAAAACTGCCAATGAGAGCAATTTAGTCTAAAGCAGTCAACATTGTCTAAGAGAAGCACAAGTGCTTATTAAAGCATTCTACCCAAGCATGCAATCTGAAAAAAATTAAAAAGGCAGAAGTATGAGATATTCTTTATTATTTTTCTGGCAGTTCTCTGTTAGCACTTGGCAAGTAAAGCCAGTGTATCTTGAAATATTTTGATTTCATTGCTTATATTTTTCATCATATGAGGATTTTTTTTTGCCTCTGGAAAGATAATTTCATGACCTAACCATTATATAAAAAAATAGAGTGATTTTTTTTTTGCTTTAAATATTATGTTTTTCCTCAGCCAAAGCTTCTAGAAGGTAAAGAGAAACCATTATTCATGGAGTATGCAAACTGAAATGTCATCCTTCATTTGAATTTAATCTTTGACATTTCCCATGAAAGAAACTGTGCTTGGATATTAACATATGTTGGCAGAGGTCTGCAGTAATTAATATGTACAAGAGAAGCTGGTAACAAAACAAAAAAGGAAATAGCTTGCAAATATTAAACTCAAAAAGGTCTTTGATATAACCATTGATGACATCACCTGCTTATAGACAGGAAAACAGCATAAACACCACCGAAGGAAAGAGTGGGACTAGATTTGTCATAAATTCTTAATTCAGATGGTCTTAAAATATAAGGAAACTTGAATTCTACTCATGCTAAATTTTGAGTCTGCTAATAAAAATTGATGCCTACAGATATCAAGCCTGAGGGTAAAGGAAACAGGGTTTTTTTTCTAAGGTTCCAGTGATTAATTGTATTTCAGAGCTTCTGCTGAAAGTTTGTCAATATGGCATAGACTACATGCCCAACAAGTGACTGAAGCATCAGGTAACCAGAAAGCTGAGATATCAGGAAGGGTAGTCCATCACCTCCTTTATAATATGCTCCAGCATGGCACTTTGCTAGGTCAAATCTCTTGGAGAGGGAAGGGAGAGCTGCTTGTTCATACATACATTCATGGTGGCTACACATACTAGAAATGCTGCTTTCTGAACAACAGTGAAATGGTTATCAGAGTGTTCTCCTGGTCAGCTTAGCATGGTTATCAAGGGTCTTAAAGCCTTTCTGAAGTGTTTTTGTGTTTTACCTCACATATGTGCATATTTAGTTGCACATCTAATGAAAATAAGATATTTCTGTATCTGAGTATCTGAGTTTGTTAGGAGAATCACATGGATAAACTTTCACTTAACCTCAATGCAATATGGTCTTCTGTGTGTCCTCCTGTACTCCAAAATGAGGGGTAAGAATCATGTGAACATAATAAGTTATGCCTTACAGGCACCAAACCCACTAAACTTGGGATCTTTCCTTGATTCTGGATTTTAATGACTAGTTTGTGTCTACTTTAGATCTAAGAAACAAGTTGAAAAACTGAGGCAAAATACTGAGATGGGCACTGGCACTATGTTGAAAAGCACCACATGTGGCATCTGAGGCTGCTGTAGCCGAAGTGGTGAGCTTCTCTGGAGTCCACGTCTTCAGCAGAGCAATAAGGAAGGATTAACACCTCTACACAGCAACTGATCCTCCTTCCCCTTCCAAGTAGTCTCTTTTCAGCTCAATCTACTTTGCTCAATTTTGTAGTCCCACCATACTTCTCGTGTCTGACTCTTATCTTCTTCAGCAGAATTATGTGAGAAAGATGAGATTTACTCCATGATTATGATCCACATGACACATACAGTGAGACAGCTGCAAATGGAATGACTGGAAAACACACCTAGAAGGTTTTTTCCACATTCTTTGGATACAATTAGCTATGAAGATAGACACTAGAGATATCTGTGAGTAAAACTGTTGTCAGTTTTAGATTGGGACTGTAATGATACTCATGACAACAATTGTTTGATTGACTATATCATTAATTTAGAGACAAGGTAATTTTTTGACAGCTCTCAAATGTTCTGAGAACAGATTGCTTTCTGACCTTCAAAAAGTTAAACAATACTAACAAAGTTATTTAAAATCTTTAATATGTTCTTGTTATCAGAACTAATTTAAAATTAATTTCTAAGCCCTTTATCCATTTTGAAATCTGTAATTATTATGCATGTTTTAAGTTGATAAGGAATTTTTATTTCTTTGTTTTAGGATTGTTTTGTACTTGGAAAATTTCTCCAATGTACCTCTCCTTTCCAATGGGAATAGACATATAACTGCATATTTATGTACAGATTAAAGTTTTACTAATCAGTTTACCAAGTCCAGTGGGAATAAAGTAAACAGCATGTACAAGCTGAGCAGGAAAACTCTTGGATGCCCTGACCTGTTCTGAAATTACTGACCCCAATAGTAAGACTATTAGAAATATTCAGAGGGTTGCAACCTATTCAAGGTGTGGTTGTAAAGAGGAAATAAGAATAGTGATGACGTCCTTAAAGAGAAGTGTGGATATTTATGCTTTTAGAACTCCTCACAGCTCAACAAAAAAAATTCACGTTCAATCCTGAACTCCAGTGCACGATTTCATTAGCTAGCATTCCTGCCCATGGCAGGGGGGTTGGAATAGACGATCTTTGAAGTTCCTTCCAACCAAAATGATCCATTATGTCTATAACCATTTGTCTTACAGCTGAACTTTTTTAGCTAAACTGTATATTGGTATTCACACAAAGGAAACAGATTTTCAGATTACACTGATCATATTTTAGGGTGATCTTGACATAGTGAAAGTCTTTTTATTATTATTCTGTCTTCTGCTATTTCCTTTCTGCTAAAATCACACTCTGATTAAAGACACAACTGCATCAAATGGCTTAAGCTCTCTATGTCTTTTCAAGCTCCACAGTAACAGTTTATGGTGCAGGAGTATAGTCATGGGGATATATTCTTCAGTGTCCTTCTTCTAGGGAAATAACTTCTCAGGGGCACAGGAATTATATCTGCTGTAGAAACACATTTTGTATGCTTTAGAGATGGTAAAAACACCTGCTACACTTAAAGTTCTAGTTCTCTTTTGAAAAATTCTTTCCTTTTCCTCTTTTTTTTTGGAATATGAATCTCACCTTTATTTTGTTTCCTAAGGTTGGATCAGAAAGCAAAACAATGAGAAATGCACTGTGGATTACTGCAGAACTGGTGTTATTTTAAAATTTTTTTTACATTTATGATGGAGTCCCAACAGGAATGTCCTAAATTCTCTGACAGTACAGAAAAATTAAAGCTCAGTTGATGGTAGGGGGGTTGGAACTAGATGATCTTTATTGTCCTTTCTAACCCAAGCCATTTTATGATTCTATGTATGTAAGCACTTTGACTTAATGTTTTAGACTCATGGCATGCTTAGAACCTATACTGAACTGGCAGTCAACACCTTACTCAAAGTATGGAAACTTCTACTAAGAGGTTCCAGGAATTCAGTGAAACCCAAGTCATAACTCCGGGGGTCAACAACGGCAGATTGGAAAGTGGTGATGGAGGAATTATGGTGGCTCTTTGGTGAAATGTCTGGTACAATCTGAATGTTTTTTTGGTTGTTGCTGTTGCAGTATTCAAGTGCCTTTATTGATGATCATTTACATGGCACATAACTACAGCCGTATAGAAGTATTTCACCAATTGCAAACTCACAATCTGTGTTTCCTGTTCTCCTATTGAAAAGAAAATAAAGAAAATGGTGCAGGTTAAAGGTTTTTGTTTTAAGTTTCCTTTCTTGGCTCCAAGGTATGACCAAAGGTTTCTATCAAGTGATAAACATTGTCTGACATTCAGAAATGCTTTTCTTGCAATGCTGTCATTGGCTTAAGGGCTGTGAGGCTTTCGGTCTGACGTCACAGCATGTACCAGCCATTTACTTTTTCAATAAAAAGTTATCATGACCTCCTAAAGTTACTTTGTCTTCTGAGAAGTAATTTGCCCATCATGCTGTTTCTCCAAGAAAGCAACTTAGGATCTTCAGTTCAGTTACCAGAGGTTTTCTTTAGCAACAGTTATCAATCCTCAATTAGGAAAACACATAAGGATATGACACTCAGAGAGATGCAGGTGGAAGGTGGTCAGGGGAATGTGATGGAGTGATGACAAGGCCTATTCCTGCTTTTCTTGCTTAAACTCTGGGCAGCAGAGTAGCAAGTAGCACAACAAGTGTTTGTTAAATGAATGTGAAAAAATCCTGCCTGCATGGTGGTTTTCTTTGCACAATGTCTTGCGGTAGCAGTGCCTCAGCAGGGAGGATGTCTAGGCTTTAAAACAGATGGGTTTTCTGGCCTGTTTTCTCCACCAGTCAGGTGCTGGTGGGATTGAGTTGGGAGTCTGTGTGGCAGTCGGGAAATTTCAGGCTCCTACTCTCTCCCACCTCTTGACACACTATTATTGTGCCTGTCAGTTTTTATCAGATTAGGTTTTCTGTCACTGTCTTTCTTGTACTTTTTATTTCCTTCAAATAAAATTCAGAGGCAAGAGTCTGACTACAAATGCTTTCTCTTTGCTTTTTTCTTTGTTTGTTTGAATTTTTCTATCTTGTGTCCCGTTGTCCCAAATGTCTACCAAGTTGCAAGAAGTTTATTTTTATCTGGTTTGCAATATCCTTGATTTTGCTTGTCCCATCATTCACTGCTTTTACATCCACTCTTGTTCCTTTCTTGATTTAAAGAGTTCCAATTTATTCCAAGCTATTCTCACATATCCCTTTGGCCTCAGTTAGATGAAGTCAGTTGTGCCTTCTGATACCTGGCTTAACTGTGCTTTCCTCTCTTACTTTTAGGAGAAGTGTTGCTAGATTTGGACACTTCCATTAAATTGCTTCTTATCTGACTTTACAGGGTCATATTTTCAGAATTTTACTTTTTTTTTGTTTAGCTGAATGGGATTTTTTGCTTAATTTAATTTATTTTCATCACTGAACAGTGATGCTTTCATTCATTAATAAACCTCCACTGTTTTCCCTTATAGGTTAATTTAGAACACAGCAATATATAGTGAATTTTTTATGTCCTGTCTTATTTTAATCTAAAATAAATTTATTTCTGCATTGTTGTAATCTGCTTTCAGGGATTTATTACACTTATAAGTATTTTCTCAAAATGTTTTTTCATATTAGATAAGAATTTTAATGAGTAATTTTGTCCTGTCTCTGGCGATGTCCTATGGCTTCATTCTGTCATTCCCAGAGATTGTCCCACTAAGGTTAGCAGTACTCAAGAAACATCTCTTGTCAAAAAACATGCCATCACCTCCAGAACACCCCAGCAGCAATCTGGCCAGGTCAAGGGTATCCTCATGACTCCTGTTGCATGTCCTTCTGCTTTCCCCTGTTTTCCCTAGCACTGGGGCACATCTGCACCCCGTGGCTCCACATAATGCCTGGTACTTAGGACTTTCACTGCTTAACAGTGCCCACAGTAGATGTGCCACAGGAGCATTTCCTGATTAATTTTGAGGTTAGCAGATAGCAATAATGTTCCAGGGGGCTGTAGATAAAAAAATAGGAACTTCTCCAGTCCAGAAATCCCTTGTATTGCCCCACTCTTTTTTTAAATCTGACAAGGGCTGGATGATCCTCAGCAAGGTGCTGTTGCTCCCAGGTTGTAGCTACTGCTGATCCTTTCTGCTCTCCACTGTTTGGATTAATGCTGGAGAGACCATGGGAGTTGGTGAGGTTCTCTAGTTGAAAATTATCTATGTCTTGCTCTTCACATGATCTCTCTAATAATTTTCTAATCTTACTAAATTCTAGTCTCTCTTGGGTGACTGAGAAATGTTTGCCAACATGCTGTTCACTTCTGAGGCAATGCAGTCTTGACTCCTGCAGCGCGAATGACTATGAGGACAGAATGCAATCATGTTCCAGGTCCCACTCCTTTTCACTGGGAAATGGTTTGGTGGCTAGAGGCAGATGCTTATCAAAATACCCATTACCAAAAGAAAACTGGCTTAGTCTATATGTATTTCTAGCTACTGAGATATCTTTTCCCGTGTTAAAGTAAAGTTGATTTATTTTTCCTAATTAATGCACAGCATTTTGGATTAAAAACAGGCTACTCAGGCAGTACTCTTCCTGCCAAGTACTTAAAACCCTAATTAGCGAGGTCTCTTAGGACTTGGTCCTTTTTTACCTGCACTGCCATTATTTTGCTAAATTCTGTAGTATGATCAAGAATAGCCTAGGCTTTCTGCTCAGGCCTTCCAAGAACACTCTGTTTGGGAAGCAGGATATGTTTCCCCATATCCTTAGACATTGATTCCTCTTTTTGGATTTCATGGTAGTCCTTTAATCTTATCCAGTCTGATCCAGCACTTGCCTGTGATCTATGTATCCTCCACCTTTTCCATCACAAAAGTGATCGTTGTCTAAATGCATTCCAGGTGTTTTTGCCCAAACTGTACCTCTACGCCTATTCTTACCTCAAGCAGAGACAAGCATGCTGTTTTGCCCAGCTGTCATCTGTCACCTGTGTAATGTGTTCTTTTTGAAGAGATGCTGACTTGGGAGTTGGGAAGGGAAAGCATTTTGAATGAGTCCTCAAATGGGCTGAGTGCAGCATAGCATGGTGATGATTTGGGCTGTGAAGTGGGAGTTTTTGATATATGTTCAGGACTGGTTTGGAGGGTATTGGGAGTCAATGGAAGGATGGAGTTTCATTCCTCAGGGATTGTTAGGGTTCACTGAAAGGCAATTCAGCAGTTTGACATTGTGGATAAACAGGAACTTTGTCAAGGAGCAGGACAAATTAGTTACTTCTGAGGATGTTGATGTAACAAGACCTTGAGTCTATAGCCATAATCCAATCACCACTGTGGTATATCATGGGTAAATGAATAAATAAACTACAATTCCCCCACAAATCCAAACAATTTTCTCTTTTTAGGCAGTACATGAGCTTCCATAAGGGCTGTTGGCAATTCTCTACAGAATTATTTGGTCAGCAAACGAGACCTAACTGTATGGATATATGGGAGAGAAACATATTTGGGAAAACTACTTTGATTTTCAGCGCAGTCAATCATCTACTCCTATCATTACAATTTATGCAACTTTTTCAGCTGCTTTCCATGATAAACTTAATTGATTGGCCAGAATGAAGAGGTAGATATACTGACAGCTTAGTAGCATCTGTGGTGTTCCCCTTCTCTTTGCCCAGATGCTGCAGCTGGTGAAGCCAGAAAAAAGAGCAGCAGCTGCGCCATGGAGCCCATGGACTGCAGGGAGGGCAGGTGGTGTGGGACCCCACAGGCAAGTCAAAGCAGGCAAGGAGCAGAGCAACATGGGGTCAGGTGAGATGGTCTCTCCTTGGTACTTACCAGGAAGGCGTGGAATTTGTCCATTGTAACTTGCTGAGTAGAAAGTGGAAAACCATGGTTTATCAGCTTAGTATCCTCTGTTTGGGGACCCCTGGTGGCCTAGTGGTTAGCATGCAGGACTCTCACTGCTGCGACCACGGGTTCGAATCCCAAGTCCCCCGGGCAGATGGTAGCTCGTTAGGCCTGTGAGGCCATCCATCTATGAGAAGGTCACTCTAAACAAACCTACGTCCTGAGGACCTCACTGCCATTGTCCAAGCTTGCTTGGCCCCGGCAGATGAACCTTAGGATTAAAGGGTGGGCTCAGTTCAGCGCAGGCTGTGTCTCACCTAAAAAATCCATTGCGCAGGCTGGAAAGGTAAAAGACCTTTCCCCAGATCTTCGTTCGCGAAGACTGGCCATTATTATATTATTATTATATTATCCTCTGTTTAGTGTCCTACATGTGTGTGTAGTTGACATAGATGATGATGATATTTTTTCTTTTTTTCAGGATTTAATATGCTTCCTAATGTTTAATGGCTATCATAACTCAGATGCACAAATGGTCCATTATTTAATCATATAACTATATTATCTATCAACAGTAAAATAATGACTACCCACAAAAACTGAAATCCTGCAGCATTTCTTTGTTTCTTGTCATTAAAGGAAATGGAAGGTCACTAGGTGTGGAAGTTCTATTCTTTTCTTTCGCTGATTAGGCAACCAAGAATTAGTTACCTAATTGGTTTCATGAAAAGAGTGACATAACATTTCATCTTTTATGAAAGAGAAACTAGAAAAATAGTGGCTGATCAACGTAACTCTGATCCTTGAAAGATCTGACAAAAAAGTTAATTCAATTTTTAAAAAGTTGGGATGTAAATCTTGTGATAAACTAATTCAATCAGCCAATTTTAAAAATCAACAACAGAATAAGGCCAGTGGGAATATTTTTAAGATCTGATGGTCAGTTTAATATTATTTTCTTCTGTCATGGTTTGAAAAGGCCCAAAATCCAATTCTGATTCCTAGTCCCCCTCCCACATCTCAACCCCATGTGAGATGGGTTTTCCAGACAAGAACACAAGACTCAATATGGGGGGAAAGGAATATATTACAGGACTGTACAAATAAATACTTATACTATAATACATTACATATAATCTTAACTCTATTTCTATCTCTACCATGACAATAATATTTACAATGGGCCAAATCTCTTCTCCCTCCAAATAAAAGTCCAGGAGAGAAGAAGAAAAGACCCCTTCCAGTCTGTCAGCAGCAGGCTCTCTCTAGGCAGCAGGCTCTCCTCTTCCAGGCAGCAGTAGCAGTTGCTGGCTCTCTGCCAACACACACGAGGGGGTCTCCAAGCCCCTCGGCCCTCTGTCTTCAAAACGGGGGTCTTTCCGTGGGCTGCTTAACCCCAGACAAGGTCGCGTCACCACGGTCATATCACGAAGCACAGGGGTCTTCGTGACCGTCTGGTATCCTCAGGGGAAATCAAGCCCCTTCACAGAGCTCCCATGCTCTGACTCAAAGATGGTTGCCAGCTTCTCTGAAGCTGGAGCAGGGGGGACAAGGTCACCCCACACACACACATATTCCTTTGGCCGTCCTGGCTTCAACTCTCAGGAGGCCATGAGCTTCCTAGCTCCTCTCTGTAGTGCATACTGCACTCCAAGACTCTTCAAGTGAGTCCAATCATCCTTCTCTCTCTCAGAGTCTCCAGGGGAGTTTGGGGGTCTTGGTTATTTAGTTCTTACCCCAACAAACTCTGTCTCTGCTGCTGGCTCTTTTCTCTTCCTGCTGCTGCTTTTCCTTTTCCTCAGACACCTCTGTGTCTTCCATGCAGCATACCGGCTTCTGCTGCTTCTTCTGGTTCTTATCTGTTGGCTCTTTGCCACTGCTCTCGGACGCTGCTGTCCCTGCTGCTCCGTCGCCCACTCACAGTGGAGAAAACTCCTCCAACTTCTCAGCCACAGCCACTTAGTTCAGTTCAACACCATTCCAAGTCCACATAGCTCCCCAGCTGGGGCTGGGGGGGGGCAGAGCCCCCCAGGGCTCTCGCCCTGGCTCCTCGTGGCCTCACCACAACATGGCCACCTTCTTCTTCACTAAAAAAAGTACCACTGCTTCTTTTCCAGTGGAGAGATATGTTTATATTTTGCAGGAGCACTGATTGGGTCAAACCCCAAGGGTCACCACCCCCTGGGGGTTACCACTTTCTTAGTTTCAGGGGGAAACCTGGCTCAAACCACTACATCTTCTTTTTCAAAGCATCTGGCTTACTGAGAAAGAAGGTGAAGCAAGATGTGACTTGTACTGCCTTCATACTGAGTCTAAGAGTACTCTGCAAGGCACTATTTATGGTAACATAATTAAACTTTTCCTAAATATAATGAGTTAGAAAACAGTTATTCCCTGAGTGACTGTCATGTTTTGATGTCAAACTGGAAAGGCTTGAGGCGCTTTTGCTGATCTCTCACAGACCTTGATATTACCATTAGAGATTTCAGTCACTGATCAGAAAACTCTTGAAAGGCAGTCAAGTGAGCAGAAAGGTAAACATTCTTTTGTGCTACTTCACTGGTGGTGTTATAAGGAATTAGGGGAAATAACAGTGGTGCTTTTTTTGAGGCTACACAAGCCCAGCTGTAAGATGTGCTTCTTTTTAAAGAAATGAAAACACTGTAGAGTCACAGGGAGAGCAGCAATGAGAATATGTTTGGACAATGCTGCCTAAAGCACAAAAAGCATTGTGCAGGGAACAGTGATGATTCCCTAAGTCTTCTGCAGGGAGGGACAGTAAGAAAGAACACATTCTTAAGGAATGAATTATATTTTATAGAAGGAGACACTTTCTAACTCTGGGTGTTTTTGGCTTGATGTAGTTGGGTAGGTCAGACAATCTACTTTCTGAAGCAGTCTGATAGTGTGGATTTTCCAGAGAAAACCAGGTAATTCTTCAAGCTGTCTGTTCCTTTCTCTGCCCAATTCTCAGTCTCCTTATGAAATTCCCATTAGTATAACAGTTATTCCTGTAAGCCTACCACTTCTTTCAATTTCTTTTCAATTCTACTTTGCCTTCCGCACATCACTCACCATATAAAAAGAATAAGAAGAATGGTACTTCATAATTATTTCAAAATTAACTTCTTTTGCCTAGAAAAGAATTCTGAAGTCAAAAGCATTTACAAGAAATACAGTACATTATTTGACAATGTAATTTCAAGGGAACCCTCTCTATAAAATTATTTGGGATTCTTCTTTAGAAGATTCTTCTTTAGCTTGTTTACCATATTGTTTATGTGGTTGTCCTGGTTTCAGCCAGGATAGAGTTAAACTTCTGCCTGGTAACTGGTGTAGCACTGTGTTTGGGAGCTAGTATGAGAATAACATTGCTAACACAGTGATGTTTTGGTTGTTGCTGAGCAGTGCTTACATTAAGTCAGGAGCTTTTCAGCTTCTACTGACTTGCCAACAAGGAGCCTAGAGGTGCACAAGAAGCTGTGAGGGATCACAGCCAGGACAGCTGATCCCAACTGGCCAAAGGGATATTCCATACCATATGACGTAATGCTGAACACTAAAATTGTGAGGGGAATTGGCCAGGGGTGGCAACTCACTGCTCAGAAATGGACATTGGTCAGCAGGTAGAGAGCAATCATATTACACATCACTTCTTTTGTTTTGTTTTATTTTATTTTTTAATCTTTATTATTATTTTTCCTTTCTTTTTCTGTCCTGCTAAACTTTATCTCAATGCATGAGTTTTACCTTTTTTTTTCCCAGTTCTCCCCCTGTGAGCAGACATCTGTGTGATGCTTAGCTCCTTGCCAGGTTAAACCACAACTTTTACTAATACTTTTGTATCATACTCCCTTCAGCCCTGTCAGAACTAGGAGTTCTGGACTAAAATACCAAGCTATTCTTTGTCAATATTTGTACCTGAAGAACTACCTATTCCTGATGTCTTTTCCAAAGTATTTTTGCGTTGTAATATGTAATGCTTTGAACTACATTGTAAAATATAAACCACATTATTCATTCCTTATTTGCATTTGCAGATTCCATGACCACCTGTGGTGCCCATCTCCCCTCAAAATTACATGAAGCTTAATAGTGGCAGGCCACCATCCCATTTGATGATAAAGATGTGTGCTGAGACATGAAATTGAGCATCTTCTGAATGTTCAATACTGTTTGAAAGGGCAGTAGCAGAAGGCAATTAAGAAAAAAGCAAAGCTACATGAAAAGTTACAGAAAACTGGTCTTATAACATTAGTAATTGCTTCTCATGCTGGAAAAAATGTATCCACAGAGATGACACACAATTTATTGTTCTAAAAGTTTACGGAAAATTGCCTAGAGTCAAAGAGAAATGTACCTGTGAATTCCTGTGGGAAATAAAACCTATGATTATTAAAAGGTAAAAAAAAAGGCCTATGTGACTTATTGAAGTAGTCTTTAAGCACTATTCTGTTAATAATTTTTTCCATCTGGAATTTGACTATTGTCTCATCAGAATAGTAATGGCAGTCCACCTCACACAATCTTGACAAGATCTGACTTCATACAAAGCACTTTAAAGTGAAGAGGCAATTACAAAAGTCAGTGAAATCCAGAAAATATGTATTGTTTACTTGATGAGAAAGTCAAGAACTAACTGATTTTTTTTTAAGATAAAAAAGATAACTTATTTCACTTGTCCATCCTGCTTACTTTTTAGCTATAGCTGATTTAGGGAAGATTGTGTTTCTGCTTGATCAGTTGAATTTGGGATAAATGGTAGACTGGTCTCTGGACCTCAAGCCAATATTTTCATTTAGCTTTAAATAACTACTTACAGCCAGGCTCTGCACAGTTCACACAACCTTTCCGCTAAATGGATTTCCATTCATTAAGGAACCCCACTAAAATCAGTGAGAACACCTAATATGAGAACAGTATCAAAGAAGGACAAAATCTGCCCTTTACTGTATATCGATATTCAGTGTCACAGTGCCTCTCTTGTTGACCTTTCTCCAACAAAAGGGACAGAAAAGCAGAATTACTAAAAAGCAAGTTAAAGTTTTAACCCAAAGCAAAATGAAATGTTTTTTTTAGGTAAATGATCTGCTCTTTTGTAAACCTGAAATAACTTAAAACTTGATATGCTCTGGGGCATGTAAAATAAAAGAGTAATCCTCAAATACAGAAGCAGAGAACATAGCAAAATTATACCTAGAAGAGCTTGTTTGTTAGCTGGTTTAAAAGGCAAATAGACATCATCTCTTGTGTGTTATTTTTGTATCCAGGTGCACAGAAGAAAGAAAAGGAATCAAAAGGAAAATGGCACTCCAGGCTGCCAGTCATGCAAATATTTCTATAGCCAATCTCCTCCTCTTCAATAAGCTGTTTTCCTGTCAGATATCTCTCCTGTAAGCACAGAAGTTCCTCTCTTGTTTTTCTCTCAGTACCTCTTAGTAGCAGGAGTTGACTGACTCTAAAAGCAATTGTTTTATGTCTTGTAAGCCTTTATTAGTATTTCTTTTTATACTTTAAGCCTTGCATACAAATGAGTATTTTCCTCTTCACCTGCTGCTTTACCCATCTTAAATGTGTGCAACTGGAAGTGACAGGGTAGTGACTGAGTTGGAAATGGAAAGTTGAGTGAGTGAGTGAGTGAGTGAGTGAGCAAATGAAATAAACTCTTGCGTCTCTCACTCTCCCTTCTCTGAGGAACTGTTGCAGTGACACGAGCACAGACAAGCAAGACGACTGTGATAGAGAAGGTCACAACCTGCAGTCAGTCATCACATCCTGGGAGCAAGAAGAACCCTTCAGGGACAGCCTTGCTGATCCCAACAGCTGAAAGAGAAGGTGCCAAAACGGGACCCCGTGAGTTGTTAAAGAGACACACAACAGGTAAGCTGAGAAAGTGCTTTATGCTTAGGGAAGCAGAGTTAGATGCCAGTTAGAAGCATTTAACAGCTGGCATAATTTTTTGAGGCAAAAGCTTCAAACAAGAGAGAATCAGATTGTATAATATTCACCCATTTCTTTCTTAATCTTTTTTTAATACTGATAATCAATTTTTCTTTAAGCTTCTCCTGATACTTAGATAGCTGATGGTCATTTAATTTGAGCATGTTTTCATTGGGAATGAAAGTCTTTCCTTTGCCAAATATGTTTCTCTTTTATGTTGAGGTGAGCAAGGACTGTGGGGTGCTATTCAGTGCAAAAAAAACCACTGGTCTGAGCTTTACGAGATCACCTGCACCCGACAAACCTTAGATATTGCTTAACTTTCAAATAATGAACACAGTGCCTTTAAAATTATAGCTGTACTTGGAAATAGTGTCACACCTGAATTCACAGTTTAATTTGGTGAAACACAAGTGGCAGATTGGAAATGTTGTCCTTTATTTTGTGTTCCTTCATATGACTTAATTTTACTCAAAAGAGCAACCAAAGTAACTTTGAAAGCTTCTCTGCTCCATCCCCCCCCCCCAATTTTGCTTGTGAAGAGCAAGATGAAATTGAAAAGAGCAATGTACATTTTCTTGGTAGTGGTGTTTGGGCAGTGAATGTTGTTTGGTTTAAATTCAAAATCAGATGAGATTGCCATAACTGGATTACTTACTGACTTCAGTGTCGATGCCTTTCCTTCCACTTTTACTGTAAAAACTTTATTGGTCTTATCTCTTTTCCAACACATTAGAATATACTGCAACACTATTATCTAAATCTTGGATATGCACTCCCTTTTGTAAACTCAGCACAAGCTTATCACGGCCAAATTTCATTTGATTCTGTTGCCACTTTTCTATGGCCTGTTCTAATTCACAGGTCTTACACAGAGGTACAAGATTTTCTATAGCCTCAGGATTTGAACAAGATCAAAGCTTTAAGATTATATTTGTCGTTGTTAGTCTGCTGAGAATGCATCTTAAGATATTTAATGTGTGAGAGTGATTACATGTCCTGATTGCATATCCCAGTACTCACCCACAGAAATACATTAATGTCTTTTGCTTTTTTATTGGCATAGTCCGGTGTTATGCAAACCACAGCATACTGCTTATCAAGAATACTGTTGGTAATAACCTTGCGTTGAGGGTGATTGTTATATAAATACCTCTGTGAAAAGTTAAGTGGTCATTCTTATTTGGGGAAAGGAAAACTTCTGCAAAATTCCTATTTTCTCAAGTGTTACTACCACTGTAACATATACCATTTTTGCAAGCAGCCTTGAAAATACTGAAATACAGCCAGAGATGCAAGAGGTAAAAGTATTGAAACAGTTGGTTACTTTGTCCATGTCATAAATTTGCAACTTTAATCCACAAATATATTTTTTACAGTTTTCTCTGCCACCAAGTAAATTTTTACCACTTATGCACCTTGGAAAGATGTGCAGGCATTTGTGCCTTAATCTTAGAGCACAACACAAGTGCCAAAACAAACATCCTGAAATTATGTGACATTTGGAATAACTTGCTTTGTATCTGCTCGCAGGAAAATGTGAAAAATTATTAGACAATCAACATGGTCATCAACCATTTGCAGCTGAGTGCCACAGTAGATTCATGTTCTGTCCTTGTGGATAGCTCATACCGATCAAAAAAGCCAAGAAATACTTCTAGACTGGTACACCTGTCCATGACAATGCGATTTTTACTAGTTCTTTTGGAAGCCCTGTGTGTATCTATATATACAGATGGTGATTCAGGTATTTTGTGGGGGTTGTTGTCAGTGTATTGAATCAGAACAGAGACAATTTACATGGCTAATGGCTAAAGAAGACAAAGTAGTTTGGGGGGTTTTTTCCAATATAAATGTGACATTTTTTCCAAAACGCAGTATAAATATGAGATTTCTCCACAAAAACACTTGCTCTAAATATATTGGTGAAATTCTATAATAGTTACTTTAAATATACCATAAACATAGATATATACTTTGACTGTCGTTAGTTTTCTGTCTCTTCTGATTCAGATTGAAACTGCTTTTCAACTGTACATCAGAGAAGTTAAAAATTTTTTTGTCTTAACTCAGAGATGATTATTTGGTAATAGTTTAGAAGGCATGTTAAAATTGTAATAGAAAGGAAAAAAAAAGAATTCCCTTACTCTCTTGTGTAAGGTTTGTCTTCTACAACAGCTAGGTCTTTAGAGCAAGCTGCAGATGATAAATCTGAGTATAAAAATAATGCAACATTATACTGACATAACTTGACACTCTGCAGATGCTATTTGCATGAAATGTTTCTGATGTGGCTAGTGCCAAAGTACTTACTGAAATAACTGTAAGGTCTTGTAAGCCCCAGCTATAGCATGCCAGTGCAATGCTTCCTTTGAAGTTTGTTGGGCTCCCTGGGAACAGGGATTAGTCACAGCCTCAGTGCTCTTGTTGGCTTCTTGCTGTACCTTGTTGATATTTCCTGTGAAAGTCTGTATGTAGTGGGTTGCCCTCCTGCAGCTCTACAGAGAGGGAGGTTGGAGAGCTGGCTAACAATAACATATACTGGACTGGGAAGCCAGAGAGGCAGTTTTAGTTCTTGGTTTTGCTACTGTGAATTGCTGTGTAACCTTTGGTACGTCACTGTGGTGGGTTGCTTTTGGTGTGCAGCTGCTCTCACTGCCCCACCACAGCAGGGGAGAACACAGGATGAGAAAGCTCGTTAGTCAAGGTGGGGACAAGGAGATCACTTAACAACTGGTGTCTCTAGCCAAATGTTTTCAACGTGCAGAATATTAAAATTAGAATAGGGTGGTGAGAAATGAGAAACAGAGGCAAAAATTAAAACCGTATCTTCCCTTAACTCGTTTACCAGGGTCAGCTTCACTCCTCTCTTTTCCCCATGAGCCATTGCAGGGGGACGGAGGAGTGTTGCTGCCTGTACATAAAAACTGCTCTCTGCCACTGCTTTTTTCTCACACCTTTCCCCTGCTCTAGCATGTGTTTTTTTCATAGAATACAGTCCTTCATGAACTGCTACAGCATGGGTTCGTCTCCATGGCATGAAGAGTGGACATCTGCCCTGACATAGGGCACCTCCTCCTGCCTCTCCACCCCAGACCTCAGTGTCAATGATCCTGTTTTACATGCCTTTTTGTTTTCCTCTCACCTTCTCTCTTCTAGTGTTTTTGCCCTTTTTTAAATATCCCAACTGCATATTTTGGACACCTGCACCTGACACAGTCATGTATCTGCTTTTGCTTTGCTTCATTCTTCCTCACTCATTTATGATTCCATTCTTTTCTAAAATGTATGTAAAGCACAGGCAGCCCCAGGTCAGTGTTGTTTTATTCTATAACTGATGCAATTGAAATTGAAGGGCAGTATTTAATTAATTTATTTATTTTATTAATTTTATTGAGAGACACATGTACTTCCATCTCTCCAAATGGAAATCTTCTAATTTTGGAGAAAAGTTGTTGAAAATTATAAAGTCTCCTTCTGTTAGAAATGACTCATATATGGTGATTTTTAAAAGCAATGCTGAATGTGCTGCACAATGTTATTGGTCAGACGTACTCGCAGCTACAACTTGCCTTTACCAGAGCAAATGGAAATGGTATTTTGGTTCCTTTTTTCCCTGTTTTAATAACTACCTAAAATGCTACTCATCTTAAAGTAACATCCAAGTGGGATTCAGTGTTTTGGTCTGCTGCACTCTAGCTGAGCAACCCGCAAGAAATCGCTTGAGGTCATGGCAAATGTCTTTTGGCTTTGGCAGTGTGGGAATATGTTTGTGTGTGAGCATAGTCCTGTTCACTCTCTTGCATCCCCGTGTTTTGGCTGGGAGCAGCATTGGTCTGTGGGCATCACCTCGTGTTACCTCCAATGGAGGGCATTGACTGGGAACCAAATTTAAGCCTAAATGCCTCAAGCTGCAAAAGTAATTTAGCGTAGAAAATATTAACACATATAGTATTATGGCCAAGGGTACAACACTGCTGGTCATTCCCTAGACACACTGTGAGTGTCTGTGACCAACCTGTAGGTATCTAATGTGAGTGTCTGGTGTAGCAGACTCCTAATCAGAATATAACTTGTTTTTAAAACTTGCAACTTCTAGGAAGTATTAGGGACATTGAAATCGTGTTGCTGCTGGAATTTAACTTATAGATAGGACATAAAGGTCCTTAAAACTAAAACATTCTGAGACAATAGAAGTATTCAAATACCATGAATTCACTCTGAATTGTTAAAATTCATCCAAAATTTGTAAATTAATATTTATTACAGCAACAGCAACAACTTAGGCTTTTCTCCCTGTGGGGAGATAAGGACTTTTCCCAATAGGGTAGAGGTGAGATGGAAACTAATGCACTTCCTTCTACTGCAATTCTTGGCAGTGTTTTACTGCCTTGAAAATGTGGTAACTGGCATCAAAATGATGTGTTGGCTCACTTCTGGGGGTAAATGACTATTAAGTGATACAGCTGATGAAAATTAAAATTATGGTGGAGTAAACACCTGTCACTTAAACATACTTTTAACATTATTTACACTAAAGGATATTTCACTTTCACCAGAGACGTTCTCACTGCTGCTGGCTCAGAAAAATGCAAAAACAAAAATTCTCTAGCAAGGAAATTTCATTACTGTGTAAACAGGCAGTCTTAAGAGGAGTGCCAGGCCTCCAGGCATCGAATTTCAGATCTTTATGATCTCAATGTCAAAACTTTCATTGACATCAAGGAATCTGAGGTGCCCTTGTTGAAACCTACTGACTTTACTACAGATCTCTCTTTGGAGGAATTATTCCCTGTGCTTCTTGTCCACGGAGTGATCTTCTTGTTCTGCTTATTTCTGGTTTACCAGCTTTCACATCTGTCTGGTGAATTTCAAACCTCTTTCCATGTGCCTCCTTTGTTCTGTCTCGATCAGTTACTTATTACTTTTCCAGGTCTCCTTTTGACAAAACATTCTGCTTCTATTGTAACCATGACTTTCTCTAATTTTTGCCATCCTCAGCAATGGCATGGGTATGTGAAAAACTTTCTCGTGGGCTCAGGGTGTTATTTTATCTAGTGTGTTGGCTGAATGCATTGTCAGATTTGGCAGAAAAGTTGAAAATGCCTATGATATTTAATGTTGGGATGTAGGTGAGATGACGTTGGAAGTGAAACGATCTGAAGAAAATGTAGGGGAAAGTAAGAAACTTCACTGAGACACTTGGCAGATCTTTTGACTTTAGGTCTTGGCATGTAGGGGGCACCACTGCCTCAGATAACAAACCTCAGCTCTGATATAATATCTATATTATTTTACAAAACGGTCTTTGAAAGAAACCCAGAAAATAAATTTATCGTCACGCTGAGGGACATTGCATAAAGCAATCATTAGTGTGGCTGACAAGTGCTTTTCAGAAAGTTGTATCAATAGCAATTTTCTGGACTCTCTCTGTCTCTCTCTACATAGAGAGTATTTTCAATATCAGTTTTTAGACATTCATCTGAGCAGTATGTTGTTGGTTTCAATAAGTACTCTGCAGCAGCTTCCAGAACTACAGCACTGTATGCCCAGTATTTCTCATAATACTTAAACTTATTTCATAAAACTCTCAGTTGCAGAAAAGGAGGAAAGACAACATCTGTCCCTCTGTCCTTAGTCTTACAAATTTTTCTTTGAGAGAATGTCATTTGGGAGCCAGGTCTCTAAGAGGTCATTTCTGAATGGTTAAACTAAAGTTAAGTCTGAAATTATTTTTTATAGTATTCTTAATGATACATCTGAATATAACTGGGAAGATTTATCTACTCCCTAGAGCTGTGTTCTTCAAACATCTGGTGTCAAAATAGAAATAAAGTGTTTATCTCTACACGTTTTGTTAATGTGGCTACTCAGGAGTCTTCTCTGGATGGAGAAAGGATTGTCTCTGTGGCAGCCCTAAATGGCAGCCCTGAACAGTGTGAGCCTATCATAGTAGAATCTGAGGGCTCCCTGGAACCAAAACCACTTGTTATTCTTCTGGACTTGTACTGACAGATAAGATGAAGTTTCCATTGAATTTTGTTTTGCAACCTATCTTCCTGATTTATTGCCAAGTATAAATGATGAATATGGTCCCAGTCTGTGAGCTGGCTTTGATTAAATGGATTATGTCATTAGCAGAACCTAGTGTTGATTAGAATCTCTCTGATTTGCTGAAGTCTGAAGAGGCATCTTTTCCCCATTCCCAGCACTTTTCGTATTCTTCCTTTTGCAATGACTGGGTATGTTTGTCAGTAAGACACTTTCTGTTAAAGTGTTTGCTGTCTAAATAAGAAGTCTGATAGACATTTATACAAATGAGTTTACTTCATTCATGTAGTGGGGTTTTTTGCTTGGTTTTCATTATTTAGTTGGTTTTTTATGGGTTTTTGTTGGTTTTGGTTGGTGAGTTGGTTAGTTTGGTTTGGTTTTGTTTTGTTTTTTGTTTAACAACAGTTTCTTTCTTGAAAAAAGAGACAGATGTCCTTGAGGCCATTAAAATAACAGAAACTGGTATTTCAGGATGAAACACAGGTCATTTTCATGGCTGGACTTTACCAAAACAAAGATGATAGAATGTACAAGACGATCTTAAGTGTATTTTGCTCAGGGGCCTCTGTTCTGCTGTGTCAAATCTCGCAGTCTTTCATTTTTGGTTACTTATTGATGATTCAGCTGCACCATGTGTCCTGATTAACAGCACAGGGAGCTATTTCCTATGCAGCACCGGTCAAGCTGAATGCCTGACACCGCAGAAGAAAAGCCTGTGATAAAGGCTTGGTGGCAAGCAATAAAAGATATACTAAAAAGGAATCAACTAGAGGGAAGCAAAAGTGTGTGGAAAGTTATGCTACTTGAGGATGACAGGGAAGTTTCTGACTTCATCAGTTTGTGACTCTGGACAGGACACTGTTGGGTCCTGCATATCTCAGGGGAACTGTACTCCCATGTCCAGAGCAGGACATTTTTAATTTTGCAACAAGGGTGAAAAAGCATGATCCTCTTATTTGTCTCTGCATTTCAAACAAGAAAATAGTGTAGGCTTTCCTTTTTGTGAAACATTTTTCAGCTCTTTGATTACAACTGGAAGTTGTGAATTATCAAACACCTACATCTATCTTTGTAAGCCTTCACCATCAACAGATACACACATTTCTGCCTGCATGCACAGCACTAGAAGTGTTTTTAAGTAAAAATTAGTATCTTACTATATTAAGAATGATAACCTTGTAATCTTCTGTATATACGTGCTGATAAAATACCATGATTTTGGTTGCCAATCTTCCACAAAAACTAGAGAAGCTTTTAACATAAGCATCCACTGTTGTATTGCTAACCCACAGCATATCTCTATCTGGGGAGCTTAGGAGAAAGTAAGAGTGAAAGAGATATACTGGGCCACATAGTCTGATTTGCTGCATTCACAGACAGGTATTTCTGTAATGCCTTTAAAAATATGATCAAGCTCCACCTCTGAACTGGCTAGAAATAATGATTACAGCAAGCACTGCGATGCTTTCAACTCCTGTTTCCATTTTGAGTTACAAGTCTTTTTCTTATTTACAGCCTAAATATATTCACAGCCAATTTATCCCATCCTTCCTCCCTCTCCCCTTGTGGTTTGGGCAAAACAGTAGTCTGAGTTGTTCAACAGTAATGATAATTTCTTGTAACCTTTCCATCCTTCGGTGTTACTGCTACCTGTGTAGCTGCAAGGACAACTTTTCCTCTGCAAGGAAGCTCTGTTAAGGAGCTGGTTTTTAAAATTTCTGAGTACATTCAAGAGGAACAGAAAACTGCTTAAAGTCAAGGAAAACATTCTCAGTGCTATAGTTATGCCATCAGAGTTGCACTTTTTTGCTGTCACGTTATGTTTCAGCTGTATCTATGCTCATAAGTAGTGTGACCTGTTAGAAGCTGACAAGGTTAGCACTACGGTACTGGTGTTGGCACTTTGACATTTTTTGGAGGTGGGGGTGGAGTTGTTTCAAGGAAGTGCTAGTCTGATCTTCTGACCTGAATGCCCACTAGTGGTTGGAGTGCACTAGTTAAGTTTGTGGAAAGCATTTAACTTCCCAGTGTTGTCCAGAAGGAATATAACTGTTATGGTCTGAGCTTGCTCTGTGGCATGTGAAGGCAACTGTGAAATTCTCTTCAAAAGCACACTCCCCATCTGGCCTGCAATGTTCTCATTGTGTTCTCATTCCTTCTTACTATGGAATACTGAGTTCCAAGACTGGAACTCCTCTGCTGCAGGCTTGAGGTGATGGCTCCGTACTTCTGCAAGTCAAACCTCCAGGCATATAAGGTTTAAATGCCATAAGTTTGGGGACATGATAGTATTTCTTTCAGCATAAAATGAAACTGTGAAATTGTGTCTTGCTGGTTGCTCCCTCAACAGCAAGTTTGTACTTGATATTTTTAATGGGACTATTGATAACTTTGTCTCTCTTTGGATTTTCCCTTTTTCATTCTGTTTTTGGTTGGGGGGTTTTTGTGTGGTATTTTTTTTCACCCCCTCAGACTGTGTTGTAACCTACTAAGTTTATAAGTAGAGGCAAATTGAAATAGCACCACCAGAGAGTGCAGCAATGATCTCATTAAAAAGTCAGCATTTGCTAATACAGAAAAACAGATGTTGAAAATGTTTTTAGGTGGAAATACTTAACAAGTCGAGTTCATTATAATGATCACTTACATGCCTATTAAGGCTGCATTTCTTTTTGAGAATCAGTTTACTGTAGAAATGCTGAATGAAGATGTCATTTGTTTTCTGATATGTCATTTAGAAGTGAACTAAGGTGCCATTATCTGCCATGCAAACAGAAAAACAAAGGGCTTATAAGTCCTGACTCTTTTTGGTACCATAATTTAAACCACCTTTTGATACCACAGTTTAACCATCTACTAAGATGCCATTATTTGCCACAGAAAAAGAAAAATGAAGGGCTTGTAAGTCCTGACATTTTTTTCACACTACAATTAGCATTGCTGCAGATTAACTGTCTAATGTCTATTTTATGTTTTGTATTGGTCATCCTGTTTTGGATAAATGAAAAAAAATCAGTTAAAAAGGGGACAAATAACCACCTTATGAAGGTTAATGAAGACTTACTGTATTTCAAGTGTTTGCAAAAAGAAGGAAAGATTTTGGCTTCATGTTGCACTGCAGATTTCAAGGCACTTGAAAGCTTTTAGGTGAGGATGATAAGCTGTAATATTCAGGTAGTTGGTTCAAGGGATTGCTCTTAACCACCAGTCTGCAGTGAGCAGAATGGGTGATGAAATAACTTTAAAACCGACAGAGAATTTCTTATTAGGGTTATTAAAAGTTAAGAAACTCCCTTAAGCTGGTTGTGGTTTCCGTGAAAGACAGACATAAGTCTTCAAGCGTCTGACTGTGGTCATCAAATCTAGCAAGGCCTTTTAATTTGACTGTATATCAGTGTATACATTCATATAGGCTGAACTGCACTGTATTTATCATGCCCCAAGCTGTACATATGAGCTGAGAACTTTGTGGGACCGAGTTTTAATGGAGCATGGGAGAAGTATTGCAAGTGGTCAAGGCTACCAGGAAAAGGCAGTGAAATAAGAGCTGGAATGAAAGACCAGGAAAAAAACCAGGATTGCAGAGAAGAAATTACATTTGATACATCCTTGGAATAGAAGGTCTTTTGAGATAACATGGAAGGATTGGAAGTACCAAGGGAGAGGAGAGCAAAAGGGTTGGAGAGCGAAAGAATGTGGAATGAGATGCAAAGTCCTGGCTCTTACCTCTTTGACTCCTCAAACAGTGTAATCTGTGTAGGAAAGAAATATGCTGTTGTATGAATTAAATCTATCAGTAAGGAGTTATAGAATCACAGAACGATTTGACCTTTAAAGGTCATGTCATCAAACTTCCTGCCATAGGCAGGGACACCCTTCACTAGACCAGGTTACTCAATGCCTTATTCAACCTCACCTTGAACACTTCCAGGGATGCGACATCCACAGCTTCTCTGAGTAATCTGTTCCAGTGCTTCACCATCCTCATCATAAAAAACATATTCATATATCCAATCTAAATTTACTCTCTTTTAGTTGAAACCATTACCCCTTGTCCTGTCTCTACAGGCCTTGGTAAAACGTCTCTTTCCACCTGTCCTTTAAGCCCTCTTGAAAGGCAGCAATATAAGGTTTCCCCAGAGCCTTGTCTTCTCCAGGATGAACAGCTCCAACACTCTCAGCCTGTCAAGTGTGTTTCAGCCCTCTGATCATTTTTGTGGCTCTCCTCTGGACCTGACCCAACAGGTCCAGGGCTTTCCTGTGCTGAGGACCCCAGAACTGGACAGTTTTCCATGCAGAGGTCTCACTGGAGGAAAGTAGAGGGTCAGAATCCCCTCCTTTGACCTGCTGGCCACTCTTCTGATAAAGCCCAGGATATGTTTGGCTTTCGGGGACATGAGTACATGTTGCCTGCTCATGTCCAGTTTTTCATCCCAAGTCCTTCCCTGATCTCAATCCATCCATCTCCCAGGTTGCATTGACACTGAGGATTGCCTGGACACAGGTGAAGGACCTTGCACTTGGTCTAATGAAAGTGGAATACCGTCATAATAAAATGTTTTATGTAGAATTATTCTTTCTCAGTTTTAATGTATACTTTCTCATTATTTGATTCCTTATAGAAAATAAAGAAACAGATTGCTTGAGAGTTTAAGGGGAAAAGGGATCATCTTATCAAAGACAACCTTCTTAAGGCAGATAAAGTATTTCTGTATATTTATAAATGATCCTCTGAAAATACATTTCTGAAATAGATTACAAGAAAAATATTTGCTGTAATTAAAAAAAAAAGTAACTCTGAAAAAAATGGAAAAAGGGGTCAGTATTTAATGCAGAGAACTATTTTGCAAAGATGGGATTTGATTTTGGTAGAAGCAAAGACATTTCAGACCTTGGAGCAGTAGTTTGGCTGGGTGTTCAAATATGAATTTCTAAATGATAGTGAATAAAATACTTTCTATAATGTTGTACTTGCCAAAATCCTCACTTGCATCAGGAAGTCCAGGATTTTAGTTGCTGTGTTTAATTTTGTACTGATGTTTAGGCAGCTACAAATAAGCAAAGAAATAACTTCTGACATTCCTTCTATTTTCCTCCTTCAGAATGCACTTTTATAGGTTAGCACCATTGCAGTTTTGCAGGAAGATGAAGTTATCCATCAATAGTTCAAATCTTTTAAATAGATGCCCTCTTGATATCAAGGGTGAGGCAAGATTTTCCTTGTGGGAAAGAGATGACCAGAACCTTCAGTTATCATTGTGCCTGAGTGAGTGGAACAAAGCAAGGTGAACTTATAGAAAATAAAATAAAATTTCTCTAACGGAAATGCTGTGAAAGCATCTGTCATAGCACAGCAGAAGAAAGCAAGTAAAAAATTTCAGGTAAAGCTTTTTCTTTATCCAAAATGGGTTTATTTGTTTTATTGTGTTAAAGAATAGCCTCTATAATTCACTCAATAGGAATAATAGAAATTCTTTGATAGCTAGCTGGATAGAAATGCTTTTCTTTCTAATTAAGTAAACATACTTGGTATAGAGGATAAATAACTTAAATATACAGGAAGACAGTCTTAAGAATATAAGAAGATAGTTTTAGGTGACTGAAGAAGTGACATAGTGACATATAGACATGAAATACAGTTCACTTCTTAAATTAACACAAACTAAACTCACCACCTTGAAATTTTCACAGACTCAGAAGTTCAATGTGGATAAAAGCCAGTCAGTACTCATTTTTTCAAATATAGAATTACTATTTAATCACAATTTGGTTTAGAAATGTTTGTTTAAGCTGTTGTAGTACTTTGCAAGGTATTTGAAATGATTTGAAATTTTGAGTTATTTGAAATGTCAGGTACATGTAGTACCTATTCAAAATGTCTGAATTTTTGTAGATTCTTGTCACTGTGGGTTTATTTTTGTTGTTGTTTTCTTCCTTTTATGATTACTGTGGATGACATACAGGGAATTGGGGAATTTCTGCACTACTTCTATTTTACTTTCTGTAACCAGTGACTAACAGCTAGCATCTTCCTCTGGGTAAGAAACAGAAGAAGACCCTTTAGCATGTGAAACAGTGGGTTACATACTCCTTTTGACCAAAGAAACCTCAAGGTGCACACGTGATATGTACCAGGACTCCCTCACTTTAAGATGAAAATTAATCTGTTTCATCTGCTTCCTACAGATTCAAATTGCAGCATTCAGCACTGGAAGTACACAATACAGTAATCTGGGTAAGAAGCTAAGGATTTTTTAGAAGGCGATGGCTGTAAATGTTCACCATCTCCCTAATATATCTGTTGTGCATCTAGATCACAGTGGATTTCATTGAGGAATTTCCTAGCTGTAGAGTTTTGCAATAACATGGTTTTAGAGTGACTGTTTAAGCAGATAAATAGAAATTGATGAGAAGGTATTTCTGTGCAATTCTCTGTCACTAAGAACCACATGTCTGTTGTGGACCAAACCTGCTCTACTATAAAGGCAAAAGGCTGGTTTCTTCTCTCTCCACTTTCCTCCTCCACTGTCCCCATATCACCCAAACTAGTCCCCTTCCCATACTGTCAGATCTCCCTGTAAGGCTGCGATCCAGCTCTGAGGGAGCTTCACTTCACAGTGTCTGGTCCAGGGGCCATGATCTGGGAGCCTGGTGTGCAGCTGACTCAACTGGACCTCTGCTCTCAATAGCTGTTACAATGCTCCCAAACCAAACTATTTCTCTCTCTGCTATTACTCCCATTAGACTTGGCAAAATGAACTATCTGGGGTCTGTGTATCATATATAGGCTCTTCTCTCCCTCCTTCTGAAGGTTCTAAGTGGGAAAACTAGTTTCAGTTTCAGTGCCTCTGCAAAGCCCACGCATGCCGACTCCCAGTATTGCAAATCCTTCAGCTTGCTATCCACTCTGCAGGCACGTAAAGGGTGCAAACCCAGAAGGTGTGGTAGAAGGACAACTCTGTTAACACGTGCTCCTTAGGTTATTAAAAAGATCCTCTCCTCCTGCTGTGTATATATTTCTCAGATAAAATACCTCTGAAGTAGGCTGCAAGGGCTGATGTGGATGAAAGGGATGTTGCATGTCTTGACATCACCGTGAACGAGTTGTTGCTCTCCATCAGAGTTATCGTAAGGCCAAGAGGGTGTTTGTGACAATTAGATGCACAGAGGGCATGTGATACAGCAGAGCACCTGGGCACCCTGGCTGGGGCAGTGTTATGGCCCTGGATGGCAATGCGCCGCATTCAGCACCCCAGGGATCCCCCACTGCTGCCAGCAACACTCCAGCCTGTACCAAGTCCTAATGTCACTGCCCAGTCTTACCCAGATTTGATTTTGTTTCAGTGCAATTAGAGAATTGCATTGGTGCAATTGGAAGAACAACTTAAAATTGCCTAGGCAAACATCAAAAATGTGCATAATCCCAAACACAGAAATAACATGCGTGACTGAGCAATGCATATAAACACAATGCCAAACATATAAAATGTTCAATAAACTAGAAATTGACACTGCCTTTTTGCTATTAGGATTTCTTCTCTTGCTATCATTGTAAGACACTTTAATAACAAAAATTGGTCACACTGGTAACATTTTATATGAAAAGGGATAATATTGCAAAGTCTGACAGTGATCTGTAAAGAGAAGAGTTTCTTACAAACCCTTTCTTCCTTCTTTACCCCACTGAATCTGCTTTATTTTATTCTTATCTGAAACCCTAAAGTGCAAGCGTAATCTAGAATCTCCAAAAATTTTTACTTTAGAAACCTTGCTTTAAATTTTTACAAATCAAAATCCAGGGAAAAAATTTAAAAATTAGGGTTTTTACTGTTTACTGAAGTCATAACTACTGTATCACCTACATATTCTTTCAAAGTCATTAATTTTTCATGAATATACCAAGTAAATTGCCAATCTTAGCATCTGCTGGTATACTTGAAAGTGAAGTAAGGGAAGACAAGATCTGTTGGACATGCCATGGCAATAAAAATTTATTTTAGAAGCTTGTATGCATCAGCATTTCAATAACCATTTCCATGATCCACCATTGCATTCCATAAATCCACTGTTATCACTGATAATCTTTTATTAGGCAATTTCCATTTCAAAGAGTTGGTGTTAAATTTTCATCTCCGTCTTATTCCACCCCTGTATCCTTCACAGAAAACAGTTAAAGGACATTTATTTTGAAACAAAAGATGAAATCAACCAGTGCTATCTTGTGTAACACATTTCCATACATAAGTAGTCAGATGGACAAAAATTTACTCTGCATAATTCTTAAAAGACATAGTTTCATCTTTTTAAAAAATGACTTTATTTTCGTATGTTCAGAGTTCTGGAAGCAACTGAATGTTTTGCTGCAATATGTTACATAATGCGCCAAAGAACGTCCAATCTTTGCAGGCATCTCTGCTTGTGGGACAGATTTTGGTCTCATTTATTTTTACACTAGTGCATTCTGCTTTTCTCTGTGGAGTTTTCATCGGCTTAAATTTTGTGCCACGTGCCAGAAGTAAACCCTAAAACCTCCACAGAACCTCACGATATCCTATAGTGATACCTTTTTTCACAAGGAAAGCTGTGTTTAAAAAAAGGATGTATGTGCTCAGCTTTCTAGAAGATATTCAGAGGTTCTCTGCTCAGTTTCACCTTAGTCTGCAGGCTCTGAAACTTTTATCAGTCTTCAGCCACCAAATTTCTGTGCAGACAACATTCAGCAGTGTGGATCCCTCCTTTGCTTAAACATCTTTGGGCGCTTCTTGCATCAATCTCCTCAAAAATAATCTTTTCTCATCAAGCAGCTTGGTGCAAATAATCTTTCTTTTATCCATGAAGTGATTTGACCCCACACCTCCTACCACTTTGCTTTACCTCCTAAATTACAGTGTACTGTCTGGTAGAACTGTTATAGTCATTCCTGTGAAGCTGTTCCTTCCAATGCCCAGTCTACAGCAGATGCTCCATTTGCTGTAGAGTATCTCTGTAGTAACTATTGGAATGGCAGTTCTGTGTATGCGAGTGCACAAACACAGACTCATTGGGCTTGAATAGGTCTCTGAGATCTTTCTAAAAGGTGTGTTTGAATTTCAACTAATCCCTGGTATTCCTGCTTGTACTCTGGTTGATATTCCTTCTGTTTAGATAATGGTTGTTTCAGCCTTTCCTGCCTGAGGCTTTATTAGTGACTTATTCCACATAATCTTTGCTAGCTCAGCAGAGTTATTTAGCAATAAGATTCTTTGTTACTCTTCTTCTTGTTGTTAGACATGTCTGTAAGAAACTGAGAGTGAGGCTTTGTTATGCTGGTTCTGAACAATAAGCAACCAAAATACTCAAATCTTCCAAAGTGTGTGGAAAGAGAGACAGCTCTCAAGAGAGTTTGTGTGTTGGCTGGGGACAGCTTGGGTAGCTTTTGCAGTGGTTTCTGTAGGTTAGGTTTGCCATCCGTCATCTCCCTCCATTTTTCATCCTGTGAGGCTTGTGCACTTGTGTCAGGTGGCATCATCTAATCTTGGCTCCGACTGGGTGGGAGACCCATGCCGACATGTGCTCTGGCTTACAACCCTTTACTTTGTTCCTCAGAGGGCAGTTGTTACTGCTGTAGCTGCTTCTGTCATTTCTCACTCAACTGACTATTGTGCTGCCACTCTGAAACATTTCCCCTTGAACTTTTTGTTCCTTAAAGGATCATTGTAACAACATACTGCAAGGTCAGATATGTGGATGGGACAATATCCAAGCTGCAGTGCCAGAGAACTTAAGTACTTCATAGTCTATTCAAGGTCTAGTAATGTCAGAGCAAGTACCTCAGCAGACACAGGACAAGTCCATGTACACATCCAGCTCATTTGATCCAGAATTTTATGAAAAGTTTATGTTTTAAATAACAACACAGGCATGGTCCTTTTCTTTGTTTAGCATGTAGAAACAGAACACCTGATCCCTACAACAGCAATTCATCATGGTGGTGTGATGTAGTTGATACACAGACCATACAGCAGAAAATGAGGACCTACAGATTGAAGTGTCCAGTGGGAAAGTATAGTGCAAATGCTGATCAAAGCTGATGTGTTGGGGTTTTTTATTTGCATGCTTGTTTGTTTTAAAGTAAATTAATTGCATTAAGACTAAGCAAAAGGAAGCAGCTGCTCTTTGTGTACTAGTTCTTAAATGGTATTGACAAGTAACAGTACAAGAGAGCTGAAGAATAGAGGGACATTTCAAAAGTCATGGTTTGGTTTTTCAGGAATGTTTTGCTTAGGAAAAACTGTTTAATCCAGAAATTATTTACTTATTTTTACTGGTTGGAGGGGGCATTGTGTTGTTAATACCTAGTACACACTGCTTGTTTTCTGTGAATTGAATTCTGTCGATTGAAAGACATTCTGTATAGTCAAGGGATAGAATTGACTCCAGTTAGGTAACTGGGATGAGTTTATCTGTTCATTTGAACCTACTTTCACGTCAAGTCCACTAGAATGATAGAGAGTTCTTGGAACTATGAAGATGAGAATAGTTAGAGATGAGACTAGCATTTTCACTGGAACGATAGACATGAGGTTTAGTGGATGTCTATTATCTATTGGATTACAGAGGATCAAATACTGAAATGTGTGTATGTGGCTCCTCAGTACCACTTCTTACTACTTGTACCATTGAGAGGACTGTAAACAGTTTTCCTGACTTTGCCCATGTCCTTTCCCCTTTTTTTTTCCCCTGAGGAAATCTAAGTGGACTAACTTTCAGTTTATTTCTGCTGCTTCTTAGACACCTTCTTCTGAAATCCACCAAGTGAAGTGTGCTTTTTTGCCTATTGAGTCTCTTCACTGGGAAAAATGACACCTAAAGTGACTGAAGACAGCACATGGCACCAAAACATTGTTTAGTTTTTAGCTCTAGGGGTGCAGCCATCCTGTGTTGGACACCGTCAACACACAACACAGAAATCACCCCAGCCCACGAGAATTATTCAAGTATAACCTGAGGAAATAAGCTGATGCAACAAGCAGGAGAAAGGATATAAAAAACCAGTGGAATAAAATTGGCTAGTAAAATAAACAATGGTCAAAGCACACCAGCTGCTTTTTTGTAGAGCCTATAAATCACTGAACAATGGCTGGAGTGAGTTTAAAAGCATTTGAGGAAAAATAATTACTGTTCTGAGCATTTGTGAAAGAATGGATTCCAATTGTATCTACATCTTTTTCAATAATTCACAGGGTATTACAGTTCATGCCTATTTTATTTAAAAGTGTTATTATTTTTGAACCAAATTCTTGATGGCTAAAGCAGCTGCTATGTTTACAATTCGGAGGCATAGCTCTGCTGTCAAAGCTCCAGTAAAAGCATCTGTATTGGAAAACTTTCTGTAAGCCAATGGTGATTTCTTTCTTTTCTAAAAGAGGCATAACTCAAAACTGCTGTGACTTGTGAATTTGCTATACTTTCTCAAAACACATGGAAAAATTGCAACTTCAAAAAGGTGGTCTTAGGTTAAACGAAAAAAGTGTTCACTCAGAGGCACAGCATTGGAAATTTACCCCGACGAGAATAATATGCCTCTGCCTCTTCTGGCACCTTCATTGAGAGTGGACTTTGGATGGAGTCAGTACTGCCCTTTGCTAACGGAAAATTATTACTTTTTTATAACAAGAGATATGATAAGAGGTACCATGAAGCACTGTCTTCCATCCCAAATATGCTAATGGTTCAGGACTTGGATGCAGAATATAACTCTTGAATTCCACATCCCATACTTCAATGAAATTGTCACTGTGTTTACTGAGATCTTCCACAATATCAAGACAATGCCAAAATTTACTGTATACACTGTGTGTTTGGTGTAATCAATTCTCTCTGTACTTTGAGCCTAGTGGCAGGTATAATTCCTGCCCCTCACTCCACCTGGGATTTTTATACCATGAACATTAGAAAACTAGTGCTGCCAATTTGCTACTGTCACATGGGACAAGACAGTATTACTGGTCTTATATTTTCAAAATAGGACTGGTTTTTATCAATAGTCAACTGCTTTTGTCATGTATTACTCCTAAATTACAACAAGTAGAAACTAGAACTCAAAGTAAAAGTATGATTTCCTGCTGTTTCCCTCCTTATACTTCATGTTCAGGTTCTTCTGAGCTCTATTGTCTCGACCACTTCTCTCATACACTCCTCTAGGTGCATTTCATCAGTTACGTGGAAAAAAATCCCTCTCATTTGATTATTTTTTTCTAAATGAAAGATTATAATAATCAAAATACTTGAAAGCTACTATATATCCTGTGGACAGAATCATAACACAGGAAAGCAGAAGTATGCAGAAATGTTGAGGAATTACATATTTCAGCCTGAGGCTAAGTTTTATTAACTAACCTCTTTCAAGCCTTAAATCTTCAGGCCAGATTATAATATATATTGCAGCTGATAATCACCAAGGGAACAGTCTAAATTCTACCCCTCCCACTTTTGCAGTATATGAACTAATATTTGGGTATTCAGTAATCTTTTGTGGGTTTTCTCATCATTAGTTTGGTAGATTTTACTGTTGAATTCAATCTCAAGGGATCATGTGCTTATCAGTTTCCAAGGAGGTAGCAGGTATAGTCTGTGGAGGATCTGCTATTATGCCGTTAAAAGCCCTGTATTTTTTTGTCACTGATGTAGTAATGTAATGAGATACAAGAGTCTTGCTTTTCTGTGACAACAACTTATCATTCTTCAGAGACTGTGTAGTTAAAACAAATATGTCTTTTCTTACACATGCACACCTCACAAGGGCCACATTCCCACCCTTTACTACCATGGCAGCATACCTCAGAGGATGACTTGAGACTTCCAGGGGGAGTTAAAAATGTCATTTATAGGGAAGCTGTTGCAGATATTATAACAATTTTTAAGCAATACAAGATGAATAAAATTTGCAGTGATTGTTTGCCTCTAGGATTCCTAAGATCTATGACATATGTGAAGTGTAAACATAATGTTCTTGGTTTTCATACAGGGAGTCTGAAACACCGATTTTTTAATATGTAGTTTTATTTATATATTTTATCATATATTATATGTAACTATATTTTTAATTATATACATAGATATTTAATATATATTTATTTTTGCTAATTGTATGAGAGAGAAGAAAGGGGAATGGCTTCTTGAAAAATATTGAACATCAGCAATCTTTTCCTTAGTGAATTGGAAAAAACTGAAAAAGATGCTTCCTGAGTTCTGGCTCTTTTCTTTCCTTCTGGAAATATGTGGGACAATTTCCTCACTGAGCAATTTGGAAAAAACACATGAAAGTGCCCTTGGACTAGGAAGAAATCAAAGCCTTTTCACTACATCCTCCTGTTTCTACCACAGTTGTGTGGCATAGCTCAGTAGAGTAGGTAACTTGAGAGAAACTCCTAACAACTAAATTAAACTCTGGTTCAAGTGCAGTCTCTACCAACTACCACTGAGTCCTGGACAGTTTCCCATGTTCCAGACAAATGCCATAACTTCTTCAGATGAATGTATATGTGTATAAAATTAATCCTGGATCTACAGGAGTTTTCATTGTTGTTTGATGCAATTTGTGAGAGGACTTTAATTTAACTTATTTTGGAAAGTAAACTGAGAGTTCTTGGTCAGTAAGAAGAGAAAAACTCTGTTCTTTCTATAGGAAATAATAGCTATTGGAAATTTTCCATGTCTAGGCTAGTTAGGTGCCAGACTAGCCTTGCAGGAGCTGTAATGATTTGCAAATTTAATTGCTCTGTAACTCTTTAAGGCTGTTGGAATCACAAGTGTATCCAACTTTCATCGGAAAATACTATAGCCTGATGTAATGTGTTACTGCAGAAAAAACCAACAAAAACCAACCAACCAAAAAAAAAAAAAAACCAAAAAAAAACCAACAAACCAAGCAACAAAAAAACCCCACAGCAAGTTTTACTTACTGCAGTAAATTCATTTCTAATAAACTGAATGCTTCGTTCCATGAAAAGCAGGTAGCCTGGAACAAAATCAGCAAGCAATTTTTAAGTGCAGAGTGAAATAAATAAATAAAATATGTGACTAACCAAGAGTCAGTTCCCATAGTAACATTAACTGCTTGACAACCCTTAAAATTAGCATCCTACAGGATCTGTAAAGATGATGATGACTATTATTATTATGTTTTTGCAGCACTAAACTATTCTAGACCAAGATAGGAGCTCCACTGTGCTGATCACATGAAAATATATGTAGTTCCTTAGTACAGATACAATTTTCTGAATTGGAGAAAAGATAGAGTGAGTTTGATGAGCAATAGTAGGGCTTCCTAGCTAGCCGTATGTACAACATTATGAGCATTTAGCTAAACTTTTTTCTCTCTCTCTGGCAAGTCATAACTCTCTGGCAAGTCATAACTCCCTGTGCTCTCTTATAATGTCTTGCAGCTCCCACTGTGGCTGCAAGGGATCTACTTCTAAATTTTGACTCTGTCTCTCTGTCTCATGTGTTTTGCTGCTGAAACTTGGTGATTTTTAATTATCTTGGAAAAAGTCTTCTTTCCACAGGGTACCTTCAGGCATCTTTGTGTTCTTGGTAGTTGATGTGCTGCCTGACAGTCTGTGGCAGGCTTTGGGCTGAACCACAGCTTTGCCATCCTGGAAATAAAGCTCTAGGTAAAAGAACAACTTGTACAAAATGAACAAACAGAAAACCTACCAGGGCTTTTTAAACAGACTAGACTTCTGAGTACTTGTTGCTAAAATAAACCCCCAAAAACCCAAACAAACCAAAAAAACCAACCAACCAACCAAAGGAAAAAAAAACAATTCCAGGGCTTAAACAAATATAGGCTCAGTTTGTAATCAGATAAAGCCAGATATATCAGCTTGAATTCTTTCTTCTTTATGGGAAAAAAAAAAGAAGAAAATTCAGCAGACTTTTGCTAGCTATGGAATACACATATTGATACTATTTTTAGTTGAGTAGTGATTACTAGAAGGTTTTCTTTCTTATTTACTTATCTCACAGTTAAAGAATTCTATGTTTTAGGATCATCTTGGGATGAAAACCATAATAAAAAAATGAAATGCCAAATATAAAGCATGTTAACCTACTACATGAGAATGGATATACGTGTAAAACTGCTCAAAAGCCATGCAATTTCCCTCTAAGGTTTGATAATTTTCTCCTTCTTGGGGATTTCAAAAAGAAGCTCTAAGGATAGCATTGGTGTCAAATTAGGACTTCGGATTCGGTTTCCTTGTGTACAGTGTATTTTCCATAAACCTTCAGCACTCTCTAGGGCACTTCTTGAGGCACTATAGGAAGGGGATGTTTGTGCACTGTTGTGCTGTATCACCTAAACACCATAACTAAAGAGGATGAAATCTCCTTGTCCCCATACTCTCCTACACTGCTGGAGAGCAGCATCTGGGAAGTCAGTTTACCTCCCTGGTTCTCCCTTTTTGTAAGGTAAAGTAGCATGGAGCTAGTAGTACGAGCTTAGAGTAATGAAAAGTAATGAGATACAAGCTGTGCACGTCTAGGGGCCATGTGCCCCTAGAAAACATTAAACATCCTCTTAAATATAACAAGCACAGAAGGTGGCTGTATGGCTTTTTAGCTTTAAGCTGGCAAAGACTGCTGTTATTTGTTCAGTTAATCTCCAAATCCAGACTTCTGGCTATTTCAAACCCATTGTGTCACATTCACTGAAAAAAGGAGTTTGTATGCTGGAAAGTTTGGTCCATTGACTCTCATTTGTACTTAATGCAACATCTTTCAGCACTCATGTTAAGCATAACCTTGTGTGCATGTGCATGGCTTCACAACAGTCTGGGGGGGAAAAGGAAAAGCAAAAGAACTAGTCTGCAACACGTTTCACTAGTATGCTGCTGAAGGTTCCTCTAGGTGGTTGTGTTTTCATGATTGGGATGGAAGAATTAAAACAGTTAAAAATTTATCAAGTCTAACTTAGATGTTCACTTCAGAAATGCAGTGGATTAATAAACTATTTTCCTTGGATTGTTTGTTACAGTCTCTTTGCCAGTACTTAAAACAAATGGATGGAAACAATCTTTCCAGTGTTCATCATTACCCTTAGGAAAATGAGAACCATATCAATATTACCAAGTTGCTGAACTGTCTCCGAGAAGAAGGCAGAGGATGATTCCCACAGGTTCTGGATTAGGAACTGAACACTCACTTTGGACAATAAGATTTTATACCATTGCAGCAATTGACTCAGTAAGCATCTGTCTCTGGTTACCATCCTGCTTTGATGGAAGCATGATTTTTCCAAGCTGTTATTCAGATATTGACTTTGATAAATCAGTAAATGATTTTCAGGTCTAGAAGCTTAATTTTCCCTCTGCATGCAACAACAGCAATCATACAAACAAAAAAATTAAATTTATTTTTTTTGGACTAGGAATGACCGAGCAATCCTTTATAATTTGCATGTTTCCAGCATTTTCCCTCTGAAACTTTTGAGGGAGCTTTCCCCTCTATGGGAAACATCAACATTTTGTGATCTGAATTTGGAGCAGACATTAATTTGAAAATGCCAGTAAAATAGGGTCATTTCCTGCTAGCTCTGCTGAACACAGACTCATCATAGAATCATAAAATGGTTTGGGTTGGAAAGGACCTTAAGGAACATCTAGTTTCAACCCCCTTGCCAAGAGCAGGGATACATTTCACTATACCAGTTTCCCTCATCTAACTTGGCCTTAAACAATTCCAGGGTGAGAGAACAACTTCTTTGGGCAACCCATTGCAGTGCCTCATCACCCTCACAGTAAGGAAATTCTTCCTAGTATAAAATCTTTATATAAAGATGCTTCTTTCTCCATTCTTTAAATTTGTTTGAATTAGATGCAGTTGTTTGTCAGGTCAGATTTGGAACAAAAACTTGTGATATGTAAGTAGATTCTTGTTCATAAGATTCAGATAGTGCTCCTTGTATTCTATGCAATGAGATGGTTTTAAAAACCATCCAAGGGAAACCCCCAAATACAGAGTCCCTAATTAAATACTTTTTCTATAGCTCCTAAAAATAAATATCTGTCCTTTGATTTTATTCCTCCTCCAATTTATTTTACTCCATGTGTTGCCAATTCTGGGAATTTTCTAAACACGGACAAAGAGTTAGGTTTAGAAAGGAGACATTGTTTATTCTGCACAGGGTGCAAGGTGGGAGTTTTCCACAAATCAAGCACACCAAGGAGTGAAAAGCAAGAGAATTTACACACTGAATTCTACATAACCACCCCAATTTAATACATAGTTACAATTTACCTATTGCATAATTGTTTAGCTTGAGCAGCCTGATGCAATATATGCCACTGCACCTGCGGGGGACTCTTTGAGGGTCTCTGGTGGTCATTTGGGGAGGTGCCCCCTACTCAGCTTTGAGCAAAGTTGAGTTCAGGACGCACAGAACCCAAGGCTGAGTGGCAAATAGGACGTGATCTGCAGCTCTGGCTTAAACAATTGCCAAGAAGGACATAAAATACAAAAGCTTTCCATAAGCATTGAGCAACACCTGCTCTAACACACCTGATTACACCTTTTTACATTCAAAAGAGGGGTTAAAGGTGAGAATGATACTATCGGGTTCATCTGCAACAGAGATCAAAGGAAGGGCCAAGGATATCGAATTCTGCTAAAAGGCTCAGAGCTTAAAGATACAGAGAATTCTACTTAAAATGCAGAGAATTCTGTTTAAAGACATCACATGCATCAGTTATTCGTTGCTGTAACTCTCTTCATTTTAGAACATGCAAAATGTTTTGCTCTCTGTTTTGAGAGCAATATCTGCAATGCACCACGCTCAGATGGTTTTGTGACCGTGACACTGTATAAGTTTCGTGTTTTATATTAAATTGCAAAGTGATGGAGTAGTATCATACAACTGTTGCCAACAATGAAGAGATATTGCTGGATGGAAGGCTAATCTGGTGCTCTGACATGGATCTGTTCAGACATTCTCCTTACAGTGAAGTCCCAAAGGAAGACTGAAAGATTTTTATAATCCAAAAAGCGTGTTTTTCACTGACAACACTAGAAATGTCGTTCTTTTGAAATAAAGAAAACACAAACCATCAAATTAGGGCACAACAGAAGTAAAAAGGGTCTGTATAAGACTTACAGACTACTGCTGTCTTGCCAGCCAGATGCTGTTGTTGCTGGAACATCTCCCCCCTGAGATGGCATATGTGTTTGAGAAAGGCCTGGTAGAAGACAAAGCCCTCTCTTTTGCCCTCTGCTCTAGGGAGTTCTGCCTGCCTCAGTCTTCTTAAAGGAACATAAGGCAAGAGCACAACCAATACTGTCTGTGATGTGCAAAATGATCACACAGTTTTCTTGGGCTTTCCTTTTAATTTTGGATGTGGAGAGGGCCTGTGGCTGGAGGTGTTTTTTCCGTAATAGTAGTAAAAGATCAAGCACTTAACTCTTATGCAGAAAAGCTACAACAGTTGATTGCTTTTATATGGAATCCCTTTTATAAAATATGAAGATATATTGGCATTTTAATTTCTACTGTGGTTGCAAACTGATCTAGGCAATAATAATTAAAATATTCTACTTACTGAAAAGATAAAATCACAGAATCACAGAACGGTTTGGGTTGGAAGGGATCTTAAAGATCATCTAGTTCCAACCCTCCAGCCGTGAACAGGGACACCTTTCACTAGATTGAGTTGCTCAAAGCTCCGTCTAACCTGGCCTTAAACACTTCCAGGGATGGGGCATCTGCAACTTCTCTGGGTAACTTGATCCAGTGCCTCACCACCCTCACAGTAAAGAATTTCTCCCTAAAGTCTTATCTAAACCTACTCTTAGTTTGAAACCATTCCCTCTTTTCCTGTCACAATATGCTCTTGTATAAGGTCCCTCTCCATCTTTCTTGTGGGCTCTCTTCAGGTACTGGAAGGCTGCTTTGGTAAAAAATAAAAAAAGAAAAAAGGAAGAGAGGAGTTATGATCCAAAAGCAACTGTGCCTCCTGCTCATTACAAAGAGGAAGTATTTCCAAGGCAGCAAAAATGTCACTCAAGGACTCAAGGGTGTAGAAAATTAACGAAGAAAAGTTTTGGCAGAGAGATTTCAATTCTTACTTTAAACTGCTCAAGTGAGACATCAGTGTACAAAAACCCCAACTGTGAACAAAATTAATGCTTTGCAGCTATGCAAATTTTTACCATGCATAGGAGGATAATAATATGATAAAGTAATTACTCTGTATTGTAATACTGCCAGTGACTGCTGGATCAAAGACAATGAAAAAATCTGATGATGTGTATCACGTTGTGATAAGAATCTATTAATTATCATACACTTTTGTGTGCCAACATGTTCATAGATTATGCAGCTTGCAGGAGTTACAAAAGGTCTGGAACAGTAGTGTATATTCAGGATTTGGTTTCAAATTACTGAATAATTGGTTGCCCAGAGTGTTAATCTATATTAGGAACTTTCTAAAGCAATTGTCACCTAGGCAATAGCCTAGCAAATAGCCTGATTTAGAGGTCAAGAATGGCTGGTGCAAGGAGTTTTAATCTTTTCTTCCATGCTTCTATGGAACAACCTACCTGAGAGAAAGAGTACATAGCACATGTCTGTTTCTTTTCTCCTTCTATGGTTATGATCAGGAGACCTTCTACGAGGAAAATTCTGCAATGCAGGAAGAGTGAACTGATCTCTTCTAGACATGCAACCCATGAGGACCTCAAAGAGAAATATTTTTTCTCTCTGCTTCTCACTTGCTTTACCTGTGGGCTTTGCCTCACTTTAGAAATATGCAGTGGTCTTAGAGGATTCCTGGAGAGGGATGTGCCTCTGGAGCAGCTACATCTTTGAAAATCTGCAGTGAAAACAAACTAAAGCATCACATGGACAACTTGAAACAGGTTTTTGACATGTCACATGGTAACTAAACTATTTCCACATTTTTATTAATTCATAGATGTATATGCTTTTCATATATAAGAGTTACACCACAGTCCTGGATGGACAAGATATATAGCAAGGTTGCTGCAACCAGGGCCTCCTCTTTGTGCCGTTGCAGTTTCCAGTGAGCTGAAGGTATAAAGGGACAGTTGTGCCATTAGTATCACCCCATCATCTTGATTTAGAGATCTGTTAAGTTTCTTTCATTTGGTAAATTAGAACAATTTGGGATGTGCATGTAAGATCATGGTCCACTCAGGTTTTTTGAGGTAATTTGTCCTCTGGTATCTATTCCTTCAGAACTGTCTGGCATCTCCATGTTGAAGGCTGATTTCAGATGTGTGGATTTAGTTTTCTTTATTTTTAAATGCTTTTCTAAAGAAGAAAGATCTTATATTCAGCAGTAACTGGAGAAATTTCTGTATCTAGTATTGCTACAAAAGTCAGAGAGGACGACAAACCTGAGATTTGAGAGAAGTTTGCCAGTAGTAAGCAGTGTCATTCCCTTAGCCAAAGTATGGATCATTCTTGTAAATTGGGACTAGAACTTGTTCTCAGGAATGTTTTGTGATTTCCTACATAGGAGGACAAAGAAAAAGAGTGTTAATGAAGATAATTTTGTGATGATAGAAGGGAGAAAGGAGAATTTAAGTGTTTTTTAACCAGATAGATTACCTACACCATATTTAAAGTATTTGCAACTTAAAGCTTTTCTGCAGGACTAGCAGAGAAGAAAAAATGAATACACAGCTTTGTTTTCTGTGGGTAGCAGTCCAACTCTATTACCAGAACTAATTATAGTTGAAATAAACAAAAACCACTTGTTACTTTAAATTAGAAACATCAAAAAGAAAGAAATCTATTGTTCCTAGACATTGATGCATTTGGCTCAAGGGGTTATTGCCATCAGCAGACAAAAGCTGAAACATGGCATTGTGCTGCACTGCACGTTGTGCTCCAACAGGCATGTGAACACAATGTTGCTCACATCTGCATAACACGGCGTTGGCAAAACACCAGTCCCAAAACACTGAGTACAGAGAACGATCTGTCTTTGTGTGCCTGTAAATGGAACTTAAAATTGTGTCACGTGTGCCATTAAATGGAACTTTCAATTATGTTTCTCCCACAGACCAGCTGATGAAAAAAACCATGGCTGGAACAGTACTGGATTTTTATATTTTTTTAATCATCATGACTAGGCTTCGCACATGAAGATTTAGGTTTAAATATTAATTAAAAGACAAACAATTATGGGTTTGGAGAAGGGATCTTCCCTCCAGTAATGTGTCAGGGAAACAACCACAAGGTGGGTCAGAAAACATAGGGTTTTTTATAGTGAAACTGGAAAGGTCAGTGAGAGACAGCAGTACTGACTGTGGTAAGAATGACATGCATTGTGTAGATGAGGTCCACAGCAGGAAATGATCTAAGCTGGTGAGTCATTATGTTGGACCAAGAATATGTCATGAGCTTTTCTAAAACTAGTTCAGAGCAGCTGATGAACGCTCAGCTCTCATAGGCAGAACAAATAATATAGCTAGGAGAGACCTTTAGAGATTGTCTAGTTCATCCTCAACCTCAGGTACTCTTCTTGAAAGTTTCCTAGAGAAAGTCTTTTACTCTAGAAGATGCTACATTCTTTCTTACATAATACATTCTTGACATTAACCATCCACACCAGCAAAGACACCTAATCTTTATGTAATTCATGATTATTGCTTTTCTCCTACATCCAGGAGACACAAGGAAAATCTACTAATTTTCTCATTGAAGTGTAGTCCCGAAACTAAATAAATACTCCTGTAATCTCTGACTGCCCCAACCACCCTGCAGTTTTTGTTTCCATTTGTTGTTAGTCTCCACTGAAAGCTTTCCACTGATATAATAGAGTTTCTAAAGTGAGGAGCTTAAAGCAGAGTATTCCCATTAGTAAGGCTTTTATTTGTGTGGGTTCCTTAGTCAGTTTGACTACTGATAGTCCTGTTAATACCTCAGATGATGCCATATTAAAAACGTATGAGTTGTTAGAGCCTCTTTAATCTATGAGTAATTTTTTTTTCCAGCTCCTTTCCTGCAAAGCTGCTGCATAGATAATCTTCAAGCTGAATTCCTGCAGTTGATTATTCCCACAGAAAAATAATATTGTGCACAGATTATTTCCTTGGTTTGTCAAGATAATTTTGCATGCTCTCTTTCTGCCAAAGTGGGTGCGATCTTTTCCACTTCCAACACACACAAACATATTAAGTGCACGGTCTACTCAAGAGTTCGGAATCATTCATGTGAAAACCCATTTTATATATTTTTACAGTTTGATGGTGAAACTAAGAACTGACTATGACTTTTCTAATCAGTTCTATATTTGGTTCATGGCAGCTCCCATCTAAACTGCACTTCTGCAATACATTTATGGAAAGGTCAGGGGAGATAGTCAACACCCTCCCTAAAGTAAGAGATATTGCACGTACTGTATTTTGTCTATCTACAAAGCATTCTAAGCCTTTTTTAGCCATTGAGGAGATTGCCTTTAGAGGGCAATGTATTTTCCCTCACTTGTAGCTTTTAGGTGAGAGAAATTGGTGTCAGGAATGCCAGAAGGGAGCCAGAAGGCTAAGAGAATTTACTATATGACATCTTGAAGTCTATTTCTTCCCAGTTTTCTGTGATAGAAAGACAGTGTTGAAGAATGTTCTTTGGCACTCTGCTAGCTTTATATAAGCCTGATGAATGCAGCCTCCAGAGACTTATCACGTAAAACTCAATTAGGTATGCTCCAAGAAAGAGTTGGAAGAAAGAGATACACTGGGTTGTTGGTGAAAAATATATTTTGGGAAATGAAAAGAGGTTATTCAGGTATATATCTCATCCCTTAGTAAGGATTGATCCCATAATAAAATCTCGGTGGAGTGTCTGCTTTCATACCTTCTTGGTAGTTGTATATTTTATGCTTTACCAATATAAATAACTTGTCAGTCTGCACTGGACTCCCTTAGTGTCTATCTGCTCTGCTATCGTTTTCCTAGTTGAAAGCCACCAACAAGTTTCAAGGGCTTGGGCACTGAAGTTTTGAAACCAATACAGTTTAAAACAAACTTCATGGAGTTGCAGGAGCCACTTGCATGTCCTTGCTTCAGGCCCAGGCATGCGTGCACCTGTCCCTTTGCAGAGCACTGTTGTGGCATAACTGCACCAGAAGGAACAATGGGCAGAAAGGGAGAATTGTGAGCCAGGATTTAAAGACAAGTGCTTCAAGATGCATTGAAAAGAGATGTAATAACTGCTTTTATTTGTGGCTGTCAGGGTAAAGAAATACTAGGAAAGGGGTATAGAGGGTATAAACAATTTTTGTTTTCCATTTTAACTGCATACGATAACTTGTGCTGCGTGCTGGGACTGCAGTTTCTCTAGGAGACTTGTCACAGAGAGGAGCGTTGAGATATCATTGGTTAAAGAAGAGCAGGAAAACTGATTTCTGAATAAATGCAATTCTTCACCTTGAGCTTGACTAGGGCATGCCAGAAAATGCAGAAGATGTAAAAGATATCAGAAAGATAACAAAGTTACCCTTGCTCAGTCAAAGACATATAGAGAAGAAGAGAAATTTCACCTCATCAGTGTCTGTCTAGCAAAATTTCTGTAGCTAAATCACTTCAATGCAACAACCATTTCCATGTATTGTAAATGTCTGCATTTCTAGCCTTTGTTACGCAGTTTTATTAACTGTACTGCAATTTGTTTTTTCGAAATCACCACATAAATAAAATATTCAGCTGATGCTCCAACTTTTTACATACTTCTCTATGTTCATCGAGCTTCACTAATTAAACATCTTCTTTGGCTTTCACATACTTGTACATATGTGGCTGTAGTAGTGGCACACCTGTGACTAAACAGCAGAAGACACCAAAACTATAGAGAAAAGAAAACAGGAAACAGACTTATCAAATTGGTAGTGATAATAAAGTTCAACTATTACCAACAGGAAAAAAAGTGATTTCTACAGCTGATAATATAGTCTATATGTATAATAGATTTCAGTAATTGTTAATGTGCATATTCAAGCTGGTATTATTTTTACTGAAAATTTTAAATGCATTTGCTGTAATTGTTCTATTAAAGAAAACAAACAAACAAACAAACTAACAACCTCACAAAATTCTCAACTTGTTCTGGTCCAGCAAATTTTGTTCTCTCTAGAAATTGTGGCCTAGCTATTGTGATTGAAAGACAATGCTGGACTGAAACAGAAGCCTTGGAGAGCAGGGAGACCCAGGGCATTTTAGCACTAACAGGGCCAGATAGTCTTGGGCTTGCTTCATTCTTCTGCTCACCTTGAGACCGTAAGTACAAGAAACAATGCTGTGGGACATATCTGAGCTTACCGGCCAAGCAATTTGTATTTCCTAGGTCAAAGTAATGTGCTCTCAACAATTTAGCTTATCCAATTTGTATCTATCACATTAACAGATCTACAACTCTCAATATGCTCATAAGGAAAAAAAAAGCACTTAGAAGGATGAATATAGCCAAATACACACAAATATTTAAAATACAGCCCTGGGGATATTACATGAACAAAGACAGACCACTGCTGCTGTTAGCCATCTCGTCTGAGTCCAATAAACACATTTTTACAAAACCCTAAAGCTTTTGTTAATGAATCACAAATAGGAGACCTCAAATGAACCATGGATATTTTGTGTTTTCTTTTTTATTAGGGACCAGTCACATGGGAAATGTAGGCAGACTAAATCACTAGAGCAATGTGGGCCTGTCAAAGAATGGTAACAAAAGGGAGCACAAGATTGCAGCTGTACTTTTTTGCAGTGCTGATATATAGGATATATAGACACAGAAGCTGAGAGGGATTTTTATACCCCCTCTTTTCCTTGTCCATGATATTTTGCAATCAACAAAATATAAGTATTCCCAAACACTGACTTTCATCTGGGAGGTCTCCAGGGATCTGTTCAGTGCTAATATACAGGCCCTAACCCACAATCACTTTAGCTTTTGCCTCTACAGATTTCCTACACTAGAAAACATTGGTCTTGTCTTTGCTGAGCAGTCAATACATAATCATAGAATATTCTGAGTTGGAAGGGACCACGAAGATGAGCAAGTCCAGCTCTTAAGTGAACGGCCCATACAGATATCAAACACACAACCTCGTATTATTAGCACTATGCTCTAACCAACTGAACTAATCTCAGTCTAATCTCACTTAGACAGAAATTAGATGTTGCTACATTAGCCTCTTTGAGGCAGAGGTGTGGTAGGCTTTTATACAACACACATTGTGCAAATTCTACAGATCTGGAGTTTTCGTGAAATATAACCACAGACATTGCTTTCTTCAATTCACAGCTGGAAGAGAAGATAGAGGTGATGCTCTGGATGGTATAGGACAAGTACCAGAGTCTTGGACAGCAGGAATCCCTGTCTCACTGAATCCTGCATAGCTGTATAGTCATGCTCCTTATCTTTTTCTTTCTCAAAGACTCTATTCAGTGATTTGGCAGGAGAGAGATACAGATAGTAAAATATTAGTTTGGGAAGGTTTCCAAAAGGTAGGAGATGAATTTCTAATCCCAAGACTATGATGTAGATGTAGATGCTGTTCCTGTTTCTGGCTGGCTTCTATACTGGTGTGTGATCAGGAGAGGTTTCAGGTTCTGAACTGGAGACAGATGCTTGCCTTTGCTTACTAACCTGGGGAACAGGACACATATAATACATATTTTTTACACTTCTGCTTAGCTGTTAGTTAGTTCTTCTGGATCCTGTTTGGAAAACAGGATCTGCACAGGGAACCTAAGTGGTTAAGGCTGGTTCACGTTATGTTATGTTTTTACAATACTTTGAACTGTGACACCAGAGTGGCATCATGGTGTAGTATGCTAAATGTAACAGAGAGGCTAAAGACAATTCTGATAGGGATGTTATAGAGGGACTGCTATTTCTCCTTGAATCTGCTGCAGTTACATAAAGCAGTTAGTAAGCCCAAGACTTTTGCAAGCCTACAATGACTTTGGAACCACTGCTTTTGGTGATTTCATACATTTTCAAGGCATGATACTTGAGACTGGATTCTCAGTGCCTTCTGAAGCTCAAGAGTCTTTTTAAAGTAACAAGTATAAAGTATAAAGTATAAAGTATAAAGTAGCAAGTATAAAGTGCCAAGAATTAAGACAGCTAAATTTTAAAGCCATTTCTAAAAAAAAAATAGTAACTACTTTAAAAGATACAGAAAAATTAGGTTCTTTAGCAAGGCACTTATGAGGAAGCATACTGATGAACTAAGCAAATGAACAAAAAGTATGCATATACATATGATGGGATAAAAACCCCCACCATACTCTGTTATCCAGATCTCAATTCAATTTATGAAGAAGAGATCTAGAAGAATTATTCAGTTCTCTGATGCCTCAGTAGTTTTCAATTACTCTCTCTCAACTTAAAATCAAAGCTTTTGTAACTCATCTGCAAAGTACAAATATTGTGGGAAGCAGTTTTGAAGCAGAAAGATGTCTTTTTCGCAATACTTCATGCTGCAAAAACTGTAATAAATCTAAAATAGATTTTTTTTTTTCTCTTTGGCTTAGCCACGTGAGGGAGCACAATAAAACAAAGGGAGTACAAAACAATGTCCTATACATTTACAGATTGATATAAATAGTCCAGCTGCAAGTACTGAAGTTCAGTTTCTAGAGTTCCCCTTTATTATTCTTACATTTCCACAGCTACAAGGTAAGCACAACTATTTTTATGTAGATTTCTAATGCTACTCCTATTAGATGAAAGAGAATTCAAAGGAGAAATTAATATACAAAGAGGATTTGACTTGTCTTTCATTAACTGAGTATCTTCACTACAGAGGTATTTCTCTTTTAATAAGATCAGCATTTCTCAACACTGTTCCTTTTTTCCTCTCTTTCAATAATCCTTCTATATCTTCTCCTTTCATATAACTGAAATCAATATTGTCAGCTAAAACTGCTTCCTAAATTCAGTTCAATGAAGAACAGAGATAGAGTGCAATGGAATAGTAATTAAATCCTAAAATCTGAAACTTTTTTTTCTACTCATGACGAAAGAATGTTACGCACTTTTTGTAAATTGAAGAAAAATATTGCATGAAAATAATTGACCAGCTGTCAATTAAAAAGTGACTCAAGAACCCTACTCCCTCCACCTCCACTGCATTGTTTTTTTAATTAAGGCATTCTCAATTACATATAGTTATGTATAAAACTCAAGCTACTATAGACACACAGAGTGGCAGGAAAAGGAATTAAAATTACACCGTACTAAAGAGAAGGAGAAACTTTTCTGTGTACCATGCTTGATGAAACTATCACTTCTGATAAAAATCTATTTATGTTTCACTTTGAAATCTAATTGCTCTGGTTATCCAGCTCACTCAGTCATGTGAATATTCGGCCTCGAAAGTTAGAAAAAAAAAGCTTTTCAAGTATTTAGTTCTCCAGATGTTTTGCTGGGGGAGTCTCTTCTTTGTCCACTGACAGGTCAACTAGCCATCTAGCAGGGGTATTCCTGCCACATGCCTCACACCGTCACAACAGGCAAAATAAAAATATGCTGTATTTCATTGCGAAGTTTGTTCATATTCAGCAACTGTTTTCCTTTGTTTTGTTTATTTACAGTACGACCTTGGCTGAACAGCAGTAAGGTTAGGGGTGCTATGTATCCTCTTAGTACTTACAAAAATAATCTGAAAGTGTATATGCAGAGAAAAAAAAACAACTCACTGTTAGAATTAATGGATTTGAAATGCCTTGATGAAATTACTTGTTATTTTGCCTCAGTAAATGATTTAGTAAATTTTACTTCTATGCTCTTGCCACAAAAATGTCTATTTTAATGCTTAAAAAAATTACATGGTTGACTAAAACCCAGTAATGATTATTTACTGCAAAACCAACTTTATTTCAGGGTCTTGCACATTTCTACATTCTGAAGCTCCCGGTGTATTAAATGATTCTCCCTTGCTAACACCATTGTATTGACTTCTTCAAGGAAATCCATTTTATTTTTAGATAGAGCCCATCCTGAAGGGGAAGAAAAAACCTGGTTCTTTCTCAAAATCAAATAAATCCAAGTGTGCATTAATTCTATCTTTTATTATAGTTCTAACTCAGTTTTGTGATCCTAATGCCAGGTTTTACTGGTCTGTAATGTCACTTATCTTCCCAGGAACCTTTGTACCATATAGGCCATTTGCCAGCTGTCTGACATTGATGAAGTCTTAAGCAATAGGTTATGTATTCCGCAGTTAGCAATTGAACTATTTCATCTTGAAATGCATATATAAATATTGACAGATGTTCTCTCCTTTATTTGTTTTCCCCATATCCTCTTTTACTGCAAAATCAATATAGAATATTGAATATGTATTCAAATTGCCCATCTGGATCTCTTCTTTATGGGGGATTTGGTGAAAGATGTAAGATTGGGACTCAAGGTTTGAGGCCCTCCATCACATCTGCTACTTGATTATGAAGATGCTTTCACTTTCATTAATCAAATTCTCAAGTCACTTGGTTTTGGGGATGCCCAGTACTAAAATCTTACATGTAATGATCAGCTAAGCACCCAGCTCATATCTATGTCTGCCCAGAAGTGATTTTAAGTATTTTTTCTACCTCTCTCTTACCATCATGGCCACCTCCATTGGACATTTTTGCAACGCATTATGTATTTTCTCTCCTTCCCTCACTGCTCTTTTCAAAACAAAAGTGTTGCTACCTGTTCCCACAAATTCACTTATTAAATAATCTTAAGACCTAGAAGGGTTCCCTAGCCTGTGAGAGACTGTGTTACAGATCTGCATGATAAAATTTTAAATCCCACAGAGCAGGACTCTAATTGCTAGAATATAGGGAAAGGTTTTTTCAATTATTCTTACCGTTGAAGAGAATAATTAAATAGGCATTGCAAAGCTCTGCAGACTAATGGCTGAGAAAGTCATCTGGGACCTGGAAATCTGGATTCCAGACCCTGTACTAATGAGTGTTTAAAGTTCATTCTATTAAGACTTTTATTTCAGAAAACCCTGTAGGTTAGTGGCTAAAGCATTGAGCTAAGAGATGCACATTAAAGCTCATCACTCAGAGGAAGATATTGACTCTATTTGTTCTGCAACTTGGCATGAGCTGAGCAGATGAAACATGGCACAGGCACCACTGCATCCTCTTCGTCCTTTTTCTTCCTCCTCTCCATTTTTGCAGGGAGTGGTGATGAATATTGTGCGCCAGGAAACAATTTGGATCTAGGATCTATCCTGGGTACTGTATGGTAGCTTTTTACTTTCATGAAGTACCATTGCCCCTCGGATGGCAGTTTCCTGTTGGCTATATCAGGTTCACATTGCTTCTCAATTTCACAGCTAAGATGACTAACTCTTCCAATGCATTGGGTAAAGTTTCAAGTTGTAATTGGCAGGTTCTGGATTATATTGGTGGCTAGATACCCAAGAACTGTTATAATGCTGAGAAATACAGCATTTACAACTACTGCTGATGTGGGGCACAGCTTTTGAGCCTATAGTTCGTGTTACAGAGGTTGATATGCTCTGTGGTATCAGAGTGGTGGGTATTCAGTAGTAAGCAGTTTCACTGGTTAACAATTTTAAGTATATATCATTTATGTTCTAGTGTAATAGAGTTCATAATTTTTATGAAATTATTGTAAAGATATCCTCAGGGGAAAGACAATGTAAACCACAATCAAGAAATCCATCTACTAGAAAATTTTCTGAAAGTAGAAACTTACAATATGCAAGGTACTCAAAACAGGCAAATCTTGAAAGGAGAAGGGTGATGTAGGACACATAATACTTGCCTAGTATAAGTGAGCACCTTTTCAAATTAATTTGTAAAATTAAGAAAATACTGTTACAAAGATAGGATTGTAAACCAATCCTAGTCTGGATTCTCTTCTAATAGTTTCTCTTTTGCCAATTGTACTGTGTGGTTCACTGATCATTTAAAATTTCTCAGGTATCAGGATAATTATTACAGCTTCATCCCAGTTTGGTCATGCACTTAGTGCTCAAATGGATCACTGGAAAAAACTGACTGGAGACATGCAATTAAGTGGCCAAAAGTCATCCCTTAAAAACTTTACTCTTGAGATATTCAGAGAACGGAGGGATTCAGAAAAAAATAAGAAAATGTAAAAGGATGTTTTAACAGAAGGTATAAAAATGCTGATTTTCCCCTTGGCTAGGAAAATAATTTTACTTAGATTATTGTAAAAAGCGGATATTTACATCCATGATGGACTGGAAATAGTATTGCAATAAATGTTATTCCTACATGCAGGAGCTGTAGGGAAAAATGCAAGGAGACAATTAATGTTTCTGCATTATTATTAACTGCTTATTTAGAGATAAATGCCTATTGTTGTTATACCTCTTAGAATTCATCAGTGATCTCTTTCTTTCATGTTCTTTCAGTTAGTCAAAATGAACAGGATTCTCCTCAGAGAAATAAAGGGATGACTTTAGCCACGGAAATTTCTAGAATTATACAAAAAATTGTTATCAAGTAGCTCTATTCTTGGAGATTCCTAGAAAGCTATATTGCCAGGCAACTATACAAAGCTAAATTAAGGATTTGCTTTCTGTAAGAAGTAGACATAGTCTTATGCTTTGAATCTCCTTGCTTGTTTCATTTGTGTGCATGTTCATGCAATAAATGTATTTATGCAATCTCTTTACACAGAAATACAAGAGTACTACAGCAGCTGGACAAACTCAGTATTATTAAGCAGTTCTTTAAATTTGTCCTTGAAAGTTCTTCTCTTCTAACATGTCTTACTTGTGTCCCCTATAATATTGTTACTGAGAAAGTACTCTCTGGTTTTCCAGTGCATCTGATTTTATTATTAAATGCCTGTTTTCATATATTTTCCTTCTTCCTGAATTAGCATAATTCCAGTAATCTACTGTTAATGCATCTTGTTTGTATTATTTTAGAAAAAGAAATGCTCTTTACACACAGAGGAATCACCTGAGTTTGCTTGCACTGGCACTGTGACCCTATTTTCCTCAACCTGGAATACTTGCACCTTTCTTCTGCCTAGTAGTGAAAAATAAAAGCTTGTATTAGAATTAAGAAGGAGTACAAAATATGCTAGCACAAAAGTAATTGACTTAGTTTTCAGATTTGCTAAGCACCTGTTCTAATTGTCAGTTTGGCAAAGTGTATCAGCCAAAAAGTTCCAAAAGATCTGTCACACTGCCTCCAAATGTTTGACATAATTTTCTGGGTGCCTGAGTCATATTCTTCACAGGTATAGAAGAAACAAATCTGTCTTCTTGACTGCACTGCTCTGTGATAAGTACATTTAGAAAAACTTGAACATTCATAAGCCATCTGAAGAGTAAACTGGGTTAATCTTGATCATGGTATTTGCACATGCCCTAACAGGATAAAGAATGTTAGAGTGAGCTCATCATTACTAATAATTAGAGTTCTTTGCTTGGACTTTATAGATAAACTTGAGAGCAAATGACATAAAAGCTAGGAACCTTAGGAAACTATTGCTTTAATGTAGCAATAAATGAACAATTTTTAATCTTCTTTTACAAAGTCACCTGAGGTAGGAATAATACACATCACTGCAGGTAGCTCAGTGAAAAGCTTCAGAACACTGTCACAAATAAAATGCATACAAAAGTAATAGGATGAAGAATAACAAGAATAACTTAGTAACTCTGAAGACACTGCAGCAGCCTTCTCTCAAATGCTGTGCTGGACATTCCCTTTCAAGAAGGGTGCTTCAGTTCTGAAGGCAGCCAAGAAAGGGATAATTTTCATTGGCCAAGCATAGAAAACACTCGTGAAAGAAAAAACTACATGCACTTCTTATTTCTCAGCTTTTTTGAATGGTCTTCTCTTGTAAAACACAATGTTATAAGAATAGTCCTTTTTAAATAAAAGAGCTTAAAAATAAAATACAACAGGAACAAAAGAAACAGGACCTATGTCTTCTTTCTCTTCCCAGAAAAGTTAGCAGTAAGTAAATGAAATACTATAAATGGGATTATTCAAAATTTATAATGGGGTTCTTTTTTTTCCTAAAACGTGAACCTTCACAAATTACTGTCTTAGTAAGTCTGAGTTTTAAATAAGAGAGATTAGAAGGCAGATGGTGTATCAATTTAGATTTGTAACTAGTGTTTCACCTAAGAGACCTTGGAAGAGAGATCCAACCAATTATATCATAGCCATCACTGTCAAAACTACTACAGGGCACAGCTGAGACCACAAAAGCTCTGCCCACCCTGTCAGCCTGCTGCATAGTGGAAATGCACTGGAAAGGGGCTCCTACCAGCAGCAGAGCTATGTTGGTCCCTGGTTGGACTGATACAGCCACAGTTATCAGCCTTCTGTTACCCACATCATTAAAAGTCAGTGGACACATTCCCTAGTTTCCTACCCTTGTAAACACTTGCAAAGGGGAGAGATTATCTCTGTATCTATTGCCAAGTCCTCCATATACCAAATCTCTTATTAGCTCCCATCAGGGATAGGATAGTTGCCCAAAACTGGAACCAGGGCACTGCCTTCTCCCCACAGATTACAAGGAGGGGAAGTCCTGGTGCTTACAGGCCTTGTTTGTCTTCTGTATCTGAGCATGAGAGGAAGGACACGTCAGTCATCTCCTCCATGTGCTGAGGACCTAGATCAAGTCTGTAAAAATTACAAGATCTTCTCATTAGTAGGACTGTTCTTAAAAGAGCAAGCACTTTACATCAGCAAGACAGTTTTTGTTGTTCAGGATTTAGGCCAAAACGGTATTTGTATTCTACATGGAGAAAATCTGTCCCCAGAATATATCACTGGCATTTAATTACTGACATTCTTGCATTTTAAGAAATTCAGTGATGGTAACACAACACGAAATATAGACAATTTATTTTGTATACATGTTTGTATTTCTGGCCAAAACATCCCGTCCTCTTCTTGTAATTACACTTTTCAATTCCTGTGTCTTAGATTTTTTTTTAAAAAACATCTGCTGTCACATCTATTTTGGAATTGCAGCTTTTTTTTATCCCTCATTACTATTCTTTCCACCTTTCTGCCATAGTTCCAGTACTCCTTCACAGTGACTGCTGTCTTGTTTCCATTTCTAGCTCTGCTGCTATGAGTTACTCTTATATTACAGAGACCAATAAGCAATACTGATCCACTTGAGTGGCTTTAGCTGCTTACAAACAAATTGTTTATGAGCATACTAGTGGGCATTTTCATGCAAGGTCACACTTTGCCTCTTAATAAACAGAAATGACACTCTTCCTTCCAGTGTGCAACCACTTCTGCTGTTTTAGCACCTAACTTCCCCATCAGCTTGCAGCCCTGATATCACATAAGTACACATGTAGGTGCAAACATACTGGCTGAGTTTGTGCCTACCATCCAGCAGCCACCTTTTTGCAAGTGTAAATCACCACAATTCATTAGAAAATGACACCTATAATTATACATCTTTTTACTAATGCTTCCAGTACATGATGTAGATTTATCATCCTCACCTAGAATCTGCAATTACACCTTCCACTGTCTCCTAGGACAGCTTTCAAGAGTAAACATTTGAACTATATCTACAAAATATATGTTTACACCTGTAAAGAGATACTTTTGTAGAAAGACAAGAGCAAACATTCACTGGCATACACATTTGGTCTGTGCAAATACTTGCCTGCAGAAATGACAGCATTACACTCGAAACAGTTGAACAAGGTTACAAGGGGTAAAACTGTGAATAATTTATTTTTCAACAGAGTGATTAGGTAATTTAGGTTTGCATCAAAACAGATTTAGAAATTCTTTTTTATGTCTGATGAAACCAGAAACTGTCAATATCATGTCATTACATTAAACAAACAAACAAAAAAGTGTTTTCATTTTTGCAATAAAGGGAAAATACATAAACACAAAATTTCATAGTAGGTGCCATTATTGTCTCCCTTATTCAGTAATGCTATTGCTAGACTAAGTCACCCAGTACATTGCAAACTTTTAATCTTCTGCATCTGTCTGGGAGATCCAGTCCCACAGGACAGCACAAAGCGTTTTGAGCAGAGACATTCTTTTGCCACCCTTTTGGTATTTTTCTGCATTGGATAGGTAGCTATTCATCAGTGCAGGAGCAGAAAGGATAGTGTTCACCTTCAAGGCTTGGCTGCCAGACTTCAAGGGCATGAATGCATTCTGTGATTTTTGTTTTGTTTAACATTAAATTTAACAACCGCAGAAGGAGATAGGCAAAACCTTCTGTTCTAATCCCCTCATGCACAGAAGGGAACATGAAAGGGGTGTGAAATGGGAGCACTGATTAATAGTTGATTGTCTGAGAAAGCAGAAATGGGCTTTATTGATTTATTTTTGTGAATAAACAAAGCCAAACCTTTTATAATGTGGCTTTTTTTTTCATTAATGCCACATTTCACATATTATAAATAAAGCTGTGGATATTTGCATAAAAAATAAAGTCTTTTTCCTTTTTCTGTTATGCAAAACATGCTCATAAAGCATAAATAATAAAAATATTAGTGAAGTTGAAAAAGAAATTGTCAAAGCTGAAGTTGCTTTCCAGAGTTAGTAAAGATCACATGCAGATACTTCAGATCTGAAGTAAACTAGCAGCCATGTAGCAGCTTCATGTCTTGGAATGACAGTCCTATCAGTTACGTAGCATATGCATGTGAAGGGCAGCAGGACAAAAACTTATACAAACTGACAGATGTACGTAAGCTGAATGACAAGTGAGTATGATGACATTGGCTTGTAGTGAAACCTCCTTTTCTTACATATATAACAAGAGAGATGAAATGCTGAATTTAATATGCAAGATTAACAATGACTACAGATTAGGGTATTGTAAAGTATGAGCAATTCTTGAGTGTCAGAATAAACTTAGAGATTGTCAGATATTTCTAGCAAATACTATGTGAGCCTCAAGACTTCAGGGCATTTCCGAAAGTATCTTTAGGATCTGTGGTTCAAAGTGTATGTTCCCCTGAGCATTCAAATGTTGTTACTGCACTGAAGCAGATGTAGAAGTCTGATCATGAGAGTCTGTAGATGGCTAACTGGCTCCTGTGTCTCCTCCAAAGGGGACAGCACTAGATTTTGCAGGGGTTTAGTGAATATTTGCACACTGCTCTTGGAGAGGTGTCTCTTAAAGGGCCTCACTGCACCTCCTAGGAGGGTATTCTGTTTCTACTCTGATGAGAATGACCGATTTTGGTTAGATTCATGTATCTTGTGTACTCTTGTTCTGAATGACCCAATGAATCATCTCAAATTTCACGGGTAGGCAATTGTAAGGGGAGGGATTGGTTGTTCCTTCCCTCAGCTACAATACAACTTTATTTTTAGGACCTGCTCTCTGAGATGGAATACGTATGTGTGTTCATCCAGGATGGCAGAAAAGAAAATCACTTTTTCTTCCTTACTGTGTTTATATGAAGAATAAACACCCACCCAGACACATTTAGCTTACATTTGAGAGAAGAACACAAGGACTGATGGTATTCAAAAGAAAATGCTTATGCTCCTACCCCATAAGGAGAGCACTCTGAATACTAGTCATTGGTTAAGTGTTGGGCTTCCTCAGTTCATACTACTGACTAGCTCAAGCTCTGCACACTGGGTTGCTAACCCCTGTAATCCACATGCTTGAACTCTGCAGTGGGGATCAAGTGCCTAGAAACAAGGCAGGTGGAGGTGCAGGTAGGTGTTGCCTCTCCAGCCTTCAGAAAACATGGTTTGCTGAATACTGGAATTCTGTCCTTGAAAAGAATTTTCGTTGCTGAGTAGTATATGACAATTTGATGACTTGTTGCTCTCAACACTGTCACCTGTATTGCTGTTTCCTGAGTCAGTACAGGAAGATCTCTTACCTATGTGCCTTGATCATTCTGCAGTAATGATCATAAATGGGAAAATATATTCCTACTATGCCCTGTGAGAGGCTTTCTTCTCCAGAGGATAGGCTTTTGTGAGACAGAAAAACTAGTTTTATGCAGACCAGCTTGAACACTCATAAATTTTCAATATTATTAAAATTATCTGAGAAAGAACTTTAAGGACATACTTTATAACAGTTGCAGCAAAGGTTTCATATTTAAAGTGAGAAGACCTTTTCAATTTCAAACTTAGTTTTGATCTTCTGAAAATATGAAGAATCTAAAATGCTGGTCAGGGTAAAAAAAACTAAGTCCATATATTTCCCATTTTTGCATCAGACTACTCTAATGTAGAATATATTCTGAATGTGTGAAGATGTGGAGAATAATAATTTTTTTTATAGTAGTTTTTCTGTTGAGAAATGGTCTGGTTATCCTAACTGTTTAAAGCAGTTTACAGTGTTATACATGTTTTAGATGACACTTTGCTAAAGCAAGAGCTACTAATCTCATATAGTGGGTTGCAGAGATGTCTTTTACCCATCTGGAAGGAATGAATTTTAATTGTATAGAAAAGTTTCTGAATAGGGTAAGACTTTATGGGCTATGTGGAAAGTCTTAAGCTGTTTCTCCTTAAAGAGTTTTGATAATTAAAACTGCCTAGTCTTTTCCTCAAACACACAGCTAACTTTTGGTAGTAGTAGTATGGAAATATAAAGGATGAGGTAGAGAAGAATTATACTTCAGAGAATGAAAATTTTATAAAACTTCCCAACACTTCCTGGAATATCACTTCAAATAGTTGTTTAGTTTGAGTTGCAACCTGAGGCACAGGTTGCTTGAGTAACTCTCTACTTTGACAAATTCTTCCCTGTCTTCTACCACCTGACCCAGAGGTAGTGTCGCGTAACATAAGCATCCTGTTTCCTCTGCAGCAGGGAAGGGTGAGAAGGAGAGGTAATGTGAAGAGGAAAAAAGAAGGTACTACAGACAGGCCTAGCTAGAGAGGAAGGAGTGAGATAGTCTGTCAGTGCCTTCCCCATTCCTCTTCCCAAACTTGTTTCTTCAGTCAGCCACCTCATAAACTAGAAAAATAACCACACAAATACAATTCAGTGTATACTGAGTAGGAAGTGGGACAGCAGGTAACATAAAACTGAACATCGGGTTTTATATTTTTCCTGCTTCCATTTGTTCTGCAAGTCCATAAACTTTCCAGGCTTAATAGAGATGCGATTTCTGCAAGCAGGACCACAGCATACACTGACATTTGTGTGCATTATGAATGCATCCAAAAAGCTCTAGGTGTGATGATGACAGCAACAAATGAACAGACTTCCGTGACAAGAGATTTGAATGTGCCATGGAAATTGTAGAGTCTTTCAGGGCATCAGGACCACAGAAACAAATAAAAAAGCTCCCAGTAAACAAACCAAACAACCAACCTTACATTTTATAAGTTTCCAATTGGGAGGGCTGCTGACTGGAAAAATCTGCAAAGCATTTAAGATTTGAAAGCATGATACACACCAAATACTTGTCAACTGATAAAAGCAAAGTCTATCTTTCACATTTTGCCTAGTAAGGGACCTTGTTATTAAGTAATCAAGAATGAATTTTACAAATACAACAATATCAGTGCAAATCTATAGTAACTCTGTTCTCATGATAAAATGGAAGCACTGATGATAAAGTACCAATAAAAAAACCCTTATTTTTTAAAACATGGGTAAATGAAATTTAATTAGAATCAATTGCTACATAAATCACAAATTACATATTTTATTGAGAGAAAAAGCACTGCTAACATCTTCAATCTGTGCAGTACCAAGGTGTGCAAAGTAATCTTTTTTTTTCGATGTAAGCACTGTCTCCCTGGATGCAATAAGTCAAAGTTCTTCAAATTCTGCATTCTGTAGAGTTAAAAGTAAATTCTCACTCTTGATAATCCCCCACACACTCAAAGTCACTCTGTGCTCTTGCGTAGGCTGAAACAGAAAAAGCTGCATGATGTTAGCATTTCAGTAATTGTACTGAGTTAAAGTTCTGTTATAAAACTGCACCAATTTGTGAGAATAATAAAAAACAGTCTGATTAAACATAATGTAAGTCACCTGTGGAGCACCTGTATCAGCTGGTCAGAGCAGTATTAATATGTATGCAATTAGTTAGTAAGAAATTCTTTGTAGGTGGCAGTATCCCTTGATAATGACAAAAAAGCAAAGGCAAGAAGGAAGTCATTAGGTCTGTGTGACCTCCAAGTACTATAAAAATATCCAGAAAAGATGGGAAAGTGAATTAAGTGAAGAAATACTTTTACCAGGTATTTTGTGGAGTATTTTCAACATGCATAACAATAATAAAAACCCTTTCTAGCAGAAAAAAAAAAAGAAACCCCTCATTTCTTTTTGCCCCTTGACTGGAGGAAATGCATGCGGCAATTCTTGATATTTCTGAAGCTGCACCCCTATGAATGAAGACACCCTCACTTTTGAAAACTTTGGTTACTGTTTTAGAGCTGTCATCAATCCAGTGTCCTTATGTTTTGTATCCTACACATCCCAGATAATAGATGAAGGTTTTGAATTGGAGTGAACCTGTGTTTTCATAGGTGATATTTCTGGGGAAGCCGAAGAAAGTGCAGATTAGTCAAACTGTATAAAATCAAAAGTAGAAACAGTAAGACATGCATCCTCCTGACATGTACCTGTACCATCTGCATGGAGTCATGGTATTTATTCTCCTTTCCCCACTACTGTGGAACATTATCAAAAGGTCTTTGAAATAAGCACAGGTCCAGCAGGGGTGGAATTCCACTTAGGGTATATAATTACATGACACCAGAAGTTGCTGGACTGAATGTCAGAGGCATCTGGTGTGTGAAAGTCCTGTCAGATGGCATGGAGAAGGTAGTTTACACATGTGGCTCATATGGTTAGTTTCCATGCCCAGCATCTTGGCAGCTGTACGGCAGTCATTTGGTGTGGTCTCACTATACATTTTTATTGTTGCATGGATACCTTTGAATGATCTTATGTTACCCTATTGCTGCTGGTGTTACCTCTGCTTTTATTAATGTGACTCTGCTTTAACTGAATGGTATCTTTCTGTTTATATACTGAACTGTATATGCAATAGCTTTTTTTTGAACCGGTCAAGGCTTTTTCCTTTAATGTTATCTAAAAACTCCTAGGTCTTGTGCAGAATACGCTTTGAGAATGAAATTTCCTTGACATTTTTTCCCTATTCCTTTTTTTCCTTTTTGTTACTATCTTTCTATATTTTTTTATCTTTCTATGAGTGCAGAATTCTCAGTTATTTTAACAGGAGTCTGGCATTAGTAGGGACAATAGGGTAACAACAAAAGTAGCTTTCTAATATCTTTTATTGTACCCTACAGGTGTTGTATCTCCATTACATGTTGCTATGTGAGCTTTTCAAATGACTAGCCAACAGCTGTCACCTTAAATATTTCATAGTGATTTTTTTACTCTCAAAAATACAATTTTTCTTGTGGCTGTTGTGTTTCCTGTCCTGTTATTGGTAGTTTTGCTCGCTCAATACTGCTCAACAGTATTTATCTTGTTCTTGCAATTAGAGTTTAGACAAAAAAAAAAATCTATTTTTCAAATATCTCCAATGAGCATAAAGTATCAAGTGAGATCTGCAGTAACTATCTCTCTCTTACTTTATATTAAGGTGTGTGCACATGCGTGTAGACACACAAACACTTATGTGGAAAACCAACCCTTCTGGCAAAGCAGAAGTAGGACCTATAATAATCAGTAAGAGCAGTTCCATCCAGTATACAATGAAAAGACAGGAAATAAAAGCAAAGCTCCCAACCCCAACCAGATAATGTTTCCTCCACGGGGGTTCACTGTTACCAGTTTAGCATGATTTAGCAGTTCTGAGCTGCCACACTAATTAATTTGTGGTGCAAAAGAACGTAACAATTCAGTTCACATGAAGAATAGATTTTATTTCTGAAAACAAATACACTAATTTTTAAAGGAAACTTCAAAATTATGTTACAAGGGAAGATGTTAGAATAAATAGCATTTTTCTATTCTGTCCCATTAATCAGCATCACAGAGAGGAAGGTTTACCTCTTTAGCTCTGAAAATGCAAATTCTCACCAATTCTTAATTTATACCTTGAAATTGTGATGAGATATCCCAGGTTGCACAATGGAACTCAAGCAAAATCCTAGTTGATCAGTTTTATAAAAAGTTGTGTGATGAGTATGACCTCTTGTGTTAAACATGGGAATATTCATTTGTTTATTCACAGAATGAAACAAACAAGCAAGTAGATTAAATATCTAAAAGCTAGTAACAGCACTGCCCTTGCATTTCTACAAATAAACAGGATAGCAGCAGTAGAGGTATTAAAATTGGGACTTGTGACTTCTATATATGAACGAGAAAAATAAATGCAATGATTTCCTCATATAGAACTAAGTTATCTGATATTTTAGAGTACCAATACTTTAAAAAGATATTTTTTTCCTTCTTCACAATTCTAATATAAGATTGCATGATCAGAATAGATGAAGTTACAGGACAGAGCCTTGGTGACTTCTAAATAAAACATGGAGATTTACAAATTTCTTAAAAAACTTTCCACAGTAAACTAGGTCATGAGGACTTTACCTTCTGGTAAAGAGAAAGCTTAAAGGAAAGTATCTCTAAGCAAACATTAAGGACACAGTATGAACAGTAAAGGAAAAATGAAACTTAGGCCTACCTAATCTTTAACTAATTCACAGAACTCATATTTTGAAAGCATGCTTCAGCACCGTTTTTATGTACAGAGTGATAAAAGCCCGGGTTCCCTGAGATTTTAATTTTCTAAGATCCATGCACTTCATGTGTGTTTGAAAACACAGGCAAAATATAACCAATGAGATGGAATAACAATAGTGAGTTTTTTCAAACAAACAATGCAGTATCTGAAGCTGTATTAAACAGTATGGTCATTCTTAAAAATAAAAGCACCTTTTTTGCTTGGTCATTGGTGCTGAGGGGAACTGAGAGCAATCATGAGCATCCAAATACACTTTAGTGTAATTTCAAAATTAAAGTGTTTTATCATTCATGCAATAAAGTGTGTGTAGATTTTTATTCAAAACTTCGTTATTAGACAAATTTTGAATTATCACAAGGCATTATGATGTTGTGTATCACAAATACTCATATTTATGGGTGCTTTTTCAAAATAACCTACACTATGTAAACATAGCCAAGTTTAAATTTTGGTCAGTCTCTAAATAATCTCTCTATATTGTAAAACCATGATATTTACTACATTATGAGAGTGGTGTGATTGTGTAGGTGCTATGTGCGCTTCCTTTAAAAAGTACATCTTGATTAGGAATTAAGTCATTTAAATTTCATAATACAGCATAGTTAAAAACTTTGTTAATGGCAGTGCCTCACTCATATTTCTAAACTACAAGTCACTCAAGGGTTTCAAAAGAAATTGAATATCATGGGAGATACAGAAATTAGAATGATCTTAGAAAAGCTTAGTGGATTTAATCTTGAACATTACTGAGAAGTTAAAGATGTAAGAAAACTTTCCATGCTATCAAATTTTGCAGCTGATTTTCCAAACTGCAAAGATAGTGCTGCCCAACTGTGCGTGGGGGGAAACAAACAAAAACAACAAAATCAAAACAAACAAAACCCCAAAACAAAACAAAAAAAGCACACAAAAACCCCCCAAACATCACGCTGTTATAATCTCGCCTAGGTAACAAGAATGGCACAGCTGTAACACGCTTACCATTTTCCTCATTCTTCCCTTAAAAAAAATCTTCCCTTATATAAACGCAGGAAAGAGACTTTACCTGGTGCAGACATTGCTCTGCCAAAGGGAGCTGCAAAAACGGATTATTCAGTGAGAGTCTAGGAGGAAAAGGAAGGGGAAGAGGTAAAATGCACTGCACCGACACTGCATGCCCGGGAACCGGAGTCGGAGGGCAACGCAGACAATCCGTGACCCCGGTCCCGTTTCACGGGAGAGTTCCTACCGAGCCGCCGGAGCGGCTCTACAGCCCCAAAGCACCCCCGGCCTCTCCCGAGCGCTGACACTCCGGCGGCGGCTCTCCCTTCTCCCGCGGAGGGGAACAGAAGCAGCCGGCCGAAGCCGTGTGTCCTTTGGGACAGGCTCGGGATGTGCCGGGAAGGGCTTCCCGCTCCCCGCCGGGGCCGCGGCCTCTTCCAGCTCCGGCGGCGGCGCGTCCCGGGCGGCGGGAGCGGAGCGAGCCTGACGCTGTGTTTTGCAGGGCGGCGGCGGCGCTGCTGGACAGCTCCGGAGCGCGACGCGGCGCCCATGTTCCGGAGGCGGCGCAGATGTAAGCGGGGAGCGGGGGAGAGCCGCCGCGGAGCCTCTGTCCCGGCGGGCGGGGGCGATCCCAGCAGCAAGCGCGCTCCCCCGCCCGGGAAGCCTTGTGTTGCCCCGGCGCGGGCTGAGGCGGGATCCCCCCGGGAGGGGGGCGCGGGCAGCCCTTTACCCGCGGGAAGCGGGATCCCCCCGGGAGGTGGGCGCGGGCAGCCCTTTACCCGCGGGAAGCGGGATCCCCCCGGGAGGTGGGCGCGGGCAGCCCTTTCCCGGGGGAAGCGGGATCCCAGCGGGCGGGGGACGCGGGCAGCCCCTACCTGCGGGAAGCGGGATCCCCGCGGGCGGGGGGCGCCGGCAGCCCTTTCCCGCGGGAAGCGGGATCCCCGCGGGCGGGGTGTCCCCGCGCCGCTCACGCGCAGCCGGTCCCGCCCCTGCAGGTGACGTGATGCCCGTTGTTTTGGTGCGCCCGACCAATCGGACACGTCGGCTGGATTCTACGGGAGCCGGGATGGGCCCGTCGTGGCGGCAGCAGGACGCTCCCCTGCCGACCATCACGCATTGCGCACGGTGCACCACCGCCCGGTCCTCCTGCGGCTTTAACGGCCCGGGTATGGACGCGCCGCGCCACTTCCCGGCGGGCTTCGGCCCCGACCAGCAGCAGCAGCAGCGCCCGCCGGCGCCGGCGCCGCCGCACTGCCAGCAGCACGGCCAAGACAAGCAGAGCCTCCTCCAGCAGCAGCAACAGCAACAGCAACAGCAACAGCAGAGCCCATGCCTCCAGTGCAACAACTGCGCCTACTACGGGGCTGCTGCGGCAGCCGCGGGGGATAACCTGCCCCTGCTGCTCCGCGCCTCCTCGCCCCTCTCCGGCGCCTTCCGGACGCACTCCTCGCCGCTCTCCTCCGCTGCGTCCTCCCGGCAGGGCAGCCAGCTGAACGTCAACGAGCTCACCCCCTCCAGCCATGCCGGCGCGCTCAGGCAGCCTCACCAGTATTCCCAGTACCACCAGTGCCATAGCCTGCAGCAGCAGCAGGCAGTCAGCCCCAGCAGCAGTGTCAGCAGCGGCAGCACCCACCACCACCACCACCATCATCACCACCACCACCATCACCAGCAGCAGCAGCAGCGCCGGGAGAGCAACCCCTTCACCGAAATAGCCATGAGCAGCTGCAGGTACAACGGCGGCGTCATGCGGCCGCTCAGCAACCTCAGTTCGTCTCGCAGGAACCTGCACGACCTGGACTCCGAGTCGCAGCCGCTGCAGCCGCCGCTCGCCAGCCCCGCCACCGCCGCCACCGCCGGCAGCCCCGCCGCCCCGGAGATCGTGGTCTCCAAGCCCGAGCACAACAACTCCAACAACCTGGCGCTCTACAGCTCCGCCGGCCCCGGCCCCGGCCCGGGCAGCACCAACAACGGCGGAGGCAAGTCCAGCAAGAAGAAGAACCAGAACATCGGCTACAAGCTGGGACACCGCCGAGCGCTCTTCGAGAAGCGCAAGCGCCTCAGCGACTACGCGCTCATCTTCGGCATGTTCGGCATCGTCGTCATGGTCATCGAGACTGAGCTCTCCTGGGGCGCCTACACCAAGGTACCAGCCCTGGCGGCAGCGGGTCCCGCCGCCCGACGGTGTGGACACCGTGGGACGGTGGGTGCCACCGGTCCCCTCCCCGGGGCCGGGGTGGCCGTGGGGCGGACCGGCCCCAGCGCGTGGGTCTCTGAGGGACGGCGGTGTCTTTCTCTTGCAGGAGTCGCTGTATTCCCTCGCTCTGAAATGCCTTATTAGCCTGTCTACGATTATCCTGCTTGGGCTCATCATCGTGTACCATGCAAGGGAAATCCAGGTAAGGTTTCCTTGTGTGGATCAGGAAAAGTTCCTGGTTTAGATGGGGGTGTGAGGCGGTTTGTCCAGGGGTACAGTGGTGGTAAGTACTGGGCATGTCCCACTGGTTCAGAAAGCATAAGTGGTCTCTGCATGCCTGCCGAAGTTGGTGAATGGACCTCAGTCCTGGAGACAGGGCAAGATATGGTGGGATACAAGCCAGGGAAACTCTGCTTGCTCCGAAGTTCTCCCTGCTAGGGACTGTTACCTGCAGTTATACTATAGGATCACTTTGCCCTGAGGTTATAACATGCTTTCTGGGTGACATGCCTGCTGTCTCCTGTAGCAGATGTACAGCAATAATCTTTTATTTCCCAATGACTCAATTTCATGCTGTGCGTTTTCTCTCGATGGCTTGGTGAATGGTTTTCACTGTGCAAGGTATGTAATCTTCACTGCACTGTCTCTGATATGAGGGTACTCTAGAAGAGTGTTTAAGAGGAGGGGGAAGACTGATGTTTGACTTGTTTTACGATGCAGAGCCTCTAGGAATGTGACCAAAGAAAACTGTGAGGAAGGGTAGGGCTAAAGGTAAGAGGAACATAATGATTAAAGCTGTAGAATAAATCTTACAAATACTGTCACAGGTTCTGTCCAAGTGACTTAATTCTAATTTCAGTTGTATTTTTTTTGACCAAGACATTAAAATTTGGTATTTCAGCTCAACTGAAACATACAACAGACAGATTTCAAAGTTTTGAAGGGAAAAACATCTTGCTCATAGATACAGTGCTTTTGCTTTTTCAGATTAGAGATCCCTTGAGCTGAAAACTGAAATGTCAGATTTCAAGGGCAAAGAAGACTTTTGCACTAATACTAATCAGTTAAGAAAAAAAAAAAAGATAAATTAAGAATTGTATAGTACCCTGCTTCTGTGCAAATGAATGCTGTAATTTCAATGTGAAATGGTACAATAGTCCCCTACTTAGGGTAATGTTAAAGAAGTATTATGTTGCCAGATCGGATCCTGTTGTGCAGACCTTGCACATGCAAAACTTCTTTTCCTGGCTCAGAACCCAGTTTCTTTGCATTAATATCAGAGATATTGAAAGCTGTTTAATGATATTGTACTCAATAAACAAGTGTTTTGAAGAGAGAGCATATTTATAAACTACAGGAGTACTCATGAAGAGGTCTCTTCATCTGTATAAAAATAAATAAGTAGCACTGCTGAAGTGTGGGAGCCTTCTCTGGTGTATCATCCCACAAGTGGTGCTTCAGGCATGAAGAGCAAAGCTGAAAACAATCCCTCTGTAAACGTTTGAATTAGTCTATGCATTTTCCAGAAACCTTAAATTGAAAATTTTATGGAAGATAGCCAAATAGTTGTAGGTCCCTTTAAGCATCAGCTTATACTAAGTAGTTGCTCCAAGATTCAACTCATTGCTGGTTTTTTTCAGATAGAGAGTTACAAATTTTCATTATCTTAGGAATCAGACCTCTTATGGATCAGAAAGAAACAATAATAAAAAACTAAAATTGTCATTCCACTTTGGTTTTTTTAACTGACCGTTTTAAAGAACTTCCTCATGTATGCAACTACGTGAAAGGAGCTACACAATCATGTGACTTAATCACGATTAATGTAGTTTTCAGTGCTGCCTGACTGTACAGAACACAAGTATACCTGCCTGTAAAAGAGCAATACCCCATGTTTTAGAATCAGAGACACTAAAAACTGCAGGGCCTGGAGTGAGCTGCAGCTTCAAGGGGTTCTGTCATTCATGTTGAAAATGAAAGGAAGTTCTCTGTTTCAAGGAGCTTGTTAGAAGGAAAGTGCATAGTACGTTCCTTAGCTATTAGATATCTGCTCTGTTTTGAATTTATGCATAGTCTGGTTTTCTGCATACACTTGACTTTTAAAAAATAAGGTGAAGAGTATGTAGAGCAAAAGCTACCTCCATCTGACAGTTGTAAAATTTATGTTACATTTGAGACCTGAAAAAAAGAAGTACCTTTAAAATACTTTGGCTTAGTGACTTACATAATCTTCACCAGGCAAAAGAAAATACTGGGTAAATCTGATAATGTCATGTTTGTTAAATAAGCTTTAAAGCTGACTGTTTTCTGAAGGCAGACGTGTCTTTAGTTCAAGGAAACATCTTGCTATGTGCAGTAGAATGAATGAGGTTTGTAGAATAGAGCCCACAGATGGTTGGTTGTGTCCAGGAGGACTATTTGCACCAGCTATTTGTCAGTCCCATTCCAGTTTAAATATTCCTTTCTGATTATTGGTCTTCTGATTATTGTCTGAAACATATTTAAACATTTTTTGTGGCATAAATAAGCAGGAATTCATTGACAGAGGAGAATTTGTTCCATAGAAGAGAAGAAGATTGCTGTATTTTGCTCGCAGTGTGGTGACTTTCATACTCTGGTAGAAGCAAACCAACCTAAGCAAAAGTAAAGTTTTCACAAAGCATGAGGCAAAAAAAATGCTAGGAAACGAGCTGACAGTTTAGTAATTATTACTGAATGCTGGATGAATACAAAGAAACCTCTGGTGACCTAAAGTGCTGGTGAGTGGAAATCAGCTTTTTCGTTCTTTTCAATAGTCTGTGACCATGATTTATGGGTAGGGAGATCGAACAACCATGCAAAGACGTCCATGGGCCAGTGCCTAGCAGCATAGCAGGTGGCTTTAGTCTTCCCATTGATACGACGTGGCTTGTACATTTTGCTTTGAAAACAGTGAGCCGGTCAGTTAAACCAGATTCCAGAGTTTGTCTGTCCCAGACCTGCTGCACTTTTTAAAGGCATTGGAAGGGAAGTTTATAAAGGCTTGCTAAGATTCTTCCCAAACCGACAGTGATATAGCGACGTGAGACAAATGAGTTTTCTTCTTTACCTTTTCCCGCGGTTGATGTGCGGTGTACGAGCTGGAGCACTCCCAGTATCCCGGTGGTTTCCGCGCCGCCTGTTCAGCACCGCGGACAGCTCCGCGCGGAGCGCCCGTCCCGGGCGACACATCCGTCCCATTCTGCCTCTCCATCAAAACCTGTTCGCTACACAGTTGTGTTTATGGGCTCTCTGGAACTTACAGGGCTCTGCATCTGGCAGACCACAGTCTCCAGAAGGGTGGTAGCTGCAGTATTTAGACAACTGTAGGAATGTTGCATAGTCTTGTGAAATACCGTAAATGTTAAAATATTTTTATCAAATAGGTTTTCAGTGATGGCAGTGTACTAAATTATTCTGTATGGCTCTAAGAATTTAATAAATATAAGTTAGTGTTAAGAATACAATAGAAGTCAGATGAAACCAGTTTGGTTCAAGGGCTAATTCATAGCTTACCTTCCTGTTTCCAGAAGAGAGGATAAAAATTACAGGCAAGTTTGCTTCACATCCTTTCCCCTTCTAGAAAAAAAAAATCCTAATGAACAACAGAAACAGAGCTGAAATTCAAGATAGTGACAACCCCAAAATGTGTGTTCTCTTTTTGTTACGTTGTTTTCATGCCTATAATGCTGTTAAAAACATCACGCTTGAAAGATAATGAAATATGCATTGCTCTCTCTCCAAGCTTGTGTGGTCGTTGATTCAGTTCTTCAGAGGAAGTGCTTTGTGTTTGAAAGATCAATGGGAAAAATGTAATTCATCATTATCCTAGACTAGAACAGGTATTTCTCTGACTGTTACTCCAGTTGAGAGTTTGAAGAGATGAAGGAGAGAAGAGCTAAAAAGACAACATGATCCAATTATCATAATAATTTTTGATGTATACATTATCCAATTAATGCATAAACAGTTTGTTACTTAATAATATTTTGCATAATTAAAGCAGAGGCAGAATTTAACATAATTAAAATTGTAAAATCCGTAGAACTTACTGTTCCATTCCACATTTCTCTAGTGCAATATGCTGTTAGATCCATTAATAAAATTGAATTTAAGAAAGTTTTGGGTGGCAGTTCACATGGTAAAGCTACAGTTTTTCTACTTTTATTAAAAAATGGACCTCTCTGCCTGTCTCTAGTACTGCTAGAGGTAGAAAAGCTTTTTAACCATCCACCCCTGAAGTTCCACTGGCACTTTCTTGTATTACTCAGAGCAAAGGATTAAAATCAAAATTCTGTGAGATTGCCAGTAGGAGGTCTTTAATGTCTTTTGTTGAGCATTCCACCTAATAGTTCTTGAGAGATAGTGGTCAGTGGAAGAATATATCTGGAACACTTCTCTTTTAATGCTGGATTGCTTAGTGTATCCCTTGTGTAAATAAACATACTGCCTGTCCTGAATAATAGTAACCTGAGTAATGCTAACCTGCACTCTCCTGGACAGCATCTGAGCCTCTTTTCCTTCTCCCTAATGCATATTTTGTCACTCATGCAGAACCATGATAGTTGTTGCTATTTGTTAGAAGTGAATAGAAATCAATAATTTTTTTTTTTTTAATGTCAGTTGAAATTTCTAACCACTTCTAAAATGTATTGCTAGTTCATACTTAGGTAGAATGCCTGTGGAAAGTCTTGCAAACTCCAAGGTCAAGCTATTGCTTTCACAGCAGAACCTCCCAGGGCTCCAGGGAGAGAGCACCTTCAATCCCTAGATGGTTCTGAAAGTGGTGAGAAAATGTGCTACTGATAGGTTTGGACACTTCCAGTCTTCATTACCTTTTATAAAATTTATCATAGCTGAGAGCCCAAATGTCTTTCTGAAGAATCAGTCGTCTTCTCCCTGTGCCTGAAAACTTGGAAAAGTGGAACAGGCAGTATCAGGTAACAGCTAAGAATGGTAATAAATACGTATCTTGACCTGTTTATTGTGCAAATAATCCCATAGTGCATGATGGTATTAAACACTGTTTACAGGAGCTTCATTACCTTACTAGCATCAGTGGAAAGTTTTGCAGTAAAAATTTTGCACTCATGAATGAAAGTTAAGCTCCCTTACAGTTTCTTTTCATAAGAAGTTATGGGTATTCTGCAGGCTAAATTATTTGTTTCTATCTATGTTATTGTTTTGCCTTCACTGGGGTGGTACATGTGCATCTCATTAGCTGTCTTGCTGGCAATCTGTTGACTTTGTGCTGAGTCCAACTTACATTTGCTTAGGTATATTGAAGCACCAGAGATTGCTCACACAGGCTATAGATCTTCTGCTGCAGAAATGAATGAGTTAGAGCACAGAGAGCAAGTCTGGTGAAAAACTGGTGAAAATCAAGAAATAAACCTTAAGTGATGTTTATCCTGATCTGAAGTCTTTTGAGAATTAGTGATTATTTTTTTCTATTTATTTTAATTGGTCTTGGATCAGGCAACAGCAAAACTCATTGTGTAGCAGTTGATCCAGGATACAATAACTTTATGTACAGACTCAAAAATTCTCTTCTACCGGTCAGTCTTACATTTCATATGTGTCATGAACAGCAGAAAATCATATAGGAATCCAAGGACACCATGTTTGTCAAATTAACACCATATCTGTCAAATTAACACTTTAGGGTGTTTTTGCGGAAATGCTTAGTTTTAATTCTGTTCAGTACATTTTTTATGTGTAGATCCTGTTGATGTAGGTAAAGTTACAACTGCCTAGTGTTTCTGAGATGTAGCACTTTAATGCATATGGCATGGAAAACAGGCTGGAAAATCCTTTAATAGTGATCAACCTCAGAAGGGACATTAAAGTTACATGTGTATTGTGCCTCAATTTCCAACAGGCTTCATTAGAACGTAGGAGGAGGTGTTACACTGAGTGATTGGCCTGGCCATACCTAGCATTATCTATTCATATCTGACATGGTTCTGAGCATTTTTTAATGTGGCTGTTGGGAGTTTATCAAGACATAGTAGTGCATTATGAAGTGTGAGAAGGTATGTTATTGCCCATGTTAGAGGAGAGAGAACATTTGTAACCAGAGGTAAGATTCTGGGTTTGTATAAATTGTGTAGCTTAGGTGAAAGCAAAAGATACTGCTGTATACAATCTTGGAGGCATTCTGCATGCCCATCTTACTGTGAAAGTGTTGTCCATGCGAGATCTTTCAACTGTGAGGGCTTCAGATTAGAAAATTCTATCAGGTACTTGACTGCAGTTTTGTTTTGCCCGAGTTTTAAGTGAAAGTGTGCCAAAACTGACAAGTGTAAATTAATGCTTTTTGATTATAGTTCTGGTTTGTATATGATCTACTAAATGAAGTATCTTGGGCTTTGAGTTTGATTTGAGACATATTTCTCATATGTTTTGAGCAAAGATCAGAACAGGAATGGCTGCTGTTTAAGACTTGGGAGAATTAAAAAGCTGTGTGGAAGCTTCTATGCAGCTTCAATCAGTTGTTTTCCCCCTTGATGATGAAAGTTGTTGTTACACTCCCTTACTAGAGGATGAAATACTGCTCTGAGCCTATGAAGCTCCTTTTAAAATATGAATTGTCCGTAAAAGAAGAGTCTGTAATTGATCTTGTAATTGGCTTTCAGGTAAGCTGGATATATTGGTCACTGTAAAAAGTTTCCACAGCTCTGTTGTATGGAAAAGAGAAAAGTTACACATCATGAGAACACACACAAATAGAACTTAATATACCTTTTTTCATGCGTGGGGTTTTTTGTTTGTTTAATAACATAAACTATGTTGCATTGAAAAACATGAATGGAATAACTTCCATTCAAAAAATATGATATGAGAAATACCTATGTCTCAGTGTATTTTTGATTAGGTTGTGTAAGATTACTTTGTCCCATTATTTTAATGAAAGCCACATTAAGAAATTTCTTCTTATATCTGTCAAAAGGTCAGGAGAGACTGTCATGAGAACATGCTTTACAGCTTAGAAATAATTCTTTTGTAAATGGAGTGGTGAAACAGGAACATTTTATACTTTAAAAGGATTTATGTGAACCCAGGCTTTTGCAAACTGAATTGTTCAGTTAATATCATACATAAATATTTTCATAGTTAGAGGGTGTCACATATTTGTAACTTGATTCATTCACCTTTTCCTCTTGAACAGTTTGTGCAAATGTGCTTTTCCATCTGTGTGAAAACAGTCCTTAATAAACATTGTTTTGTGTTGGCATTTGAAATGCTAAAGGGTGTGAATATTAGATACTTCATGAAGGAGTGAAGTGAGTTCAGAAAAGCAATGTGTGCATCTTCTAAGGTGTTTCTTTATCTTTCATTTTGGTGGAGGCTGACGGATCTTTTGGAAGTAAATTCTTTTAGAGGAAGTACTAAACCTTTTCATGACAAATGGAAACATCTCTCTTAATTCTGTATAAAGTAAAGCCAAAGGGTAAACCTCAAATAACTTTATATTTTAAAGTCACTGCTCTTAGTCTTTTTAAAGGTAATGTGCTCTGGCTTTTGAGTTTTTTGTTTGTTTGTTTGTTTTGGAGTTTTTTGTGGTTTTGTTTGTTTGTTTGTTTGGGGTTTTTTTTCCCTGTAAAGAAACATATTAAAACAAAGACATTTTGTGTCCAAATGGCAGCTTCTAAACTTCTGTGCATGCTAATATTGTGCAGCTTTCCAGATGAATAAGGTAGAGCTGGGTTCTGTGTTATATAGCTGACCAACAGCTATATATTGGATACATTGTTTATTGAATTCTAATTGAACACAGTCGCAAAGTTAATGAAGGCTGCAGGAGCCATCAAGGTCAGAAGTAGAGAGTTGAAAGACTGTACGTATGTGACTCTTAAGTATAATTTGTCTTGCAAAACCACTGCTTGTAAAAGAGCATATTTGAAATAAAAAATAATTGAAAAGTAAATATATATGGACTCATATCCATAGATTTTATTGCCAGCTGTGGATAAAGAGCTTCCTGAGCTTTCTTATTTGTATTCTGCCATAAATATTGTTCCTGGTAGTATTTCAGAATGTAGCTGTGTACCTTCCATAAACAGTTATACATCAGTTCTGTGGTTTGATGGGTAGGTATAAGATAGCCTGAAAAAAGTAAATGATTCTAGAACAAATATTTATATTCTAGTTTTCATTGTCAAAGAGAATTACCTGGACAAGTCCTCACATTTTTTCTGTCACTTAAATGATATTTTTACAGAAGGGAACACTGAGACCAAGAGTTCAAATGCTGTGGAAGTAATTTGGGGATGGCTTTGTAACTAGATTTGAAGCTTAGGCTTGCCTATCTTGTAGTCTTATGTTCAGATCAGTCATTTGTCATGTAAATAAGACACTGTAATTGCCATCCAGCTATGCCTATAATTTTCAAGAATTATATGCCTGCTTTAGCGGATGTTCCAAAAATTGCAATGTAAAATGAATGCAGTGCTCCAGAAAGTGTTCTAATGAGATACTATTGGAAATCTTTATGAAGCCTTTTATCCCTATTAAAATTGTTTATTCCAGCTTTCATAGCTCTGCAGCTTCTATAGGGGCAGGTGTATAGAGACATTCACATCTACCCTACCCGTGACCTCTCATGGTAGTGTCTTTCACTAGAATAATACATTATGAAGCACTTTTTCATATTCAGTCATTTAACAAAACTGAGATCCATTCTAGGTAGTGACTAATATTTCTTGTTTTGTGAAGGTTGTTATGCTTTTAAGAATATGATCTGTTGCAGCCAGAGAATGAGGCATGTCTTTAAAAATGAAAATAGCATAGTAACTTTGATTCAGTCTGCACCATTGCATCCAGAAAATCCACATGCATAGAACTCTGATTTCAGTCTGGGAACCTGGAGAAATACTGAATGTCCAAGTGTGGCTAGACAGCACAAAATAAATTATCTCCTACCTAAACAAATAATAAAAATTACTAGAAATAATGATTCCCAAACATTCAGTGATAGCATCTAAGTTTAAAAAAGAATTCATCAAAACTGTTCTTGCTATATTTCTGATACAATATTAATTACCATTTTTATGCCAGTCATACACAATTGAGCTGTATTTTGACTTCAGAAGAGGATCTGTACTTGTATCTAAATTAGTGGGATTTTTAGACCATTTCAATTTACAGCGTCCTTATTATGTGTTAAGGATTTGATCCTCAACACCCTTATTATTAAAATATTTTGTCAGGAAGACTTGAAAGCTCTTGATCAGACATTTATTTATGAATAAGCTAAGGATGCTCTTAACCCACTTTCCCTTTGCCCATTGAGCTACTCTCTCCAGTAGCCATAAAATTCAGTTTTGGCCATGCAGCTACTACACCCAGATTGTAGTGAGTTCCTTTTATTGTAGATTCCTTTGTAGTATACTACCCATGAGCTGTGCTTGGGCTCTGCATAATGAATGGGCTGATAGAACAGCAATTCTCGTCCATCCAAATTAGAGTGTAGCTGTAAAGGTACCCTGTGGCAGCTGCTACAGAGCATAATCCTTATCTGGATGGTATCAAGGGTAAGTGGCTTCACACTAAGCTCACTTGCTTATTTTGTCCTCATTCAGGTTTAGACTTCATGGTAAAAGCCAATAATTTGCATTCTGTTGTGATTTTCACATTATGATAGTTTAGAATAACTAAATCTTTTTGTGGTAAGATAGGGAAGTGCTGGGTCTGATGTATTGCCAGTTCAGTTTCAATATAGTTTAAAGACAGTTTGATGGCAAAATATGTAAAAAAGATATTGATAGAAGACTACCCATGGCTAGTCTGACTCTCAGATTTGGTTGTCGGATAGGAAAATGTTTGGTTCTCAATCTTTATGTGCAGCCATATATGAGTAGACATTTGCCTACCTCCCACAACAGAATGGTATGCAATGGAACAATTTAGTAGTGTGGTTGTCAACTAGCAGACCATTCTTTTCCCGTATAATTTGGCACTTGGAAGGAAAATAAAAAAGACAGATTCTTTTATATCAAGCCTGTGATCAGAGATGTCAGCTCATCCAAAATTAATAATTCTTGTGTTTCACCAGTGACTTTTCTATGTATGTTGTGGCTGATAGCATCCTGATAGCATAACTGCTGGACATCAGAATTTTTGCTGCTGTGGTCTATTCTACTGAGCATGAGGGTTGTAAAAAAAGCTTTCTAAACCGTTTTGAATAGCAATTTTATGTTTAAATTGTGGATGATAAGGGGGTTGGCAGCAAACTTGTTTCATGTATCTAGTTTTCAGACATCTTAAAAAACCCAGTAGCTTTGAGGATGGAGCATCTTTTACCTGTTAGCTCCTGTAAACTCGACAGATTTGACGAAGCTGTAATATTCAAATAATTAATGGGCAGCAAAAAGAACTTTGTGTGCTAAGACGTATGCTAAGACTTTTTATTTTCCTGAGGAAGCAACTACAGTCATAATTAGTAGTGATCAGGTAAAACAGTATTTAACCTATAAAGAAATACAGGTAAATACCTGTAAATATACTCATGCCTATGTTTATTAACCTGATGTTGAAAGCTGCCCTTTTTAAAGATACTTTAACTTAATCTTTGAAGCAGTTTGAAGACTTTATCTGCTATATGGTTTAGCCAGAAGCCCACTTTAGGCCTTCATTAATAAAAGGTATTACATCCATGGCTGCTTTATTGCTGCCCCCTCACAATTTTACTTGTGAGGATGAATTACAGAGGCATTTCTTGCAGGAATTGTAGAATCATTTAGGTTGAATAAGATTGAATGCCTCAAAACACTTGGCATTAGTGCATGACTGTGTTTATCAGGATTTTTAAATACACAAGTACTTCTAACTCCATTCCACTTTTCCTTCTGCACAATATACTTTCCCTTATTTAAGTGGTCATGCTCTAGGACAACAAATACTTAGATTTTTGTATTTATGTATTGTTTTGAACATACACTTAAATGAAGTTCCTGGTTAAACTGTTTCTGACACAGTAAGAACACTTTACAGGGATTTTATAATTCCTGTGGTGCTGATGTGTACTCATCGATTGTCATTCTAATAAAAATGTAATCGGTTTAAAAAAAAATTCAAACTTACTGAAGTATTCCTGAAGTATACTTGAAGTATTTATGTCACAAGTAAACACTAAAGGAGGAACTGAGAAGATAGATTCTTGTGTATGTGATATTTTGGTACCAGTCATTCCTTAAAAACAGGTTCCTTAGTTTAGAGTCACTGTTGTACTCCTTTGGCAGAACGAATGAGATAACTCGCCTTATCTAGCCTCACATTCAATGTTTCTTCCTTTAACTTCTGTTTCCCTTGCAAAAATATTGCCAATTCTTCAGAAAATACATCCTTCTTTTTAATTTGTTCCAGTGTTCTTAGGAGTAATGAAACTGAGCATCCCTGAAGAGAGTGAGAGGTTTCTCGCAGTGGCAGATGGCAGCTGTTTTGGGAGATGGTGTTTCTTTGTGCAGTGATCTGTAGAACAAATTATTTTTAGTACTGAATGAAGAAAAACAAATCCTAAAGGAAGAATGGTAAAATAATTATTTAAAATTAATAGTATAAATATATTGGAATGTAGATGGTTCTCCCCAGTGAATTTTGTTTCTGCAAGAAGAATATAGTATCAGAATTACTTTATTTTTGAGGTACTTGTAATGAAGAAAAACATAACACAGACCACTATGTTTATTAGTAAATACATTCTAAACATTAGTTCTGTGAAATAGCAGTTCTTTTATAGGCAGATGTGCTATATTCTTTATATATGAAGTTTTGGAACTGCTGCTTCAGTGCAAAACTAAAATCATCCCTTGTTTTGAAATCAGTGTTTCCATCCTCATGCTACCACATTCAGTGTAGTAGTTGAAGCAGACCTAAAAGACTGGAAGAAATTTTTGAAGAGTTTTTTGCTGTTGTTGTTAGAGATTATTGTATTAGCATGGTTGTTTTTTCAGTGTGGTCATTTCTTTATATCTGTGAAAGTGGACCTAAGGAATGCATTTACTATTTCTTTGCAACCTTCCTTTTTAGGTGTAATAAATAGTTAATATTCTGGTGCACTCTTTTAGCAGAGAAAGTGAGCCAGAGCAGGCCAGCAAAGGCAGAGAGTAGTGTGGGTTGGCAGCTGGTGGAAGCTGAACTCTCTGACAAGTTGTGGTGTGGTTAGGTTTCATGCTGAAATGTTTCCTGAGGGCTGGCTACATCCCAAGAACCTTGCTCAGTCCTTAGGTTCTTGCGGGGGTGGGGAGAGAAGGGGGGGGCAGGGGGGAATAGGGAAAGCTGATATTGAATCTAGGTATCTTTTCCATCCCATGGTCAATTGTAAGAAGTGCTCTTGTGGGTTGCTCTGGATCACTCAGTGTATTCTTTAGTGGCTATATCTGTTATGTAGTAACATATATTCTTTTTATTTGGTTATTTCTACCCTGCTTTTTAAATGACAGAATAATAAATAGTATGAAAGAGATGAATGCTATTTTAGTGAACTGGTCCCATTTTCCCAGTTTGTATGTTTATACAGGAGAACTATCTCAAATCACAGAATCAGAGAATCACAGAATAGTTAGGGTTGGAAGACACCTGTGGAGATTCCCCTGCCAAGGCAGGATCACCTAGAGTGTGTGACATAGGAACACGTTCAGGTGAGTTTTGAATGTCTCCAGAGAGGGAGACTCCTAGGCAGCTTGTTCCAGTGCTCTACCACCCCCAATGTAAAGTAATTCTTCCTCATGTTGAGGTGGAACTTGCTGTGTGTTAGTTTATGGCTATTACTCCTTGTCCCGTCACTGGGCACCACTGAAAAGACTCTGGCACTATCCTCTCAACATCCACCTCTGAGGTATGTATTGATGAGATCCCCTTTCTTCTCCAGACTAAACAGGCCCAGCTCCCACAGTCTCTCCTCATAAGGGAGATGCACTAGACCCCTCATCATCTCTGTGGTCTCTTCTGGACCCTCTCCAATAGCTCCTTGTATTTCTTGAACTGTGAAGACCAGAATGGAACACAGTATTCCGGATGTGACCTCACTAGGGCTGAGCAGAATGGGAGGATCACCTCCCTCAACCTGCTGGCCACACTGTTCCCGATGCACCTCAGGATCCCATTGGCCCTTCTGGCTGCAAGGCCACACTGCCACCTCTTGGTCAACTTGTCATCCACCAAGATTCCCATGTCCTCTGCTCTCCAGTTGGTCAGCCCCAAACCTGTTCTGGTACTTGGGGTTATTTCTCCGCAGGTATAGGACCCTACATTTGCCTTTATTGAACTTCATTAGGTTTCTCTCCACCCAGCTCTCCAGCCTATCAAGGTCCTGCTGAATGGTGGCACAGCCTTCAGGTGTATTGCCACTCCCACCAGTTTTTTGTTCCTTCTCTGTGATTCTTCTTGCACTTAAGTTACATTCAGAGCTTTATTAAGTCGTGTTGCTTCTGTATCTGACTGGAGAACATTATTGACTGTCAACCCCAGACACAAAATGTTTGGGAACTGCTGATGCTGGATGGAAGCCTTCTACATGTGGTAACTTAAGGAGGTTATTCTCATTGTATTTTAAGCAACTGGAGTGGGTAGGATCTGGTATAATGAAATAGCTGTTAAATGAAGAGTATTTTAAAAATTAAGAAATATCTTTCATTGACATTGACTGAGTAGAAACTCCTGATCCAGTCAGTTTAATTTGAGTCGCTTACTAGTTATTCTGCTGAATATCTCAAATGAATATCGTAACTCCGAGTGGTGGACTTTTATTTATGGAGCTCTGATTTGTTTAAAGGTTCATAAAAATTCCTGTAACTAAATATCTCTCTGTTGATTACCGATCTGAGGAAGCTCAACTGTGATTATTCAAGCAAGAGTCCAAACTGAATTGTACTAGGAGATCATCTTGTGAAATACTTTTTTAATAATGAAAGTGAAAAAAAAAAGATTTTATAATAATTTTGTTTACAATCAGCTCTATTAGTAATAGTGAGCTCATTATCTAATTACTTTGATTATTTTTTTCAATATACTTATAAGCTTGTGATGATTTCCTAGTTCAATCCATAATTATCTCAGGAGGTTCTTCTTCTCCATAGCATTTGCAAACGAATCCTGATATGTTGGAATGTCTTTTTCTTTTTCCGTCTTTCTAGTCCTTGGATTTCATTTCTTAGTACTATTACTGGCATAGAAAGTTAATGGCATTTTCAGGAGCATCTCACCTTCTTTATGTCCCTGGAGCACATATATATACATGGACAGACCTATATGAAATGAAATTACATACGTCCCAGCAATTGCTGAGTGCTATAATGATCTTTTGACGTAGTAGGCTGTCAGGGGTTTAAGCTCAAAGCCTGTAGTTGTTTGAGATGAAGAGTAGAGCTGAAAATCTGACCAGTGCCATTTAAGAATATTGAGGGATGCTTCTGAATATGTTTAGAGAGAAAAAACTATAGAAAAAAATACTGTCAGTATGTGGTTTAAACCAGAAGGGAAATATGGTTAGGCAGAATTTAACTGTGTGGGCTCATGCAGATTTTAACCCTGTGTTAGTTTATTTGATCATAAATTCTTTTCTTTCTAAAAGGTCTCAATTTTTTTTATAATTTTCTGAGGGACAGAGACAGACAAACCTGTTAAGAGCATTGTTTAACACATATCTGTTTTTTGAAATGGTTAAGGTTATGTGTGACTTGTCAGAGTAACCAAGATGTGTAGTTCAGATGTATTTTAATGTGAAGGTTTTGGTAATGCACTTCTGAAAATACGGTTCACAAAGACTATAAATGCTCTGAGCCTCTTTTACATATCCCTTCCTGAGACGGCATTGTTTAAATATAGTTTTTGAGACAAGTATTTTGAGCCTTTTTAGCCACCATAACACATTAACATGAAGTTTTCTTTACATGCATTGAGGTACACAGTGTTTATAGGATAATATTAATAATTCTGAAAAACTGATTTTGCAAAGAGATGCAAATTTAAATAATATACTATGCAAATAATAATTTTTGTATTGAAACTACAAGACTTTTGCAATCTGCTGTTTAAATTGGCATGTTTATAATCAGGAGGGGTATATGTATTTGTATGCTAGCGTACCTGTGTAAGTAATAGAGCAGTCTAGCTTCCTCATTTGAATGAACGAAGCATATTTCTTTCAATAGGTAGGTGTATCCACAAGTTCTTGTTGATCAATTTCTAGTGACCTACTAGAAAGTTTAACTTCAACTCTGGGTGTGAGAAACATTCTGGCAAATACAAGGTAGCTAATCCCTCATGTAATTTTGTGAAAAAAGATATTGTTTGCCTTCTGGGTTTTGTATGTAGAGGGCATTTGATGCCTCATGACTTTACATATGTATTAAACCCACTAACATCTCTGCTCTGTGGCATTGTATTCAGGATGAGGAGTACAGCAGCTGCCAGGAATTCCTGCAGGCTCTCCAAGGTCAAGTACAGGCCTTTAGGTAATTTACAGACGATTGGATTACATGCCTTCTGATGATGTAAGAAGGTAATTTTCATCCTCTAGTTAGAGGCAACTGTGCTAAAAGCCTGAGATATCAATCACCCATCACCATATGGTTTTAAATAATTTTTACTTAATGGGGTGTTTTGGGACAATGACTTGGCTATTTGGAGTAGGGAGACAAAAGCAGTATCTTCTTCCTCCCTGAGTACCATAATGGCTTTCTTCTAGTAGTATAAATGATTTTTTGGGCACTCCAAACTATAGAAAAATGGCTGCTCAAAAGTTTTGATAAGTCAGCAGCCCTAGAGGTTATATTTTGCTACTCTAAATTGTAGTCCCATCAGTTCTTTTATAAGGTTTAAGTGACTCCATTATTTGACAATTTTAAATTTTGATTCTTAAATTAAACAATTGCAACAATTTGCTTGTAAGTAACGTTGATTCCATTTCTCCAAGGAATGCTTCCAGGACTACAGCTGATGCTGCTTTATCACTTTGTTGCTTCCTTTTTACTCCTGTATTAACGTATCCCCACAGTATTAGACTAGGGTAGCGCTACAGTTTTCAAACTTATTGTTTTACCTGTAAAGGCTTTTTTAAAACAGACAAGTTTCCTTGTTCTTTGCATTCATTAACAACCTGTGGTAGCCTGCTATGCAAGGTTTTATTTACTAATGATTTAGAAAATTAACTTATCTCCTTTTGTTTCTGTCCTTCATGGAGTCTCTGATCTAATTTGTCATTGAGTTCAATCCGTATACTTTGAATATGTTTCTCTTTTTTTCCTATGATATTACATGATAGGTACACATACCATATATTTATATGGTATTTATATGGTACACATACCCTATATTATATATATTTTATGCTTTTAATGTGTGGGATTACAAATATCAAGTTTATTTGAAGTTAAAGATTGATTCTATATCTTATATTTACATACAATATGTATACATTACATGCATATATGCATACATACATTACATGCATACATGCATACATACATTACATGCATACATTACATAATTCCAAGTGAAAATAACTTTAGAATTTTTCGTACAGAGTGTAGACTTAGTAAAGGTATATGAGAGTTCTGCATTTGAAGAACCTTGCGGTACACTGATGAAGTACTTGAATTAGATTTTAACACTGAATAATTACATGAAATTTGAAAGCTATGAAATGGCATAACATCTTTAACCTTGACTGGAGTTTGTCCTTCTCTGTGCAGGACTCAAACGTATATGAAAAGTTGTCTCACTCTTTTATTATGTTTTCTTTTTATTGCTAGCATCGTACTCAATTCAAATGGGGAGTAGTATCTTGAAATTAATGCATGGTTATTATAACAGGATTAACTGAAAGCATCTAAGACTGTGTGTAAATAACCTTTAAATTGTGCTGTTCAGCTGTCCTTTCTCTTTTCCATTCATTTATGTTCCTCACTTTCCAAACTAGAAGTACCTAGCCAGGCACACAGGCATGCACAAATACCTCTGTATCTTCCAAATTAAAAGGGAAACTTGCATTTAGAAGATTGCATAATTTAAAGTATATAAAATGGACATGAAATCCTGTACTAATTTCTGTGTCATATTCTTATGTCTGAAATTAATTGTTATTCAGAGTGTGTTAGAGGCCCATACATGTTCTAGAATGTTTGATATCCATCATAGTTTGGACTTAGATGTAAAGAATTGTAAGGAAATCTAACTCATAAATGTGATTTTGAAATATTAATATTTTTATGGAATAGAAATTTTTGTACTGGATCTGAGGTCCTTTGTAACTTCTGGTATTTTCTGCCTTTCATGTTTTCACCTCCTAAATCTCATTATATGACAGTTGAAGATATTATCACTTTAAAATACTATTTTCCTTAGAAGAAATTGGCTCAGCTAAGGTCAAGGGAGGTTGATAAAGATCTTCTGTGTCTGTAAGCATAACCTCTTCCACTGAGCACTGCAGAGAAACTTCTTTCTGTGTAGCATGTTGGGTTTCCTTCTGCTGACAGGTGAATATGTTATCAAGTATATATTCCATAATGACATCTCAAAGTTTTTAAAAAACTGAGTGATAAAATAACATTTTCTTCTGTGAAAATTGTAAGATCAAATTTTAATGCCTGTGTTTAACTCAACATTCTTCTATTCTCATCTTTTAAACTGAACCAGTACTGAAGGTATAATTTTTCTTGAATTGACTTTCTACATATAGAATTCTTTTCTAAATTTGTGAAGATGGTAAGTAAAAAGGGAGGGAGGAGAAAAGACCATCACCTTTTTCAGCAGATTTTAAAACTTTTTAACTCTGCCAGTTTGACATGTATTTGATATGTATCTTAGAATTGAAATATTTAAATCTGTTGGTTATTTATTCTTTTCTCTGGAAACCCACACAGCATTTGAGACATTTGATATTATCTCTCTTTTTCAGTCAAGTTGGTTTCAGTCAATCTGTATTCTGGGTGTGCTAAATACTTGGATCTCTTTGTAACTGATGTAGCACTTCTGTGATCTGACTGACAGCATTTATGGGCTAATTACAAGAATCAAATGCACTGGAGCCTTACAGTACTTTGAAAGTTTGGCCCTTAATACTAAATAGTGCATTTGCTAAGGTAAACCAGCAGTGTTTTGGTAAGAAAGACATACATACATAAATTGGCCTTCCATTGTCAGTTCATGTATCTAGTATGCGAAGTTTGCAGAGAGACCAGAGGTGAAAGAAAGTATATGTGCTCATGTTGTATACATTGAATGTGTTTCTTTAGCTTAATTCAACACTGAGTGTCTTTGTCTTCAATAATATTGCAGTGGAGGTAGGAACTGTATGTAAGTGTGGTGGCTTGTCCTTGGCTAGACCCCCACCGAGCCACTCTTTTGCTCTCCCTCTTCAAGAGGACAAGGAGAGAAAATAAGATGAAAAAGTTTGTGAATTGAAATAAAAATGGGGAGATCCCTTACCACTTACTGGCACTGGAAAAACAGTCGCAACTTGGGGAAAATTAATTTAATTTATTGACACTCTACAAAAGTAGAGTAAGATGGTGAGAAATAATGGCAAAAACTAAACCACGCTGCCCTGCCCCACTCTCTCCAAGATGAATGTCTTCACTCCCAACTCCTTTATCTTCCCCTGCGTGAATACAGGGGTTAAGGGAAATGGGAGTCTGTCCATGACGGTTTCTCCTTGCCACTCCTTTCTCCTCATGCTTTTTGTGTGGTCAAGTGTGGGTCCTCTCCATGGTCTGCAGCCTTTCAGGGTAAATCTGCCCCAGCATGAATCCTCCATGGGCATTAGTTCTTGTAAGGAGAATCTTCTGCAGTGTGGGCTCTCTGCAGGTGAGGTGACAGTTCCTTTGGGAAATATCCATATTGCTCTGGAGTGGTCCTCTCAAAGGGCTTCAGGGAAATACCTCCTTCATTATGGTCCTCTCCAAAGCCTGCAGGGAAGTCTCTGTTCCAGTGCCTGGAGCACCTCCTCTCTTTCTTCTCTGACCTTGGCATTTCCAGCATTGTTTCTCACACTTTTTACTCTCGCTCCTCGCTGCGTGGGCAGCGTTTTGCCCTTTCTTAAATATGCTTTCACAGAAAGCACCACAAGCTTCAGTGGTGAACTCACCTATGTCCTGCAGTGGGTACATTGCAGAGCAGCCCCTGACCTCTTTTTGCTGATGCCACCCCTGCAGCCAACCCAGTACCAAAATCTTGTCACTGACACCGACTGTAGTAAGATGGAGGGAAAGAACATAAAAATCAAGTCCACAAAGACATAAATTTATTTTGGTTTGTTGTGCTCCTTACTATGGTTAACTTTATTTCTTTTAGTATCAGTTCCACTATGATAAAGTTAATTTAAGGTTATCACTACTCCAAACAATTTCAGTAGAGCAATTTTATGAAAAACAAACTGAACGTTTAGTGAGGAGGATGTAGAGTGTGTTTTTGATCGCTAAAAAACACATACAGAGAAATCAGGCTTGTATTTTTAAACTCCTGAAAGATGGAAAGGGGCAGAGAGCAGTGCAGATGAGTGTCTTTTCCACTGCGTATATAGTATTTAGCGTGCTGAAAGTACTTTTCTTCCATTAGGGAGCACATTGTGTTCTTTGCCTTCTCACCCATCATTTTTAAATAATCCAATTTTAAAAATCCTGCAAAAGTATTTTTATTTCCTATTAACTATTTGCTGAACAACCTTGTTTAGATTCAGACTGTAGTTGATGAGAAGGTCTTTTTCTGTCATTGAGATTGTATCTTCTTTTTACATGTGGGTTATGTTCCTCTCTAAAAAGTTGCCTATTTGCAAGTTCTTGCATACCTCAACTCTCTATTAGTGACAGATGTTGTTTGATTAACTATTTATTTAGTAAATCACCAGGAACATAATTTACTAAACAGTGTGAAATGTTTTAGAACCTTTATTTGTGGATGGCAAGGTGAAGGCCTTGATTGTGCAAAAACCAACATGTGCATTTAATTTTCAGCTACTAGTGGACATCACCCAGCTGCCTGGGCTACTCTGATATTTGCTGGACATTACTTTTCATATTTTCACTATGAGATATCATTTTGAGTCTTTGTGCACTTTCTTACATAGTTTTACAGTTTACATGATTCAGTATTGGTGCCTTGAAGACAGCTTGGATGGTTCTATAAAAGCTGTAATATCACCTTGGCTGAAACGTGGATATGCTGTTGTGTGGGCTTAACATTGCATCCTTGAAAGTATTTTTAATTTGTATTTTAGATATCCATTCTGAAAACACTTAAATAAGTCTCAGTTTTATGAACTTAGAGTAAACAATTGATTTTGAATGGACAAGGCTTAGTTGGTCCAGAATTACAATTACAATTACAATTAAACAAAATATGAAGAATTCTTAGTAAATAATGTATGAAAATTTAGCATCACATGTAGTTTTAAAAATAGGTCTTGAAAAAATTCTTTTTATCTTAACCAGAGTTATATTTCTCTTCATAGTGATGTAGTAATGTCATTTTCTGAAATGGCATACTTTTTTCTTTTTTAGTGGTCATTGACAGCTCTGAAAACTATGGTATTTTAAAATGGAATTATAACAAGTTTTGTTAATGATGTACTAAAGTTAACCTTATATTTTATTATTTCAGTTGTTCATGGTGGACAATGGAGCAGATGACTGGAGAATAGCCATGACTTATGAGCGTATTTTCTTTATCTGCTTGGAAATACTGGTGTGTGCTATACATCCCATACCTGGGAATTATACGTTCACATGGACAGCTCGACTCGCCTTTTCTTACGCTCCATCCACAACAACAGCTGATGTGGATATTATTTTATCTATACCAATGTTCTTAAGACTATATCTTATTGCCAGAGTTATGCTTTTGCATAGCAAACTTTTCACTGATGCCTCATCTAGAAGCATTGGAGCATTAAATAAGATAAACTTCAATACCCGTTTTGTTATGAAGACTCTAATGACAATATGTCCAGGAACTGTACTGTTGGTTTTTAGTATCTCATTATGGATAATTGCTGCATGGACTGTCCGAGCTTGTGAAAGGTAAGGTTGTTTTGTTCGTTTAGTTCTTTCTGTATGTGTTTCTATTTTTCCCTATTGTTTTGTCTCTTAAGTTTTGAATTCATGGGACCTAAATATGTATTAGAATGGGGCTCCCTAGTCCTTCGTATTTTGAGTGGTGGGTGGTTTGTATTCTGTGACAGAGATTGTCAGGAGTGGTTTGCCTTTTAGTCTGAAGGACTTCTGGAGAGAGGTTTGTGACCCACTGTTTACTGTAGCATTACAATTTGATTTCCATGTTTTGATATAACTTAAAACAGTGGAGAGATATCATAGAATGTATTTAAGAGCAGTTGATATTTTGCATTGATACCAATTTTCATTTATTTTGTTTGTAATATAAATCTAGTGAGGACAAAACGGGGGGGTGTAATTTGAGTTTTATTGTGCTGTTAAAAAAAACATGCAAAATATTTTTGAGAGGTTAGCAAGATCAGTAAAGGAGAACAGGCAGAACACTTGCAGTAATATAACTCTTTCTTTCCTTCTCTGAAAATCAGAAAAAGTGCATTTGAGAGTCAGACTTCTGTTCATTTCGTCTAGTTTTCCAACCTCCCCTTCCCATAGACTTCAGTGTAGGTGCAGAACAAATGGCTATCAGTGTTGACAGCTTGAAATTGAATTTCTCAAACATAGCTTTAACAAAAAAAGAAACGAGCTTCTGATTGCATAGAATTGCTTAGGAATATGAGATTGGTTAACTCTAAGAAGACAATTAGGATGATTCTCTATGGAAGATTTAATGCCTGGGACAGCTCCGGGATCCTGGAATGGATTTTCCTTACTGAAGCTGGAAGCTCATCAACATATTTAAAGCATTTCTGCTGCTGGTTGTTGTCTGTTTTATTTTTCCTGTTCCTTTCTGTGTCTGCCCATTTTAGAAGCAGTTTAGGGGAGTTACTTGTGACAGCAAGCTGATTTAAATCAGCAGTTAAATTGCACACCAACTGTTCTGCTTTTGTTACTTTTGTAAATTACTTCTTGCATTACTTCTCAACTTGTTAAAAAGAAAAATATCTGATCTTATAAACCGAGTGTAGAAATCATGTTGTCGTAGTTTTATTGTTAAAATTGCTAGAATTGTGGAGTGTAGTTTGTTACAGTGGATGCTTTATGTCAATGTCTTTACATCATATTACAGCAAGACTAATAATTTAAGAGTATTCTGAAAACCTCATGTTAAGAATAACATAATTTCAAAACATTCCCCATGGTGCAGAAGAGGAGCACCCTAGATTTTGACTCAATCTATAGTAGCTGTGTTTTAATAAGTGTGTTCTTATTTCAGATGTAATTGACTTCTGCAAAGCATCTCCTCTTTGTCTCGTATTTTTCGCTTCTGTTCCTGCCAGGTTTTTTCAATAGAATTACTGCTCAGGAATTCCCGAGTGTCTACTCAGGCATTTCCCAGACTGTCACTTTTTAAGTGATTTTGAATAACTTAAGCATCCATTGCTATCACAGTTTTACATGTAACTGGTGGTGTCAGCATTAAATAATTATTGTGTTATTAACTTTTTAATACATGTGCATTCAAAATAAGCTTATGAAACTTGTGCCTCTCACAGGGAAAATTACTGAAAAACAGCAACTTCTGTTTGATACACATTTGTAGAACATATTTATTTCTCTTATATAAAGATGGCTGGACAAGAAGGTGTAGTATACTAGTAGTATACTAGTAATATAATATAATACTAAAAATAAAAGAAACAAAAACCACCTCACCCAATTTCCAGTCAGGGAGAGTGAAGGCAACACTCTCATAAAGTTTTGATTTTGTGTGTTTATTTGTATTTAGAAAGTGACAAAATTCTGCATCACTGTGACCCTGGGAAGAAGGTTATTTATTTGGTCAGATAAACTGAAGTCAGGGTTGCAAAAAGTTGAATTTTCTTCAACTCTCTGCTAAACTAGTAATGGATTTTCCACATTTTACTTTGCAGTTGTTGTTCTTGAAGTGACTGTAATGGTTTGGACAGTAGGCTGGGTAGCTACAGACTCCTCTAAAACTGAAACAAAAAAACAACTAAAAGCAAGTTAAATATAGAAGTGAGCATCAGATTAGTATGTCCCTAGCATAATAACCTTCTGTGAGTGGAGTCCAGTCCAAGGTTATTTTCCTTCAAATTTAAAAAAAAGTGATTAATTTTATGTGTCAAAAACACAAAATGGGATGTGTTTTCAACTTAGGAATTAGATTCTTATGTCACTCATGCTAGCTGCACAACCAGTTTTGCATGTTTTGACTCAGATTTTTCCCTTGAGGGAATATGTTTGTGTTTTGCCAAATGAATGATACTGGCTACTGATACCAGTTAATCGTTAGTCCATCAAAAACAGCTAAATCCATGGCCCATAGATAAGTACATTTTAAAAAAAAGCTTTCAGAGGAAAACCCGAAAACCCCACACATTGGAATGCTCTTAACACTGCCAATTGAAACTAAACATCCCTTTTTTGCATAGCTGGGGTCAGATACAATAGCCATTTATCATGAGAAAGGACAAATATGGCCACTCAATCCTTTCTGGGCTGTGTAGAGATCATAGTCCTTAGAAGATGTCTCCCAAGATCTTAGTGGCTTTGATTTGCTCAGTAGTTAAAAGTTTAATTTACAAAAATAAAGTACATTTTTTTTCAACTGCTCTTAAGTTTTTCTTAGCTTTAAGTAGAGGGGTTTTTTGCAATAGACACGAAATTATGTACACGAAATTATCCTGAAGATAAATGTTATCATTGGAAGGAGTATTTGCTGTTCCACTTGAGAATATATAGGAAAACATAATGAATTTTGATACATTTAACAGAAATTAGGAGTTTGGTTTGATGAGGGATGATTTACATTAATTAAATCTGATGGTGTTAAATGTTTTTCTGCATTACTCTATCACCAAGCTCAGCAAGTTTCTATTGTATAGAAGCTTTACATAAAAGTTTGCCCTAGCGGTTTTAGTGTTTCATTGGTGTATTAAATCATTTAGCTGACTATCCGAATTGGAACAGGATGATGGTGATAATATTTAATAGATTAAAATATTGGATTTTTTAAATTTCAATAGAAAATTGAAATGTGACAATTGAATAGGAAAGATTCTCATTCTATTCCATGTTCTCAGTGAGGGGGGAAATTGAAGTAGGCAGTGCCTTTTACTGTGAAGTTGTGTGTGCTCAGCAAAAGCTGTTGCTGCTAAATGACAGCCTGATTTTGAGATTGTTCTTCTATTCAAAGTCAGGCTTTTCTTAATGCAGACTGTCCTGGGAATAGGAAGGGAAATTTGGAAGCACTGATTTTCATAGTGAGGAAGGTAACATGAAAGAGCATCATTATCCATCTCTCTGAAGACAACCCTATAGAGACAGGTCATGGGTTGAGCCAGGCAAGTCGACTGCCTGAAAAAAGACTTCACTGCTTTAATGGTCATCTGACTGATCACTTGATATACACTGAACTAAGACAGGGCATGTGTCTTTCTCAGTGCCTTAATGTCTGTATTGTTAGCTCCCAGAATGCTAATTATAGCAAGTGACACTTTGGGTTGGTGAGCAAGGTATTTTCCAGAACTTCAGTATAAGGTCATCCATGAGGGCAGAATGTGGTACAGATAATGGTGGTGGACAGCCAACTGAGTGTAAATGGGTTGCTGGAGCTGCAGAGTGATCTAGCTGAGGAAATCTCAAAAGAAAAGGTAGGGAAAGCATGAAGTGTTGAACACAAAGTGCCAGAAGCTCTTACTGGTTTATTGCTCAAATTTTTATGTCTGTTTTGAGGGGAAGATTACATTGCATAGGTTTTAATATCTGCCTTCTCATTGCCAGCATCCATATATTGTTGTCTGTCATATATGGGCTTCATAATGAAAATCTAAATTTTTTGTTAGATCTAACTTAATAGATTTTTTACTATGTTGCTTTCATATATGAATTGTGAGCCCTGCAAGCAACTTACTTTTTGCAGTCTCCCCCACAGATCTTGTTGCTGAAAATAGCTCTGTGCATGGTCATCAGTTGTTTATAGCAGTAAAAATAGAAAAAGTTTGATTTCTTAAGAAAAAGAAAGTTAATATGGATAGCATTATATCATTGAAAAATTTGCTTCACTTCTGTAGAACTGTCTCTGCTGTGAGAAGTGTACTGCTTTTCTGTTATTTTTTCTGTGTGAAGGAAGAAAGAACCTTGTTTTCTGAATACATGGCGATAATGTGCCCATATATCAAGGCAATATGAACTACATGTGCCCACTTTACACTGTTGTACATCCAGGCAGCTCATATCACATGCCCAGAGTTACTGTGGATTTGCAGCAGCAGAACTGAAAACAGAACTGGATTTTCTTCTTCTGCAGAGAGCATGTTTTTGGCACCATCTTTGGTTCTATTTGCACCTCTCTCTAACTTCTGGCAATGAAGTCAGTTCAGATTGAGTGGTTTGTTTAGTCAGCATTTCTTTCTCCTGTCAGGTTATGCTGTGTATTCTTTCCTTGTTTTAAAAAAAACAAACTCAAACAAACAAAAAAAAAATCCATCAGTGTGTGAAGGTGAAATCCTTTTCTGCTTTTTGCTCATCCTCGTTTTCTACAAATAAATATCTGTCTTATTTGTTGGAAATATGACGCCATCACAAAGTTTCCAGTAAGCAGGTCACACATGACAACTGGGAGGCAAATGTTAAGAACTCATTTGATACAAGCAAGTGGATACACTGACACTTTCAGTTGTAATTCATTCAGGAAAAAATGTTTTTTAGCTATCTAATTTTCTCTCAGTATTTATTTAAGTTCTTTGCTTGTCTTGAGGACCTTATCTGACATTGTGTACCACACGCACACTCCCAAGGCCACACTCCTGTGGAAATTGCTTTTAGCATTCTCTGCAGTGCTATTGTGAAGATTCTTTTTCTTAGTTAAAAAAAAAACAAAGACCAAAATAAACAAACAAACAAAAAACCCACCACCACCACCACCAAACAAAAACAACCCAAGCCTGAATATTTAATTTTAAACCTATTTTTAGCCTCAGAAGGTCAGAAACAATGACATATTATTTTTATTTTTTTCAGGCTCATGACTGTCAACAGATCAAATAGTGTTTGTGTGTGGACAGTGCTAGCTGTTTATCATGGTTCTTTACCTTCACTTGGCTCTAGGCTCACTAAAACTAAATGTGCTACTTGCAGTCAGGTTTCTCCAGGTTTCTCCTGGAGAAATATTCAAATATTTACCATTTGAAATATTTACCAGTTCAATTATTTACCATTTGAACTGGTAAATATTCAAAACAACAATGAGCAATGATGACCCATCATCATCCTGACTTGCACCTGTGGCGTGAATGAATGGTTCTCTGCCTACTAGTTTTCATTCCTGGTTTTGCAAGCTGAGCGTAGATTAACTGTAAATGTTAGATTACTGTTTTATAATATTTACATCTCAAAGCAGTTAATAACTAAAACCGGATGTAACGGGTTGCATTTTTGTTGCAATTGTTATCAATAGACATCAAATCTATTGTTTTATCCAACAATGAAGGCAGCAAGGGAGTCTGTCACAGAAGTTCTGCTGCTGCTTGAAGACAAAACAGTTTATGTACATTTAAGGGAGGAAGCACAGGCACCTATTCTAATGCATGTAGAGTTTGATTGCTGTTCTTCTAAATTCGTGTTTTACTTTCCTTTGGAGTAATGCTGTTTGTGTATTCTCAGCAAAATAATTTTGGGATTATAAGTAAGCATGTACTCTTCAGGTTTGTTTGGGTTATTAGAATTAGCCTTATAGATATGGAAAGTAGCAATAGCTTGTGCAGTGTCAGTGGATATAGTCATTCCTTCACAAAAATGTATCAATCCAAGGTAGATTGGTGGGTCTCTAGTCCAAAAATAGCAGACCTAACTTTGAGGAAAATAGTGCAAAAGAAAAAAAAGTTAAAAAAACAAGTGAAAAAAATCTCCTTGCTTACTGAAAAAAAGATTTTATATCTGTTTTTCAGGGTCATCTAACTAGACTAGGAAAACTTTTTTTTAGGTTAAATTCCATCTTTTTTTTTACAAAGGATTTATATGTACAACAGTTGTAGAGCAGAGTGAAGTGGAAAAGCTCATGTATAGTTCCAGGAATGGTGAACAAAGTAAGAACGATTTCTGTAAATAGAAAAGTCAGAAGAGAATGAAAATATTTACAGAGGAGTACTTACCTGTTATTAAAGACAAAATGATTTCTTTTTTTCATTAATCTTCAATCTACAAAACATAATTCAGGGAAGAATCTTTGTTCTGGTCAGTAAGAATGATTGTACACATTCCAAATTCCTTCAAATAGGAAAGCAATTTATGGAATTTTTTTATCATTATTTCTTTACTGGATCCAAAGTTACATCCTCTGATCCTTGTATTTTTAAATGTGGTACATAATTTTATTCCCTAATTTTAATCAGCGCTTTAAACTATTCGGAATATTTTACTTCAAAATGAGTCAGAACTATTTCCCATAATACTTCAAAAGCAGTCCTTAGAAAAAAGGTCATATTGAAGTAAAAAACAATTTCTTGTCACTCAAAATATAATTTGTTGCTCCAATAGTTTAATGTGTTTGAAAAATGCACCCTGCAGAGTGGATTTAAACTTTACTATCAATTTTCTTTTGCTTCTTGATCTGATGAGCAGGGCACAGTGAGAACTTCAGTCCATGGTTGTCACTTCAGTGCTAATAATCAGCCAATATGCTGACTGAACTCTGACCTTAATTATTGAAGAATTGCTTTCATTGGGAATTTACAATTCTGTGCTAGAAATTCAAATCTGTAAGGTCAATAACAGTATATAGATAGTGTTGGGGAATGGCACAGTTTAGGGAAATTAGAGGATTTATGGAGGGAAATATGACCAGGTGCTTTTCGAATATTATATATGTTCTTTATTTTCCTTTTCTGTGACCCTTCCCCTCTTAACTTGTTGACTCAAACATTCAGATTTTATTTTTTTTTGCTTGGGTAGTTTTTTTTCTTTAAGAGTTCGAAACTCTTCCTTGAAGAGTTCAAAATCAGCTTTAGTTTTTAACTACAGCTGTTCTTGAGAAAGTAGGTGATTTGCAGCAAATTGGTAATAAATATTGCAGAGACATCACACTAGTGGCCAACCTATGCTTACAATTTTTGCATATAGTTAACATATATATGGGAAGTACAGCAGATCTTTACTACCCATAGAGCTTTACATGTTCATAGGTTACTTTAGTTTTTATCTGGTAATTTGTTACTGTTTTTTTATGCAGAGCTGAAAAAGCCTTATATTGGAACTACTTACTCACATGACCCAAACACTGTCACCTTCAGTACAATTCAACTATGTACAAAACAACATAATTCCTACAGAACCATTTGATATTTAAATCTGTGTCAAAGTTTAACAGCAGTTACAGAGAGCCCTAACTTTTTATCATGCTGCAGACCAGTGACCAGTGAGGGAGAATGTCCCATCACTAGGGCATTATTGAGGATATATCCCTTCTTTGGCATTATTGAGGATATCTTGAGGTTAGAAGTGGCGTCTTCTTTCTCTTAGTGGTAGTAGAAAAGGGCACAGTTCTGCCTGCATGACTTGATCTGTCTTGCTGAATGTAAGAAATTAATGCTGCAGGAAATAGATACTACCAAACTGGAGCGATGTGTATGGCAAGGATTAGGGAGTCTTACCTTGACATGATACCCCCTGCAGCAGTCTGTGAGAGGGGCATGCCTGACACATGCAGCTGTCTCTGAAGAGTCAGGCTGAAGGTTGTGTCTATCACTTTTTTTTTCTATTCCAAGAAACTCACCCTTAGTATTTGTATTTCTTTTTTAAGTGCTTTTATATTTAAAAAAAGATTGTTAGTCAAAGGAAGAGCGTCAGAGTTGTAGAGGGAAGTACATTTTTCCTTCTAAATTCATTGCAAGTGACAAGGCTCTTCCCTGTTTTGGCACAAAACCCCAGGAATTCTCCATATCCTGATACTGATATTTTGGAAAAACTTCAATGGTATTTCTGGACTGAAATCCAGACTCCTTTTCATTTTATTTATACTGATGGTCCTGGTTCAACCCCAGCTGGCAACTCAGCCTCCCAGAGCCATTTGCTGAATTTTCCCCCAGTGGGATACCCTTCATTCAAACATTTGTGGTGTGTTTTAGACATTTGTATTTGGGCAGCTGAATCAGAAAAAATGCATTAGGTTTTTAAAAGATGTTTGTTCTCCTTTCTCCTCCTCACTATCAGTGGGGTGTGTCTGTGTTCCTGGGATCTCACTGTTCTCAGTTGTGCAGTGCTCACTAGGAATGATTTTGGAGTTAGGGCCATGATACATCACTTTCTTCATATTTTAACTGTGCAAGTGTTGGTGTGTGTTATCACCTACATTTGTGTTTCTGAAAACAGTGATGTTATACTAGTTCAGAGCTTATAGGCTGATCAATCAAGAGCATTCCTCAATTAGAAAATAGAACCTGAATCTACTTGCAGTTCTTTTTCTCTAAAACTGATTGATATCCAATATTTCTTTTTAAGCCTTGTTCTGTGGTAAATAAAATCCATGGGCAGAATTCCTATGGGTTTCCGCAAGAGTGGTTCATTGAATTGAATTATATTAATGGAAAACTGAAGCTATCAGTGCAATGTGAATTGGACAAGCATCTTGGATTATTTAAGTTGCAAGCTTCTGTGTTGGGGGTTGTCTTTGAACTGTGTTTGCACACTGCTTAGCACAGTGGTATCGAAGAATAGCACTTACATATATGATATTGCAGTACTAATAAATGTAATAATTTCTAGTGAGGAAAAAAAAGGAGCTAAACACTTCTGAAAATTGGTGGCATTCAAATGAAGATGAATGCCTAGAGCAGTTCAAGAGGAACTGTTCAGTTTTGATCAATGTTGACCGCGCTGACAGCTCGTGCTGAGAACACTGCCCAGGCAGGCATCACGCCCTGCTAGCTGGCTTGTTGCCCCTGCCTACTCACTGCCCATACGGAGCAGCCTGAGGTGAGAGCCTCTGAGGTCTCACTTGCAGAGAGGAAGATATGTTCATGTCAGTTTGGTGGTGGGACCTTAAAGTCCACCATCTAGTAGGATCAGTGAACTTGTGCTGCTGTTAGGTGTGTGCAGGCACTGTGCACAGCACTGCACTGCAGTCATACATCAGGCTAAGCTGGAAACGCCTGGCACTAAACAGAGGTCTCTGTACTGTGCTTTCCTATAGAGTGTTTGTGACACGGGGCTTAAGGGCATCTTCTGTTGCCAGGCTTGACAGCAAAAGAGACCAATCCCTCATCACTGGGAAGGTGCAATGAAGGTAAAAAGTACTGCAAGTGTTCCAGAGTAGCAGCTACGTAAATAAGAACACACACAGTAATAGAGGGTGACAGTGGCATGGGGCTACAGCCTGGTTTGAAACCTGGTGCAGAATCTGTGGAAGCCTGTGGGCTTGCATTAGCTTCGATGATGGGGCTAAAATGATTGCATCCTGCCTGTGTAATCATGCAAATCATGCCAAGGTGTTGGGATGAGCTTTGGGTACAAACTTAAGTATCAGTGTCAGTGATTGTATACAGCTCTGAAAATAGGTTTTGCAATACTGGGAAATGGGGGTGTATGACAGAAAAAATCTGCAGCACTTTTACTGGCATGAGCGTGCATGAAAATCAATGTTACCATCACCTCAGAATGTCTATCTGAGTGCACTTCTGTGTGAGAGAAAAGAAAAAGAGGGAGAAGAATATCTGCCAATAACTGTCAATAACATAGCTGGTTTTTGGGGGAGAAGGGTTGTTTGTTTTCAAAAGTTTTATTCAATCCATTAATTCACTAAATACTGATAACTTTGACTTGCAAAAGACTACTTAAAAGGTGAAAAATAGCAATAAAAAACAGTGTATGCTGTCTTAGAAGCAGTAAAACATATTGTGATACATAAACAAGAAATGACAGAATTATAAAATCTGTAGCTGTAGAACAGATGATGTTATTGATATTAATGTTAACGTGGTGTTCTATGATAAACGTGATTACCTGAAAGTGTAAACAAATTATTCACTTAATATAAAGTGAATGGAATTAATATTGTGTGTATGCCAGAACTGCAAGACTGTCTGTCCTAGTCTTAGGAATGCAATGATGTATTTTTCATCAGTGCTTATTTTGTTACAATAGTGTAATAAAGCAGGCCATGATAATGCTAAAGAATATTCTTAATAATTATAAACCTGAGTAGATACAAATGTAGTTCCATAGTATTTGTTTTGTCTCATTAGACTGGCTGCATTAAAAATATTTTGAGTTTTAGGCAACTTTGGAGTCAAAGCAGAAAGGTTTTAAAAACCTAGGAATTGAGAGTTGTGTGTAAGACTGAAAAAATGAACTTAATCTTTCAAAGATTGGGATTGCATATAAAATTGGGATACTAAAGTCTCTCTTTTCCAGACCCATCTCTGCAATTCAGGGGTTTTCACTTCCTACGTTTATGCTTCAATTTCCTTATCTGTAATGCTGTAATCCCTCTTTTGGGGCAGATAATTCAGGCATCTTCAAAAGGAACTCTACAAGCAGGGTGTGTGCAGCTTGAAAGTGCAAACCAATTATTACTTACTAGTAAGTGAACCACCCCAAAAGCTAACCTGGAATTTAGTGAATTACTAGACCAAACATTAGGACATTCACCATCGCAGTAAGAAACCAAAAGAGACTTTGCTGGCCATGCAGGAGTGAGCTGGCAGTGAAGGTCTGGCCTCTGCAGCTCCCTTTGTGCTGCTGCATTGCCGCCTCTTGCCATGCTGCTGAGGTATTGAGGGTTGGAAGGTCCCCCCTGGCCCTAGTCAGACCAACCAGCCTGACTGTTGTTGGGGTTTTTTTGTTTTGTTTTTGTTTGTTTGTTTTGGGCTTCTGTTTTTTTGTTGTTTGGTTTTGGTTGGTTGGATGGTTGCTTGGTTTGGGGTTTTTTTTTAGGGCCTTATACCTTTCATCATTGGGAATGATCTCCAATCCTTGAGCTACAGACCATACCTCTCAAGGAGAGGGGTAGTAGTTCCTTTTAGTTTAAGCAAAATTTAGTGAGTATTACCTAAGGCACTGCTTGGTTATGCATAGCCATTTTGGAACATGGTTAAACATTTGCATCTTGCTACTTGAGCACAGTAGCTGAACTTTGATTTTATTTCACCCTTGTATCTTTGGCTGTGTGTTCCATTATAGGATCAGAGGCAGACTAAGACATAAGGAACACAGTTTCAAAGTAATGTGCTTCTATCATTGCACAATAGAGCAAACAGTTAAGCAGAGATGTGACTAAAAATCTTGAAAAGTTTGGGACTGAGCTGTCAAAACCTGTATGATTGAACTGTAACTTGGTGACCTCATGCTCTCCTAAGTAGCATGTGCCATGAAAATCCATGTTCCAGAATGGGTACTGATTGAATAACTGGGTAAATTATCAAGGACTTAACAGTTCTGTGATATGGAAGTATTATTTTTCATAAGACTTTAACCAGTGCCGAATTATTATCTTTAAAGTCTATGATCCTTTTAATAAATACGGGAGAGAGACCTAGCAGGAGTACTTTGTCTTTGCTTGCAGAAAGTACTATGAGCCAATAATGCTTTTCTGCCCATAGTTTCCTTTCTTTTAGCTGTCCCATATGATCTGGATGTTTTTTAAATGAAATGAAACATCAAATAGTCAAAATACATTGTTGCCTTAGCTGCTGTAAAAATGTTTAACAGAAGAATTTTTTTGAAGAAGGAAGAAACAATATCTTAGTCTCATTGCAACTTAATGCTGATTGAGAAAAGAAGAGGATTTTGGCTGAGCATGTTTTCCTTTTTTGGATTGTTTTCTAATGCTGTTGCCTCTCTCGTAGGTATAGGATAGATATAGGACATGAATTCTAAAGGGAAGATGCTACTCCCCTGGTCACTGTGGCAAAAAGTATGGCAGAGCATGGAAGATGTTTTGGTTAATAATCAGTCGTGTCAGAAGGATCATCAGCTTTGGTTTGAATTCAGTAGTTGGCTCTAGTACATCTGAGGGAGAAACTTAAACATGGGTTTGTAACACATGGCACACCAACTACTGGGCTTGCAGTGGGATAGGAGACTGTTGAGTTTACTCTGGTGCAGGTGCTGTTTGGAAAGTGCACCATCAAGCTTCAGGCTTACTTTTGGTGAGTAGAGGGATGACATTAATCTTTTTCCCGTGTCCTTCAGTCACTGTGTTCTTTGTTGTTATTGAATAGCCTAAATTTACCAATTTGTAGACACCCTGGCTTAATTGGCCTGACCTGAGAATTGTCTGGAATGTTTTTCTTTCTGACCTTAGTGTCAGTCCAGGGGCTGGAGTACATGTTTTTGGGCATGCAATAGTACGTGCGGGAAACAACTTTGCAAATGATTTATATTAAGTAATAGCCTTCTGATAAAAACAGTTTGTCTTTTCACTACGTTTCAGAAAGAAGATAGTGTGTTCTAATTCCTTAAGTTAAAGGTGACCTCTTATTATTTCATAAAGAATGCAATGGATGTAACTGGCAAAGCTTCTCACAATCTGAAATTAGAGATGCGACATTGCCTGAAATTGAACAGAGATTTCAGATCAAGTATTCATGCCCAAATATCTTTTCCTTTTAACTCTGTTTTTAGTCATTCATCTTTTCAGAAAATCATCATACACCTTCAGACTAATGAGCTTCTAAAATGTAAGCCCGACTGTTTAAACTTTGATGTTAAATTGCAGTCTTTCACAGTTGATTTTTTCCAAGGTTTTCAAAGGGAAATGATCTGTTACATTTAGTTAATTGAACACCAAAGATACTTGTCAGCTCTCAGCAATACCTGCAGCATTAATTTTCTTCCTTTCCCAAGCCTACAAGCATTTAACAAAGGTTATGCATGGTAATTCTTGATAATACTGCTTTAAGAGTGGTATTTGCTCCTTGCAAGCAGATCACATCGGTGTTGCCTTCCTCATTCTTTGTGTGCTGGGAGGCAGAAAACCTGCTGACGCAATCAGTGTATCACAGCAGGACACTGTTGTCCTTCAGTGATTGTATTTCTGATGTCAAGGAGTATGATATCACTTGATTTTTAGAAAATGAGTTCTAGCACAGATAACAGGCCAAGAACAGATGCTGTGTTCTGGTGTTCTAGTGTGTGCTGGAGACACAGTAATCTCTATTACACCTTCTATCAGTTCATTTTCATTTTTTTTCGAAGGAAAATAAAAATTTAGACTAGAATAATGTTAGCACAGTTTTAGTAGGAGCAACCCTAACACTGCTGTTATTGAGGTAAGTGGCAGTAGCATTCTTGATAGTATAGAACACTGAAGCGAATGTTTTAATGTATCAACAAAAGTATGCTAAATATATGCAAATAATTTATAAAGTCATAAAACAATGCAAATTTTAGTTGCAGATTGCATTATTTAGTGATATAGAAGATGTTCTGTTTGTTGGAAATAGAGAGCATGAAATAGAGAATCCATCCTACAGATCTCTTGTGACCTTGACCAAAGTCATTTAAGTTCTTTATGTCTATTTCATGCAGAGAATTATGTTTACTGCTATTGTTTGGTGTGATGTCCCTGTTCTGAATAACAAAATGTCTTGAACTCAGAGAGTTCACAGTGCTGATGCTTTTATATTGTTTCAAATTATTGTACAGGTAGAGATGCAATCTAGCTACGCTCACTTTGAGGAACAAGGTGAGAGGTGTGAAAATAGAGGAAATGTTGTTATTTCTGCTTGCTTACATTTTTCTTTCACATGCTTTTGGGAAAGATATTCAAAAAACATAAGCCATTCCCTGCAGAGGTCTGTGTGGTTGGTACCGCAGCTCCACACCTACTTCTTCAGTCATAACTCCAGAACCTGAAGGAGAAATTGACTGAAGCTGGATGGCATGGAAAACCAAGACTGTATATCTCATTTTCCAGGGATTTTTAATCCATATACTTAGAATTCTTTTTCCTCTTTCCCTTTGGGGGACTCCTGACTGAGTTTCTGAAACTCAAAGGGTGCAATCTAAAGAAAAGATTTTTTTTCTTTTAAAGATGAAAGATAATTTTACTTTTAGTCACGTAATTTCTTGAGTTCTCTAAGAGGTAACACTCAAATGTAGTCCAACTAATAGAGGAAAACTTTTCAGTGTATACATATGTACACATACATATATCATATACTTGTTTATAAATTTTTATAATGAAACTTTTGTAGCTGCAAAGATATTATTTACGTATAAAGTGGCCTGTACTCCACTAAAATGAGACAAACATCTTCAGTTCAGTGTCTAGTTTTATTCTTTGTTTTCCAAACCAAGCATTTTCTGCTGACATCTCCAACTTGTTTATTCTTTAATGTCATGGATTTTTGCTAATAGAATAAGATGTCTTTGACCTGTAAGCTGGTTTCCATTACTCATTTTAAATGAGGGGGAAAATACCCCAAACAAATATACCCTTTTTGATGTCTTTTGTGGTGCTTTCAAACTGTAATTTCAGATACTGTTTATGAAGCAGAACAGGTGAAGCAGTTAAGATACCAGAAAAGTTCAAAAGTATCTAATTCTAGCTCTCCAGTCACGTTTGGAGTTCTTAAAAATGGCTCAATTTTTTGAGTTCCTGTTGTAAATGTAAAGTCCTGCAGAAAGCCTATTGTGCCAAATAAGTGAAAGGAGGAGGATTAATAGCTCCCTAAGGGCAGCATTCTTCTTCCTAGAACTAGATCTGCTCACGCATATTATACATCCCTGTTTTTATCACATCTGTGGACTCATCTCAGTTCTAGGGCCGAGAGAGCACTGTAAATTAGATTTCAAGTTTGTTTTACATTTCTTCTTCCTGCTTGTACTCCTTGTTGCAATTCAGTGATAATTATGTTGACAGCCTTTATGAACCATTCCACAGTCTGAAAAAAGAGCAATTAGTTAAAATTAAATCTAGTTTTCATAGCAAGCCAGTATAGTTACAGACAGCAGGCCCAAATTCAAATGTTCCCATTCTACACATCTTTAGTTAAGCATGACCCCTGATTATGTGCTTGCTTGGGTAAATCTTGACCAAAGAACTGAGTTTAAGTGTGAAAGTCACATAGATAACTCACATATGCACTGTATGATTCACATGGACTTTGCCAGTGGCGTAAACAATAGGCAGTAGATAATTTCTGGTTTATTAAAGGATTTTTTCAACATGTTTAACATATCGATTCCAAGACACATTTCAAGTGTAGGTAGTGCAAAAGGTGAATTCAGTTGCCACACTATCCAGGCTTCTCCCCTCCATTGCAAAATAGAGTGACAATATGTAAGTGCTCTTTCTTGCTGAAAATGTCTTCTGCTCAGATTCCCTCAGAATTTCATTTTTTCTTCAATGCTTCATTGAAATCTATAGAAATGCAGTCACAAAGTTTTAACTGAAGGTGAAGATATTAGGCAACAAAATGGTTTTGGTAAAAATAAATTTATCAGTAGAAAGTATCCTCTCCTGTTCATGGTCTTTAGAGAAAATACTACAAGTTTCTATTTGTTTGGTAAATATTTGTCATTAAAATCGGAATGATCCCTACTGAAGTTATTCTGTTCTGAAAGCAAATAGCAAATAAGCCAAAAATGCAAAATCATCAAAATCAAAACCCCTGATTTTAATTTTTTAAATGACAGAATTGGGAAGAAAGTACAAGGTTCAGACTTCATGTAATCTCACATTCACATTATTACAGAATTTGATGATAGCATATGCCAAGGCCTAAAGCAGAGTAAAGAAAACTGTAATTGCATTTAGCATAATTAGCATATTATGGTGGAGGTCTCTTAAGCATTTTCTTTTTGGGTACATTTAGCTGGGCAATACATCTGTCTTCGAATGTGCCACTGCAGAGGTCAAGCAAATGAGAATGATGTTCTTTTATTATAATCACCAGAGTTAAGCATGACATGCATACTATTTTTGAAAGCCTTTCTGAAACAATGGTATTATCTCAACTTGCATTTAGCTTGAGAAACTTATGACAGAAGTCTGTCCCATAGTTGATCCATGTACACACTCCACTGTAGGATGTACGGCAACACAGAGTCACAAAACTGTCTTCCACATCAATAGCCTTTCTCAATCACTGCAAATTAACATCTCTGGCTTAATCACAATAATTTACCCCAAAGTATTTTCCTAGCCTTCTAATCAGTTTGATGAAAAGAACAAAATTTTAAAAGGGAGAACCATTTTTTTTCCCTAAATATTGACAGCCTCATGCTGAAGTTTCATACATAAAAAAAAAGTGGAAAATATGTATGTAACAAGTGCTTTCCTTGTTTCATTTGCCATATGGCAATATATACTTATATTTTTATACTTTATGTTTCATAACTTTAAATGTACTAACTGGGCCCAGTGCTTCATTAATGAACAGTTAATGAGATTTGGTACAACTTTCAACTGACTCTCAAAAGTACACAGATTTTGGGTTTGGAATTGTCTTTATAAATATTTGGTAAAATCTAGCTAGTTTCAAGCAGTGTGACTTAAAGGAGTTAAACTCTAAATACAGTATTTCCTTTTAATAAAGGAAATTAAAATATATTCAAGGAACAAGTTCACTTTAGCTGATTTAAGTTAAGCATATGACTCCATCAGTGTTCATGATACAGGGTATGAGTCTACTCGAAATCTGAGGCAATCAATGAAATCTTTTGCACTTACCACAGGCTTCTGCTCTGATTCAAACTTAGTAAATTTTGTCTAGATTTTTAAAAATTTTTACTTATAAGCTGCTGTGCTATATAAACCAGCTTTATTCTCCAATTTATGCAGAATTTACAGTTTGATTAATCTGGTATTTTGTTATTTTATTACCAGAGGAAAGGAAATTGGCTTGGGCTTTTATTTTTTTTTTAGTTTATTTTATTTTTGTCATCTGTTTCTAGTGTCCATTACATTAGAGAACATGCTTATGTTGGTAAAATTGTTGATATCCTCATGAAAACTGGACCAATAAAAAAAGAGAGGAGGCTTTATGGTCATGAACTTGTACTTCATTCCTTTTTGTACAAGGCAATACATCAGCTTCTACTGTAGAAAACCAAGATATTTAAAAATAGTAATTTGCGTGATGAAAAATGAAATTAGTTCTATAAGAGAAAAATAACTTGAGTGCTCAGTTTGTCAGAAAGTCTTCCTGAAGAATTCATCATAATCTTTGCTGTATAATTTCCCCTCCTCCTTTTTTGTCCACCCACTAAAAGGCTAACTTTTACCTAATTCTGATGGTTTATGTCAGGAAAAAAAAAAAAGATGGGCTTCATTTGAAGTGTATAATGATTAATTCTATTTCTAATTTCCAAAACTTCTATTTCTGAAGTTTTTCTTCAGCAAATTATTTCAGATTCTTTAAATATCATTTGATTCTGATGATTTCAATTAAAAAAAAAAAAATCTAAACAAACCCCAAATCTTTCCTCCTTCTGCAGGGAGTTTATGTATAAAATAGTAACAGGGTATCTCCAGATATGCAAAATGCAAGATAAGTGAAAATTTTAGAGGGGATAGAATTACTTGCTAGCAAATATAAAGAATGATTCACAGTGAGCTCATTAAGAAACATTGATTTTGAATGATTCATATTTCTATCATAACACGGCTTTAACCAGTGCTGTTGTATACTTTGAAAAATTAAAGCAAACCTCAAAAATAAAATTCCTTCTTATTGTATTGACAAATCTCAAAGATTAGCCTGTGTAAAAAATAATGGCTGCAGAAAGGAAATACACACACATCCATATATCTTTAAAATAAGATTAAAAGGTGCTGAAAAATAGAAGTTTTCCCTCAAGCTTGCTTATGTCACTTCAGTTTCCTACTTTTAAATTCATCTATTTTAATAGTATATTAAATGTGTATTTATAGTAACTTCTTTTGCAGAACCATTTCTGATAAAGATGATATACAGAACTACAGAAAGAGCAGGTCTTGCATATTTCATTTTATTTCATTAAGTGCATATTTCATTTTATTTCATTAAGTCAATGTGTTTGCAGTCTCAGTCCTTTCTGGATTACTTGTTGAATTTTGCTTTGAAAGCAGAGTTAATGTTTACTCAAAAGAGTGTTTGTCAAGGACAAGTTCCCTTTACCAGCTCCTATCCTAAACGCTTCAGACAGTATCTCTCTCCACTGGATTAAAGAGTCATGCTCTCTCCATTTTGAATTTGGTTTAGAGTTCAAGTAGCTTCAGAAATGTATTTTGAGCTACTTGGACAGCCTGTACCCTAACAGGTGGAACAGTGAGATGAAAACGTTGTCGTAATTTGGCTTCACGCTTGAGAAGAGCCTTAAAGCAAGTTTACTCCCCATGGTCAATGCTCTCGTCATTAAGCTGCTAAAGAGACGAAAGGGTGTCAACAGCTCGTGTGAAAAGCCTGATTGATTGCTTGTTCACTAAAAATTTTTCCTTGTTGCTTCACATATGGATACTGAGGCATTTAAGAGGCTATTTTGCTGCCTCAGGACATGCCACTATTTTTGGCAAAATGAAGAATTTTGGTGTTATGCAATTTTTGGATGTCTAATTTAAGAGATTTATTTTTAAACCTGCGTGTCATTATAGAGGACTTTGAGTTCATTTGTTTTTAGTTGGAGCTTTGAGTATGCAGGCTAATCAGACCATGAAGTATGGAGCTGAGAGCTCAGAAGGTGAAGACCACCAAAATAATGATAGGCTGTAACAAAGATCTTAACTTCGTGCAGGGAGTCTGTCAGAGAGCTATAAAATATTAAAATGTGATATTTCATTTCCAAAAATTGAGGCCCCAAATGGTATGACAATAATGTATTTTGTGCTGTGAGCACTATGAACCTGGAGCAGAGTTCCACTTTGCATTGAAAAAGGTTTTTTTGTGAAGACTAAAAAGTCACATACGATGGAATTGTGGAGCACGTTGTAATATGTGCGCCAAAGTTTGTGAATAAAAGTTGTTCCGGACCACACTGTTTTGGTACTGATTGGTACTCCTGATCCAGCAGCTAACAACAACCAGTAGGGCCTGAGTTTGCCTCTTAACATTTGAGCTGTATGAAGAATTGAGCTGTGTGACCATGGAGTTTGGAAATGTATATAGGAGATGGAAAAGGCTAGAGAGGTGAGTTTTTAAAATCCAAAGGCAACTTTTTGAAACATGAGAACTCTTTTTGTTGGTGACAGCATGTTATCAAATGTAAACAAATACCTGAGAAAAGCTGAATTCCTGAGCCTGCTGTATAGCCCGAGGAAGATAGATCTATCTAAAAGATGATCTGAATAGAATAAAATGGTTTAGTCCAAATACTTAAAAATTAAGCAAACTTTTACACAAAGAGTGATTAATATATGATTTTTGAAATGGGAAGAATCAGTCATGTAACCTTCATGACAGCTGCTGCTGTTAGTCATAGCTTTCATCTCTGAGAGACACAAAGGTATTCATACTGGCCTTACTTTCTGTTCCATTTCTCTTGTGTACATTTTATTAAAACAAGCCATGTTTAGGCACAGTGAACCTGATTGGTTTTCAAAACAGTCAAATTATATGTTTAAAAAACCCTGCTTCAGGCAAAGCTCATTCAGGTCTCTAGGAGTTTAGAATTGTTTAGTACTTTTTGTACAGCTTTCTGAGATCTTTAGCATTATTCATTATTCTACTGAGTCACCACAAGCACGTTGGAGGTAAATATATGTTATAGTTAAGTTTAAATTCCCAAACAAACATTTCATTATGTTTCTACATGTTGAAGAGTAGAAGGATAACATTTTACATTTTTCTGAGTTTCATAAGGTTATCAATTTTATTAGGATGCTTCTTGAGATAATGAACAATATTCATTCCAGAAAAGCTTTATTGACATCTGAAATGTGAGATAAAGGCAAAGTAAGAATTTTGAAATGGATAATCATGCAAACACTAAATGGGAACATTTTGAAAGATGATCTGTGGAAATGAAAAAAACCAAACAAAACAACAAACAAACAAAAAAAAAACCACACAAAAAACCAAACCAAAACAAAAAGAAAAAAAAAAAAACAAACTCAAAAAAACCCCAAAACACTACACCAGAACTCCTGGTCCCACTGTTGTCAATTTTACTTCACTTATGCCACTGCAGAAACAAAATAGCTTGAAACTGATGAAAAGAACACAGTAGGAAGTAAGAATATGCCTGTATTGGGGGATATGTACAAAAGAGGGTGGGATGGGTTGAGGGTGTTGGGTGTATTTCTTAATTGAGGCAAGAAAAATTTCTCCTTAAACAAACTCTGTGAAAATTTCAATAAGACATATTAATGTTTTCATATAGTCAAAGACCTTCCAAAGCAGTAGTTATCACTTTATTCACAGGATTACTTTTTTGGACATTGATACTGAATTCTCCTTTCTTTGCCTTTATTCTTTTTAGTGGATTGCTGTCTGTAACAAATGTAAAGCTTTCCAAATTTCCCAATACTCATAGAATTGATTCCAAAGATTCTCCCTAGCACTCAAACTATTACTGAATGCAAGTTAAAAAAACTCCAAGAAAGTCAGGTACTTCTAAGAAGCTTCAGCAACTTTGTGCTTGTATCTGAATGGCTTCTTTTGGAAAGATGGGGTATCTTTCCATCTACTATGGCTGCAGTCAGATATAAGGATTTAGCAGAACATCATCTCTCTACAGCACCAGGAAGGCAAAGCAAGACCCCCACCAGCTGAGGACAAAGAATAACTAGACACCCTTTGAAAAAATGGCAATTAGTTCCTTGTTTCACTACTGGTAGGTTACCCATTGCCCAAAGCACTGACAGGTGGGTATGGCAGCAGCTAGAGGTTTTAGTAATTTTGTCTTCCCCCTTATGTTTAAACTGCAATTTAATATTCAAGAATAATGATAAAATTTCTTAAAACATGCCATCTCACCCTTCTGGTTTTGTGCGATTTCTCTCTCCTCTGTCTTCTTTTCTTTTAGATTATTTTTTCATCCATCTTAGCTAACATAGTAACTTATGCTAATGATGTAATGATGCTTCATATTCCTTGGGGTTTTTTTAGCTTTCTATAAACAGCGAGCAAATACTTTTAGCAGAAAAATCGTGAACATTTTTGACCATGTTAGAAGCAATCCAGAGAGCTTACTCTCATCCATTACTTTTGGTTAGGTTCACAACTGCTACTGATGTGAGTTGATCTGTTTGAAATCCAATCATTTTTTGTGGTGTTCTGTATTTTCATGAAGCAGTTTTTGTGGCAAGAACATTTTTGCTCATGTTCATAAATATTTGGGGGACATCAACAGATATGTTATAAAAAGACTGGGACAAGCGTGCATTTCTTCAAGCTGCCTTTCTGATCCTAAACCTGACAAGGCAGGCAAAAATTCTGAAAATTCTGCCATCATACTCAGAGTCAGCGCCACTGTTCTTTCCTAGTGCTGTTGAGGTTTTCTTTTTTTTTTTTCTTTTAAACAGGAGAAAGTAAAAAGAAATAAAAAGTCCTGTCAGTTATCATCACGGTATTAACAGCTAAAAAGCTGCCAGTACCTACCATATAACTAAGACTAAAAAGGCACTTGTAACAGAATGACCTGATACTGTGGGGGAGCTCTAATAGCTGGTTAGACCAATCAGTGTCTCAACAGCATCTTCACAAGTTTCTGGTGTAATGGACTGAGCCTGTTTCCAGCTGTTACTAGTCTAAAAGTTTTTAAGGTTTGACAAGACAAAACAAAAGTCAGCCTGGATTGCCATTCCAGTACAGGCCAGGAATTTCTTAATTATTATGGTAAAAGCAGGCCATTTTCTTTCCTACAAAAAGGGTCATCTTCTCAAACATTTTTTAGTTCTTTCCTTGACTTGTTCAAGAAAGCAAAAGCAAAGATAGAAAGTAATCAGAGGCTGTCCATGGAGGCAAGACAAACTGAAATGAAGCTACTAAGTGTGAATTGATGCATCAGTGGTCAAGCTTAATGTTGTACTTGATTTCTTCTTATTCATCACTTTTTAAGATGAATGTGTTTTAGATGTCAAGATGTGAATGTGGGATAATTGTGTGCAGCTAAAAAGATGATGTTTACCAAATTAAATGAAACATATCACATACAAACATGGTTCTGGAAGGGAAGCAGTACTGAAAATCATGATACCAATAGTGATACCAGAAGGAAAGGACTACAGTTTGATGCAGAAACTGAAATACTTCTTTGAGAACCAAAGCCACTGCAGTATTGTCAGATGAGGAATATATTTATGTTTTTCTGAGATGAGTTGTAAAACTCCCACTCAGTTTGGCATAAGAAGGAATCGAGCCATGCTATTTTTGCACAAATATAATAATTCAGCTATTTTTGGTTTAAATTACAGTAGTGTCAGGACTTATATATGCTAGTTGGTGAGAACTGGATAGTGGTGTTTCACAGGATGATGATTACCTGGTGAGTAGTGTGGTCCAGCTGCAGCACCACCTGAGGTAGCATGTTTCTTATTAGAAAAGGAGTGTGATAAATAATTCTTACACCTGTGTGACCACTTCAGCGAGTGGTTTTTCTACTTTGGGGGAATACATCGGTTTTCTAAATGACCCTTATTTCTGCTGCCATGTAAGGCTGGGTGTCTATAGCTGCAGTTTTAACTAGCTCTTATTTTCAAGTGACTCACTGTATTTCTAGTGCAAGTTTTTATTGACTAAGAATAGTGGACTTTAAATATTTAAATCAATATAATTGTAGTGATTCTAGTTTTAAAAATCCAAATCTTAATAAAAATAAAAACCTTTATCAAAATAAAAATTAAAAACAACAAATCTTCTGTTTTGGAATTTGTTTGGTAATGGCAGGATTTTGCTTTGTGTCACTGAAAGAAAATCTTTGTTTCTTTTTCCTTACTTCCTGAGCTTTTGGGTTTCCAATCTGTTCACAGTACAGTATTTTCCTGTCAAATCTCAGAACTCTCAGATACAGATTGAATGGATGGTTTAGGAAAACTACAGGTCAATTCTGAAATGTGTTACATCCAAGCTGCCTTTCACAGTCCAGCTGGAATTTGGAGATGTTTGTAGTGGCATATGATGACTGGCAGTGAGTGAGCCAGCTCTGCTCCAGCTGTTTATGTGGATGGCTTTTCTCCTCAGGATAGCATCCACTGCAATTGACTCTACTGGGCATAGTCTCAATAGTGAAGTGAAAGATACAGTGGTAGGAATTACTTTTCTCAGGTCTTCTGGTGACTTCAGTGCCACACATTAATAATGGCCAGTCTTCGCGAACGAAGATTTTTGGGAAAGGTCTTTTACCTTTCCAGCCTGCACAATGGATTTTTTAGGTGAGACACAGCATGCGCTGAACTGAGCCCACCCTTTAATCCTAAGGTTCATCTGCCGGGGCCAAGCAAGCTTGGACAATGGCAGTGAGGTCCTCAGGACGTAGGTTTGTTTAGAGTGACCTTCTCATAGATGGATGGCCTCACAGGGCTAACGAGCTCCATCTGCCCGGGGGACCAAGGAATCGAACCTGGGTCACAGCGGTGAGAGTGCCGCATGCTAACCACTAGGCCACCAGGGGTCCGCCCCACACATTAGAGCTCCAATTATAGAAACACATGGGAAAGTTTAATTTCTGCTCTGTCTGTTTTACTATTCCCTGTATAAATGGAGAAGTTCAGTCTTTAGTTGCAGGATAACTTTGAAAGCAAGTAATAAAAGGCAGTGGATTGATTTCTTTCCCCCTCCTCAAAACAAAGCAACTTACATGCCTCCTGTTTTGATTTTTAGCCATTTCCATGACTGTACAAATAAGATACTGTAATTAATAATTTTTAAAGAAATTGCTTTTCCTGCTTTGATATAGATATAGTAATTTTCTACCTGATTGTGGACACAGGGCAGCAGAAGACTCCCCTGGCTTTGCTTATTCAGGCTTGAATCCCAAGTGGTAGTGGTGCCTAGTGACATAGTAGAGCGCTTGGAAATGTTAAGATGGCACAGTTTTAATCTTATGAAAATCAGAATGGTGTAAACATGTACCAGAATTTCTAACCACAGAGATTCAAAAATCATGACTGAGGTTGCAAAAATATAAAAGACAGAAGAAAACTACCTTCCCGTAAATCTGGCATGGGATTCTCAGGAGGGTGACACCCTTTTAAATTGTCTCTATTTTGCTTACAGATTTTTAACTTGAGAAATCACCCTTCCAACTTTCCCTGTACAGTGCAAGAGAAAGTTTTTAGATTTTGTTGAAAGATTAAATTAGGCAAATTAGGTAATTTGTATGCTTTGCCATGCTTGAGCAGTTGAGGCAATAGGGAGGGCACAAAGTATCCTTTGTTTCTTAGTCAAAGTCATTCATAAGTATTGCTGATGATTTTTAAAATAAGCATGCAACATTTAATTGCTGAACTAGACCCTTAAAGTCACAAGCAGGTGAAATATTCAGAGTAGGAAATCCAGCAGTCCTGAGCTAACAAGATGAAAACATTTGATCAGGTCTTTGAAGTGTGGTACCCAGTATGGATGCAGATGGCTTTAACAAGCAGTTTATCTAGGAAACCTTAATTGTCTCTGTGTCTTCAATGAAACTTGAAAAACTTCTCATGTGCTTTTTAAAATTTAACCCTGTGTCACCTTTTCTAAAGAATCTTTGTGTATGTTGGGTTGTATGTTTTCTGAAATGGGTAAAGGAGCATAAGTGAATAAAGACTCCATTATTTTTTCCCTGTATTGTTCAAGGCTTAAGAGAGACATTTTGGCATTCTTTGTGTGAAACTGGTATTTATTTCTGGAACTCAGTGAGCTGTCTTTGAATGTTCTGTTTTCAGTCTTATTAAGATGTCTGTAATTATCACTGTGTAGTGCTGAAATTTTGTAAGGATGTTAACTATTTGGACAAAATGTAGAAAAAGTCAAAAGCATCGCATTGCATTTTCATCATCACAGAAAAACCTGTTTTTTATCTGAAATATGAAAATGGCTGGGTTCAAAATCCAAAGAGAGGCATTAAAGAAATGTATTATAAATATTTATGTGAGCATTTACTAGTATTTAACTAAGTTGCTAGCCTTAGAATATTTTGTGGCTTTAGTGCCCTTCTGTGAAGCTCATCCAGACCCTATGGGTCATATCACTTGCATAATACTCTGTAGGGAGTAGCATGATTAGATACATATGCTTTCTTCTTGCCTCCTGGATGAGATGACTGTGTTTTTCTCCCTGTATCCATATATTTCACAGCCGTTATTTGCTAAGTTTGTTAAGTGGAGACTAAAATCCATAACATTGAGTGCACACTGGAAAAAAACCAATGTCTGATTGGTTTTTGTTGTGCAGAGTGCTGTGGTCATAAGCTAAATCAAGGTTGCTGTCATTTTTTTACTAGTCTTGCTGCTGTAGTGGTTGTCATTATTTGTGTCACTGTCATCTTTAGGGCTCCAAATGTGGGCTTCTTCAACAATGTTCTAGGTTTTGTTTGAGGTAGAACAAAAAATCTTCAAAAGCTTGTATAAAGTATGTGAGAGACAACACTGACACCAGGAGAGATAAAAGTACAGGTGAAATATGGAGCAGACTTGTTTGGAGTGATTGCTGTGGTCTGTGGTAGTTGAAGAAGTCTTATGATTTGTAATTATCAGGGCATAGGTGGGACTCTGAATGCAGAGTTTTGCAGACATTTATAGTGAATATCTTACAAGTGATAGAATAAGGAATTTCTTGAGAGAGCCTGTGTGCTCGTTCTGCATTCTTGCTCCGTCACAGAGACTGCGGTCCAGAAAGGACGAAAACAAGCAATTATTTGAGTTGTGGAAAGCAGGTTGTTTACGGATTTGTGAACTAATTTGTTAATGACCCTCTGTGACCCACTGTAAGACACGGATTTAGGAACTGGGTAAAGTGATACCCTTGGGGAATCTAACAGCATGTAGTTAACCTGAGGCTTCTCAGCAGCTGCAGGGGTGATTGCAACCTTGAGTCTGCAGTGGCTGCCACAGAGATTCTGTGTGGGAGAGCTGCTCTGTCCAGGGAGCTAAATTCCACCTATCTTAGGCCATTAGGCATTTTTCCTCCACAGAGCTAGTGGTGACTACAGGTTTTTAGACCTAAAATGTGTCCTTATATCTTCACAGTCTATTAGGTATGTATGTTATGTGAAGACAAGGTTATTAATCTGAACTTGTTTTCTTTGAAGCAACAAATGAACATATTCCACTATAATATTGAAACTAAGACAACAAATGGCACATAATGAAATTTCAGTTAATAGCTGACCTAACACAAAAGGGTGGTTTTGCTATATTTAAGGTACAATACAATAGCATATTTTTCTACTTATCTTGAACATGTAGATGGCGAGGGTAGGCCATAGGTTGTCTAAGACAGCATTTATGTGATACCTCGTGATTAGATTTTTGATCATAGACTTGCATTTAGGCCAAGGAGCTGAAGATGTGCTCGCAGCCTTCTCTCACTTTCACGTTTGCCTCAGACTGCTATTGTAGTAGACTGGTGTCTTATGCTACTGAAGAGTATTAGCAGGACCTGTACTCCCAATGAAGGCATTCTATTAAAAAAGAAGATTTCAGTTTTTTTACTGATAGTAACCAAATCCTGAATTATAAACCATCACAAGTATCTCTACTACTGGTTCTGTTTTTATACCTTCTGATTTTTTACTGCTGATGTAATTGCATTTAAGTTTTATTTAATTCCTTAGAGCTGCTTTTAAGAAGGAGATAGAATACAAGAATGATCATATGACAAGTTAATGCAATTTCTCTCTGGCAGCACAAAAGTTTAGTAATTGTTTTCATGATAAAGAAATTGTTTTCTTCTTCTTTTCAGATACCACGATCAACAGGATGTTACTAGCAACTTCCTTGGGGCAATGTGGTTGATTTCAATAACTTTTCTATCCATTGGATATGGGGATATGGTACCTAATACATACTGTGGGAAAGGAGTCTGTTTACTTACTGGAATCATGGTGAGTGAATTTATTCATTGCATATGAGATTACATTTGCTGCAAGTAATCCCAAAACTTTTTGTAGTCATAAAGAAACATTTATTTACTGTCTTGTAGAGTATATATACTTACTCAGACCATTCCCATAGTCTTTCATTCCTGGTCATGGAATGGAGTTTTTTGCTTCTTTAGGTAAAATTTAGCAGCTGCATAATGAAATACAGAGAAACAAATTCCACCCTGACATAATTCATAGCTTCAGAAATCGCAGTAGAGTCTTCCATTAAATGTTAAAGTATCATATCATCTTGATCATCTTTGGACACGTGTGATTGTACCAATACTAATAATGAATCTTCAGTTCTGACTTTCCTTTCTTAAAATTAAGTTATTCATAAACAAAGAAACATGATGGTGGTGAAACTCCTAAAGCCTTTTGCTTGAGCTTAGTTTTCTAATCTATTTCTTACAAGTCTTATACTATCCATAGCATTCCATTGCTTTAAGTGGATTTAAGTTGTGCAGTTTGAACCATAAGAGGTTTTGCTACCATTGATATCATTCAGCAGTTGTTAGGCCATGCAGACTCAATATTTCATGTCAAGGTTTAATTTTTTGGTATTGCACCATTTGGTCAAAGTTAGGTAGGGAGTAAGCCAAGGTATTACAATGTCTGGGAAATTTACACATATCTGCAGTAAATTAGAAGTAAACGAGTTCAGGACTCTGCTACCTTTATTTACTTCTGTATAAATGTCCCTGTCAATGAGAGAGGCAGAATGGTTGTCATGTAACACTGTATATAACAATAAGATACATACTTGCATCTGAATTTTGTCTGTTGTAACTAATGCAGTTCCAGTATCTGCCTCTGTTAAAACACCTGTATTGGGATCATGGCTGACTGCAGATGGTATCAAATCATTGCCTCTTTTAAACAGACGTTTTGGTAAAATTTTTTCTGTAAGTGTGTATTTTACGTCCAGAAAGTAAAATAGACAAATGCATTTTTTAATGTTTATAAAGATTTTTATTTAAATGCTTTTTAAAAAAAAACCAAACTGATTGGTTTCAGGTCTTTGGCTTTATTGAGAAAGACTTGCAGTAAATTTTGCCAACGGTGGCAGATGCATATCTCCTTAAATACAGAGTTTGCACTGCAGTTGGAAAGTACAGACTGAAAGCAGAATGACTCAGAAGGCTTTTGTAAAGGCTGTTGGCTGAGCTCAAATCTGCCATCTTCTGGGGTATTTGGCTTTGCTTGTCTTTCTTTGTTAGATTTTGATACCAGAGAGAATAAAATGTGCTCATAAATTCATTAGGAAAAATATGGAGAAGCATTGTATATTGCCACAGGGACATGCAGAATGGGGACAGAACCCTGTTATAAAGCTTTCCTTCTTCCCAAGCACTGTTAATTAAGAAGCAAATACTTGAAAGTGCAGGTATAAGATCATTTTTTTTCACTCAAATTATTCAAGACTTTGCAGAATTTCATTATGAATAAGTATTACACAGAAATTTAGGACCCTTCAAAACCCTGCAGAAGTGCAATGAGAATAGTAGTATTGGTAATAATCATCTATGGGTTTCACACAAATGCATTTCTGCTAGTGCAAATGGATAGCAGCAGCTGGACTGTTATTTTAAATATCTGTGGATCAGCTTATGATTTTATTATGATGAAAACAAAGTAAAAATAAAATCAGAAAAACATAGTACATATTTTTGCAAATTTTATTCTATATACATGTGAATGAAGGACACAGAAGCTGAAATATTAAAATGGATTTGTCATTTCAGTTATGATAGCACTATTTGGATTCAGAATATTTCTGGTAGTTGCTTCCGTGAACAACTAAAGTACAAATTTATACATACTACTTTTTATACTATTTTCACACATGGCATTGCTTTTTCGCAACTGATAGACCTGTAAAATGTATGGATGATACTCACCTTTGTGTCTGTGATTGTTTTTTCTTAGTGATCATAAATTCTGCAGCTGCTTTGGATGCGCAAAGTCTCCAGTCTCTTATGGTAATGAGTTTGGGATAAATACCTCCAGAGACAGATAGCATTCTTAACAAAAAAATGAGCCAAGTAGCTAGCATGTGATGATAGGTAACACAATTCTGAAAGCCTCACCTCTAATTGCATTAATGTCATCTTTGATAAAAAAATTATGGAGCAATAGGAAAAAGTCAGATGATAAAATTACTTGGGGGGGGTTGTTTGTTTTGTTTTGTTTTGTTTTTATAAAGGATCTGGGAGATACAAAGTATCTGGGAGATACAAAGTATGAGCATAATAATGAACTCTCTTCCAGCTACTCTTCTGAGACTTGAACAGTAACTAATTAATGTTTGTTGTGAAAAATATAAGATCCTAAAAGAACAAATCTAGTGATTTTTATTTCAATAGGAGTGATTGATGGTCTAACTTAAAGATACATGAGGAAAACTGCTGAATGTATGTAGCAAAATGCAACTGTGATTTTAAGAAGGAAAGTGTAGTTCCCTAGAATCTGAAGTAGCAAATACGTTGTTGGATTAGTGTGACCAATAAAAAATACCACTGAGCTTTTGGGTAAGGTCCCTGTTAAAAAGGGTGGAAGGCAGAATAAATAGAAATACTTGTGAATACAGGAGTAGTTACACAGACCACTGAAGAGTTAATACTGTTTTCTCAGAACTGATGGCCCATGGAGGCCTTGTTTGGTAAAAGAAGAGCTCAGGTGCCCTGGCTGTCCTCCCACTTCAGCCTCAGGAATTGCTTTCTGTGCAATGTAAATGGAGGGCTCAGACTGAACCCTGCCTTGTACTCCAGCCTGGGAAGTGGACTTTATGCAGTTTGCTGATGGCACCAAGTTGAGCTGGCTTTTGGAACTGTAACTACTGCTCTCTTGAGGCACTGGTTCAAGTGGCATCTTTGGAATTCTACAAATATGCACTGCTGATAAATAGGAAAATCTTTACGCATATGCAGATTATACCAAAAGGAAAAATGCTTTGAGAACTGTTGAGAGTAAGAGAGCAAAGAAGTCCGATTAATGTACTTGAAAAACGGGGGAAAAAAGTCCTGTGAACAAAGAAGGCAAATAGTGAGAAAATATTGTCATATTGAACAGTTTACTTTCTGATCTTGCAAAGTGGTTAAATATGTGAAATTTTCATGAAAATACTGGCACAGCACAATACAAAGATGGGTTAATGCAGAGATGCTTTACAGACGAGCAAGTGTGAGTGAACTGGATACTTCACCTCGATTACCAATAAGTATTTTTCCAATGAGACTTCACTAGGCAGCAGTAGTAGACTACGGCCCAGTTGGACTATAAATCAAATAGCACGTGTCCTCTGCCCTCTGTATACATTAGGTAGGTCTGCAAGAGTGTGATTGATGGATAGAAATATGACTGCTGTCACTGTTGTTAGAACAGGATAGAGAGGAAGTGGGGAGACCCATGGCTGCATGTCGTGCAACTCATTGGGGTTATGTCTGCACACTGAAGACACTGTGCATGGTGATCAGTGCACACCCAGGTAGATCTCTCAGATCCTCATCAGCAGGGGGATCTCAGCTACAGGTGGACCACTTTACTTGTCCAGTTGCTAAGCACAACTGCTTGTATAGGCAGCACTTCCACCTTCTTAATAGCTTTTTGGAGTTAGGGCTGTGGAGTGCTTTGCAAAATTTTCCTTGCTTTATGAGGAGTATAATGAAGTGAGCAAAAATTTAAAGATCATCAGTAAAAATTGGGGGGGGGCAAGTGTGAGAGGATATGGGACAATGCATAATTATGGCCTGTGTAAGCTTTTGTATAGACCTTTGTAAGCTTTTACAGTTATGTAAGATAAAATAATGGCAATCCATTCTTCCGATTCCAGATAAAAGGATCTGTTGCAAGGTTTGAGAGGACACTTTTCCTTTTATACATACAACATTATGTGGTGAGATGGTGCATTTAATTTATGATGCAAAGCTTAGGATGCAGAATCTTCCTGCAGAGCCACCTATCAACAGTTAGAAGCAGACCTGTAGGTCAAACCTGTGTTGCTACAAATAAAATGGATGAGCTGCAATTGTCCTGTCACAGGGTGCACTAGTTGTTTTGATGAAGATTGCTTTAAATAAAATAGCTGTTATTTCAAAGTGTCTGCCTTTCTGCTGAAATTACAGTTTAATTGCTTCTGTTATTGAAATGAACTTCAAAGAGATTGTTAGGCCTATGAAAGAAGCAAATAAATAAGGAAAGGTCCTTAAATTTATGCAATAAAGGTGGACAAGATTAGAGTTTTTTTCTTGCAAAAATTTTGAGTCTTATCTTTTAACTACAGGATTTGAACACCACTCATGTAGATGAAGAATTCTTATTAGAGTAGCTGTAATGCAGTCAATAGGCACAGTCTGGATTTAGGGATACTACTTTTTATTAGCTCTAAATTTTGAATCAGAAATTAATCAGATCTCATTTAAAATGTTCTCATGCTGTGAGTTTTAATGTCTATTCGAAGTATTCATTTAGTTCTAAACAATAACAGTTTCTTCCCTATGAATCATGAAAAAGTGGTGAGGATGAGGTGTTTCTTCTGTGAGAATAGGGGGCTCTTCATTTAAGGTTAAATTATGGTGTTTGTGTATACAGTTTTATTGCAGACAGCCTGGTCTTACCAACAAATACAGAGAACTATCTAGAAGAGGAACATAGCACCTAGAGTGGCATAATTTTTAACTGTATGACTTTTGTAAGTAGCAAAATCTGAACTGTATCATCTTTGAAATTTACTAGTTACTAGATTGTAAGAAAAAGAGGGAATGAAAAAAGGAGATTCTAATTGCATAGTTGACATGGTCTGCATGTCTTCTGGGATAAGTCCTGAAAAAGAGAAAAAGAATGCAAACATCAGAGTTGAGCAATCAAATATTTTTAGTTATTTTGTAGAACTTTCTATGGAGAATGTACAAACAGTTCATAAATTATTTTGCATAATAATGCCTAAAACATTGTGGAATTTTATGAAAACTTTTATTTACATTGTTTAATTGGTGAAACATAGTTGTTTATGAAACACAGAAATGTATTTTGAATTATACTCTAAAAGCTGGAAAGGTATGATCAATTCCAGTCAGAGGAATGTGGTGAATAGTTTTGTGGATGAGAGGAATTTCAAAAATCTAGAACACTGCTCAATTTTTACTTCCCTGAAAATACAGAAAATATGAAAAGCTTTTCCTACAAATTGATAGCATCTCAGTTCCACGTCTCAGATATATGTTAGAATTAATTTCAGTTAGTTTTGATAATTCAGTAATAAATATAAGTGACATCAGGCTTTAGAACAGATTGTGTATATTGTTCAACAACAAATTGCAAAAATAGAAACTTTTGTGACGAAAAACATTGTTTGGGATTATTTTATGTCCATGGCTTGTTGGAATGAAATTTTTAACTGAAGTAAAGAAAAATAAAGTATTAAAATTGAGTTGAGAAGCTCCAAAAAGTGATCCCTAAAGTAGTGGTCATTAGGGCAGTATTCTGAAATGTGAGAGAATGGCAGAGACTCTACCTCCATTTGAGTAAACAAAATCTCCTGAAAGTTTCAACCCTCATTTAGGATTAGAAAAATTAAGGGAAAAAAACTTCCTCAGAAGGTCTTTAATTTGTACCAGTAGAGCAGGGAAGTTTTTGAAGTGTCAGAGGATAAGGGAACTGTTTCACTTATATCTAGCTATGGATGCATTTCAGCAAGTTCAAAGGCAGTTAGTTCCTGGCTGGAATGAGCAGCCATTGTCCCATGATATCTTTGTTTATGTTGATGTGACTGGAGCTGATTACTCTTAGAGCAAGACTTCTGCTTTGTTTTGGAAAAATATAATTTCATCTGCAGTAGCTTCAGATTTAATACACCAATTTTCGTGTATTTTTACACATAGTCTTATGAAACTTTTGTGTGTACAACATAGGTATTGGACAAGAACATCACTGGTAGCCATCATCCCAAATTATTAAAGTAATATTTCCCATCAGCCTTGTAGGCTCTTGAGCCTGCTCATTTAGGGAAGTCGAACTTCACCTCTTTGCTCAGCAAAAAGGTTTTTTGCACACTGGCACAAACTGTTTTGATCTCCAGGGATTTTTTAGCTGTTATGACCACTGAAGGGTTCCCAGAAGCCCAGACATCAGGGAACATTCAATTGTCAGGCTGCTCTGAGTTAACACTACTATCATTTATAGGCTTCCCTGTAGAATAGGTATTGTCATCATTTTATAAATCATCATGTCCTGTGCTGAACCACGTCTTTCCTAGTACTCAGCTTGCATTATTCCAGAAGTTTAATTCACCCCCACTTGCGACTACCCATTACTGTGTGTGAGAGTATTTAATCAATTTCACATTTATACATAACATTTAATGCTCTTCATAATTTTTATTTGAAACATTGCTAAAAACCTTATGTATTAATTAGAAGTAAAGGAATCTGGTCATCTACTGTTGTACATATCAGAAGTTTAAATGTTGAAATAAAATTCTAGATGTGTTGCAGACAAACTCTGCTGAAGACAATAGTAGCCAGGCAACTATTGAACTATTGAAAGTATAAATAATGGAAAACTATTTTAGGTCACCCTTTTGGCTGAGATGGCATAGTTGTTGTCCTATTACTCATGTTACTTTGTTTCAGGCTTGCAAGGTTACACATCTCTCCCAGTAAACAATGACACATGCAAAACCACATTTATACAGCACCATTTCCCTAGACTCTGTCTGTCTTGTGGATGGATTCCTCCCTCAACTTTTGCTTTGCTTGTTTTGGAGAGCTTGTTTTTACTTCAAGGAACATTTTTTTAAATTATTATTTTTCCCCTCCCCTGGTGGTCCTGTATGTCCACCTTTTAGAGATCCAAATGAACAAAATACCCGTTTAAATTCTTACAGGATTTTCATTTTATGCAGAGCAGCAGGAGGAATGTTGTGCCTTTTCTGGTGCAGAGATAAATTTCCCACCAGAACCATATGTCTGCAAAGCGGACCTTCTCTGTCCCTCAGTGGATCCCAAGGGAAGTGAGCAAGAAATGTGGCAACTGCCTTCTTTCAGCTACAGGCAAGTATAGCAGGACATTTTTGTGACACCTACACCACTAAAGACTACACTTCGCTTCCAGTCCAGTAAAACAAAGCTGTCAGGAGACTTTCAACTGAGTCACTGATACACAGTGTTGCTTCCCTTCTCACCAATAGCACCCTTCAGGCATGTATATAATCTTCAGGTGTTTGCAGAAATGGCTCAAATCAGTGTTGTCTTGTAAAGGTATTTTGGAACCTTATCAAAGAAAGAACCAAGTGAAAATGCCAAAGGCATTTACTTAGAGGAGTACAGGGTTTCTCTACTGACCAAGTGCTGTTAACGGAAAATGCAGCCAGTGCTAAGCTTTATTTGTCTTACATAAACCTTTAGTTGGACAGTTGGAAGCACCTCAATGGTTATCGCTAAAACTGGGCCTTTACCAGAATGCTAGATGTAAATGCTAGACTTTACTTAAGTCTGAACTCTGCAGTTTTGCAATCACTGTATTGCACCAGTGTGTACCCTCAGTCTTGGCGGTTGTGAGTAGTAGTAAAGGCATGGTCTTGATCCAGATTTTGTAGCCTCACTGTCATCCTGTACTTTGGGAAATACCAGCTTTTTCCTTCTGGCTGCCATGCTTGTGTCTACTGTGGTTTACCATAGTGTAAAATTCTCTTTAGCAGCTCTACGTTAGTTAGCTTTGGTGTGATGATTCTGCTGATAGCAGCAGGAAGCTCAGGGTGGGCTGCATGAGTGAAGAGAACAGAGGACTGTGATTGGACTGCAAAAGGCATCTCAGCTGATATATAGTAAGTATATTGATACATAATTTTGGCGATCAACAGCAGGATCTGAAGGAGAAAAAAACACGTCAGGTCTACTATGATGTATACACTGTAATTGGATAATATAGATCTACCATTTTTATTTATTGTTATTTATATTCTTGTAGCAATTCAGGACTCTTAAGACTTGATCCAACTGATACCAGTACTGTGTAAAGACAGCAGAAATACATAGTCCAAATTCCTGAACAGTTTACTATCCTCATAGAGCAAGTAGAGTGGGGAACAAGGAGGGTTCATGTAGAATCGGAACAAGTGATCTTGGCATACCAGAATCTGATGTACCTTCAGTGGCTGTGCAAGGCTTTGTAGTAAGTAATATCCTAGAAAAGACGGGGAGGAATTTGAAAGAAAACTATATATTAGATTTGTTTATGTTTCTAGGGAGCTTTTCTTGAGTAAATAGATGGTGGAATGGACTTTGTCTGAAAGAGCTTATTAAAGCTCAAATCCATGAGGAGCTATAAGATAACGCAACTGAGGGCAAATGTTCTGTATGTGATGCCAAAGAGAAGGGAGTAGATGAACACAGTGCAGAGTAACATAGTAAAAATGAGAGGCAAAGGAAATAACCATTGTAGCAATTTCTGATGTATCTAAGAGATAATTTACTTTTTTAAAGGAGCTGAGAGTTGCATAATTCAGAATTAAGTGCCAAGAGGAGACACTGTGCGGATAGATGGGGAAAGTTGTAGCTCACGATGCTGGAGAGTAAAGTGAAAGATAACACCAAGTAATAGTTGTGCTTTTTTAATGAGGAGCATGTTTAAGCATTTTGTTCAAATTTTGCTAAATTTAAAGTATAACTTAAATACAATTGATTTCACCTTTCTTCACTTTACCTTTACAAATAGCACGGACTTGATACCAAGAAGCCAATGTCTGATGACATTATTTTCTTTCCCCTCAATTTAGTCCATCCTTCCATTCATTTTTTTAAGGAAAATGATTAGCCTACTACTGTTTAACAAGTACCTCAGTATGTATGTGGTCAAATGTCCACATACATTTCTACTTACACTTCTATCAGGGAAACTTGCTTTAGATTGTTGGCATTAAAGAAGGTACTGAAGGATGGCTTTCACAGACTATTGCTTACCTGCATGAGCATTTGAACTTTAGGCATCATTTGTCCTGAACAGGAACAACATATATAGACTTAAAGATGCAAATAATGTCCTCAGGTTGTTTGCAGACACCTCAAAGTGTTTTCATAAAGGACAACAGCTGAACAGACTGACAGTCAAGGGAAGTTTTGTCCTGTGTAAATGGTTGTAAACTTTATGCTACAAGATTGTACTGCTCACAGATGCAAGTTTTATGTCACCATCAGAGATATGGTGCCACTGTGCAGTCCAGAGTTTGTTGCTTTGCTCAACTGGAAGACTGAGGATGTATAATATGTTTACTTTCAGACTTCTTGCTTTTCCTGTATACTAATATGCAACATTTCCCATCAAGCAAGAAATACTGTGCATTCAGGGTGAGATTCATGTGCTTCATGTTCCAATCCTTGGAAATAGGAAATAAGCATTGCTCAACTCACCAGTTGAGTCCTGATCTTGTTGTTTTAAGGAAGCCTATTTTTAATAATCTTTAAGGGCTTCTCTTGCATTAGTAGATAACTTGGTTCAGCTTGTGCATGATTTCTGAAAAATAGAAAAATTCAGGTACATCAGCTTTTAAAACTGGTGATTGCTGGCAAACACTTGACCATAGAGTACTTGATGGTCATCAAATTAATGGATGGTCAATTCTGTTATTGCCTGTTTCCATTAAATGGAGCAAATGAGCAATATAGTCAAACCTTAACTTTCGTTTGACCATTTTGCTTACACTGCATGTGTTGGAATAATTTCTGTCCTAAGTGCCCTTAAAATCAGGCAGCTTACCAAGTCAAAATGCACTACAATAACTCTGTAATGCAAGAGGTGGACAGGGGACCGACTAAGGACTGCAAATTCCAAATAGAATTAATTGCTGCTTTGATACTCGGAAAGATACACATTCCTGCCTTTTTTATTTTCTTCGTATTATATGTAATTCCCCTGAAAGTTAAGCAAGAGCTTAATGCAGTGATTTACTGTATTATTTATTTCAAAACAGGATAAAAGAAATGATGTTGGAAGTTATAAAATGCAGTAATCAAAGATAAGGCTTTGTGGAATTTTATTCTCTAAAAAATCCTTCTTGTAGTTGAAGTAGTTATTATGGTGCTTTTAATTATGCTAAATAATTGTAATAAATAAGTAGCTGGTGCACTACGTAGTGTATAAGAAAAAGCCTGAGCATATGAGCTGAGCTACTGATTTTCATGTGACTCAGGATATTCAAAAAACATAGAAAGTATTGTGCTTACAATGCTACCATTTTAAAGTAACTGTATCACTTTATTTAGTTTCTGCAATTTTGAATCATTCTCACTTTCTTAGTATTTTTAACAATGCTGAGCTTCTGAGGAAGAGGCATATAATATGAAAGAGCACTGTAACATAAAGTATTAACTAGCATCATGTAGTTTAAGTGGAATTTCCATAATTTTTGTATGCTGTTATGAGAGTAATTTTTTTTCTTTCAAGGTACTGGAAAATGTAAACATGCAGATAGTATAATACTTCTTACTTTTGCAGAAATACAAAAAGAGCTCATTTTCATATCCTGAGATCCCATCATATACCACAAAACCAAGAGGTTTAACCTGAATCTAGAATACCTTTCCATCACAATAGGCTGTTCTGGAAATGAGGAAGATAGGAGTGCATATACACCATAAAGGTGGTTGTCATAGCTGATCAATGACAGTAATGTGCTGCTGCAGGCAGTGTATTTCACGTGAGACATAAAGCTATTCTTTTTAATAGCATTGGGCCCTTACAACTGTGTCACTTTGAAAAAGGAGGAGAGTTAATCACAAAATCTGGAACACTTTCACCTCAAACCAAACTCCTTTTGCCGGTCACCATTCCTCTAGCCTTTTTGAGGGGGACTGGGAAAGGATGCTCTAGTATTTCTCTCCCCCAGTTATTTGCATAAACAGCTGTTTTGTGCCAGTGGGGTCTGTATTAATAAACCGTTCCATTTTAGTGCTCTTGCTGTAAGCATGCAGAACTCCAGTTATGTCGTTAAATCAATATCTGGTCCTGATTCTCCTGGTATACTGGACCAAAAGGTGTCTGCTTTTGTCTTCATTTTCTTGGTGTTTTATGGTATAATTTATTCATTTATTTGGACGCAGAGAAGACTTCTGCACATTAGCATTTCCTGTGACAGGAAGAAGACCCAAAGAGTGCTGTCTGTTTCCTGGGGAGGTAGCACATATGTTAGAGCATGTCCTGCCTAGTCCTGTTCCCAGAAGGCTCAGTGGATTTCTGCAGTGCTTAGCCTTGAGCCGCTTGGGCTGTCTTCTTCCTTTTTAACTGTTAATAGGAACTGGAGAAGCAGAGGAACTTTTAGCCCCATTATGACTTGTCTCATAGAGCGAGCAAGACTTCAAGTAACTTGCCATGAAATTCTATTTACGCAGGATTGGAGAAGAGAGGGGGAGAGAACTGCTAAGCTAGAAGGCTTAGTATTGAGGACAGGAGAGAAGCAGGAAATGCAGCAAAATTACAAGGCACTCATTTGAAGGAATGCTGAGAGCTGTTGCAGCAAAAAGCCTTGGTAGGTGACAACTAATTGCAGAGAATTAGGTGCTTGTGAGGGAGCAGATGAATTTCTTGAAACAATCTACCAGGAGAGTGGAGAAATAATTAATTGGAGGCTTTCACAAAATTCATTGTGTGCCTCAGTAAGTGCACAGAGAGACAAGATTCATTTTTTTGAGGACACTATGTGAATAAGGGTTTTCGATGAGTTAATTCTTTTGCAGTCTTTATATGTTTGTTAATGGATTTTGTATTTTGAAAGCTAGATTAAGAGATTTCTTCTGTATTTTCTGAAGACAGTAAGGCAGTTATAGAGGTGGGAGACAGACAGAAAATAGATTTTTGGGAGAAATACAGAATGAGTGGAAGAAAGCTCTGCGAATGAAAATGTGGTAGACCTCAATGTGCAGTGAGAGATTGCTTTTGGAGTGTAACTGACACAAGTGCAATGACAACTAGATTGGACTGAATCTGCAGGTTAAACACAGCTTTATATATTCAATGAGATTTTTATGCCTTTTTAAAAACAACTTGTAAAAATTCGTTTATAAAAAAAATACTCAGGCAGCAGAATTTATAAATCATGTAAAGTAAATTATACCTCTAGATGTGTTCTTACTACCTGGCTCATTTTAGCCTCCTTTCCTTTTCACCGCTCCAAAGAAAAAAAAAATTAAATTTGTGATGCTGATAAAGACAACTGTAATTTCTAAGGGACAGGAACCTACTGGCATTGTCCTGTTGGGAACATGCATGTCCATGTATATACATGAATGTGCATACAAATAGACAGCATAAATTAAAAAACTGATATTTTCTCCATCCAAGTTTTGAAGAAATGGTCTCATGTATGTGTGCTATTTTAAATGGTAATAAGATATGCAGAAATAGTATAGGAAAAGATTGCTGAAGGACTCATAGAACAACAGGAAAATACACTAAGGTTATTAAATACTAATTTTATTATTACTTTTAGGCCCTAAAATCCTATGAAAACTTTTCTTTTTGTGTGTGTGTACTAAATACTAATCTAATCTTATTTCTTCATTAGCAATTGCTGTAACCTTGAGGAAATTTTTAAGAACAGCATTTATTTACTAATATTCTAGGTTTAAAAAGTTGGTTTGATCACCCCCTTTGTTTATGCATTAGAAATGGGACGTGTCCAAATTTTCAACCCCTGCAGAAAAAAAAAAAAAAGTAGAGCTTTCAAATGGTGTTGCTCACTAATTATTTTGGTGCTTTGACAGTTTACCAGCCTGTAATTACTGACTTTTCATGTTACTCTGAAATAAAATAGCTGTAGCATGTTCACTGTATTTACCAGGGATGAATCACCTGATGCCTGCCATACTTCTACAACAAAGGAGAAACTTGCTCTCAAAACTCTGCAAAATACAGCAGTAACACCTTGGGGGTTTGTTTTATTGTTTCCAGGGTGCTGGGTGCACTGCACTGGTGGTAGCTGTGGTGGCAAGGAAGTTAGAACTTACCAAAGCTGAAAAACATGTGCATAATTTCATGATGGACACCCAGCTAACTAAAAGAGTAAGTCACACTTTATATTCACAACTGAAAAGGAAATGTGTATTAATTTGTTTCTGCATTTGCTTTAAGTAGTCTCCTGCTCAGTTCTCCTGATGAACTTTTCATGAGTGGGATTTTGAAAGAGTAGAAATTGAATGCCTTGAGTTTTTCTCTGAATTGAGGGCAACTGCAAGTTCTCAGAAACTTTAGAGGATTTGAATATTCTGTAGAGGTTCCTTGTAGCTAGAAGATAATTGGTGTGACCATCAGTTAAGTGCGGTGAAACTAGACTGTTATATTAAACTAGAACCTTTTGTGTGGCATATGAGAAGAATATAATTTTTTTTTAGCTTAAATAGATGAAATGTCCAATACATCCAAGAATTTAAAGCTATGAGAGATGTTCTAAGGAAACAAATATATTCAGGGTTTGTGAGCAAGATAATCTTTCCCATTGTTTTTTTGTTTTCAACGCAGGTTTATTTAGCAGCACATAGTACTAGAGGGCCCTGAAAGATGTTTGTATATATTTTTAGAAGAGATTTTTTTTTTTAAAAAAGAAACATTAGTATTATGAAAATATTTTAAATTAAAAAAATGCAGCAAATAAGGTAGTAGAAATCCTTATTTACTTAAATAAGACAGGTCAGTGTTGAGAGAACAAGAAAATGAGTAGTAGCTGCACAGTCCACTCAACTTGTTTAATCTTCATTATTGAGAAGAGCCAATGTGGAGGCAGAGGTCAGTATACCCACAACAGTAACTCAGCAGAGTTTCTTCTTACTGATGGGTGCAGAGGGATGTCAGTGCCTGAGGTGGAGACAACAGTTCTGCTCCAGGCAAGGAGGAGGGTGGCTGCCTCCTCAACACAGCTCCCTCAGTGCTGTGGAGAGCTGTGTCATGTCTCCACATGCCGTGTTTCTCAGCGCACTGCTCTGGTTGTGCTGGCTCTCTCATTTCTGTACTGGTTACCGCTAGCAGCCTGGATCTCTGAGCAGTGACAGTGGGGAAAGACAGGATGAGTGGGAAGGCAGTTGTATAGATATAAAGGGTGTCTGACATGAGGTGTTTTTCTGATCTTGTTGAGTTACACTCCTACTACAGTCAGTTAAGGTCTTGATATTAGACTGCAGAACACAATTTGTCCCTTCCTAATAGTCACTTTTCTAGTGTAATCTGGCAGCTGAGCTCAAATGTCTTTCAGAAGAAAAAAAAGTTTTGTAGAGATTCACCATATCTTGAGTCTGGTGTTCATTTGTGACTTTTGAAGTTTATTTTATTCGACTGTTCTTCATAAAAATCTAAATATCAGTCTAATATTTTATCCAAGTGGTGCTTTGGTAGCTTCAAACTCGTGAAACTTGAAGCACATAGAAAACAAACCAAGTAAACAAATCTGAGAGGCGCATCAGGTCACAGGTAGTTGTGCAAGTCCTAGAGAGCTTTCTTCACGGCCTGCAGATAACCATAACATATGGAAGTGCAAGGGCTTGTTAGAGATTGTGAGGAGGTCTCTAAAATGTGAGTGTGCTCCCACTAAAGAGAGGACCAAGGTTCTCCAACACTTACAGGAACCAGGTGGGGACCTCTTGCTGGGAAGGGCTGTTGCATGACATTCCTGCAGTGCCTTTACTTAGACGCTGACTTAGCTCTGACACTGCAGTGACTGGAATGATGTAAAGCTGGAGAGAGAGAAAATAAAGATGAATAATAAAAACATTTTGGCTTTGCAAGTTACCTAGTCATTCTGCCATTAATCAACATTTCATTGAAATTATTTGTCTGTTGTTTTCAAGCATTACTGAAATTTTTGGAGTGCCTAAAAAAGAAATGTAGGTAGTCTTACCTTTAACATTTTATGGAAAGCCACATTTAAAAAAAATGAAATCATTTATGAAATATAACTCTGTCCACATTAATTGACAAGATATTTTTTCATCTTCTCAGAGAACAATAAAAAAGAAACGAGATAAACATAAAAAATCAAACAAACAAAAAAACCCAAACAAAAAAACTGCCTAACCTGTTTAAACAGCTCTGGAAGCTTAAAAGACTATTGTATTCCTAAAAGAATTAAGAGGTACTAACCACAGAACAAGAAAGAGAGAAATGTTATGGTCCTATTAAATACAGTTATTTACCATACAGATAATGCATTAGTATTTCTTCACTGTAATTTATATTGCCATAAACACCAAACAGTGCTAAGTCTCTGAAGAGGGAAAAATTATTCTGGGATGCAAAAAGATTTGATCCCAATATCACATCTATGTATGTATGTATGGCCAGTCTTCGCGTCTATAAGTAATAAGGAAATCACTCAGCAGTCCTCTTAATCCAGTTATTGCTTGCTCCCCTCACTGCTGCAGCTTCTTGATGTACCTACTTCCCACAGTTAAGGCAGCATGTTAAGAGCTTTAGAAAGACATTATACCAAAAAAGTGGAAACATAACACAATACTACTTTTGTCAGCTTGGTGTTTTTCTTTTATTAAACAGGTGAAAAATGCAGCGGCCAATGTACTCAGGGAAACATGGTTAATTTATAAAAATACAAAGCTGGTTAAAAAGATAGACCATGCAAAAGTAAGGAAACATCAGCGCAAATTCTTGCAAGCTATTCATCAGTAAGTACTATTTTGCTTTCATTTTCCTGACAAGGTGTTTTCTCTGTTAGTTTCCTTTTCCCTCATAGTCACTCTTAGTCCCCATGTCCCATCCTGCCCCTCTTTTCTCTCTCCCCACCATTCCCTTTCCTTCGTAGAAGATTGTTAATTTTTCTCTTAAGGATAAGGCAAAGATAAGGTTTTACTATATTACCTGCCTACAGTGAATAGAAGGTATGCTGGTTGTTTATCTCCATATAAACTTGTTAATGTTTTTTAAGAAGTTTCCCATGCTTCTGGAATTATCTAAGACTTTTTTTGTTCTTTGCCACTAAAACTATCCTTTTTTGTTATTCATTTGGTTACAGGAAGTAAGATACAAGCTACAATAGACAGAAGAAAATAAAAACCATTTTCTTTGTAGTAGGTGGTTTAATATTTTAAAATCAGAATTATGTGATAGAAGAGAGCCCATGAGCCCAGCATCATTGCATGGCCCAACAGAATTTAGTTCTGTCTCTCCATCTCTCCACTATGTATTCTCAGTGCATAAGATCAAATGGTGGTATGTCAGCTATGACCCTTGACATCTGTTCTAGAAAATGGGAGTATATACCAACAGTCATGTGACCTGTCAGCACCTCTGGCATTATTGAAATGAGTTCTTCCCTCTACCTGAGGGAGTGAAAACGAGCCCGAGACCTAAAACCAGTAGGATTAAACTGTACCATGGTATTGCCAGACTATAAGTATTTATCTAATATTTGTAGTACATATTTGTCATAAAGCACATCAAAATTATCAGAATTGCACAATGGTTCAATTACTCTTCCTTGAACTACGTAGGAGGAAAAGACAAACAAAAAAAAGAGACTTTCATCTCCAGGAACCAGGATTCTTCTTGAGGAATGGTCAGGACCTATTTGTCTGTTCTGTTGTCCCCATCCAGCCTGTGACAGCCATTTGTACAGCCTATGAAATTAGTTCCCATGAAATACAGGGGAGATGTAGATAAATTAAGTAAATTTAATTTCAAACTCATGGTTTGATAACTTTCGAGTGTCAGTTTGTGTCTAAGGCAACTAGTGAAGAGGTGGAAGCAAGCATCCATCATGAAATGAACATCTATGTGTCATCTTGCAGGGAAAACAGGAAGGAAAGGCCAGGTTAACACATTTCATATTAGTGTATTTAGTCTAACTCTTTCTTTCTCTGTTTCATAGCAATCTTTTAAAGCAATGGGTAGCTAAGCTTAAGGTATGAAGTATTCTATAAACCTCGATTACTGTTATATTTAGCAAACTTGCAGGATTAGATACCACTGTGCTATAGTGGAAATACTTCAAGAAATAAAAATGCAACAAAAGTTGAGGCATTTTTACGTGGATGTAAAAGGTATATTTTCCCAGTTTGGTCATCCTGCTTAGCTTATAAGGACTGAGAGGCGGAGTGGAGTGGCAAGGGTTCTGGGAGAGAGGATGGCACGTCCTGTGCATCCTTTGCTGGACTTGAATCCTTGATTGCAAAGGTTATTTCTTAACATTCTAACTTGGCTATTTATTTTGTCTGTGTGTGTGTCTGCCTGTGTGTCTGTGTGTGTATGCACACATATGTTTGGAGAAGAATCTAAAAAGCACAGCAGGCTCGATCTCCAGCTTTATATATCATTTGAGAGCTCTGCAGGATGTAAAGTGTTGTTCTGCACCTCCCTTAAAAATTAATTAGGTGGGGTGAAGAAGATGGCAGCAGTAATTTTTCCTATCTAGCTATCTGTGACAGCTAGACTTTGAACAGCTATGTTAATCACTCCCCTCTTTCCTTTAGCACTTTGGACTCTAGCCCCAAAACTTTTGTATTTAAGAAAACAAATTAACAAAAGAGAATTTTCTCAATATGCTGAAGGATGCACCATGAATGAAAACATTGGTCTAGCAGTTTGTTTTCTTCCTGCTGTAGCTGAGTAGGTGGATGCAAATTAATATTTTATCCCTTTGCATCTTTGAACATTTTGACTTATGATTTTCTATCTTTCTATCTGGATTCTTAAGTTTTATTTGGTCCCTCTCCTTCATCTTTCCAACCATTTCACTGGAGACAGAAATAAAAGGAGTGATGCTGCAGGGCCAGTTTTGTAAAAGAAACCAGAGCAGATCATGATAACAGTCTCAAAGTCATGGTCACAGCTCTAAAATGCCTTCAGCTGGTCTGGGTCTTTTTTGCTTCTCATGCACACTAGATAATATGAAGGTGTAATCATCTAAATGGTAACATTAAAAGGCATGTTATGTAATGTATGAAGAAGAAAATCTGTAGATGATAATTAATGGGAAGGTTTGAAGTTATTGCAAGTTCCTTCATCATGACTGCAAGTGAGTTAGACTCTTCAGACAGCTGACTGAAAGAAGTAGGACCCTCTAGGACTTTCCCCCTGCTGAATCGAGCCCACTGTGCTCATTTGGTTGTTTTAGTATATTTTACACTTTGTTTTCTTTTGTTTTGTCTTTTTTTTTTCAACAAAATGAAAATAGAGCTCGGAAGTAAGTTGTATAAGCTGTTCCTTTCTAAATTTGCAGAATTTACCACTGTCTGCATGCAAAAAATAGAGTTTTTATTTGTGAACTTCAGTGGTCTGATTGCTACCATGGAAACACGATCCAGAATCATGATCTTTTTCTGTGATAAGTGATGTTCATCGAATCAAAATTTTCTCTTAATGAATTTAAGAGTGAAAGTCTGATGGTTTTCTTTAAATCTGGCTGCTGCAGCTAAAGACTTGCCATTACCTATAAGTTCTTACAGCCTGTGATAGGTATTGGGTTCGTTACCATGGAGAATTATCATGTTGTTGTCAACTGGTACTTGTATTGCTACAATAACAGTGGATTTCCTGGAATTTGAAAATTAAAATGTCAAACAAATGAGTCAATGAATCTTAAGAAAAGCAGAAAACACATGTTCTGCAAATTATTTGAGAGATGCTCACCAAAACACTGGGGTTGTCATTCTCCAGTCAAATCCTTATGTGCTCACCTTTGAGTAATTACTCTGTTCTGAGACTGTAATTATATAATTCCATGCCTTGGAGACTCCTCCATAATTTTTGCTTTAGAAAAATTCCATCTTATAGCCTCTGAAAGCACTATTCCTACAGTTTGCATTTATGTTGTGCTCTGAAAGAAGCTTCCAGGGGAGGAAGAGCATATGACATTCAAGTAACAAGACACTGGAATGCCAGTTTTATGTGAACAGTTCATTTCTACCTTAACAGAGTTATTTCCATTTATTTTAAAATATTTTTAGATTATATTTCTCTCTCCACAACTTATTTTCTCATGGCGGTTAGTCTAGATATGAAAGGAAATGCTTGTAAACTAAAGATATGAACAGAAACTTTCTAATTTTGGAATATCTTCAATAAGACTTTCTTTAAACTAGCTTTCAAAGTAATACCATCACTGAGAAATGGGCAGAGAATGCATTGGCAACCCACCTGCTGCCAAACTGTCTTCCATTTGACAGCTAACCAAATTGTTATCTTGGTTGGCCTTTGACATCCTAGTAGACTAAAATGGTATCTTATCACACATTGTTTATAAAATTATATGTTGGTTTTGAAAAATGTTATTTTCTGCTTAGAACAGCCACCAGAAAAGTCATTGAAAGTCCAAGTATTTGTCTGTTCTGAAATGCTGAACAAATGACTCGTACTTAAGGGAGAAATTGCTTATTTGTGGAAATCACATTTACAAACCACTCCTGTGGTAGTTAATTTGGAGAATATGGGCTTTGTATCAGGGAACACATGAGAAAGGCCCATGTGTTGATATCTTTCAAAGAATGTGCATAACTAATAATAATGCAGATGGGTACTTATCAAAGAAAAAATATACCCTTGCTGCTTCTTTCATAGTTTTCAGTGTTGTAGTTTAAATTGTGCATTGCAAAGGAATGTCTGATGTAAATTTAAAATGTAATCATATTTAGATTCACAAATTGTCTAAGAAAATCAAATGTATTGGCAAGTATGTTGGTTATTTAGCTGCTGGTAAGATGGAAGTTCTGTTTAAAGTAAGGAGAAACTCACTTATCACTGTATTTCCATCAGGTTCAAACACCTGCTAACCCAATCCATTTCCGACAGAACAGGGCTAATACCTGTATCTAGTCATGTAGGCATGGGAAGATTCTTGATTGCTACAACAATAATGACAAAAAAACAGTTGTTCTATGTTTCTTCCTATATCTACTTGTCACGATACTGAGGCTTTGGGGAATGTTTTGGCTTTCTTTCATGTAGTCTGGATAAACTGTTATCTCCTTTTTTGAATTCAACTTTGACCATGGCAAATGGTATTCTCACATTTCCTTGCTCTTTCCTTTTTTGCGGTGTTGAAGAAGCATGCTTCTCATTGTAGCAGGCACATGACCAATTCTGACTCTACACAAAGTAGTCAAGGCATTGTCCGTGCAATAATTTGCTCCTGTAAGTTTGTGCATGCTCTTTAGAAATCCTAGTATGGCAACATACAAAAAATATCTGACTTAAAATTCCACTTTTTAGATTAAGAAGTGTAAAAATGGAACAAAGGAAACTGAACGATCAAGCCAACACTTTGGTGGACCTGGCAAAGGTTAGTAGGCAGTTACTGTTGTTTTAACATTCATCCTTTCAAAATTAAGAGTTTGTAAGTGAAAATGTTATGCATTATACATACAAATATTGTTAACAAGGTTGTTATTTGTAGCAAATGAAAATATGTGTGTGTTTTGTGGTAGCACCTACTGAATGAAATATCTTATTTATGGTTCTGACCAAAGTTTGAATACACTGTATTTATTTATTTTTTTGTACATTTGAAAAAGACTTCACAGTTGAGAGGCTGATCGTAAGAGCTCCTGAAGTGACTGCAGTGGTCATGGTAAATGCTGAACTGTGAGTGGGTTGTAGTGGTGTAGTGCTGTGTAGTAAAGAGATTTGCCATCTGGTGATAGTGACTGTGCTGTGAGCGACTGTGGTACACAGACCCCACCTAGACTGGAATTAGAGCTTTTCTATTCCTGTTGTCTTAGGTAGCAGTGACTTTTGATAAGTTTAAGCCTGTATTTATTTAAGTTTTTATAATGAGTAATAGCTGCCTACTTTGCCAATCCATCATAAGACTTTATTTATTTTTTTTAAATCATTTGTTTTGAGGTAAAAGAGGCTATTCAGTTGCAGGCTGCTTGTTTATTGTTGCTGGGATTTGTCATTAATATAAAATAACAACTAGACAGCTAGAGGTCTGAGCTGATAGCTTTTCAGATTTCTCATTAGACCTCAATATTTAACAGTTACTGTGATCTTAATATGAGGCATTAACAGGCTCTTCCTAAGGATTTCTTGTACACCTTTTCATTTACATCAAAATCCTCCTCAACTCAAAGTGCATCAAAGCAGAGATTAAACTCTTCAGTTTTCATTACTCTCTTGCTATGCAGAACCACTTGACACTTCAGTTTGTGAAAATATAATTCAGTCTAATGCTTCTGGCAACTAATAAGGACTTTTAAGATACTATTTATTGTAGACTGTTTCTCTTTCAAGGGTTATGCTAGCATCCTGAAACAGAAGGCAGAGAAATGGGTTATCAACACTCCTGTGATACTGAAGTGCTTTACACTTCAGGCAGTCAGTCATTCAATTAATTTGCCTTCCCTTTGGATGGTTTGTAAACTTCAACCAGTTTGACTACTGAATTACATCCAGCTTTAATTCTAGTTTAATTAAGCTGAAGTCTCAGCCTATGAGGCAGAAATTCAGTTATTATTTTTAAGCAACTGCAACTCTCTATGAAATAACACATTTCAGATTATGTTTTTAGTGACCACTGTGGCATTTTAAAGTACACTCTGTATACTTGCTGTAACCAAACAGTGTTTTTTGGAGGGAAGATAGATTGAGGAATGCAGAAAAAAGAAGCATATAATTGAGTTTTTACTCCTTGGGCTAACTTTCAAAAACAATCCACACAGCTACTCCTGCTGCCAATTCAAGAAAACCTGCTCAGTTTGAGGAGAGAGTAAATGAATAACATCTGTGTTCTACTTAGAAGAAAGTGTTTAAAACCAGAGTCAAGAACAGTCAAAGATGAAGCACAGCTTTGGAGCTATCAGTCTGCTGGTGGCTTACACAACTGACTGCTCAAAAAGCTTAGCCTGGTGCTCTGCCAAGCACCTGACTTTCAAAATAGTGTTTGGTCTTCCCTTAATTGCATTTAGACTTTGACATCTAGAATGCTCCTCAAAATATATTGCATTTATGCTCAAAAGATTTAGTGGAAAGTTTATTCTACTGTAGTTTAATCTACATAATCTAAAATTATGTCACAAGACTAGGTATTATTATAAAACTCATATCCTTTTTTTTGTGAAGTGCAAAATATTTACAAAGCCTTGTAGAGTTGTGCTACTTGTTACAATACTTGTAAGGTCTCTCTAAACTTTTATTTGCATCCTTTTACTTTCAGACTCAAAACATCATGTATGACATGATTTCTGACTTAAATGAAAGAAGCGAAGATTTTGAGAAGAGAATTGTTACTCTGGAAACTAAACTGGAAACTTTAATTGGTAGCATTCAAGCTCTCCCTGGACTGATTAGCCAGACAATCAGCCAGCAACAGAGGGAATTCCTCGAGGCTCAAATACAAAATTATGATAAGCATGTTGCCTACAGTGCTGAACGATCACGATCTTTGTCAAGAAGAAGGAGATCATCCTCCACAGCACCACCAACTTCATCAGAGAGTAGCTAGAAGAGAATAAGTTAACTGCAAATAAAGACTTTTTGCCATCATATGGTCAATATTTTAGCTTTTATTGTAAAGCCCTATGGTTCTAGCCAGTGTTATCTGGGTTCTGATGTCAGAATCCTGGAAACCTGAATACATTTTAGGCCAAAATGAGTGAAAACTCTTCTTTTTTCCCCCCTCCTCCTCTCAGATGCACAGTGAATGCACCTATTATCGCTATATTAGATTGTTCTTCCTGTAATTTCACTAACTTTTTATTCATGCACTTCAAACAGGCTTTACTACTAAAGTACATAATATAATAAAAAGGTTAATTTCTGCACATAGTTGCTTGGTTACTTGGACTTAACAACCAAAAAAAAAGCTCACAATCAAAAGGCTTAATTATGAACTTTTAAAGAAAAAAAAAAGTGAAGCTTAATAATTATTTCTTAGTATGAAAGCTAATTGTCTAAACTTTGCTTGCAGTGGAGGGGGAAAAAAATCAATATTAATCTAAAAGTGTGCTGTATCTGTATAGTAATTTTAAAAGGTCACTGATAGCTTCGATTTCTGAAGTGATTAATTAAAAATATAATTTATCCTAGAAAATAAATCATGAAGTGATCTATGGGGATTTTTAATCTTAGGGCTTTTGTTTACCATGCATTGTTACGCACACACAGACATAGATTATACATATATACTTATGTATATAAAATTATTTAAGCAATGCCTGTGGCAATGATCTTTTAAACTATTTGTAAAGCTACTGGCATGCAAGAAGCACAGGCAAAATTCCTGCTTATCTATTCAGAGTCTCACAATTATGCCAGGTAAGTATGTCCAGATCAAAAGCATCGCTTTCAAGCCTGAAGTCTCCTAATAATGCTCTTTGGGTTTTGAAAGTGTTAGGTTGCTACTTTCTTCACTCCCTTTTTTGTGTTTAATGTTTCTGGAGTGAATGACTGACACACAGACTTACAGTATACACAATTGTGTGATAGCAGCACAGTGTTCTGTATACGTTATATTTGGGTAATCCCCATGGTTCTTGCTATGCAGTCAAGCTTAGCAAAACACTTTTAGCAATATTTCCAAAAATTCTTGTAAAAAGCCAGCAGTAGACGGGAGTTATGGCACTCTGGTATCTGTAGTACTTTACTTTCATGAACAAAAAATGTCTCCTACTTTTATTAGAAAAAAAAACACAAACAAATCAAAACACAAACAAACCACAAAGCATAGTGTAGGCACTTGTGAAAAGGCTCTGACTGACTTATCTCCTGGTTTATATCCAGAGTAGCAGAACTAGGTAAGCTTTAATGCTCAGCATATGCAACTTGCATTCACAATTCCTAGTTAGGAAATTATCTGACTTTATGAAATATTTTTTAGTACTTGCTCTTTATGAAATATACTAGTCCAGTCTGCCCCTCCCCCAATTTACAGACAAGGGTGACACTGTACCTAAACAAGTAGACTTGTCTGACTGTTTCCAAGGAATACTATGTCTACCTAGAAGTAACTAACTTGCGCGTTGAAGGAATTGCAGATTGCTCTATGAGAACTCTATGAGTTCTGGTCAGTAAGAACAGGCAGGAGAGAGTAATGCAGGAAGTCATGGCACAGCCTTGCTGGACAAGACAAAAGAGCTGTTCTCTCCAGCAACTGTAATTTCCCAAACCAAATATATAATCTGAAAAACAGCAGACACTTTATGTCCATTTAAACTAAAGGATCTCCTTTTTCTGGTGCTACAAATGTATAACTGATGAATGTAAGTGACATCCAGAGGCATTGCATGTTTATGAAAAGGTCAAGAATTTCTCCAACACTTGTTATGTCCTTGAGAAAGATTATGACTTTGCAGTATTTTCCCACCTAGAGCAGGACAGTTGCATGCCTTTGGTGTGCCTTATTTACAGACTGTGGTATTTTGTGACTGGAAATAACAAGCAGTATGCATAGTATTTGCTGTTCTGCTTTTGTTTTCAAGAAGTTCATTTCCAGAAGAAAAGTTGGATATTATATAGTGCTAATACTTTTCTCGTCCAGTCCTTAACTAGATGAGATTGTGAATGGTCATGTGGCCACTTGCTTTACACTGCTGGCAGGTTTAGAAGCACTGATTAATAATATTGGAATTTTAATACTAAAGTTTTAGTATTCTTTTTTCTCTCTTTTTTTGTGTTTGTTTAATTTAGAATACTTTTCCTGGCATTGAATGTGAAATACACTTGCTGTAGCTTGAATACATTCCCATTTGTCCTGTCAGCTTGAACTAGCTCTATCATTGTTTACAACATCTTTTGTAGGACCCTTTTTTTTTCTCCTCTGAATTGCACAACAGGATTTTTTAAGAACTTTTTTAAGAATTTTCAAAGGTCTACTTTGAAAATTCATGTCAATCTTTCAATTTGAATTAAGTTCCAGCTATAAGTATTGAGCTGGCTATTTCTGTTGTGAAAGACCAATTGTCATCTTTGACCTCTCAATTTCTTTTACACAGTAGGACTCAGGAGCCTGAACTCACTAAATTCTTGCAACAGCTTTATGCAACCGTGAGATGCACCAGGACTATCCCCATCAGTGATGTTCTGTAACAACCTGCCAGATTATTTTGGATTTCTGTCTTTGTTTTTAAAGCAAACAAGAAGTGATGACACCATGGAATACTCCAGTTCCACATCTTAATTTACTTTAAAACTCACTACAAATATTTTATCTGTGTTTTCAGTACAGGTGGTTCTTTTCTTGTACTACGTGGTTTTAGAAAATGCTTAAGTGGTACATTTGAATCCAGTACCTGAAAAGACAGATATGAACTTCTATTCCGAAAAGCACAAAGCAATTTGGTTTGATTTTCTTACTCCTGTCACAAAATTCCTTTTCATCTTTCCTTGTTTGACCATAAATTCCATTGCTGATTTTTTATTTCCAAAACCTACTCCTTTACTGTTGTTAGCATATGAGCTCACTAAAAGGAAAGCATAGCATTATGACAGATCTTGTAAACTGCTGTATAGTTAAATGTCGATTTTTCTCTGAAAGATTGTTTTTCAAAGCATATGGCATATTTACCATGTTACAGCTGTAAAGCTTCATGCACATCTTGCCTTAGTTTCACCAACAGGAAAATTCAGCTTTCAGTTGCTATTATACTCCTCCTTTTCACTGCATTCCAGACACTGATTCCATTTATCAGTTTCTTTGGAGTCTGACAGAGACTGAGCAAAGATACCTTGCCTGTGAGGACTGAAATGCAAGATCACAACTAGGCCTATTCGCTATGCTTAAAACTCAATGCATTGATTTAAACAGTGCTTTTTAGTTACATTTAGGTTTTTTGCAGGATCAGAATAACACATTCATATGTATTATGCTTGCAAAAGCTCTGCAGTTCTTAATTCTGCGAATCATTAGCTATTGTAAGCCTGCAGATCTTTCCAGATAGACTTGTGCAACTCAGCCTTTCTTTTCTTCCTGCTGCTCCGTAAGGATGGATCTGATATGGAGAGAGGTTCACTATCTAAAAGTTAAGCATCCAGGTTAAATGTCTTCTGGAAGTCCATACCTTTCCTTGTGAGCTATTTAAAAACCATGGCTCCCCAGACTGAGTCTGAACCACTGTCATCATTACAGGTCAAAAATAGGTGACAGGCATACTGTTTTACAGATTGTAAAACTCTTTCCATGTCAGATCATATGTGAACATTCAAATTGATATGCCACATACTAAAAGCATATTGAAGCATAAAAGAATAAACAGTTTAAATGTGTCTAAAATTCAGAATAAAACTTATTACCCATATCAATACTAAAAATGAAAATTGTCTGAAAACTCTTTTCCCCTAACTAAAAGTTATGAAAAGTTTTAATAAATTTTATGAACGTAAGGAAGATTTTTCTGATTAGTGTGTTCTCTCCGTCTGCCAAACTTTTTGTTGTTCATACCCCTTTTTTTATTATTATTATTAAAGTCCTTGAAGTCTTTCTGCCTATTTAATCCACAATCAAAATACTTATTAAGAGGTGAGAAGGAACAAAATACAATGGGGAAGGTAGGAAAGAGCTAACACTGCTGTGCCTCATTTTCAGAAACCCACCTCTGCATCAGCATATCTAACTGCTTCGGTAGAAACGGGCACAAATTTTAGCCAGCACTCCTGGCTACCTAGATATAAGCCAGCTGTAGCCTGGGAAGAGCAGTACCATATCAGTACAGTCTTGAGGTGGGGCTTACACACATTCAGAGCCAACCATTTTTTTTGTGTGGAGATTTATGTTTAAGGAACTTTATATATGCATGATAAAATTAACCTGCATCTGTCAATTAGGGCTTATGAATCTGGTCCTATATCTGCTAGCATAAATGCAGAGAAGACTGAACTGTAATGTGTATTAGCCTTTTTACCTTTTAAGGAGTATCTGTAAGGATCTTTTCTCTCTCCATGACTGAGAATAAAGAAAAAGAGACGCTTAGGAGATGCTTTGCAGTCAGGTGTACATAGGTATGGTTCTGACCTGTCTGAGTGCCTCACTGCACATCAGCTCTGGTCTAGAAACCACAGGGTTTTACTCATTCCAGAAAGAACAGGTTTCTCTCACTATAGTGTGAGTTAGCACAGCACTGAGCAAATAAGTCCCATCTCTCAGGAGCAGCCTGGTGTGCAAGATGATCACAATAAATAGGAGAGTTGTGTGAATTTATGTCACTCTGCTCAAGACCCATGGCTTAGCATAGCACCAAGCCCAATGCAGACACTTGACTCCCTGCCAAGAATTGCTTGCAGCTGGACAGTACAGCACATGGATGGAGCAGGTGCAGCATAGTCTGGACTAGGGTATGTAGACATGCTAAAATGGAGGCAATTCCCAGAATTAGCATCACCATACTGCTGTGTACTATATCCCTTTATTACAGTGATATAGTTAAGGCTCTACTGGATCAATAATATTCAGGCCTTTATATGAAGAAGATTCTCCTACAGAGGACTGCAAATCCTTTCTGCTTACTGGAGGATATGCAACACAGCTCCAGTGAAACAAAAGATATAAATCACAGTCTCAAACCTGTTGCAATCTAACATGGCAAGTAACCAAATCAGATGGAGAAGTGAAGCATAAAATGCTTTAGGATGACTTCCCTTTCATTTAAATTCACTTAAACCCATTAGTATCTTCAAATATTGTGGAGAATCTATACTGTTTTCAATTATACATGAAACAAGCTACAAGCATTTAGTTAGATTAAAAGGTTCTACTTTAAAACTATGCCTATTCTGACCTATTGTTCCCTTTCTAACCTGAATTTCCAAGTAGCTTGAATCTAAAGAGGAGATGTATGTTCTCTTATGTGGATTACAACAAAGCAAGTCTCTGAACAAAAGAGCATCTCCAGTCCAGATAAATGACTAAACACCATGTAGCACCGACAACAACAATGAAGGTAAAAAATTTGAGTAGGTGAATTGTCCAGCTAGAGGCTTCACCACTTAGAAGAGGTTTAAGTGAAGCCTCACTCCAGATCTGAAATTCATGGGAATCGATGAAAAGTAAGAGACTGTGCAATTATATTTCCTGACAATGAATAATAGGGACACACTGTATGTGTTTAATACTATCTATCACCTTATATGGAGAAGCTGACAAACTACTAGAGAAATATGAGGGCTGCTCATCACACAGGTATAAAGCAAGACTTTTTTTTAACAAAGAACTCCAAACTCTTACAGAAATGTGAAGAAAACCTGAAAGAGATTGCACTGGATTATTGCCTCAAAAGACAGACACCTACCCTCCAGATAAGTTGCAAGAGATGAGGTTTCAAGTGGTCTCAAGCAACAATCAAACAAAAAGTGTACCTCGGGAGCAGTTTGGAACTTACAAAACTTCAATATACAATGTGCTGGGAAGCACAAATCTGCACAAAATGAGGTGTGGCAGTGCTCTGTTACTGAGTCCAGACTCCTGATGGAGAAGTCAGAACTGTCCAATGATACACACTTGAACCTGATGTGTGTAGGAGAACAAGAAGTCTATCTTAGAATCACTCCTAAACTTATCCTGCAGTTTTAAATAGTGTGGCATGCTAGGTAACATTATAGTAACAATCAGAGCTCCAAGATTTTATTGTTGCAAACATGACTTAGCACACAGGCATGTGCTTTGATTAAGAGGCCTTTTCAATGGTTCATGCTACTCCCTCCATTGCTCCAGCCCACCTTCAACCCTTCACTTTATGCATTTTCCTCCAGCAGCTGCTGAGGGCTGGTGACCATCGCTGCCTCTGTCTGCATCCCTGGTACACAGCTGCCAGTGCTGATCTGAAAGGCGAGGTGGCCATGAGCTGGAGAGAACAGGTAGCAAGACCCAACCTGAAGATGGTCGTGGCCCCTCAGCAGGACATCAGCATGTAACCCCTGTTCTTCCTCCCACATCGCTGTATCACGACATTCTTCTATGTCTTAAATGGTATTACAGACTGAAAAAAGCTTTTCCTATCACATCACGAGCATAATAAGACCTCACTCGTGACAGACTGTGCTACCACTGTGAAGAAAGCATGAGGTCTGCTGCTCCATTGTGAGCACAGAACAATGCTGTTCCACTTAGCAGGCCTCTCTCAGATAATGATCTGCTTTCAAGATCAAAACCAACAGCACTCCACTAGCACTGGTTATCAGGATTCAAGGAGAACAAACCTAAGAAAGGTGTTCTGGCTTGGCAATGAGATTTAGGAACTTGTCTTCTAAGTGGCTAAACATTAAATCTACTTCCAAAAAATTAAAAGTGAGTGGGAGGGGGCAGGAGGGGCAGGAAATGTGCAAGGAGGGATGTCAGTTGGGTCAATCTGCATTGGTTGGAGTTGAGAGTCTCACTTATGCTACATGATGGTGGGTCAAAATATGCAGATTCTCTTCTTACCACATGAGATCAGAAGACAGTCCTGAGGCTAAAATGTGCTAGCAAACCACCTATGCAAACCATTGGCTTCCTTTGCAACAGAGCTTTCAGTCAGTGTGTCTAGTAATGGTGGATCAAACACATTACAAGTTCAGTGGTTTCAACTTGTTTGAAAGCACCTCCTGGTGCAGGGCTCAGTAGCCTTGGAGGAGTGCATTGACTTCAGGCTGCTCAGCTGGCACCAACAGCCATGCTAGAAAACATCTATGTCCACTGAATTCACCTGGTCAGCAGGTGCTGTAACACCTTTTGCTGGCAGCTCGGTACATCACCCCCAGTCAGGTCTGGAGAGAAGAAGCTTTCCCATGATTTCCCAAGCTGCTTTGGAAGATAATGGAAGAATAGCTGGAAGAGTTTCTGCTCTTTCAGAGTTTTGAGTTACATCTACACGCAGAGGAAGCTGTTCAGTTAACGAAAGCACAGTGGTAGGAATTTAGGTCATATTTTTTTCAGTTATCAGGTGCATAAGAAGGAACAAAAAAACTGTACATAGGAAAAAGACTGCTTTTCCAGAACTTCTATATTCAGGGGTATATTTCCTGCCCTGTTTTCTCCAGCACATAAAATGTATTTAGTAATTCAGTTATTTTCAATTTGAAGCAATTGCTGTAATACGGCAGCATGAAATATGTGGATTTTCAGAATTTCAGATACTCTTTTCAGTTGAAGGGAATCAGAACAGAGATGGGCAAGAAGCAGGTAGGCTTTCCAAATAATTTTTGCAATGAATTTCAGAGACATAAAAATAGGACTGAGAGGGTTTGATACTTAGCAGGCGGAGTCTGCAAACACTGGTCTATGGGTACAACTGAGTTTTCCTTTGGAGGCCATGTTCACATCTGCCATGGAGAAGAAGTGGGTCATACCTGCAGATGATGCAAGAGTGTCTGATGTCTGGTAGCAGCATAAGGGCATCTGTTTGTTGCTCACACTTCACCCATGTGAACATCTACTTCCCGTCATCTTTCTTCTCAAAGACCTGCAGCTGTAGCATACAGTATTCAAAGAGCACTAGACAAAAAAAAATATGGGTAGCTAGACTGTTACCATAGAAAATATTTGTTTTAGTTGTTTAACATTTGCCTTCTTTTTCCTCTGCATTAAAAAGATTGAGAAGGAAGAAATATGAAAAATAGTATTGCTTTTTTTCAGTAGAAAGAGCTTATTTACATGGCATTTATATATTAGGCTTTTTCTGCCAACTGACAAGCAGATTGGTAAAGTCTCTTTTTTTCAAGCTGTTTACACCCTCCCTCCACCTTTGATCTTTGTTTAGTGAATGTAAAGAAGACCTTGTCAGATGTAGAGGCCTCTTGTGACCTTCTAAGTTGGTGGAGAAAACACCTCTTGTGAATGAAACAGCAAGATACTAGCTGGTGACATTTGAATGGATGATTCAGGATATGAAGTTCTCCCTGCTGTGACTCATGCTATTTGCCCTCCAAGGAGCTACAGAACAGCACACCTCACACTTCACAAGTCCTTTCACAGTTGTTTGAACAGTTCTGGCTGAGTTCAGCTGAGTGCATGATAAATAGGCTGAGTGCAAGATAAATAGGCTGAGCAGTAAGGCTAGGTACAAGGCAGCTGCACAAAGGAGTGGAGCAAAGAATGTGGTGATTTAATCTTATGAATGAAGAAACATTTTCACACTACTCTGTTTAATTCATTTAAACAGAGCCAGAAGCTTTCCTGAAGCTGCATATGTATTATTCCTCCAAGTATTTTGCAAGGTGACTGTCAGAACATCTTGATGGCAATAAATTCATTTATGTTTCAAGCCCTGTAATTTCTGCAATGTAACTCCCACGGAAGAGAAGTCTCTGATAACAATGAAGTTATTTATCCAAAGTAATCCATTGGAAATACCACTCTTCACTGAGATTTTCTTTCTAAACCCTCAGGGATGGATATACATCACCTGCATCTGTAAATAGACATTTCCTTTTTTTGGGGGGGGGGAGGAGGAGGTGAACATTTAAATTAACTCCAAAGCAGGGTAGCAATGACAATCGTAGGAAAAAAAGATTTTTCGTTTCTGCAAGGTTTAGCTGCCTAATTTTTGCTATAAGCTCAGATGATTCAAATATAAAGGTACTCAGAGTAAACACTGACAAGCATATTTCTTCTCCTGCTCCTTTCTGGAGCGTGCTGTAATGGCCACCCATTCATCAGCTTCATTTTTCCAGTGACAGTATGCTCTCCCCTAGAAAGCAGGAAAGCTGGGCTTATATCCCTGTAGAAAGTAGTAAGTAGATATTTCCCTACAGCCTCTTCTTGTCTTACTGGCTGGGAAGAAGCCCTAGCAACTTGTTGCTTTGCTCCTTCCTCTGTGAGTTAGAGGTAGTCTGAAATTTGCATCAGGCAATGCCATGCGAGTGTAACATTATTAAAAAAATGAAGCTGTCTCTGATGGGATTCGAAAGCAAAAAAAAATAGAGAACAATTCAATGATGCAAGTGCCAGTTTGAGTACTAATGCCATTGTTAAATGCTTCACGAGAAGGTAGTCCTAGGCTTTTTCTATCCCCAACTTAGTTTTGAGGGAGAGAAAGGGGGATTGAAAAAAAAAAAGAACCTATAGCATTTTTATAAGAGGAAGCAAAAAGATAACTGCTTTAAAAGTTCTTCTATAACAGAAAGAATGAATATTTTTTCCCCCAGAAATAGTGCAATGATTCTGTACTTTGGAGACTAATCCAATTGGGATACACCACTGAAGATGGGTGGTTTCACCAGTTACCCTACGAAGTTTGGTGCTTTTACTTAACGATAGCTGCAGTGCCCTGTTGGCATTCAGAAACACAATGTTTCCAACACAAGAGGTTTCCAATACTTGTGTCTTTATGAGGAAAATAAACACTGACCTGGGCCAACATACAGTTAAATTGCTGTTTACCTGTCCAAGCACTATACTTGAGCACAGTAATATCCCACAAATCAACACTACCAAAATGTATCCCATCAGCGTGCAGATCATCAGAGCAGAAACTTCTGCCTGGTGTTCATATGGTGCCTGGACACATGATGCTGCTCTTTGACCATAGCTGGCACAACCTGGTCATCCTGCTGGCCTGTCCACTCATGCTTCTCATAACCGTGCTGCAGCCCTGAGAGACACTAAGATAGTCTATCTTAGAATCAGGCCCATCAGGGTTTTTTAGTCATTTTTCCGCTACAGTATTAGATACTTAATGAAGACGTTGTTAACATAAGCCAGTGCCTAAATTCCAGATATCAGTACTGTAATTAGAAATTTTATGAAACCTTCCTACAGTAAAGAAATAGAACCATTTACATGAATCAGCAAAGACAATGTGCCATACTGTACATTTTGTTGCTCTAGGAAAGCAGATTGGCTTAAAAGGCCACAGAGATGACTGCTAAAAATTCTACTATGGTGCATTGACTTTAACAATAAAGGATGTGGTGGTTTTTTTTTTTAATGTTATGTTCCACATATAGGAATTAGAAAACAGGGAAACAATGTTAAAGTGTTTTTTTACTACACTATTGATGCCACATGGGCAAAACCCAGCAAGCTGGTTAAAGTTAGATCATATGCTATTTAGGTAATGGTTATAGGAAAGGTTAGTCTGATTAAGGTTAAAATTGCTTAGAACAGTTAGAACAACTGAGTCGCTAAACTCAAGACACTAAAGACATTAACTCCCATTTTAGTGCTGGTTTCTCACATAAGGATTTGATTGCCTGTAGTCCTATGAGTGATGAACTGGCATATAAAGAGCCTCCTATTCAGCTGTGAGGAGTGGAGTGATGTGCCCAGTGCACCCAGTGTAGTTCTACTTGCTAAATGCCTAAATCCTTTCCCACCTCCCCAGTTTACCTCCTCATCTATGTGTATCTGGACATTTTCTTCCAACCATGTTTCCAACTTGGTCCCCCAAAGCACCGTCTTTGTAAAATGGTTTAGTTCTTGTTGTTATTTTCCAAGATGCTTTGAATGACAAATCAAGGTCTGAGTATTCCACTAGATGATTTGACTATCTTGGGAGAAGGTATAAAAACTACAAGTTGAGTGGCATCCAAATGTCTTTGAGAGGCCTGGTTCTAAAACACTTTTAAAATTATTTTTTAAACCTCATTTTTCCCAAGTTAAATGGGGTCTCTCTCAACACCCAAAGCATAACATAAGGGTATAATATAGGAATTTTTGCAGTAGACACAAAACCAAAAATGCTAGAAGAATACTTGATTATACACTAAAACAAGGAGGAAATTATAAACCAGCAAGAATTTAATGATATGTAAAATGCTGTGAGTGATTTCTTTTACAGGAGGTTCAACAATTTTAGAGGTAATCTGTAACATGCAACCTTTTGGGGCATTAAACAGTCACTTAAAAAGTATCACATGGGGAATTGGTGCCGAAATATTTATGCAACATTATTGTTTTCAACTGTACTAAACTCTAAAAGAAGTACATGGGAGAAGTTGATATGTTATGCTTCTCCCTTTTTTCAGATTTGCATTATTTCAATAATCCTTTAATTACCGGTCAGAGATGAGCATGGTGGTTTGAAGAAAAAAAAATCCATGCTTAAAACATGGATTGTCCTTTTAAACATCTTGCTTCACTCTTGATGACCTGCTTTCTTTTGGACTTCCACGCTTGTCAATTGTATTTTCTTTAAGCAGTGACAAACACATAGAAGTCTAGCCCGGTACCAGTGGCACATCGCTGATCTGGAGTCATGATTTTGATACTCAATGCCTCACTTTTCCTCCTAGACAAGAAAATTAAAAATTCCTTGGACTACAGAAAATTTACATTCATCTAACTTCAGCTGTTCCTTATCAGTTGTATAACAAAGATAACAAAAAAAAAAAAATCTAGTATTCCCGTAACACAGAGTGGGTAGGGGTAGAATTATGGAAAGATTTTAAAAGTTATTCATTAAAAAAAAAAACACAAAAAATCCAACAGAAATATTTTGGAATCAAAATCACTCTAGGTTAATTATAGTCTTTTAAACAGATTTCAACAAGCTATAGGGAAAACTCTTAATGGTTTAACAGGATCAGAAAGAGAAAATACTGCATCTCACCTCTTGGTCAGCTGCTGACACCCAGTGCTGTTTTACCTGTAGCAGCTACAACTGCAGCTTTCCAAATCTGAATATATTTATTGGTTTCTGTGAAATAATCCTTCCAGTTTTTATTGAACAACAGCATCGACTCTCAGCTAGTCTAGTTAACACAAGTGCTGTCAACACTCTACAATTGAACTCCTCCTTTACTCTTCTCTCGAGGGTCTCTCTTGTTTCCGCATGTTGGAAAGGGTTAAATTTAGTAGCAGCTGCCTACTTGGTAACTAGAAATACTCCCAGTGGATTTTCAACTGGTTGTTATTAACCTCTGAGAAAGTCAGGTAGTGCCCAGAGGAGAATACTAGAACCTCAAATAACACCCTATATAAGTAGGTTCAATTGTGGGCCTTACTGTATTATAAACAAAAAGACAATGTAGCCATTCCCTGACAGTAATGGAGAGGAAATGAGTAAAAATTAAAAGACAATGGTGGACCCAATCTTCTATTTATATTTTAGATATATATATATACACACACACACATACACATATATGCACACTCTCAATCTAAATCAGTAAAGATTATTACTTAAAGGAATAAATAATTTAAATTTAATATTGATCTTTCTAAAACACCTGTCATTGTTGAAAGATAGCACACCACTGTTACTATATAAATTAATCTTCTTGGTTTGCATTAACAGTTTCTTAAGTCCCAGAAAAATTTTCACACTAGATGTTCATGACATGTTATGTCTTCAAAAGGAATGAAGCTATTTTGCTCCATGTTTGTTCCCCAGGAGGACCAAATGGAAGTACACCGCTATTGCAGCTTCTGGTGAATAACGGCCATTAAGGAAAAGCAAATCAAATCCTTGTCTGTTTAGTGGCACAGAGTTCCCAGAAGCTGCACAGTCATCCAACTGCAGAGGTCCGGAGGACAGGAGAAATAGTTCAACATCACATCAGCTTTTAACACTAGATTTCATTCTGTATGGGTAGAAAGACAAACAAAAAACAAGTGGAGCCTTTCCAATGTATTAATGGAAAATCCAGCGGTTCAACAGTATGCTGGCAAGGGCACAGGACTGAATTGTTGCTGGAGATGCTGGCTTGTTGCATTAAGGACATAGAAATTTGGCAGAAAATAAAAACCATTGCGTTTCAGCTGGTCCTCAGAGATCAGAGGGGCTGGTGCTGCTGGGCTTCATTTCTGATTATACCCAACTCAGCATTATCAGCCTGGTTGAGTTCAATAAGAACTTGCACAATCACAGAGTGGTAAAAGGTAAAGTAAACACTCTGGCACTCCTCCACCCACTGAGGCAGCAGTGGTGGCTCTCTGAGCTTCATCAGAGGGTTTTTGCGCTTATCCTGATCTTATCAGTGTCAGCAGGCAAGATTTACAACAAAATTTGTTTTGTGTGATTAAGGAGGAGCGTGGCTATTGGCTGCTACAGAGGCGTGGTGCTCTTCTGTGCCTCACTGAAACAACATCAGGCTGTGAGGCCTCCATTTCACCCAAACATTCAGTTGTTCAGTCTTCCCAAAGCCCAGTGCAGGACAAGTGAGGAGCCAGCTCACCTTTTTCTCAACCAGACTCATCAGCTGTTCACCAACTTAAAGCAAATCCATTTCAAGTCTGACAATTTACTATGTGGCTCAGTTGCTGCTTTGCAGTGCAAATAAGACTAGCATTCTCCTACAAATCAAACAATGTTAGTTTATACTTGTGTTGGACATATTTCAGCCACATACTCACAATTCAGCAGAAGTCTATCTCACTTTTTATAAGTCATGAAGGAGAACAAGAGTTTTTAATTAAATATTTTGTCCTCAATGAAAAAAATAATTTCCCTGAAAACATATTTGGCCAACTTCCCCCTAGAGAGCATGTATCCCTTCCTGCACCAAATTTAATCAAACCACTGTGGAGCAGTATTTATTTATAGACAGACTGAGTTAGAAAGGCAGGACATTATAGACTCCTAGCATCTGTAGACATAGTCAGACCCATAATACAAACTTACAATTACAACTCATTTGCTCTTAGCTATAGATAAGTTGTGACACATATTACATTTTTTTGAGAAGTGAAGAAAGTGACGGTACTACTCAAATCAGCAAATTTTGTTAGTGAGGAGAAACCACAGCTCACAGGATGCAACTATTTTTAGCATTATTTTCCTCACTCCCTAGAACAGTTATCACCTTACTCTGTCAGTTATGTCATTGTTTAAAAGCCCAGAGCCTTTTAATTTACAGGTAAGTACAGCTTATAGTACTTTTTTCCCTTAAGGTACTTTTTTTCACCTAATGGAGGTATTTATGCATTGTTCAAGTTTTTTTCCTTCACTTCAGTAACAGCGGAGTCTTCTGGGGCTGTTGTTTGAGGTGTACAAATACACATTTGTTTACACAAATCTGTTCATCTTTGCAGTTACCTTATTCGCTCTGCTTCAAACTATTTGACATCTACCAGAGCACTACACAGAAAGCAGCATAATAAAGCAATAGGTTCCTGAAATTAATAGATGTGACCATCAGATGCAATCCCTCTTCACTTTTGTCTGTTTTCTTTTCCTTAATACTGGTATAGGGGATGATATTTATTTACAATAGGACAAAATAAGGATCATTTATGGTGTAACTGAACACAGTGAGACAATCCCTACTCTCTCCCAAATGCATTTCACTCTATACAAGTTTAAAAGCATGGGAGAAACTCATCCATCAAATTTGCCACATGAACCTACGGCAGAATTTTGAGATCTCAACCAAGACTGGACCCCTAAGCTCGTAGGCCACCTGCTGCATTACCAGTATTTCTGCCAGCAATCTCTTGGCAGTTCTTTGCTAAGCACATGGAATCTGCATATCATATTTCAGAAGGCATAACCTTTCAAACAGATTGCCTGCAAATCCTTGACACCTAGCTTTGGCAGTCAGGTTCACACAGGATAAACAAGGAAATGCAGAACTCTCACATAACCAAAGCTTTTGTCATGAAAGATTCTGCCTTTTTATTTATTTTTTTTAAAGGGTTGATATGTCAGTGCATCAATTTTATTAGTATCATTTTTGCACTATATTGAGATAATGTCTTCGGCCCAATATATTTTTTGTCCAAAGTAATCTCTTTGACCCTAGCAAGTTATAGTGCAAAAAATCTAAACACTTCTACTAAGGCTTTGGAGTTTTATACCCCTGTTTATATAATTCTCCTTTCATTTTTCATATTATATTGGTTTCAGGGTTTGAGGTCTGTCTACAAAGCCACTATAATATCCTTGGCCATGGCAACTAATCTGGAAGGATACCAAATACGTAAGAATTTGAAGCCTGCTGTCTTTCTAAAATTAAGAAAGGTAAATAAAAAGCTAAGAATGTAGACAACTTGTTTGCAAGATTTAAGGTGAAAGAAAATGTATTTCTAAAACTAACTTACCTGAATATTTCATCTTTGCTATTTTTCTTCTGTTTTTTAATTTCTGTCCCTTTCTGCCATTTCTCTCTTTGCTTTGGAACTCTTGCCCAAGAACTTCAGTCCTTACAGTCTTGCACAGGGAAGGCAACCAGAGACCAAACAAGCTTCAGACTTTTTTGGAGAATTTAGCAGAGTCTAAAACAAAAGTGCTTGTAGCGACAGATGAAACTGGAAAAGGAAAGAGAGGAGTCCACATTAATTAAAAGAATGTTGCCAGTTAGGCAAGAATAATGTTGGAAAACCCTCAACGCAATTCACAAGGACTGACCAATAAGCATTTCCATGAGTGGAGGGACCACAAAAATTTGTTGCCCAAAGAAATCTGAAGATCCAGATCTTGCAAGTGTTTCTCCATGCCACAGCTCTCCCATAAGAGGTATAGTAATAGATTGTCTCTTTGTCCTGCTGCTAAGGTCCTAGAAGTTTTGTTAAAATGTTTAGTTTTACTTTTGTACTATAAGATTATTTTTCTCTGAAATTAGCCAACACTTTTTAAGAGGAAAGGAGGGACTGATTAATTTTATAATCCTGCATGCCTCACTGCTTTAGGAAGCCAGGTCAAAGCACTTTATATACCATCCACAAAAATACTAATCTTTACCTAAAACTAGCTAACCAATTAGCTACTGCACAGTTGGTAGGACAGGACTGTGAATCACTGCCTGAGTAAGAGAATCTAATTCCCTTACAACAGCAATGAATTCTAAAATGGATGTCTCTGCAAAGTTCCTTTCTTATGCAGGCATTTGTTACTTAAATCTGCTGGCTGACCTGTGGCAATGATGCACTTTTCACCTTTTGGATACAGCTAGGGGGTCCTTGTATAGAAATAAAAAAAGGAATTTTTACCTATTGACTTCTAACATATGCTTCATGCATGAACTATGGGACTACTTAGTACTGTCAGCTCCTTGGAGCTGGAGTCCACGGGATCTGGAAAACATCAGACCCTCACTAGCTTATAACACAGCTTTTCAGGGCAGAGTTATCTAAGCCAAATAAATACTAAAGCACACCAGCATTTTCTCCTGTACAGATAAAGAAGTCTACTTTCTGCTGTCAACCCACGTTTACCACTGATGTTTTGATTTCATCTCACTATAACGTAATATTAGCTATAAATTCTGTTTTATAAGGTTTGTATGCTCACTGTTATGGTAGGACACCTCACCCCATGCCTGCTAAAGATCACAGAATCACAGAAAACATGAAGGAGAGGTAGTTATGCAGTTGTCTTTAGCCTGACAACAAAATCAAAGATTTTCATTCTTTTCTCCTTCATCTACACTCTACCAGATAACCCAAACATGTGCTTTCATAGGAGAAGAAAGCCCACCACATAGTGCTCTCCTAGACAACTGTATTCAATAAATGTCTTCAATAACCTTATCTTCATCTTTGTGATGTGCTTCACTCCACACACATAACTAGAAAAAACTTTACAGGTATTACTGCTAATTCTCAACCTTTTGTGCACATCTTGGCAGTCATGTCCATGACTACGTTGCAGAGTAAGTCTACAGCTCTGAAGACACTAATCATGTGTTACTCCAATGCAGTGGTTGTACATTGCATTTGTACATGCAAGATCTAAAACAGACCAAAATTCTTCTCCCAAAAACCAGTTAACATTAGCTCTTCACTGGAAATAAAAATCTTGCAAATATTACTTGATAACATCAGTTATCAAGTTTCCTTTTTAAGACTCTTTTTGCTTAAGAGCTTTTACTAAAGAGCCCAGTTCATTAAATCTGAACTCCTGTCTACCTTTTATGTGCCATGGATTGAAAGAAAAAAAAATTGACAGGATGATGCTATGTGAAAAATAATTGTAGAGAAAAGAGATGCCAATAAAGAAACCAAGTTCTTGGTGAATATAAGGTACACCCTGATTTTCCTAAACACAGTAAATAAACTTTAAAGTTTTAATGCTGTTAGCAGGACTTAATATTAGCCTTTGTACACAGTGAAGTGATCATACATTTCTACATGTAAGTTAGTGGAGAAATATTGACTTCTTCATGTAGGCCTTAAAAGACTCTACATAAATTCATGTGCCGGTACATAAATAGGCAGTTTACTTTTAGAGCTTGGAGAATGCATTGGCTTCTATCAAATTTCCAGATACTTCACATATTGTAATATTCAGGTAGTACTTTGCATCCCTAAACAACAGTTACCCCCCTGAATTTTGAACGTTCTGTCTGTTTAAACTAGATATTTTATGTGTTCTGTGAACAAGTGAAACTGCTGCCTGTGCTATAAATGAAAACACCATTGTCTAGTTTGATCAGCCAACTTCAACATATTTGACTGCACTCTCCAAACAACTAAAGTTGAACTGTATTTAAATCATCTGCTGCTATTATTGCAGATACTGAGTGCCCATCCTCCTAAATTGGTTGTATGATAGTTGAGACCCTATATCCATCTCATTCTGTAGAGATTTAAAAAAGAAGATAGGAAGGGCCAGGGGAAATGGTAGTTTGTTATTTTTTTCTCCAAAGCAAATCCAGGACAACCACAAGGCAAGAGGCAGGGCTGTTTAGCACTACAGCACATAAAGAAGACAGATATCTTCTGCATGATCTCTTGAAATGGGAGGTTTCTGCTATCTGCCAAAAAAATTGGTTGCAGAAAGAGGAAAGATCAACTGTCCCTCCAGACACTTCAATGAATCCTGCAGGTAAATGGCTGAGTGGACAGTAAGAGAAAACAAAAGGAAAAAATAATCAGATCTTCTTGAATTGATGCAGAACTGGTTTTCTTGAGTAAGCTAATGCTAAAAAGAAAATATGTAGTTCATATTAGGTATATATTAAGTAAGAATGTTAAGTATACTATTGCAAAGCAAATTTAAGTAATATACTGCAAAATAAATCTTAACTACAGTCTCCCTTGTAGAGAGCAGCCCTCTTCTTCTTCTCAAATGAAGCATTATCTTGGCAGATGGTGAGCAGGATACAAGGCTGGCTACAACCAGGAATTAATGTGAAGGTCCCATGATGGCAAACACAATAGGGAACAACTGTGCTTGTTTCTCATGTGGCCTCATCCTCTAGGGATGAACAAAATATATAACTGGGTTTGGTTGTCTTGGACAATAGCAGTGTTTCTGTCATGATCTGCATCCTCACAGAAAGACACAGCAGTTCTCCATAGATGTGGGACTTCAGTGGATACCCCTGCTGAGCAATACAGCTTCTGGCACCGGGGTTACCTAATCAGCATGGCTTCTACATGGGTTAACTGCCTTGTACTGATGTAAACTGTAGACTGCACATCAACAACAAGAAAATCAGCTAAAGAACAGGTCTCCTGAGTGAATAATATGTCTTGGTCCTTTACCTCTGGCCATGCTATGAATCTTAGTCAAAACTCACAAGTTTTGGTTTGGCTACAGCCCTCAGCATCATTTCTCTCAAAAGCCACAGATCTAGAATTAAGGACAAAGAGGCTGAACGTTAGTGGAAAATTTCTAAAGAGTACTGAGATTTTGGTGGTGACCATTAAACTGTTGATAATGGCCATTTCACTCTCCTTTAAGAATGGGGAAGCGCTCAAGAAGATTGAATGAAATAGCATGACTGCTGCTTTAGGATAGATAACACTGAAGAGTTGAAAAGTCGGGTTTTTTTTAAATAAAAGTCTGTCGTTTTGCACCCAAAATACTGAACAATCTGAATTATTTTGTTTCATCACCTGAAAGTTCTTTTACAGGTTTGTGAAGAGTCTGGGTTATGATTGAGGTCATCAAATGTCAACAGGACTTACTTTTCTGAAACTAAGGTCACAGCTGGCAGGTAAAGGTTTGTTGAAAAGACAAGCTGTCACATAAGGAAGATGAAAAGCTCATAAATAATATGCAGATGATAATACTGTGACCAGTTTCTGAACTGTCTTCAATCTATGACAGGGAATCCTTTTAAGCAAGTATTGCTTTATCTTTTCTTTTACCTACAGGCAAGTAGTTGTGTTGGATACAATGAAAGACGTGAGAACACAAACATGGTATCTGAAATCAGCACCTATCCCAAGGAAGCTTAACTCATTTTTAAAAAGATTGGGGAGGAGGTGTGTGGAGATGGGCACACACCATGGTGTGTGGAGGGGGATGTTCATAATCATGAGGTGTAAAAACTTTCCCTGAGTAAGCACATCCATGAGAAGAAAACTGTAATTTAAATATTATAGTACCTAAAAATCTTTTTAAATTCACAAATCCATAGCCCTGTAGCACACATTCATTTCTGCCAAAAGACTGAAATTCCAGAGCAGTTTATCATGGGCAAACTTACTGTTGAAAGCACAAGGCTGTCTTTCAGCAGCTGCCTGACTACCACTTAAAACAGCCTTCTAGACCAGAAAACAGCTTGGTTGGAGACGCAAGTACTTCTTTAAACTAAGTATTAACAGCATATCCATTTGGGGAAGGGAAAATTTAAATTAGCTTGCTATAAATACTGTCAATATCCATGTCGTAATAGGAAGTTCAGTTAGCTCAGACTGGTCACAAAATCATAATTTGAAAATGAGATAATGATGAAACACATTATTTTTTTTTCTAAATTTGCCATCCTGTCAGTAACTCTGAGGGGAAGCTCAGCAGTGTCAGAATACAGGAGTCTTTTCTGGTAAAATGCAGCAGCTGTTTGTAAGGGCTTGTTGAAATCACCATGAAATTTGAACTGTATTGGAGGGAAGATTGTGAAACAAAATAGCCTGTAATGAGCAGCTGTGTCTGAGGAGTTCAGCTTCAGTGCTTTTAAACTGCAAGCTCCTCACAGAGAGCTTTTTCCGGCCTCAGGAAAGAATTCTTTCGATACCAGGGTCAGAGGAATTTTTAAAGCTTCCCTGGGCCAGAGAGCTTATTTATCTGTTTTGATTGCTTGCTAACGCACCAGACTTTCAGGCACTGATAGCCACCCTCTCACTGGTAAGTGACTGAAGCAGCCAACTCACTATCAGGGAGACAACACTTAATCTATTTTTAAAAGTCTAGGATTGCTTACAATGCAAGATAAACCACCTTATATTCCATCCCCTCTGCTACAGAGGACAGAACCAAGAAGTCCTCTAAATGTTGCTTTTCCCTAATGAGGTGAAAAATAGACCGCTATAAACATTGCAAAGGATTGCCAAATTCTGAGCCATTTTTTTTGTGTGTGCTGCCACTACATATTCACACAGAATCACAGTAGAGATTACTTTACAGAAGTTTCCAGATATGCAACTATTACAAATAGGAAGCTTTTTGACTCATAGACCATAATATTAGCTTTTTAGTACTAGCAAGAAATTAACTTCTGTAAAAAAATGTGCAAAATCTAAAGTGGGCAACTGGGGAAAGGCCCTCAGAACTTCTTAATGGGACATCTGCAGAGACAAAACGCACCCAGATCCCAGGAAGAGCCACCCAAGAGCAGCTGTTGCACTCTGAACAGTAGCTAGCTCATCTGTCATAGCTGCTCTCTTCTGTAACTGCTGGCACATATAGGGCAAGTGGAGATGCATAACCAATTTTAAAAAAAGCCCACAGAGAATATAAAACCATTTAGTGCCCAAACAACAAATTTTTGTGCAGCCAAATAATACCATGTGTGTATACAAGGGTTGCACAAATTTTGCAATATTTGAACAAGTGGGGTTAGCTATGCCTGGGTAGGGCAAAGCAGCAGTTTTGGGCTCAACCTTGATTCAATGTGTTCAAGAAGCACAGCACTTAAAAGGGATATGAACAAACCTCGCAGGTCTGCACAGCCCCCAAGACTCTAGTATTAGCCCTCCCTCTGCCCTTTTCCAGCTCTCACCTCAAACAGCAGCTCTTGTTTGGATTGAGGGAGCAAAGAAACCGAGTGAGGGTGCCTAGCTCACTCTCTATATCTGTAGTAAGCTCCCCAACCCTCTCATCCCACCAGCCAGAAAGAAGGCACTCAACTGAACCTGCTAAGTTCCTCAGCACTCCTCAGAGAAGAGGTTGGCCTGCTGTCTGCAGCCCTGTTGCCAGTCTCACACCTGTCATTTGCCATATAACAGGACAAGAGTTGGCTCACTAACATGAGGGTTGCATCTGCTCCTGGTTGGATTTATAGGAAGATGTCATTTAGACAGTTCTGTCAGTACCCAGCCTTGGTTCATCACAGTACTCAAAGCTAAAAAATTCACTATCGAATAATAAGAGGTAGCACACTGACAAAGGAAAAGAAGACAGATATTTTTTCTTAACCAATTTAAAACAAATCTGGTTTCACCCTCACAAACAGAGAGCTGTCAGTGTAATATGCTTCTAAACCCTGACCTTTCTACTTTCTTGGTCATTTTGGTACTATATCAGGTCAAAAAGGAGAGAGGAAATTGAAAGATGGGAATTCACTCTTGGGAACTGTCAACATCATTTGAGTATAATATAGGAGGTGTTTTCCCCATGTGTAAGATGTCCCATCTGAACAATTCACAGCCTTTCGCACTCAGTTCTCACAACATTGCACATATCTGCCAGTGTGGATGTCTCAAACTCACATGATACCAAACAGAGTTAACATGATAGCACAGCATTATGATCAAGGCAAAGCATTGCCTTTTTTCAAATACCCACATAAAACCTCCACCCCCATTACTGCAGCTGCTCTGTTCCATTCCTTTCTGATATTTGTTTTGCTAGAAGAAGTAGTGCCAGAAGGAGGAATGAAAGGGAAGGGTTCAGAGGAAGACTGTGTGACTGCCACTTTCATTTTTGGAACTGGAGAGCAGACTCAGTAGGAGTGGGAACAGGGAATCACAGATCTCCATTTGGTGGCATGTTGTACTGGAATCGAGGCAGTCAGCCAAGACAAGGTTAAGGGTTTTCCATTTCTAATACTTTCTGCATTACAATGCTCCTTTGAGAATATAATTTCATAACACATTCTTATTCTGCTTACTTCTAACTGAGCGTTTGAAAGAAATCAACTTTAATAGCCTACTTGATAAGTTGCTATTTGCAGTATGTTTTCCAGGTCCATAACCTATATATAGTGCAATTTGTTGAAAGATGAGTCTAAAAGAGAACCCATAAATTATCATATTACCATGAGCCTGAAGCTATTTAAATTTAAAAATTAAGTGAGAGGAAGTTTTATTTAAAATGCTTTAGGATGTCAGGGCCCTGTGTAAAAAGGTACACTGCAATCTTCCACTCTGCTTCTCAGGGTTTAGCTGCCTGTGTTCAAGGTTGGGTCTGCCATAGTGCAGCCACACAGCCTTGGATGAAACTTCCCTGTAAGTAGATATGCTGTGAGAAAGAGCTGTGTGATGACTCATGCAGCACCTCTTCCCCCTTGGCTCAGGAGATACATTAAAGCTTAGGCTCTCAGTCCTTGGTCATTGCTTGAGCCTCTTGCAGACATGCACTTCTCTCTGCCTGCCTCTTTGTCACCCTTGGCCCCCCAGGACTTGTGGAGCAGCTGGTCCCTGACAAAGATTGTCTTTAAAAAAAACCCAGCTTTTCAACCGGAGGCATATCAAGTATCAGCAACACAAGCTTATCTGGAGGATGCACTAGGCTACCCCTTCAGTTGATTTTGCACTTTCTTTCAGGGATGGCTTTCCTGAAATGTTCTGAGCAGCTGCTCTTGTGCCCTCCCTTGCCTACTTTCTTTCACAACCCTAACAAGAAGGCAGCGTGCCAGGGCCAGAAAGCAGGACAGCCTGGTGGGTTCCTCCAGAATTTGTTCGTGTTTAAGTGGGGGTACAGGTGGGGAAATCCATGAAAGCAGATCTTTCTTCTTACCCATCCTGTAAAACTGCATGCCAGTCAGCCTGTGCAGTCTGCAGGGAATCCCAGGATACTCAAAAACAGAAATCAGGATGTATTGGAGGATGTATAATTCTCAAATTATATCTGCTTCTGGGAAGGGATATTCCTTCCTCACATATTTGTTCTGCTCTGCTGCACTGCAGCCCCTAGGCATCAAATTATTGTCATTTCAGTTCTGTTTCCAGAACATGTCAGAAATCTCTGAAAATGCTCACTGAGAAATGGTTGCAATCATTCCGGTGAATTAAGTGCCCATTCAGGAACTTTCGTTTCTTCAGCTTGTGAAGATTGTCTATGCAGGAGAGTCAGGCTAACATAGAGCACTTTCAAAGTGCTGTTGATTTTTATCAGGCACTTGTTACTTTGCTGTTCTCTTTCATACAGCACAAGAAAAAAATCAAATGTTATCTGGGTCACAGAACCTTTGCTTGTTTTTGTCGTACTAAAAAATAATTTCTCACTGAACAGGAGGAGTAGAAAACACTCTCAATCCTCTTCTCTCACCCAACAACTGTATTTAGATATGGGGAATTGTTTCTTTAAACAATCCCCATGTAATCTTTACAAATACATAATATCACATTGCCAGTTGCATAGGATTTTCTCGAGCAAATTGCCATGTATCTTTTTAGCATGTAAACTATGCAGCAAAAAAGTTTTTATAGCAAGCATGTAGTTTTTTGCTTTTTAAAAATCTGACACCCTATTCCATAACCACACAAATTTCTGCAAGCTGCTGGCATATATATACAGCTACTTTGAGCTATTTCATCTTTCAAATTAAACCTTCTTTTTTACTCTAATTTCCTTCAAGAATAAAAATTTTTATCATACAATACTAAATTTTCAGACACTGAAGTTCTTTATGTATTATATTATTTATGTATTATATTTAAGCATTGATTTGTCCACATACCACTTATACTTGCATTCCAAAAGAAAACCGTTTGAGATGTTTAGAAATGTAATTGGTAAAATTATGCTAGTTTGATAGTACACACATTACAGTGCTCTTCTCTCATACATGTCAGCTTTTTCACATGTTTTGGGCAAGATTCCATTTTCAAAAACTGGTGTATGCAGACAGTAGTCCAGCTGGCAGCAGCATTGGACTCTAAGGCCTGCCACTACTGCTCCTTATCCAGAAGTCACTCAGTGTTATTGAAAGCAGTTCTTAGTTTGATAATCTCTCTATTCTTTTCCATCCCATCATATTAATTTTCATTTAGCAAAATCATCTTGTCTGCTCTCATACCCTACTCTGTCCCAGCTTATGTACAATCTCAGCAAATTACTCTGGAAAGCACCCACCACACTACTGCAAAAATTAACAAAAAGTGCCTTTCCTCACCGCTGCCACCAAGTCTTACACGTGCTGCATTGACCACAGACTGGCTACTAGTCATTAATTTTTCTTCATTGGATTACCTAGCAGGACAAGCAAGGGTTACCCAGGTGTTTTTAAGTTGTCATAGTCATTACAGAGCAAATGGCTTTGGCATTGCTCCTGTTCCAAAACTTGGCAGCTGAAAAATTAGTTTCTTGACAAAGTCTTCAAGTCCTCATGAGGATATTTCAAGACTGCACATTTCAGCCTCATGAAAATTCAGAAACACAAGATCAGATCCACCAAAAAAACCACCCCAAATGTCCAAGACAGCAAAGCCAGAACTTTTCATGTTTGTTAATATTGCTGAGCACAGTTATTACATAGTCTTCCCAAACCCATTCTGAAAATCTCTGTTGCAATCTAAAGTTAATTGAGTGGCTGCAGAACTAGACCAAATATTACCCCTCTATTACATTAAAGCATTTCCTTTTCTCACTTTAATTAGCCACAGAACTTGCATAGTAAGGCAGGATAAATAGCATTTAGAATTAAAAATACTGACCAAGTTTATGCAACATGCAAATAAAATAGAGTTGAATATAGCACAAAAGATGTAAAGGGAACAAGCATTTGAGGAAGGCTCTTCTCTTCCTTTCCTCAACATATGCTTTAAAACGCAGAGTACAAACTACTGCTTGGGCCAACAGTGGGGCATTTTTTTTCAGAACTTTATACATTTTCCCTGGATTATGCAGAACCTCAGAACCACTGAGAGTCTATGTTTCTGGTCAGACTCTCTGTGGCATACATGCCAAAAGAAGCCAGACAGCTGTAAGCTTGTCAGGAATGGATTCCTACCTGCAAATAAGGTAGATATATGTCTTGTTCCTTGAAGACATATCCTTTAACTTTGAAATCTACCAGGATCAAACTTCTTCCCCAACAGGAAGAAAAATCAAACCAGAGCAAACAAAACAAACTACAAAAAAACAACAACAAAAAAGAAAACATAGAAGCACCTTTCTCCACAGCTACATGTATAGTTTCTGCTTGTCATTTGAGATACTCACTCCTCTTTTCCTTTGTAATTATGATGTACTACTAGTAATTTCTATCAGAAGCTACTATTGCCTTTTGAGAACAAAATTCCTGAGGAGACAGGGAATGGGAAAAAGGGAAGAAGGGAAGAGCAATTGTCTGATACGGTGGCAAACTTTACTACTAAGAACGGAAGACTTTTTATTTTCCAGGACATGAAAAAACCTGCAACAGGTAATTACTCAGGCACCATTTGTCTCCACTATTTAATTCAAAAAGTTACCAAATACATTTTTCATGCCCTTAACATTTATTTTTTGAGAATTGAACATTTGATTATTAAAGCTGTGGGATAGAATGAATAAAGACAATGCAGTTCTGAAAGTGCCAGAAGTCTAAGGTGCATCAGTATGATTCCACATTAATTTTCTTTTCTGGTTGTGCTACTAGAGTGTTTCATCTCCTCTTGACATTATCAAAAAGATAAGAAAGATTCGGAACAAGGAAGGCTGGAAGAGACTCAGTCAATAAAGGAGGCAAAATAATGGTTAGCTGTTGATTTTCACTTCATATTTTGTGATCTGTCTGTCTGAAGTCCTCCACGTAGTTACAAGCAAGGCATACAGCTGAATGGGAAGGTACAGTTAACACCTATTATCACATTATATAAGGAAGCATTCAAAATTCTGTTCCTGTTTGAGGAACTTTACCTGTATTTCAACCAACGCAATTTTCTTCATAACTTCGACAGTAAGGACCTTTTTACTTTCTTCCTACTCACCCAGCACATAAGGGTGGCTTTATTTCTACTTGTGTTTACCTCCAATTACCTGGCTGTGCAAGAATAAATCTGCCTCTGTACTTCAACACCTGACACCAGTAGAAGAAATAGCATATGGGCACTGAATTTGATACAAAGCAAATCAGTGGTAGAAAGCCACTGTAGGAGCACAAAGACCTGAGTCTGTGTATATTCACAGAATTCATTTCCGTTTTTTTGGTTTCTTTGCAGAAATGCACAGACTTATGCCTCAGAGAAGCCGTTTGTCCTTAACACTTGGTAAAAGCAAGCCCCATTCTGAGTTTCATCAACTTAGCAGGAAACAACCTCAAGTCTTGGGTCCTTATCATACACCTCTACATACACAGCTTCTTGGTATGCACTGTCTGGTACAGATTCACCCTTTGCAGAAATTAGCACTGATCTTTTCCCAGTTCAGTTCCTAGTCTGTGCAGAAAAATTGTTTAGAATTGCTCATAGCCCTCCCAGACGTTAAAACTGAGGTGACTTGATATTGAAACCTTTATCTTTTCTCATACTAGACTGCATATATCCAGAATTAGGCTTTAAAATATAAATGCCTACACAGAAGTACCTTCAGATGTATGAACATTAACAGGTTTTCTCTGGACCTGGGCTTCTGCTATTCTTGAAGGCTACTTAGATTATGAGCACAGCTTTTCTCTGAAAGATATCTTTAGTATTGTGCTACACTGCTTTCAGCCTACATAAAATGTAAGAATAGCTCAAATACAAGGTATTTCTTACACTGAGATGCAGTCATCATTGCAGAGACCACACGTTGTGTTAGGTTAATGGATTACAGCAGGAAATCATGCTGCATCATCGTTTTGGATTAAAGGTTTCAAAGAGTGTTGAAATCTTACACAGTTCAGATAATATTTTAAAATAAAAATGAAGAATGAAAGCAATGCAGTCTTCAATAACAAATTCACACTAGTGAAATAGAGGCAGACCACTATCTAACCCCATGAAAGAAAAAAATTCTACCTCTTCTCAAATACATTGGCATCTCTTTCAAGACAGGGTAAAGTTAATGTGTAAACATTAGGTTTGAGTGAGAAGACTTAGATGTGATTCTAGTGGCATTGAATCAATGGATAGCAGTGCTAGAAACACAGTGCCTTTAGCTCTTGAACTCACAGTGTTGGGTTCAAAGACATTGCAACCATGTAGTATAGTCCTGTCGTGGTATAAACCATCCTGAGGAGAACACATTCTCACAAAAAGATCAGTTTTGCCTAAGCAAGCTTCAGCCTAGTTTTGTGCTGGCTAATAAAAGAAAGACAAGATTTTGACTTTTCTATTTTCTTTGCCACATCATTTGGCAAGTTCTACAGAAGTGTGATCACATGCCATGCATGTTTCAGGTCAGATTTTCATCAAAGAGTGACTTGGACTTGGTACTGTGCTGATCCTGTTTTGTGATTGTGGAAGCAGGAGCTGAAAACAGAAAAGATGTTTATAAGACAGTGAACCTTACATTCCTGAGTAAATTCTGTTCCATGTATAGCACATGCAAAGCTATTGGGACATAAACAATCCCATCATCTTCATTAAATATCTTTCCACAGGTTTTGGTTTTGTAACTATAGCAGTTCTTTTCTCTTGGGTCTTCTGCATCAATATTAGTTAACACACAAGACTGTGTTATTTCTACTTAAGGAAAACTGACAACAGCTCCATGTCTTGGCATTTTAAAAGTCAGTGTCTCACATGCTGTCCTTTTCTGCCACAAGTGTATAGCTGCCTGTATTCAAGGTCAGCTCTGCAAAGGTACAACCTTGAGTGGAACTGCTGGGAAAACAGCTGTGTTTTCCCAGAAAGTAAGAAGAGTGAGCTGTGTGATGACTTGCTGATCACCTCTCCCTCCCTGGCTTGGGAGCTGCATGTCAGCTCAGGCAACCCTTTGTCGTCTTTGACCTGTTGTCTTGGCTTCCTGGCTGCCCCTGGACTTTTCTCATCAATGAAGCTGCTGTAGTGGCCACATACCCCTTGGCCAGCCTGATCACTGTTCCAGCCCTACGCTGCTCTGTTTGTTGGGATGTGGTGGGTCTGTATATGGGCTGATGTGGGCATAGTCCTGCCAACATCCTTACCATCCTCAGCTTTGACAATATCCTAGCCTTGTCAATCTCATCGTCTACCCCAGAGTTAGCCAGTGTTTCTGGTTTTATTTTAGCTATTTTCAGGTTTTAGACTGTGTCCTTCTGTTACTCTTTTTAATCTATGTTCCAGGAGTCTTAGGGGAGGTTGTCTCTTTTTATTACAAGTTCTCAGGAAATTAGGATTTTGCACTACTTACAACAGTAGTAGTAGAGTTTGTGAAGTTAATTCTTCCTATTTAAGGAGATGAGGTAACCAAATATTTTTGCATGAAAACTTTTTACCCTCTAGTTGAACACTGACAGTCATCTAGAGACAAGAAAAACACATGCTCCCCAGTTAATTTTGTTCATAGTGGACACTAGATTCCTGGATTTCTCCTGCATCACACAGAGTGATTTGTGACAGTTTCTAACCTCTCCAATGAGAATTTGCCTTTGTCTTAGCATATTGTAACTCCTGATATCATGAAAGCAAATATTAGTCTCACGTATCTGAAATGTCTTTTGTTTTTACAATGCTATAGCCTCACAATGAGCACCATTCAAATCTCACAGCATAATTTAGCATTAAGTAGGTCTCTTCAGTTGTAAGTGTTCATTTAGTTCTCCTAGCAATTTACTCACAATGCTTAAACATTTTTTTGCTGCTCTCTAATGTTTTATTAGCATCCTTTACAGGGATACTCTTCATTCCATGGTAAGCAAGTCACCACTTTGTGACTTGATCTTATCAAGTCACATTGATCTTATCTTCTAGAGTACACACTAGTCAATGTTTGAAGAAAGAGCAAAGGGCTGCAGAAAGGGGTACTAATCAGCTTTTTTAAAAGAGTTCAGTACAGAATTGATTACAGCTCTATGACTTCTATTCTGCTTTTTATCACAATAATAACTCAATTAGGTAAATTCTTCTCTTGAATAATTCTATGAGCCAGATTTTATTTTTGTTTATTCATTAATTTATTAAAATTATTGGGCATTATTTTGGGAGAAATGGCTATGATACAGTAGGATTTGATACTGCAATGAACATGAAGTAAAGCAAATTACCTTTCTTACCTCTCCCTTCGGGAAGGCAGGAGCTAGATGTGCGACGCAGAACTCTATAGAGCAAAAGACATTCTTCCTTTTTCATTTTTTTTGGTCTTGTACCAAAATAGTATTTTTGTCCACATGAGAGTTGAAGTTCTTTTAAACTCACCATAAATTCACAAAGTACGAAACAACACTGAAATTTAGGACCCAGCACTCAAGTGCACAGTTCATCCTCATGGCACAAGTCATACAGATATTGTAGGAAGATTTGAGAAATGCCATCTTGATGTTTGCCCATAAAAATAAAATGAACATATCAGAAATATGCCAACCCAAAATGAAAATACATTCCTTTTTCCATTCACATCTTCAAAGGTGCAAGGGACCTACAGAAGGAGGCAGATGTTCCCACAGACCATGCTGCTTATTTTATAGGTATGCTGGTACCTAATCTTATAGCCTTTAGGGTCTTCAGCTCTCATTCAGATCTTCACTTGTGCAAACTGCTCCTATGTGTTCTTGCAGGGCCTTGTCCTTCCCTTCACATTGAACACTTGCCTGAGAGGACTCGTACTGACCATAAGCTGCAGCCACCTGGAGATGAGAGTTCCTCAAGCTGCTGCTGATTCCCAGTCACTTTCTTCTTTGCCTGGCTTCTCTTCTGCCCCATACACCAACAAACTCCTATCCCTGACATTGTCTAAATTGAATAACAGGCTAACTTAAATTTTACTTAATTTTAAATATGCTGTTTCAGGAGTGTGGTAATTCATATATGATGTAAAATGGTTTTCTCTGCCCTGGTATGTTACCTTACTTTAAGGCCATGCTTTTATTCATATATGATTCTTTCCACCCTATTCACGCCACCACTTTGTGTCATGGATTTCACAAATCTCAGGAAAAATTGTCTTGCAATTCAAAGTGCTCACATAGAACATAGCAGGATTCTTTCCCAGCAATTACAGCCCTTTCCCTCACGACATTGTAGTGAAACAGATCCCTGATGCAACAAAAAAAAAAATCAAATTGTTGGTATTGCTGCAGGAGGAGATTTTTTTAAGGGTTTGCTTAAATCCATAAGCAATATAAAATGCTCATGAATATCCTTAAAGATCTCAGGATACTTACCTTTTGCTACATCAAAAGAAGATTAAACTCTGAGAGCATACAAACATCTAAGAAAAGTGGAATGCACAAAAATTACTGGGTTAGGAGGTCTTCACCACATAGAAACAAGAAGTACAAAGGAGGATGAGACATAAAGGCATTTTATTTACTTTTTTAAATCAGTAGGGCAGTCATTCTCATATAAAGACTACTAGAAGTTCTAGAGACATGTGCTCAATAAAGTAAATGTTCATATGTTTGTATGATTTTTTAAATGTATTTAGCCAAATTACAAATCTGGAAAAGCTGGAAAAAGCAGAAAATTCTGAATTTCAAAATAGTAATGCTATTTCTAGCTATTTCTGAAAGACTTAACAAGCTTACACCAAATAAAGAAGGGAAAATGAAGAAGAAATGCTATGATTTAAAAGGAATACAGGTATGAAATTATTTTGCTTGCTATTCATAACAAGAACACTTTTGTTGTCAAAATTCAGGAAGAAGTTGAAAAGTCAGAGAACCTGGGTACTAAAGCAGCTAAAAGATTTATTATGGCAGTAAAGGTAAATTGCCAATACATGCATATGCAAGACTAATGAGTAGAACAGTTTCAGTTTCTATACAGAGAGTCACAAATTCTGTCTAAGCAGCTTTTCTATGGTCATATGCAAAACAAAACATTTATTTCTAGGATATTCCCTTGTAGGGAAATAGAGGCAAAGTGGAGCAATTAAGAAAGAAAACTAAAATCACAGGTTTAAAAAGAACTTTGGGGGAAATTGACCTAACAGAAAATAAGAAAGAACTGCTGGCCCAGAAATATGTATGTCTGATAATATAGATATTGAAGCAGGGTGCAGGAACCACACTGCTAAAAAAGTACATTTCTCTACCCCTTTCCTTCAGTTCTTTTGTAAGGAATACTAAGAAGCATCCAGGTCTCAGTTCTGTCATTTCCGTAGCAACTGCTGCAGTGAGGACTTTAGGAGTGGGTACTCAGTGAGAGAGGCAAAAAGGAGGAAACACACAAGCCTTGTCCCTCTTGTTCCACAGAGTAAGTCACATGTTTAGGCCTGAGTCATCTATTCTTCTGCTCTCTCCTCCTCCGTATCCTTTCTTAGTCGTGCAGACTCCTCCTTCTCATAAATCTAGCTACTGTCAGCATCTTCCTCAGCATTTGAGTTTTCGTCCTACTTCTCACGTTGCAGGTAGTCCTGCGTATCAAACACCCATATATGGCTAACACCTTTCATCTCCTTCTCTTGCTTCCCTTTTTGACTAGAAATGGTGAAGTTGTCCACAAAATAACCTGCTTCTCCCTGTACCTTCATGCCAGTTGTCTGTAATGCAAGAACAGCAAAATGACTGGGCCTCTCCAGTGGCAGCAGCGAGGCAGAGCTCAGGTCTGGGATGAACTGGGGTGGAGCTGAGGACCAAGATTAGCATCCAGCTGCTTGGAGTAGAGAACCTGTGGAAAGGCACATATAGAAACCTCAGAAGAGGTCTGGAAACTGCAGAGAATCCAAGATCCAGGATGGAGCAGAGTCCTGTGCTGCTCCAAGGCTCCAGCATCTCTGAAAGGATGGCCCAAACCACAGCCTGCGTCATTCACTACTGTGTCTCTTCCTCAGGACACACCTTGTTACGATTACTAATTTTGAGAAACTGGTAAAACTGTAGTTGACTTCTACAACAAAGTGATCTATGTAAAAATTAACATGCTCCTACATATGATTGAGTGGGGGAAGTTTCCTTTGTTTGTTATTTTTATTTGTACAGTGACGCATCGGACCACAAGAGTGAAAAGCGATGGTGTGCATATCACAAGTCACACAGCACAAAAACAGGAATGTGGGATCCTGTGCTTGGGCATTTAAAATTAGGTTGCACAGAGCACTACTTATACACTTTGTAAAACAAACTTTGTACTGCCAGTGTAATAAAATAAACTACTTCTACAGTCTTTCTCCTGAAATTGCTGGGATCTTTTGGTCTTTTTTCAAGGACCTAGTCCCGGGTATGCTCCACAAGCTATTCAACAAGCTGGAAAAAAACAAATAGGCTTAGCAAACCTATTGTTACATAACCAGTGTCCGGTTGCTGGTTTGTTGTGCTTCATGTCACCAGGGAATTCAAGGAAATCCTTATTACAGGAGGAAGTCATCAGAGGAAAATTCAACGGTCATTATATTTTTTACTCTAAGTTACATGACAAAACAGCCAGTGGACCAACAATTTTTAAAAAAATCTAACATCCTGAAGTAAATAAGTGAATTTGAAGATTTAGCTTTGTATTATAGAAATAGAATAAATAGGGTATTATCAATTTAACCCCAGTTAAAGCCGGGAACAATGCCCTGAACATTTTTAAAGAAAAGACTGAAGGGGAGATGGTTATCCTAGGAGTCAATGTGTGTGCGACACCCTCCTGGGTAGCCAACAGGACTTGTCTTGCAAGCGTGGTACTAAAACATATATTTCACATACATTTTCCACAGCAGACTAGCTGCCATTAGTAATCTTTCACCATTATGTTTCTGAGGTATTTTCTACTGAGAAAATAACTATGCCACTTCCATGCTGAAAACTTTTGTGTCAGGTGCATTTTAGCAATCTGCCCTGAATGCTTATCTTTGTACTTAATAGACGTTCACAGTATAGGTTCTTCATTTTCTCTTCCTGCAAGACTATATCACATCTATGGCTATTTTTGGAAAGAAAACCCAAAAATCTTGTGTTTACAGCATTTAAGAACAATTTCTAGTACATAGCCATAGTTACTTATTATTTAAAAGAAAGCCTACCAGCTGTGCTCTGTGTCTCGTGGTAAGCTTATCTCAGCAGACTGTGGGGCACAGGCTGGCACTGCACAGCGATACAGGACACTTGGACCCCAGGGTCCATGCCTGCAACCACAGTCCCTCAAGTTGTTCAGATGAATGTCTATGGACACTGTTTGCTCCTGATCCGGTGTTCTCTGCATTCAGATAAGAAACCCACAGATTTCCAACTTGTATATAGATTACACAAGATAATTGTTGTAAAAAATGAGTGGTATGACTTCTAAATGCTAGAAATAATATCACAAGCTTTCTGTAGTTAAAAGATACAGTTTGACATAATTTAGTAGGATGTCAAATGGACACCCACATAAGAAAAAAATAGTTTAAATATGTGCTGAACAGAGGAAGGAATAGAGAAGGAAGAGCAGGCTTTTAAATTTTTTTTAAACACTGATCAGTCATGCACTTCACTGACTTTTTGTATTCCTCCTTTTGAAGCAAGTTCAACACTCTTGATACGAACTCACTGTATTTAAAGTGATCTCTCAGTCCTTTTATGTTTTTAATTCTCCTTTGAAGGTCCACTAAAATGTAGTAGCATACATGAATGACTTTAAAAGTATGTCAGCTACCAGGATATAATTACTCTAAACAGGAATTCAAACTGACCTTAACAAGCAAGACCTGAACCGTTAGGAGAGCAAATAAGATTTAAGAGAGATCTCAACAAGCTGGACAAATTAGCTGACAGGAGTAGTGTGAAGTCCTGCACATGAGGAGAACTAATCCCAGAAAAAGACCTGGTGGTCCTGGTGGACATGAAATTGAACATGAGTGAGCAATGTGGCCTTACTGCAAAGAAGGCGAATGGTATCCTGGCAGCATTAGGGGGAGCATTGCCAGTGGGTCCAGCGAGATGATCTTGCCCCTCTGCTCAGCCCTGGTGAGGACACATCTGGAGCACTCTGGTATGTGCTAGGATCATCAGCATTTGACAACGATACTGGAGACACTCCAGTGAAGGTCCACCAAGATGATGAAGGGACAGGAGCATATCTCCTAGGAAGAAAGGCTGAAAGTGCTGTGAATGTTCAGCCTGGAGAAAAGAAGGCTCAGGGGATCTCATCAATGTATATACATACCTGAAAGGATGGTGCAAAAAGGACAGAGACAGGTTCTTTCCAATGTTGCCTAGTGACAGGACCAGAGGCAATGAGTACAAATAAGAAACCATGAGGTTCCCTTTGAATATCAGGAAAAAGTTTTTACTATGACAGTGGCTGAGCACTGGCACAGGTTGCTCAGGGAGGCTGAGAAATCTCTATCTTTGGAGATACTCAAAAGCCAGGACTTAGTCCTGGGCAACTGGGTCTCGGTGATTCTGCCTAAGCAGAAGTCAGGACCAGGAGACCTCCAAAGGCTCCTGTCAACCTTAGCCATTTTCTGACTCCTAACCAACTTGCATTGCAAGCCTCTGCACAGAATTGAAATGCAAATTCATTGTTTTGGGGTTTTTATCCCAAGATTATTACAAGAATTCTAGATACTCTTTAAAAATACTTGAAGATCTTAATGTTCAAATAGCTATAATAAACTGGAAAAATATTAAACAAACTAAACAGTTGAAGAATCAAATCAAGTACATGTTCATCAAATTTACTCTTCAGAATGGTCATTTTTGTTTCATGATTGTTGAACAACAGTGAAGGAATAGTTTTATTTTATAACATCCTGTGCTTAGTAATATTTAGTTTTCCTATTACAAATCAGAAGGGAGTAAAACAAGTTAGTAGGAAATTTAAACATAAGTGTCAGAAATGTCTAGACTGAAATAAATGTAAGGAAAAGGAGAATTTCTTTAAGAGTTCTTACTGAAAAGAAACGAAGTCACCTTAAAGCCAAATTTTCTAAACTTAAGTCACACAGTCTTCTTATAGCAAGTTCAAGGACAGATATGGGAACTCAATTATCAAACATCTTCCTAAAAGAATTTTTTCTGCAGATAGACATTAAGCCTCTCCTGTCCTTACAACGCATATTATCCTATCTACCCTACTAGGTTAGTAGCTAGGAAAAGCAAAAAGTCTTTATTCTATTCTCTACCAGGTCAGAAAAATACATTTTTTAAAAAATTTTCATTTATGCTTTTATTCCTGGAGTAAACCATAACCTCCAACTCAGACAATTAAAATTAATAAATTAGGTATTTTAAATCTTCTAAACCTGAAAGAAAGTGGGGATTAAAGGCATCTTTTTCTCTGCTACTTTATTTTCAAAAGGTATGACTGTAAATCAAGTTCTCATCTGTCAGAATTTTGCTACTTAGCTTGAAACAATAATTCAATACATCAAGAGAACAACATTATAAAGCTATTTTAGACTGAGAATAAATTTATTTTTCACACCTGAGAAAAAAACCCAAAAATTTCCCGAATGTCTGAGAAGTATTTAATTTAGACACCTACATCCTGAGAGCTGTGGAGGTTAATCACATTTAACGACTTGCTTGTAGTATTGAGTAGATCCATTAACCACAGCTGCCTGCGGTTCAGAATTATTTTAAACAGACATAACCCAGGTAAGCTTCTGAAGCTCAAATTTGCATCATTTCCATAAAGAAGGAAAAATCTTTCTTTCCCCCTCCCCCAACATCATAGTAGAGGCCTAGACGTAAAATAACAGAAGGGTACGAGATCAACTCCTCATACAGAAGACTTCAGTGTGATACAGCTGTACTGAACAATTTTATATCTCTAACTGTAAAAATGTGGTTTTCATTTATAGTGGTAAAATAAATATCATTAATTATAATTTCTAGCCATTCACTTGAACAGAAATGTGTTTATACTTTGATAGGATTCTAGATATTCATGCATTGCCGAAAATTGATGTCACAGACTAATCCTTGCATTTACTCCAATTTTACCTCACAGGTGTGGGATAAGGAACAGAGCAAAGTCTAGTCTCTGAGATTAGTTAGAGCATATTTAGCATTGTTTTCACTCAAATGCAGCTGTATCCTGGCCCTTTCAGCCTCTTCTGATTGCAAGCAATTACTAGAATCCATAGGTGCTTGACTATCATCCCTCTTACCAAGGAATATTCTTGCCATTAAGATAGCAGTGAGCATTAAGATACCATATATAGGTATTGATAGACAAATACATAGATAAGATAGAATAAGATGAAGTAAGATAAATTGGAAGAATTTCTTGGCACCCTATTTATCAGAGCAGAGTACATCAAGTGATGTAGTTCTGGTAATATTATAGGTATTCAAAATGTACAAGCATCCATGTAGAAACTGATAAGAACGTTATATCTAAATTCCCTGAAAAACAAACACTGATCTGACACTGCAAATAAGTTCAAAGATTGTATTGTACATGCAGAAACTGAAATGCAAATGCACATTTTGTACTCAGAATTAATTTCTAAAATAACTTTTAGAATACTCTAACCATTAATTCATTGTAATTTAAAAAATCTTTATATTATTCCTGTTACTGTATGTTCAGCAAATTTAAAAAACAATATTGTGGATGATAGTCAGATTCAGTTTTAAAGAAAATGCATGATTGTCCAAAAGTGCCATCTTCAAAATAAAAACTTTCTTTAAACATCACCTGAACATTAAAAACTACTTAGTGCAGAAAAAGCCCTGACATCCTTCATTTATCATTGAGGGGGGAGAAGAAATAATGAATGAGCCAGATATTCACAAAGTCTTCCTTTTCAAAGACTTTCTTTTTATATTATTAAAAAATGCAATTTCACCTGAGGTATGCACTTGATGAGAGGAAGCATTTTTTAATGTATGCCTGTATCTTGCCAAGTCATAGCTGGCAGCAGAGAGGTATGGTGCTCCTCTCTGCCGTGCCAGAGGTACGCTGCAGTGTGAGCGTGTAGCATTCTCCTTGTCTGAATGAGAAGTGAGAAAGAGCCTGCAGTCTGTGCAATACCGTCCTTGGTGATGTTACTGAATGGTTTCCATGAGACAGCCAATATCTGCAGGACATCATACTCTGATTTTGCTCTATTTGTTCCCAAAGGAGAAAGGCTTCAAGGTATTCATGAATGAATCTTATTTAAAAGATTATAATTCTGTCATGGGGACATATCCTACTGTTCTTCATAGAACCGCTGGTCATTTGCTTCAAAGAACTCAGTTGAGGGAAAGACAGAGCTTTCACATGTAGGCAGTTTCTTTGAGGGAGATGAGGTTTACAGTGTTTCACTTGTTCATTGATTCACTTGTTCATTGGATTTTGGATGCCCTAAGACTCACATCACTGTTTTTCACCTGAAGGAAGTGAATTATTCCACATGTAGTGACTGCAAGACATCTGACTTTCATCTTTTTCCATTTCTTTCTCTATCTCTCTTTCTCATCTTAGAGACTCTAGTAACTTCTTTCTGTCACAAAACGGGTCGATGTTCGTCTCCTCAGGCCCTTCCGGCATAATCGCAAAAGTTAAGCCTTCCTTTCTAGGGGACACTGAAACCCACTGCTGGTATCAGTTAGATTCCCAGCTTGCTGATGGAGACTATGCTGCTAAGAAGGGGCAGAGCAGCAGTATCTGCAGCAAGCCAGACCTGAGCTGAAAGGGAGATGTAGCATCTGCTTTGTATTGTGCAGGGTACCAAAACCAGACCTGCAATCCCATCAAAAAAAGGGCAAAAACTTGGCAAAGATACATACCACTTTACTTCTCTTAAAAGAAAGGAATTCTCTTTGCCTGAAGCTGCTACAATTGTAGCAAATCATATTATACACATATCTAATACTCTAGGTCATCAGATGACATGAGTGAACATTAGACTGGTCACCTCTCGAACAATGCTGGTCAACACTGTCAGAGGATTTAAGCTTTCTCTTTCTTGCACCAGATAGCCTTTTTCTTAGGCCAGTATTGTGGAAGAGGCTTCTTGTGCCTGACTCATTTTGGTCTCAAGCACATTATGATTGGAAAGGACAGATTTGACAGGTAAAAGATCCTCTTTATATGATTAAGAAATCATGCCTGAAATTACTCTGTGTCCTCCTGGTTATGGATGCCTCTGGTGCATTTCCACTGGTGTTTTGTGATATTTTACCTTCTTTAAGTACTCAGGTATCATTTGAATTCGCATGGTATAAGCTCCTAAGAAGATACCTAGAGGGACAGATTATCCATATGTTTTATCTTATAATTTAGCATTTGATTCTGTCAAACCACAGTTGCACTGCAACTACTGTAGAAATTTTGCAGTAAATCTACTTTGCAATATGAATAGTTAGCTGCTATTGCATAACTACATGCTTTTCTGGGTGTGAATAGGGAGAACAATTACAAAAGAATTATGGTCTATAACTTTTCTGAGAGATCAAATAGTAGTAATATTTCATCTTATCCACAAATGATAGAATGCAATTTATCCACAAGATATGGTTGTGTTTTCATTTTTTTTAATATAAGTGTATCATAAATGCTAAATATACTTGTTCATTATTGCTTCAAAGGAATCATTCAGTTGAGTCACTGCTGAGTCAAAGTATATCTGTTAACTTTGAGTTACAGGTTTTGTAAGTAAGAATTTAGAACTTTGGTAATTCTCCATGCCTATTTTTGTGCTTCACCAATCAAACATCACTGAGTAGGCTTCTCTGCACTGCAGCTGAACACTCAGGATAATAACACCAACACATGCAAAGCCTCTGCTATAATCCTGCTATGCATACTGTAGGTTGAATATCACTCACTGATTTCCTTTTATGACAAGGTCAGCCACCTAAATGATCAAGGGAAGCCATCTGATGTAATCTTTTTGTATTTCAGTAAGGCTTTCAATATTGTCTCTCACAGGATCCTTCTGGACAAAGTGTCCAGCTTACAGCTGGATAAACACACCATGGGCTGGGTGAGAAATGGGCTCATGGGTCGAGCACAGAGGGTGCTAGTGAGTGGGGTGACATCAGACTGGAGACCTGTCACTAGAGGGGTTCCACAGGGCTCTATTTTGGGCCCTGTGCTCTTCAACACCTTCATAAATGGCTTGGATGCAGAACTGGAAGAGATACTAAGCAAGTCTGAAGATGACACAAAACTGGGAGGAGCTGTTGACTCCCTCGAAGGTAGGGAAGCCCTGCAGAGAGACCTCAACAAATTAAGAGGACTGGGCAATAACCAACTGTATGAAGTAAAACAGGGGAAAGTGCTGGACTCTGCACCTGGGATGGAGCAACCCTGGATGTACAGACAGACTGGGGAATGAGAGGCTGGAAAGCAGTGCCATGGAAAGGGACCTGGGGGGTCCTGGTCGATGGCAAGTTGAATCTGAGTCATCAGTGCCCTGGCAGCCAGGAGAGCCAACCGTGTCCTGGGAGGCATCAGGCAAAGCATCACCAGCTGGTACAGGGAGGGGATTGTCCTGGTCTGCTTTGCACTGGTGCAGCCTCACCTTGAATATTGTGGCAGTTTTGGGCACCACAATTTAAGAAAGTTATTAAGCTATTAGAGAGCATCCAAAGGGCAATGAAGGAGGTGAAGGGCCTTGAGGGGAAGCTGCATGAGGAGCGGGTCACTTGGTGTGTTCAGCCTGGAGAAGAGAAGACTGAGGGGAAATCTCATTGCAGTTACACCCTCCTCATGAGGGGAAGAGAAGGGGCAGGCATTGATCTCTTCTCTGTGGTGACCGGTGACAGGACCCAAGGGAATGGCCTGAAGTTGTGTCGAGAGAGTTTTAGGTCAGAAATTATAAACAGGTTCTTCACCCAGAGGGTCGTTGGGTGCTGGAACAGACTCCCCAGGGAAATGATCATGGCCCCAAGCCTGCTAGAGCTCAAAGAACCTTTGAACAATATTCTCAGGCACATGGTGTGACTCTTGGGGATGGCCCTGTGCAGGGCTAGGAGCTGGGCTTTGATGATCCTTGTGGTTCCCTTCCATCTCAACATATTCTGTGATTCTCTGATCAAACTTCCTCAGAGCGATGAAAAAAATATTTTGGTGGAAAATTTCTGCCTTATATAACACACCTATTCACTTTGAAAGTTGTTCTTACCCATTGCTACTTTTATTAAACAATTTTTAATTTGCACTGCATCATTATACAGGACCTCAGATGTGGATTAGATTCTACCATACTTGCCACTGAAAACCATACATGAAAAAAGAACTTCTGCCCTGAGGAATTTTAAAGATAAGCTTTTTTCACTATCTCGTGAGTAAAGTTGCCAGTTATTCTTCAAATCTACTTATCTGAGAATTGCTTAGCCTGCAAAAATTGACATGAAATTAGACCAGTAAAGAGGAATGCAATTATAAATAGTAGCTCAGATGAAAAGGGGATATGGATATGAGACATACAAAGGATAGCTCACGACAATTCACTACCTTGCATGTGGAACATGGTCCCAAGAAAAATGGTAGATCTTCAGAAACAAACAAACAAACAAACAAAAAAAAAACAAAAACAAAACAAAAAAACCCACAAAACTAATCATCTAACCAACCAACCAAAAAAAACCCCTAGAACACTAGATAACAAAGTGTGCAGAGGCAGGTATTTCACACGTATAGATGCAAAAGATATTCTCTAATATTATAGATAATTTCCATCTCTGGACTCTCTGATTTTTTTATTTGTTGTAATATATTTCAATTAGTTAACAAAAATAGGCAGTGCACATTAGCCAGTAAATTTCAAAGCCCTACTTTTACACACAGAGAAACTGTGAGACTTCTGTGTTCTCTTTCCACAGAAAGATGGCAATATTGTAGAGAAACTACATATAAATGCTTATACATCCTACAACTAAACAACAATATATAGAATATATACCAACTCTAAAATGTGTGTAGTGATAAGTCATACAATTAAGATGTCGCTTAAAGAAAACTAAGGATTTCAGAGGCGTAACTTGAAGCTCAGAGACTGTACTCAAATGTCAGGGCATGATCCTTTCTTGGATGTGTCAAATACTAGTTCTCACAGAATTACAATGAGAACAAGGATTGTCAGGTCAAAGCCTTTCTGCAGGTACTTCTGTTTAGCTATGAAAAGTATTTAGAAATTAAACATTGTTCTTGTTTACTGCTGGAAAAATAATAATATGACTATTAGCTCATTAGTATTTTATATGTTGTCTTTGTCACGACTCTTATAGTGTTTCCATAGGCATTTCATTCAACAAATAGAATTACCTTTATAAACTCTTTCTGCAACCAAAGGCATCCAACAATTCAGTATAAAGTAAGGGACTGCTACTCCCAGACCGCTCTGGGAAAGGCTAGAACTTCTGTAAATTACAAATGGCGATACAGAAGCAAAACATTATTGAAGGAAATGTTTAGATTCACAGAACATCTACTTTGCACAGACCACTCTGCTGGTCTGAGTGCAGTTCTCTGGTGACATTTATGGGGTTTACGTGCCAGATTTGGATGACGGAGGACTGAGAAATTAAAAAACCCAAACCCTAACAGCACAATGATACATAGCAAAAAAATGTATTGCCAACTCATACTTAATTCTTTAAGAAATCTCATGCGTTAATGCCTACATATATACTTGTTATATGTTATCTTCACACAGATGACTATTCTGTGCACTTCACAATTGCTAAAATTTGTTTTTAGCAACTAGAGGCAGATGCATTTCACACAACTTATTAGGAGAAAACACAATGAACAAAGAAAAACAACAGAGCTGAGTTTTGTGTGGTGACCATGTAGCAAAGAAGCCAAGAGGCTCATAAAACTTCAGAATTTTGCAAATGTCATAATTAACTTAGTTAGCTCTTTGAGCTTTGTTTTTAAATTTAACAACATACTTATATGACGAAAGGTACACTACTTCAGTCTGTCATTTTTGCCAAGGTCTCTTCTGCACTGGATACCATCTAGCTGATGCCTTAAGCCCCTAATGTTTTTTTATTTTTCTAATTTTGTAAGCCTTATAAGTTTTATAGGTAATAGAAGTAGATTTTAGAAACCCTTTCTCTCTCCTCCCCTAGCACCCCTTAGTTTATACATTCCTTAATCCTCTCACCCCATTCCATACCCCCATATCAACCCTATTCCCATATCCAGTAGAAAATGTTTAGTCTCTTAGTCAAGGCAAGCCTGTCTTGTTTGGAGAACGCTTGTATCTTGGCCTAAACCGCAGGACAGAGTCAAGGAACTGGGTCACTCTGCTCTCTGTACCCCGAAGATGATGAAGAATGATGAAGAGGGGTCCCAAAAAGCCCCCCGACCCAATTCCAGGAGGCGGGCCAGGGGGTGGACCAGGCCAAAAGTTATAGGGTGGACACACTTGGGATTGGCCAGATATTGTTATAAATGTAACATCCCGGGCACAGCCCGGCACGCGCCGTGTAACATCTATTTGCCTTGGCATAATTAAACCCTTTCTTATCTCACCCTAGCTTACGGCTCCTAGATTCATTTCGTAGCACCAGCTGAGCAGGTATCATAGCCATTTCATTAACATTAGTAAGAATCATCAAATTGGAAATATCTCAATAGAGAGTAAATTAGTGCACTGAGATGCATTTATTGTGGTAGCCAAATGCAATATTTATTGGTATTAGCAGTATTAGCAGTATTCTTGTATAATACTTATAAAAGAAGTGGAACTACAATAAGCATGAAGTCACTAGATTACATTAAAAATAGAAATGAGTTTAAGCTGAAAAATCTGGCATTTAACAACCTAAACACTATCAATGTCTAGCTGCCAGACTTCAGTTTGGCTTTTTTTTATAATGGATTCTTTAGCAAGACTTTATCATATTTTTTGATCCAAAGAATTGTCCGTATTTTACACCTTGGAGATTATCTGAAAAACAGGTAGAAATAAGGACAGCAATGTTTATGTCATAACATCTACACTTTAGTCCAGTCTAAGTCTATTCTTATGGATATTATTGAGGTCATGTCTCCTACCAGAAAGGATGTTCTGTGTTGTGAGATGCTTGCCTTCCAGCCTCCACAAAATTTGCAACAGTTCACTTAAGGCTTCAAAATGGTGAAGTAACTTGGTTGCAGCCAACATTATGCCTATAGCTCCTAGCAAAAATTTTGTTTCAGATCTCACATTTGTGAAGCATTGTGACACAGCCTTAGGTTTAAACTATGTTTTATAGAGTTCTCAAGAAAATATCAAAGGTAGTCTGATAGACTAGATAATATTGTATTTGTCTTACAGCTGGCTAAGCTTAGTTACTCAGTAATGAGGGTGTTGTCTGGGGATGCCACAGGCCTACGTATCATTTTGAACTTTACAGGGGACAAATTTCAGTCTCTGGGCACAGTCATATTGCACAGCTTGTTCATCTAGGCTGCTGCTTTTGCAAAGTAGTGGCAGCACTATGTAACAGGAAAACAATTGTATCAATCTACTAACATCTTCCTTAATTCTTTAAAAATTTTGTCTCCTAGTGTTTATTCAGAGTTGGTTTGGTACCGTTATTAAAGTAAGGTCATTTATTACAAGGCAGAGAACAGAAAATATTTTTTTCCCTGATTAAATATTTACTACTAACATCTGTGACTATGGTATAACTCCTGTTCTGTCTTTTTTAAAGCCTATCTCAGAAATTGCATCTTCACTTTGGCTCTGTAACTTGCAGGCATTTTTACTGCTGTTGAAATAGTTGTACGACCAAAAGCAAATGTCCACCTATTTCTCCAAAACAGCTCCTTTATATCGAGAGGATTTAGGTGCAGTCAGATTGCTGAAGAATAAAGAGTATGTTCTTTGTGATGGAAAGCAGATATTTGTTCTTTGCTGGCTTTCCTCAAATGGAAATAGAACCCACTGATAGATTAAAATGAAAAATATGCATCTTGTTTCCCAGGTATGCAGGAGTGTTTATGGTCAATATAAAATCAGTGATGAAATATGGGAAATACATAATTTTTCAAGGAAGTTTACAAGAGGAAAGGATTCCACAATGCATATCTTCTGTTCTCCAACAGGCATATCATCATGGCTAGGCTTCGCAAACGAAGATTTGGGATATAAAATACCTCAAAATACTATTTTCTTTCCAATTTAGACAAAAATTATTTGTCTTGGTCTACTTTATGTTTTAAATAATAGATGCTTTGAAGGTTTTTGCCACTTTCTGCAGTTCCTTTTTCTATTCTTTTCCCTCAAAATCAATCTTTACTTACTCTTAATTTCAAATATAAAATATAAATGAACATTTATAGGGATTTTCAAAGTAAAATAGGTTTTCCATAGTTATTATTCATGATAATATTCCACTAAAAGATGATGGTTAACTTTAAGATTCAAAAATTGAGATTGAGTTATTATCTAACCATGCAAAATAATGATAGTACAGGGAAAAAGAGGGAGGGGGAAAAGAATGCTATGGTGTTCAGAATGTAAAAATTAAGTAACTGTCTTGTGCATAAGACCATATTTCATTGGAAGGGTAATGAGGGCTGGCTATAAGAGGTGAACCTGCATCTTTTTTGGGAGCGCAGAGTACTGAGTGTCCAATTCAACTAAACAATTTGTGTAAACAAAAATTTGATTTTATAGATAGTTTTGTAAAACCATAATTTGTACTTTGTGAAGAAGCAGGGAATTTAGAGAGCTGATGGGAAAATGTTAATTTCTAACATTTAATCCATCTGAAAAAGATTTTGTCAGAAACAATGATTAATGTGTTCAGAAATTTCTTTGCAGGATATATGATGCTTTAAATGAACGAAGTCAGACCTGTCCAGAACCTGTCTCTGCTGGCTGCACACACAGAAGGTTTGCTCCCTAATGCTACACCAAATTATTGTAAATTGCCTTTCAGCTCCTTTCAGCTGATAGTGGCTTCAAGCTATTACAGAACATGTAGAAAGTATGATCCACACTTTCAGTGGGATTTTTACACTCAGTATGAATAGGTGCCTTGCAAGCAAAGAGAAAATAAGGAGGTGAGATTGGCAGAAATTATCACAGAATCACAGAGTTGGAAGGGCCCCACAAGGATCATCAAAGTCCAGCTCCTGGCCTTGCATAGGACCAGCCCCAAGAGTCACACCATGTGTTTGAGAGTATCATCCAAATGCCCCTTGAACTCTGTCAGGCTTGGTGCTGTGACCACTTCCCTGAGGAGCCTGTTCCAGTGCCCAACCATCTTTGGGTGAAAAATTTTTTCCCCTGGCACAGCTTCATGCCATTCCCTTGGGTCCTGTCACTGGTCACTAGAGGGAAGAGATCAGTGCCTGCCCCTTCACATCCCCTCCTAAGGATGTTGAAGACTGCAATGAAATCTCTCCTCAACCTCCTCCTCACCAGGCTGAATAGACCAGGTGACCTCAGCCACTCGTTGTACTGCTTCCCTCAGAGCCCTTCATCATCTTTGTAGCCTGACAATGGAGGCAGAATGGGGAGCGAGGCGAGGCCCTGCTTGTGAACCTGAAGGGGAGTTGCTGTCCCAGGTCCCCGACAGTGTCATTGACAGGTAGTAGAAGTTTTCACTTTGATATCAGAATGACCAAGTTCTTCCTGCTTCCCACTGGCAGCCCCAGTGAACACCATCAAGTAGAACACAGTGGGGGTCTTGCTCATGCTCCCAGTTCTGAAGAAATCATTCCTGCAAAATTCTCTGGGTGGTACTGCACCAGTGAGCCTTCACCACCTCATGACACCTTGCATGAGCCTCCGGATATAGTATCTAATGATGAAAAGGAGCATGGGAAGAAGAAAGGAAAATTTAAGAAAGAGAAAAGAATAGAAGGTTATGCTGGATTTCACTGGACAGTTCCAGTGATGATGCTGAAAGTCCTTCAAAGTTGACGCAATGCAAGGGAATAAATGTCTTTTAGAAACTCAGCTGTTGCAAAAAAAAAAAAAAGAAAAGAAAAATTAAAAGAATTTTGAAACAAAAGAGAAACCCAAAGATGAAAACCACAAGGAAGACAAGCATAAGGAAGACAAACATAAAGAAAAGAAGTCAAAAGACATAACTGCAACAGATATCATAAAACAGTGGACAGAGAAGAAGAAAAAGTTAATTCAAAAGACAGAAATATCTTAAGTGGATGTTCCAAGTCATAGATATGTGTTTGGCATTCATCTGATGCAGTAAACAGGACCATGGTGTATAATGGCACCCTCCTGCCAGCAGTTTTCCATAATGTATAGGTTTCATAGAGAAGTATGGCATGAAATGTGAAGGCATCTACAGAGTTTCATGAATAAAATCAAAAGTTGTTCAGCTAAAAGCAGCTTAAGACTGAGAAGAATCTCCTAAACTGGAAGAATACAAGTCCACTACAGTAGCCAACTTGCTAAAACAGTACCTGTGACAACTGCCTAAAAATTTTCTTACCAAAGAGCTGATGCCCCACTTTGAAGATGCCTGTGAATAGAGCACAAAAGCTGAGAAAGTTTAGGAGTGCCAGAGGCAGCTGAAAGAGTGGCCAGCATGTAGCTATCTCCTAATGTCTTGGCTGATTATGCATACGTACAATGTTGTTGCAAAGGAACTGGAAACAAAAATTAACATCCAGGATATTTCTATAGTGCTCACCCTTACTGTCCAGATAAGTAACCATGTCCTGTATGTAATTTTTATACATGTTCAAGAATTCTTTGGGAATATGACCCTAAAGCATGTGACCAAACATCTTCACTGGTCAAATATGACAACAATGCCAGCACTTCCAGAAACATAAGAAAGCATCAAAGAAGAAATGAGGTGACAGGAGTTCCTGCTGAACTGTTTACACAGAGACTTGCAGGCAGGGGCTAAAGACTTGTCCAAAGAAGAGAGACTCTGGGAGGTGCAAAGAATCTTAACAGCTTTTAAGAGGAAACTAAGAGAAGCTAAGAGACAGGAGTGTTAAACAAAGATTTCACAATAAATTGCTAATCTTTCAAAGGAAGATGTCTCCAAAGAAGAATCAGCGAGAATGAGGAAGTTATAAGTATTCTGCTTGCACAGGAAGATGAGATTTTAATAGAACAAGAATAACTGCTGGCTATGGAGCAGTTTCTGCAGAGGTAGGTTGCCTCAGAGAAGGAAGAAATTGATTACCTTTGAGAAGAAATAGCTGAAATAGAAAGTAACTAGCTGCATGGCTGAAGTGAAACTGAGGAATGTTCTTCTGAGAGTGAAAGTGGAATGAAGATGAGAAGGAACTGCAGGTCATCATGGAAGATTTTCAGAGTCAGAATGAGGAACTGGAGTTAAAGAACTGTTGTGAATACCTCTCAACTGTTCCGGGAAGAACAATCACCTGAACCAAGCAATTCACGAGGAGCAAGAGTCTGTCATAGAATTGCAGGTACAGCTTCAATTACTTCAGCGAGCTAAATCAGAGCAGGAGGGGCAGGAAGAAGCCAGAAAAACGTGGAGATGTTTCTCAGAAGTAGAAAGACAGTGTCCTGGAGATAAAAGCAGACAAAGAGCAACCAAAGCAAACAATGAGCAGCAAATTAAGCCATCGCCAAGTAAAGACAGGACAGAAACTCCATTTTGATCCTGGCTATGCATTAAATCACAGAGTCAATGAATATTCTGAACTGGAAGGGACCCAGAAGAATCATTGAGTCCAACTCTTAAGTGAATGGCCCATGCCGGGATCGAGCCCACCACCTTGGCATTATTAACACCAGGCTCCAACGTACTGAACTACCAAACTGTGCAAATTACTGTAATTTGGGTCAAACTGAATAAAATATTGCTAGCTATGTACACTCTGTAAAGAAACTTTTAAGCCTGGAGACTTCTGTCTCTAATACTTGTGGCTTCTACTCAACAGATGCAGGTGAGTTTGGAGAGGCCAGAAGAGTTTTCCAGTTAGTATCATGGTATTTCAAGACTGATTCCCTTCAGGTCATTTAAAATAATTCAGTAACAGGGCTTTTTTAAACCAAAATTATTATTTCCATTATGATACTTAGCTTTCTGTGATTTTGTAGGAGGTATTTTACGTTACACCAAAAAGCACCTGCATTTTAGAACCCTTTCAATGTTTAATTTTTTCCTTCCATTTCAGACTCTGGCTAAGACTAATTTCCTGATGGAGCTGATTAACTTCTGTTGGTTACTCTTTGTTGCTTCTTTTAAATATGTTAATCAACTCTACAGTGTGCAAATTACCCTTAAAATCATGATTCAGTGCAAGAGAAAATTGTCCGCTCTGTGTGTGCTTCCCTCAGAAAATACACCCTAAGCCAAGATGATGTGTGAGAAAAGAGAAAAATAGGAGATTGTGTATCAGACACTTCACAGAAAGGCAGCTTGTCATCTAATTGATTCTTGTGGGCTTTTCTTGGAACAGCAACATACTGTCCTTTAATTAATTACTTTTACACATATTATGTACAGTTTAATTTTCAGAATTGCACATAGTTGTAACCTTTGGGGTTTTATTTGCAGTAGTAAAAAAAAAATCCCATCTTTCCCTCTCCAGATGATTTAGCACCTGATTCTCTTTTCAGTGAGGAAGACTTCAGAAAAAGCAAAATTTCAGGTTTATACGGTGAAGGTACTCAAAAAATATACAAACTTGACACCAACAATCACATTCTGTGATCAAGGCTGACACCTGATCTCACTTACTGTGATTTAGTCATCAAATTTCATCATCTATCAGGCTTGTAACATTTGCAGCTTTCCAAGCAAAGGACAGCACTCAGGAGAAGATCTCAGCTTTGGAGTTGGGCTGGGGACACCCCAAATGGGAACGAATTGTTACCGTGCCTCCCATGGGTTGGGAAATCTCAACTTGCCTCTCCACTTGAACACATTTCACACCTGCATAATTTTGCAGAGGCCTCCAGTGAGCAGGGTTTTGTGAGAGAAGACTAGACGCCCACCCATTTGAAGCATGGTGGAGACAGTGAAAATAAACAGGTGTTTCTGGAGCTCATCTCTGCAGTTTCCAGCTATCCCCAACACTCTCTAGAGGAAACAAGTGACAGTAAATTAATTATGCGGGTAGGTGAGAAGGGTAGCACATTTTTGTAACTGGATCTAGATTCTGTGAGGTTATTCTATGGTTGCTGCATGCAAATTAAAAGAGCTGCTGTAATAAGCAATGGTCTGAAACTAAACGATTGTTTGTTTACTAAAAAATAATTAATATTCATAAGTAGCATTTTGACAGTGGTTGTTGCAGGGCTGTTGCATAACTATGTGGTTATAGTTTGAGTAGCACTCCAAATCAAAAAAATGACTGGGAATTTTATTCAGCTGAACATTTTATTCAGCTCAAGAAGTGTACATAACTGTGGCACACCTGGAATATGTATACACACTTTTAAAATATTACCATCTTCCATGAATCAGTCATACATCGTATTTCTTCCATCTTTTCTTATTTAAATATCATGCGGGTAAGGATGCCTTCAGACATCCCAAGATTTGGAGGTTTGTGGGCTGGGGAAAACTACATTAAAGAACAAAAACAAAGCACCCTGTGCCAAAATTTGCAATTCTGAGCAAAGGCAGCATGTGGCATGAATGAATTATTCTGACTGAAGTCCCTGCTTGTTTCTGCAGATGTAGGATGCCCTGCATGAAAACTTGGAGGGTAAAGTGATTGCCTGGTTTTGGCAACGATGAGGAGGCCTTTCTCAGTCTAGATAATGAGCACATTTAAATAAGTTAATTAAATTCCTTGGAGCTTTTTATAGAAACATAAGTAGACAGCACCTAAACACTGTAAAGTCAGAAAGAGGATATAACAAAGCAAAATCATTATAAAGATGTCATGAGAAATCTGAGGAAATCTTATACTGACATTCTGATTTTATTGTACTGAAAGAAAGAAGACTAGAAACACAGTCTGGAAAATTGCATAGCCTAGGCATTTGCAGACTTAAGTACTTTGTTTCAATAAGTCTAATTATAAGGATGTCTAGAGCTATTGTTATGTTCATGGTATTTGAGTGACATCAGTTTAAAATGTGTACCACTCGGAAAAGCACTTAAAATGTGTTAAACTTTAAACAATTGGACTCTTTAATTGTAGTTGGTGAAGTAACTGAATGCTTCTGTCAGGCAGATGTTCAATCATGTTGAATCAGACTTTTCTTGTTGCTTTTCAGTAGATTGCACAGACCAGCATTTTTTTTCAAGAAAATTCAACAAAACCCAACCACATTGTTGAATTAAAAAACAATGAAAGCATCAGTTGCCACTGGCATGGCTTTTCTTAATATTACGAAACAGAATACCATGGGACTGTTACTGCTTGCAATAGATTCCTTATCTAGTAATAGATTATAAGGAAAGGACGACATATACATATTCAGTTTTTTGGATTAACCTTAGTGATGAAACCTGACCAATTTACAAAGAAAATGAAGATAGACAAACAAAAATATAGAATCACAAAATTATAGAATCATTTAAGATTGGAAATGACAATATCACTGAGTCCAACCGCACACCTAACACTGCCAAGTCCACCACTAAATCATGTCCCCAAGCATGGGGATTATAACTACCTCCAGGCTTCCCTGGGCAGTCACGGTTTTTCTAATCTGTTAAAAGTGTTAAATGGAAAGCAGATCTTTAAAACTGTGGAAAGTACCTCAAAGTACTTTGAATCTAACAACCTCAACACAGAAAAGAAATGTCTTCTCCTTAGGTACACCTCAACATCTTCAATGTCAATACATTGAACAGTGTTATGAGTTTAGCTCAGTAGGTTAGAGCATGGTGCTGAGACTGCCATGGTTGTGGGTTCAATTCCTGCATGGGCTATTCATTTCAGAGTAGACTCAATGATCCTTATGGGTCTCTTCCAACTCAGACAATTCTGTGGTTTTGAGCAAGATTTCAGCAGTCCTTTGGTCTACCTGTCACATGCTCATCATTGTGTGCTGGCCAGAAGGTAACTGATAGCAATGATGGCTATCAAGTTTCAGTTTTATTATGTGTAGCCTCAGAATCTGAAATACTTATTTTAAAGGATTTCTGTACAGACAACCTCAAGATAGAAATGAGACAGAAGCAGCAAGAAGAGTATTACTTGTAAAAAAATTAATAATATCCTTATTTGGTACTTACACACTAATCTACCATTTCAGAAATCTTCCCTGCTGTTTGATGTATGAATGTCCATATGGTTATTTGCTGTTCCACAGTAGGTGATGAGTAGAGAGTCTACCTGATAGCAACACTTCCTCTCAGCTTCAGAAAAAGGAAGGAGGAAAAACTTCAGGAAGCACTTCTACTTGCTGTGCAAGGATTTCCCATCTGCTAGCAAGACGCAAAACAGGGAGAAGAAGTAACTGACACCAAAAGAGCAACAAGCGAGAATAAGTCTGCTGGTTTTCTGAGTATAGACTCTTTTGCTATTCCACTGGAAGCAGAGAATAGTATTTAACACAAGTGGCTACTGCTGCTTCATAAATCCAGCTCACACAGGTAAGATATCTATCATGGTGTATATATATATAGTAGAAAAATCAAATCACTCTGAAAGACATCCTTTTAGCTTTAAGTGAGGAGGCCTACTCTAATAGTCTCTACAACTGTATCATTTTTAAGAACTTCTTCAAAGAGAAAGCCCTCATGACAGAGGTCTAAGTACAGGAAAAATAATGTTAGAAAGAAGCTAGGGAATTAAGAAAATGACTTCTGAAATACCCATATTCTTAAACTCCCAAATGAAAATGTGGTTGTCATTAACAGCATAGTCTAAACTATACTCAGAGATATTTACAATATGTGTGTGTTAGCAAGCAATGAAACATCTTAGCATATAAATAACCGAGTAATTGCTGGATTGCTCTGTAACATATGGAAATCAAGTCTAAGAGGTGATGTAGTAAACCAGTATAGATCTGCTGTCTGTGTGTCAACATATTCAGCTACAGAGAGGCAGATGAAAGAAAGTGAACTTTTTCCAAATGATCAGTGATCAAACCTGGGTTGTTTTCCTACTACTTTGTGGTAGCACGAATTTCATAGAACAAAACTTCTTTTTACCAGTAGTACCAAGTTTGAGCCTGACAGCACTGTGAGTGGTGGGTTTGAGCCTGTCTGAGGACCATATGCATCTCCAAGGCTTAAGAAAATTTCTCAGTGACTCTTTGGTTTCTGATGGGAAATAGTTAATTTCCAAGAAAAAGGATTTTCACCAAGAAACTTCATAAAGAACCAGGCTGTATTTCTCATGGAAGTCACCAGATGGTGGTAGACCAGACATTTAGAGTTTGTATGCCAATTGTTTTAGAAAAATGTTAAAAGTAATCTATAGCAAAAGAAAATGGAAACTAAAGAACTGGAGACCTATGATTACTTCTTCTGTTTTATAAGTTGTTTATATTTACTCTCATTTTCACTACTTCCCTTCCCTCCTTTCAGTCTTCCTTGTCTTCCACTTGTTATATGTAGCTGTTTAGGAATAGGTCTAGTAGCAGTCAAGTGTGGGTGGAGAACCTTCTATTTTACCTATATTCAGGCTGGCCAGGTTGAAGCCAGCTCTTGTGCAGAGGCTGTGTAGCTACATTAATGATGAAATACATGTTAATATACTGTGACTGTGACAGACTCTGTTTCTCAGCAAGACGGCTGAGATACTCAGCTTCTAAACAGGGCTGGGCATGCCCATCATGCATTGAGCTGGCAGTAGTAAAATTTTCTCTCACACATGCCCATGGGTAGCTCCTCTGCCTTTTTTCAAGGGCTGTTGGTTCAGATCAGACATTTCTCTGCCACATTTATAAGTCTAATGCTGGGCAGCTCTCAGCACTTCTCGTGTCCAGACTGGCCAAACTTCCGCCATCAACCCAAGTTTGTGTCTGACTAAGTATGAGTGGAGACCAACTCTGATATGCTCTGATACCGTCTGATACTGGCAGGACAAGTGCTTCTGTGCACCTCTAACACAGCTCTGTAGAGCTTTGGTTTGCGTAGCTCTACTGTTCTGGTAATCCTGCCTTCTAATGAAAGTAATCAGTGTGGTTTTGTGCCATGGACAGATTTTTTTTTGCCTTAAGCCTCTCCTCTATACATAAGGGAAAGAATATTATGCTACTTCATCCATAGACAAAATGTCTTTAAAGGGGGGATAATAGGAGCAAAGTAAAAGGAAGAGTTTGCATAACACATTTTATTTACTTACCTGCCTATTTCAGGATGAAATTAGTTTTACATGTCCAGAGGAACATTTAATTGTAAGACCCATATAGAAAAATTCCCCAATCTCATGCAAAGACTATTTGTCTTCTAATCTCCCTTCTTTGCCTCTAGCCCTTAGTATTTCAAAATTTCGCTTGTGCTTGGAAGAAAGCCTACACCAATCAAGATGATTGGCCTGTAGACTGTATTTCCACTGTTCCTTTGGGAAGGAATTAGATCCACTGTTCCTTTGGGAAGGAATTAGATCACACTCGGGGACCCCTGGTGGCCTAGTGGTTAGCATGCAGGACTCTCACCTCTGCGACCCAGGTTTGAATCCAGCCAGTTCCCCGGGCAGATGGAGCCCGTTAGCCCTGTAAGGCCATCCATCTATGAGAAGGTCACTCTAAACAAACCTACGTCCTGAGGCCCTCACTGCCATTGTCCAAGCTTGCTTGGCCCCGGCAGATGAACCTTAGGATTAAAGGGTCGGCTCAGTTTAGCGCAGGCTGTGTCTCACCTAAAAAATCCATTGCGCAGGCTGGAAAGGTAAAAAGACCTTTCCCCAAATCTTCGTTCGCGAAGATGGGCCATTATTATTATATTAGATCACACTCTCTTGCTGTAGACATCCAGTTGCTACCTCCACTGACCTCAGCTGTTGTCATGATCTGCCTAATAAAATTAAAGCAATTTTTATGTGAGAAAGCTTTGCAGTTAGACAGAGATTAAACATACCCTTAGCAACATCTCTAAATTAAGTTTTCAGATCATAACTCTTTAGCCGTAGACCACTCCCTAGTAAACACACGGGGCCAAATTAAATTTTTGAATGCGCTGTTCAGAGTTACTCTTTTAGTATCATAAATATTAATTCTTTTATTCCTCATGCCAAGTCTAAGACACCACAGCTAAATGTATGTTTCAGTGCATCAATTACTTAAAACTGATAATATTGATAATACCTAAAAAACTCGGGGAAAATGCAAGAGAAAAGGTACAGTGAAGCATTGTGTAAATAATCCATTGTACAATAATTCCCCTTTATAACACAAGAGAACGGGGTGCACAGCAAGTAAATATGTATTTCTGAAGTGAAATGATATCAAGAAACCATGTTTAGAGAAGTCACGTGGCAAATAGCAAGCCGTTCTCTAATCAAAGCACGTGCTCATGGCAGCCTGTAGCGATGATAAACTAATGATAAAACACAGCCAGAAGACCCAACCATGGCTCTGTGAACCATGTTTAAGAAGAATAAACCATGATGTGAAGATTGAACCTGGCAGCACAACATGGTAGAAACAGTCCAATGACCAAAATAAAAAAATCAAGAGGAAAGAGCCACAAGTTTCAAATGAAAACTGGATGTCACTTTTGTGAAAAACTTTATTTTAGGAACAAAAAAGGAGCTGAAATGAAACATATGAGTTGCTAGTTTCAGTATGGAAATGTAAAGACCTGTATGAATCTTGGGGGGAAAAATACAATTTGAAGGGCAGCAAAGTCCCGGATAACACAAAAATTTAGTCCATATGGCTGGAATGAAAGATCCAGCCTCAGCAACTGTGTAACAATTTCCATTAGTAAAGATTTGTACTGGCCTAAAATGTGGTTTCTTCTTGTTTCCTTAGCCAATTTCCCCTCCTCCCTCTTCAGCCTCCCACCAAACTTTAAACAAAAGGAAATGCAGTAGAGGGAGGAAAATTAAGATGATGTATCTGGAATGTGTCCCTACAACACGTTTGGAAACTCCTATCACTTTTTGTTTATAATGCAAGGACATTGCTACTGAAATCAAAGGGACTGATGGGTGATTTTCAGTGTCTTCCTCTCCTGCTCAAACAAACCTATTAACAAATATTGGTAAGCATTTCAATTTGCCTATTTATGCAGCAGGGACTGTTAAATTTGTTTCTGAGGTGTCTCAGATGTCACAAACTTCTGAGTTTCTCTTTCAGGATACATCAGGATCACTACTATCTGGGAAAACTAAGTTATAGATGTAGCTGTACTATAGCCTGTGTTTTAGCCCTGATCTGCTATCCAGAAACTGTCTTTCAAAGGAAGAAAAAAAATCAAGAAAAAGAGCAGATTTTGGGCTGGTACTTCTCTACTGCTTGGAATTTCAAGTAAGTTTCCTGCTCTACCACAGAAAGTGATGGACTGCTTGTGTGACAAGGCCAGAGGGAGACTGGCTTGATCCTAGTGACACCACTGCTCTCCATGGCTGCAGTGGATACACAGCGCTTCTCATGAATTAACAGCAGCTGTCAGGAGGATAAATCAGCCTAAGTTTGTTGTTCTGGCTCTACAGTCTTTCTCTGTATGTAAAAATTCCCAGTTTTACTAATATCCACTTCAGAGGATAGAAATATTGCCTGTGCCATTTTTGAGAACTAGTGCTTCAATGGTATCACTGGTAAGCAGTATTGAATATAGGATAGAATATTAGAATATGCAAGTTGGATTTGGTAGGAGTGTAAGACACAGTTTCCTACAAACATGGAATACTGAAAGTAATAAGAATGCACATTTGTGAATTTCAATACATATGCTTCTGCAGAATGCTTACAGGCATGCCCATTAATTCACAATTAGACTTCCCTATGACAAGAGCACAAGGTCTAACAACATTAAATTCAGTATGTAAAATTACAGGGAAGTGAGCACAGTAACAAAAGCAAGTACTGAGATTTTTTTTGCCATTTGGCACAAAAGAATCTGTACATACTTTGCTCTAAGGACACAATTTTCTCTTTAACACCAGCATAAGCTCTTCTACTTTTTTTTTGGTTGTATTTTCGGCATATGTAATTAATCTTCAGACTTTTCTTGGTAATGCTTTCGTCTGAGAACTTACATTTCTTCACTTAGCCATTTCAAACTCAAAAAGAACTTTTTAAAATAAGCATTTTTGGTATAATATGTTCATAATCTTAAAAAATATTTAGTTCTAAGACCTTCACATTGACAGATTATCATGTTTTGGATATGTTGACACAGAGCAGCAGTGCTAATTATCCTAATATCTGCAACGTCTCACATTCAGTTGTTGCTCTTGAAGTCACTGTCTAGATGTTATCTGAAGTCACACAGCTCCCCATCAGACTGCAGCCATAACAAAAGTAGGGAAAACGATTGTAATAAACACATTTAGCACAATTCTACATTTTATTAAATGATTCTGTAGCAAACTATTTCTGTGTGCATATAACTACTTCCATTATAAGCCTCTCTTCTTTTTCTATTGTTTCTTTCTCCAGATAATCCCAGAATTGCAACCTGATACAATCCAAAGGCATATTTAAAACTTTCTTACTGTTTGCCATCTGGACTTAAGTTCCAGTTCAATACACAGAAGGCTACTGACATGTCACATTGCATAGTCATTCACCATGTTTGCATGGTTGTATTCTGTAGATGGGATACTAGCCTTTTCACTGTATATATATAAAACTCATGTAAATGTTAATTATGTTAATTTATGCATAGGAGAGGCATATGACACCTTTGAGTTTCCTTCTACTTTCCTTTGTTGTTGCAGTTTCACATTAAGCCCTTTCTAAATGCACACTTACACACCAATTCAAAAAAGCAACTACTTTTCCTGTGAAAGTACTTGCAATTGCAGGATGTTAAACAATAGCACAGAGCAATTAGTCTTTTAGGAGGGGAAAAATAAAGCATTTTCTGTACTGCAGTGTGTCACCACAGGAACCAATGTAATTTCCCACTGATCTCTCATTATCTGTGATTAGGGCCCTCACACTGAACACCCCCAGCAAGCCAACCTCGCAATGTTTGTAATAATAGTAATTAGTCAACATTTAGCACTTGAACAGAACTTCTCACCCATACATCTTGAAGTACTGTAAAAAAGATGAAGGAGCAAGTTTGTACAAGCTTGGGGCTAACAGCAAGGTTAGGTGAAAATCAAGATCGCTGGATGCCTAACTTCGGGCAGCTCTCTTGTTATGTCTATACCACTAAACAAGAGAGACAAGTGCTGCTCAGTGGTGTTAAAGCCAAGTGTCAAGTGGCCTGGAGCTACTGTTGATGCCGCTCTAGCACCTGCCACCTCTGGAAGAGACATATCTATGATGGACCCCATTTTAGTGGTTCAAAACAGAGCCAGGGAGTGAATTAACAGTGAAATTTTGTGGATAATCACAAGATCTAGTATTATAACAGATCCCTTGGACTTCTTCATTAGCTTTGTTGATGCATTCTTCTCTTCTGATGTTTTTCGTTTCACATAGCTGTTCCTACTGATAATCTGCAAGCCTACTTGTCCCCACAGATAATCTCCAGCCTCGCAACCAAAAAAGGCTATCCACCTATTATAACTTACTATAGAGATAAAAGAAAAATATTCTCACTTCCAAAGTGTCTTCCCAATCTTTGAGATTTCTTTACCTGAGAAAAACTCATTTCTACCAATACATGGAAGAAAACAACTAAATAATGAAAAAATGGTCAAAGATTTCACCAAGGGAAAAGAAATAAAAATATTCCAAATTGTTCAAGAATATTCAGTATCTTAATGAAGTCACATTTTGTACTGTAACAAAATGCAGATAATTCTGAGGTGCTCATACTAAATCAACAGACAAGAAGAAGTTATGTTAAATTTATGATGTCAGTTATTTAGAAAAAACTGCATGGCTGAATTCCAGGATCAACTTACAAATATTTCATAAATAAAAAACAGGAGATGAAATTAGATGAACATATTTCTTATTATAATTTTTTTACTCTCTTAGTAAAGTGATTAACTCTACCTTTAAACTCAGTAATAATGGCCAGTCTTCGCGAACGAAGATTTGGGGAAAGGTCTTTTACCTTTCCAGCCTGCGCAGGACTAAGAGTTTGACTCACCTTGCATATCCCTTCCAACCCAGCATATTTTGTGATTCTGTGATAAATATAGGTGGTGTTCTTTTTAGCTCAGTTTTCATAGCAAGAAGTCTTTCTTAGTGAGACTTGTAAGTTTGTTGATTAGATTCATGCATAAAGTAAATCCAAAGGGAACTCCAAAGGAGGACTATAGTCAGTGATTGTGGCCACTGTGAAACAGGTAAAATCTCCACATGAAGCCACAAAAGCAGTAGTATTACACTTTATAAACACTGCCTGGCATTAGATTAAATCTACTCATAAAATACTTGAAAGGCATTTCAGGATCCATAGCTGATAGTTCCCTTCCATAAAAGGATAGATTCTGAAGCCTGGCTGAGACAGTCTTCACCTAGATAGATATCTATGTATATGTGTGTGTGTATAAACATAATTCAAACTATTTTCACCATTTTCCTGAAGCCAACCGGTTACTACTTTTGCATCTGCTACTTAGAGGGTGATCTAATAGGATACCTGGTTGAGAAGTAGTTGAAGGTGTTCAAGAAATTTACTAGGCCTGATACTTCTTCACTGCATAGCATGGTGACAACAGGTCTTTAAAATTGACTTTAACTTGGAGCCTTTACCACTCCACCCACCTTTCAACAGAGGGTAGTGAAATTGCAACCAATAGAAGAAGGAAAATTTAACCATCATGTTGTCTTTATGTTAATTTATCACTTGTCCAAACTGTAGCTAACACTTGCTTTCTTAGAACAACCTAGAAAACACAAGGATGCAGAAGAAGTCAACATATTTCCCTGCCCAGCCACTGAGTACTCCGAAGGAGCATGGACACGGGCATCACAAGATGGTTCCCTGCAGCAGCTGAAGTGGAACCGTGGGAAAACACAGCTCATGTACAAGGTAATTCAGGGCTTGCTTTTTGTGTTCCCCAGCTTGGGCTTTTGTAAGACATTTTTTGGCTTTTTCTTCATTAAGAGAGAAATAATTCACCGTTAGTTACCGTAACTCCATTTTGACACCTCTGCATATGGGAACATTTTCAGATACTGCGTGTAGAAGACAGTGGGTGACAGGTACATTAATGCCAGCTTTGTGGACTAAAGAAAAAAATTCATATTCCCCAAAGAGATGGGACTGTTTAATATTCTGCTGCAATGCTTAGACTGCTGTTAGCTATAGGGAGTCGCTATTAACAGTTTTCACACATGGAAGAAAGTAATTTAGATTACAAAGATTTTTGGCATTGCTACAATTGGTACAAAGTTATTGTAGAGTTTCTTTATTTCCCCTTTTCTTTTCTACAAATAAAAGAGAGAAGAACATTCACAAAAATGTATGTTCCTGCTGAGCTGCTCCTGAGTGCAATAGCAGGAAAAGGGCAAGGTTTAATGGTTATTAGTATGGGTTGATACTCCTAAGTAGATAAAGGAATAAGAAAAGTCATTCCACAATTTAAAAAATACTTTGTATAAAGACAAGTACTTTTTTAGTTACAGAAAACATGCAATACTTAGACTTTGGAAGATATGCCCATTGCTAAACTTGCTCAAACTAAAACTTCTTAGTGTTAAGGACAATTTTTTTTCTTGTAACATTGCATTCAGCTTTCTAATGCTTCACTGTGTAGTCCAGCTAAGTCTATTTGTTCTGTTGATGCTCATTGACTATTAAACCCAGCTGTGATTGGGGTATTTTTTTGGTGGGTTTTTGTTTGTTTATTTGTTTGTGCGTTTTTGTTTGTTTGTTTTCAGATGAGGGCCGTTAAAATATATATAAGTGCTCATAGTTTGAAAGAGGTCCCAGGCTGGAAAAAAATTGTTATTTTTATTTTTGGGGGGGTTTGCTTGATTTGTTTCTGGGGTTTGTCCATTTTTAAGGTTTGGGGTTTTCACTGTTTTTTTTTTTTCATCCCTTCATTTACTAGCATAGTAGCATACATTTTGCTTTTCTGAATTATCCAATTGGGCACACTTACCTGCTTTCTGTAAAATTATCTAACGAAGAAAAGCAGCTGCATTTCAGGGAGAAATGAAAGGGGAAACAAAAAAGTCAGGGCAGGTAAAACAATTAAATGTTCAGATCTCATAGTCTGCAAAACAATGTAAAAAAAACTAATAGGAAATGTTTTTTGAGACCTTTGAGATTTCAAATATAATTTAGTGGTTTGTGTTTCAGTTGAACTTTAAGAGCAAATTAAACTTTGTTCCTTTTTTATTTTATACTAAATATTTCTTGTCTTGGTCAGAAAAATCTTTCTAGCATTTGATAATTTGATAATATCTGTTTTGGTGGACCAGTGTCAATACAGTCCGTGAAACTGCACACAGTAGTAATGAAGAGTAGAGTTATTATGGAGGTTTTTTTAATCAGTATAAAATAAAAGGAAATATCTTCTTTTAGTTGTTAGGTAAATACCTGTCAAATATCAACTCTTCCATATGATGGAAACTGAGGTAACACAAACAAAGGGACTAGTAAACACAAAGAAAAGAAGCTATAGTACTACCCAAGGAGTTGGTACCAGTTCAGGATCTAGGGTCCATGTTATAAAACTGTATATTCTATCAAACATTTTCAAAGCATGAGGAGAAATGTGCTGAAGCAAACAGCTATTTAAATAATTCTTCTAGTTTATTTAAATTAAAAACTTCTTTAAGTCCTTCTTATCTCTGTGACCTGTCAATATCTTTGTTACCTATGTGAATCTTGTCTAAGCCATTATGGTATATTACAGTATATTATGCCCACCCATAAAATCTAATTAATGAGATGCCTTGGGCCCATGGCCCTGGGCTTGTTCCACAAGCAAGCCTCTAACTAAAGATTAAATATGATAGAGCTATCAGAGACTGATGTGTCTACTCTTATCTCAGTGTTTATCTGCATGTTTTAATTGATTCAGTCTTCAGGTCTAATAATCTTTTGTAAATTGCTTATTCAGAATTAAAGAACTTGTATGCTATAGGACACAATTAATTTCACCTCTTCAGTGCTGATTTTCCATTTCTGCAACCCTAAGTTAACATTCCCCAAATCTTCCAGTTCATTTGACATCTATTTTCTTGTTGAAAACCCTGATTTAAATGTTTCCTGTGATACAAGTAACATTTTAAAGAATCCCAAAATATATTATAGAACGACCTGTGTTGGAAGGGACATAGTCCAACCCCCCTGCTGTGGATAGGGACACTTTTCACCAGACCATGTTGCTCAAAGCCCCATGCAACCTGGCCTTTAACACTTCCAGGGATGGGACACCCGCAACTTCTCTTGGCAATTTGTTCCAGTGCCTCACCACCCTCACAATAAATAATTTTTTCCTAAAAATGAACCAAAACCTCCTGTCTTTCTGTTTGAAATCATTCATCCCTGTCCTGTCACTGCATGCTCTTGTAAAAAGTCTTCCATTAGCTACTTTGTAGGCTCCCTCCAGCTATATCCCATGCAGATTCTTCTTTCTAAATATAGTTGATATGCATAAGCATGTGACATAAAAACAATAGTTGTAATTTGTATAAAGTATATCAGCCATGTGTGTTAGAAAACAAATGAGGAAAACAGTTGAGCAGGAGTATTATAGATATATGTGGCATTTAGGAGCTCTGCATTTAGAATCGGGCTAGAGTTCCTACTTACCTGGATCTGTGAGAACAGGCACGGTGAACACAGTCAATAACTTTGTCGATAAGGGGCATGAATAACCTGACTCTGAGGACATTTAGCATGTGTCTTCTGCACAGCTTACCTAATAAAAGGAAAAAAGAGGAATTGTCAAGGACAAATGCTTTGGAAATATGCAGAACTATTCATAATTGTTCATTTTCTGTGTAAAGATGAAGTTCTGAATCTTCCAAAGTCATCTTAGTCCTGGCTACTTCTATACGGCTCTAAGAACTTTGCACAGAATTATGGAATCAGAGAATTACAGAATGGTTTGCATTGGAAGGGACCTTAAAAGGTCATCTAGCCCAACCCCCCTGCAGTGAGCAGGGATATCTTCAAGTAGATCAGGTTGCTTAGAACTCCATCCAACCTTACTTTGAACGATTCCAGGGGTGGGACATCCACCCCCTCTCTGGACAACCTGTGCCATCATTTCACCACCCTAATTGTAAAAAATTTCTTCCTTATGTCCAGTCTGAGTCTACCATCTTCTAATTTAAAACCACTACCACTTTTTCTATAGCTACAAGCCCTGCAAAAATGTCTCTCCCACTTAAAGTATTGAAAGGTTGTGATGAGGTCTCCCCAGAGCCTTGTCTTCTTCCACCTGAACAACTCCAGATCTCTCAGCCTTTTCTCATAGGAGGGGTGCTCCAGCCTTCTGATTATCTTCATGGCCCTTCTCTGGACCCACTCCAACAAGTCCATGTCTTTCTTGGTTTGGGGCCTCCAGAACTGGACGCAAAACTTAGGTGGGGTCTCAGTAGAAAAGAGGGGCAGAATCACCTCCCATGGCCTCCTGGCCATGCTTCTTTTGATGCAGCCCAGGATGCAATTGGTGTTCCAGGCTGTGAGTGCACATTGCTGGGTCATGTCCAGGTAAGGATCATCCCTCAGCAAAAACGTTGTGCAAACAAGTGTTACCATCCTGCAGGCTTGCAAGCCCTACAGGGCCATTGGGTAGGACTCATCAACAGCGTTATCAATGACATCAACTGCACTGGGGTCTTCTTCAACTTCACTCTCTGCCATTAAAACCAGTCTGGGACCATTCTCCTGCCTGTTACCCTCAGACAAAGAGGGATCTGAATGACAGGTACCATTCACTACCTCCTGCCTTGAATCACCTGCCCACAGGCAAAAAGCACACTGTTGCTCATCATTGTGACTACTAATGCTCACTCTGGCAGTGAGCCCCACTGCTGCCGCCCTACAGTATTCACTTCGTAACGTCAGTAGCCCCCCAGCCAACCTGTTGAACCAGATGAGGACCTGTTTACCCATTGGTTAGAAGAAATTGGAAAAAGGGACTGGTCAGAGCCAGATGTTATATGGACCTGCAAATCTCCTGTGATCCCTGTTATTTCAGTCCCCATTTTTGTTATAGAAATGTATTTTTTTAAGTAACAGTTACATATATTTGGCAAAGCCAATGCATCTACACAAAAATGCCTGTATTCTTCAGCTGCAACCATGGCTTTAGCCAAGGAAATTGGCTCAAACATAGCTACTTCAGGACTCTGGTTAGTTTGTCTGAAGGGCCAGCACCCAAGGGAATGACTTGCTGGTGGGGTTCTGACTACTGGAATCTGGAATCAGGAACACTAGGAATAGAATTTGACTCAGAAATTCAGAATCAATGCTGGTGTCCCTACAGGTCTTCTATCTTAGCTCCTGGAAGTGTGTCCACTTCACCTTGAAATCCACAGTATCTCTTATTTGTAGCAGTTCAAGACCTCCATGGAGTGCATGTATCTCCTGATGACCCCCATTATTGTATCCGGTATCTCCTGCTTGTCTGATGCTGGATATAGTAAAAAGACAAGGAATAGCCGGTCAGATGTTGCTTTGGCTTGTTCCTCTCACTTGAACCCCTCACTTGAACCCCTGATTGCCTACTCCCAGCTACCAGATGGATCAGAGCTGACTCCTAGGACAAGGTTAAATAAAACATAAGTCAACAAATGAATCAGGTGATATATAGTCATTTGGTACAAAAACTCACAAGAAAGGTCACAGAACTACTCACTCCAAGATATTCCATGGTATCTTTTTGAATTTTGGCAAATATAGAATAAGCCAACTGAGTCCTAGAGGGAACTACGAACTGACTGAGAAGGAAGATTTGAAGTATGTGTTGATATAAAGGTTGTTATGCTTATTGGAGAATAAATAGTATGGTGAATAAAAAGGAGGAAAAATTCTGTAGATGGTCTTCTGGAATTTTGGGAACCAGCAAAGGCGTATGTAAAGGAAAGAAAATTCTTTTTCATGACTTGATCTAAATCTGAGACATTTCTCACTTGAGATAAAAATGATTGCTGTTTGAGCAGTTCTTCATTCTTATGAGCTACTTAATCCTTTTTTTTAACATCCTTGTTTGTTTTATTCTTTTAGAAGTCTCCTTTCCTCTTTTGTATGCAACAGTAGTCTACTGAAAACAAATTAGGCAGGAAATTACAAAAGGAGAATTAATATCCATACCAGATTCCATTAGTTCTACTCCCACCGCTTCTTAACATCAGAAATGGCAGAGAATTAGAGAGGATTAATGATTCTTGCAGCTGCATCCCATTCAGAAAGGAACGGTTAATTATGCAATACATATATTGCTTTCTCAGAATATTCCTTTAGTCTTTTCCATGTTCCCCTCTTTCTAGACTAAGAATGGTGTTAAGCTTGTGCATGAGTCCACTAGTGGGCCAAGTCACTCTTCTAGTGGATATTGTTCTCCTCCCTACTGCAAATACTCTAAAACTCTTTGCAGGGTAAGACCTGTTTCCTTAGGACTATTTCTTGAACTGTTGCAACTTAGAGCCTTCCACAAACAATAGCTGTGATGTACTAGAATAACATTGACCAATTAGATCTCTAGCCACTTCATTCACATTAATGTAAACCTGGCAGTGACCACACTGCTAAATCAAAAATCCATGTAGCTATGCCTCCTGTTTTCAGGAGTGGCCATAGACAAATATAAAAGTCTGAATTTTGATATTTTGTTAAAAATTTTTGCATTTAAAATTCATTGCAGGCAAACACCTAGGGCGATACAGATTTGCAATATTGTCAAGCTTCTTCTACAGGAATAGATTGAGAGAAAGGGTATGTCAGGTTGCCTTCTACCAGAAAGTAAGCCCTACTAGTCTTATATCTGATAGTCTAAGTTTTTAAAAGTATTGCAAGATGTTATCAGTCATTTTTAAAATTGTTTCTAGTATCCTAATGTACCCAACATTTAGAGAACATAAAAAACCTTCATCAGTCATATTTTTTGTAATAAGCTATGATGAGCATTCAAAACTTTTAATATGAAAATTTTTTTATATATTTTCACAAAACAGTTTATAAAGATTTACCTGAAACTGTGTTTCTGAAACAAATCAATTCTCTTCAGCACAGTTTAAAACTTCCAGTGTTAGGTGCTTTCTAATATGTATTTAAAGAAAGACTGGAATTGTAAATCATCTGTGTTAAAGAACCTCTTCTAACAGGGATATTTATTCATTCTGCTTGCTATTTTGAGACTAAAAAAAAAAACAGGAAAAGGTAATTTAAGTCAGTGATACATATTTTTGATACATAACACATGCAATTAAGACCCAGAAACAATAAGAAATAGAGCTTGTCAAACTCTAGTGCCAGTTTTGTGCTAAAGTGATACTGAGACTTGATAAGTAAGTGCTAATGGAATAAGCTTCAGATTTTGGAATTTCATTATGGTTAAGGTTTAATAGGAAAAGAAAATGAGGTGTGGCTATCTAAAAAGGTTAAAGAAATCATGCATACAAAATCAAGGCTAGATGTCAGAACTTATGCCCTTATTATGTTTGGGTTTTTTATATTTAGAGATTACTAAACTAAACTTCAAAGTAGGACTGATTTTAGGATCTTGCTGATGTAAGAAAACTACAGTGAAAGAAGTATTCATGGGTACCTGTTGGGCTGCAGAGTTCAAGATTAGACTCAATCTATTTTTTAGGAGAAACTGAGCTAGCTTACTGCAATACTGCGAGTCAGAAAGAAATTCCACAGTATTGGGCTCCGTTAGATCCTTTCATTCCCAGTGCAACTGTAATCTGACGAAAAATCTTGGCTGTAGCTCTATACCTCTGAGTCTGTTGGTTCCCATGGTCTAGAAACCTGTTACAGCATAAGATTAAACCAAACCTGCAAAACTAATCTTCATTAAAGCCCTGTACTATTTCTCAAACACCCTTCCGTGTAATGTGGTGTTATGAGATTACCATCGATTTGTAAAAGTGAGGTTGATCCTCAGGATACAAAACCAAACCAAAACAAAGCCAAAAAACCCCCACCACAAAAAAAAACCCCAAAACAAAACACGCAACAACTTGGGCTAACAAGCAGCTCATTGAAGCTCATGTTTTCCAGGAAAACATAAAGGCTTGTGTCAAAAAGAATTTCTGACAACACGTTCAAAAAAGAGAGTAGCTTTTAAAATGTTAAAGTTGCATTATTTTCCCTTAGTTTACAATCACAAAATGACATTAAGATTTTATTTCTCAAGCTGCTTGGAAGGTTTGCATGTAGTAATAATGAATTCTGTTTCTATTAAAAGTTTACTTTCTTCTTTCCTACTTCAAGTTGAAGATCAGCTTCAGTTGATCTTCACAGAGGCACACCAAAACTGCACTTTGGCAGCATTTTCCATGCTATCATGGTTCCTCATGTTGCCTATACAGTTTGCATTTCTTATATCATCATTGTGCAAAAAAGCAATTAGTCTCCAGGGAAAACAAGAAGTTAACAAGAACTGGGCAATCTGAATAGAAAAAGTAGCCAAGTAATCAATTTAATATTGTAAAATTGCCTTTTAAGAAAATGCATGATGGCACAGAAGTCAAAACAGGCTGACAGACACACAATGCTACTCTAATATTTTTATTATTTGGCAGATGTGTTGAGTTGGACTAACAGGCATTTTAATTTTGTGAATGTAACTGGCATCAGAGAGATGGTCTTGTGATGGAATTAATGAGTAATTCTCCCACAGGAACCAGGAGACTGAGTCCAATTTAGTCACTGAATTTCTGAAATCCAAAGCAAAACAGGAAAAGGCTTGGCTTTTTTTAAGAAAAGTAGATTATAAAATAAGTAACACCTTGTAAAGAAAATGAAACACTACTAATATATACTGTAGTGTTAATTATCATATGTCTACTAATAAAATTTATTTTTAACAGAGATAATGATTAATAAAAAGAGCTTTTGACATTATATATGTCGTTAAGAAACCACAGTAAGAGAGGAGCATCATTGCTTGTAGCCCAGTCATTGGGAAGTACTTTGAGTCTCATACAGTTTATATTTTATAGTGTGTTATAGGCAAATAAATAGTAATCTGCTTTTTACAGGGTTTGAGTTACTTTAAGCCTTTTTAATGTAATCAGTAGTCTTTACAGACCCCATTTGACACAACTAAAAGTCTTCCAATCTACTGGACAACTGAGATGTTTTTTCTCTTGGAACCAGGTTCACTCACACACAAGGATATCAAGCAGAGGACAAAATGTGTATGCAGACAGTTATAAAGAAAAAAACCTTTTTAAACAAACTTTTTGTTCAACATGTTTCACTTTAAACAAAATGGGAGAGAGATTCAGCCACTTGAACAAAATGGTGGAGAAAAAATCATTGACATAAAGCAGACAGTAATTTTTGTTTCTGTTATTATTTTGATGCCTTAAGGTTCTTTCAGTTTTTTGATTTTTCTAAGTTTTATGAGTAATAATGTAGAAAGTGTAGGTTATAGAAGCAGCATTTATTCCCTTACCCTTAGCATAGTAACTACACACATATCCCAACCGTTTTATCCCATTCCATATCAATTACCCCATATCAATTACCCCTAAATTCCAACAGAATATTTAGACTTCTCTTCCAGATAGGCCAATTCTGTTTAAAAAACACTTGTACTCTGGCCTAAACCGCAGGGTGCAGCCAAGAACTAGATAACTGTGTGCCCTCTGTACTCCGAGGAAGATGAGGGGATGAAGTAGGTAGTCCGAAAAAAGACCCCAGCCCCAATTCCCCAGGGGCAGATCAGGGGTGGACCAGGGCAAAAGCCAGAGGCTCCAGAGGGTGGAAAAAAACTGGGATTGGTTGAACAGTATTATAAAATTGTAACACCTGAGGCAGAGGGGCGTGTGCATTTTGTAACTTCTGTGCCTGAGAGGCAAGATTAAATCCTTTTCTTATCTCACCTCTAATTAAATTGCTCTGGAGTTTTTTTTCCTTAGCTTCTTTAGGCATCATTTAGTTGTAATGAAAATCAAGATCTTAAGAAAAATCAGAAAAGCTCCATTCTTTACTTTCTTCTATTAATAATTTTGTGATGTAAGATTCAGAAAGTGATGTAAGATTCAGAAAGTAATGTAAGTTGTGAGTATCCATGAGATTTATTCTTCTGAATGTGGAAATCACTCATGCTTTTAGGCTTGTCTATACTTTTACTCAGCGTAAAGATTAATTTCCTGATGAGGTAATTTCACTAGTTAGGAAAAGTGACTTCCTCTGCAGTACAGGTAAGCAATCAGGCAAATCTGATGATTTGAGGGGTTTACAGTAGTTGTTTAGGTATTTTGAAACAACATCCTAGTTTTGAAGCTAATTGGTAAACATGGAAATAACTCTGAAGCCTTGCCATACACAGTTCCAATTAATTAAAAACTGCATTGAATTCACAACTAGAAATAAAGAAGACTATGTCACGAATTCTGTCTTGCATTAGTTCCAAAATGTCTAATCGATGGTTTAAAGAAAAAGGCTAATCAAGAAATCATTGTATAGTGTTGTCTTGAGTCATAATTACATAGGAATAGATCTCCTTTCTTTTCAGCTGAGCAGAAAAGTAATCTTCTATTAGTTCATCTTCACAAAAAACCTGCAGTTATATTCAAGTAATTATTCAGAGAGGGAAGTCCAAATCCGAAGCATGAAAGCTAAAGCATAGGGACTATCAACCTGAGTCCTATGTTAGTCTGTGAGGAATTCCGTCAGAACGAGAGAGCTACACAAAAGCTTGCCAGTGATTAAGTCATCTGGGTACTTCAGTTCTGTTGATCACATTTGAAGAGGTCCCAGCCTACAAATTATGCTAAGCATTTTCCTTCTGGACACAGACCCTTTTGAAATGTCTCAAGCCAGGTCTTCCCCCAAGAATTTTAAAAAATCTTGCTTCTAGAAGGTTTCAGTTGTGCTAGACCTAACTACAACATGTATTTTAATATTCCATATAACAATTTATAGGGCTTCTTCCTCTAGATGTTGCTTCAGGCTGTCTCTCTGATATACAGTCCCCCTCTGTGATCTACCGCACATATCTTGTATTCCTTATCTTAACTTTCACTTCTAGGACAATGTTTAGTTCAGAAAGTGGCTCAAATCAAAGCACTGTTAGAAGCATCTCACATTTCTCTCTCAGCATAAATGTGTTCTGAGTTTGCTGTTTTCTTCAGTATATTTTGTAATACTCCTTTTGACTGGCAATTTCCTGCATTTCTTTTTCGTGCTCTTGCCAATTCTGCTTAGTTTCCTTCTGCAGCTCAATCAGAATTTTCCTAGATTTAGCAGGGTTGTCAAATGATCATGTTATACATGTTATCTGTCACTGTGTTTAACATTAACATTACTGGATGTACACTCAGGGTATACAATGAGCAAGGAAAGAGTCTCTAATGCAAAAAAACAAGAGGAAGCACATTCAGATTCCTGAAGCAGTTAGCACCTTTACTTCAAAGCTGAAAACCAGAACCCCGGGAGAGTGGATAAAATTCAAACCTGAAAATTTTTCCAAGTTACAGCAATCAGTCTGAATTACAGTATCCTTTGAGTGAATAGCTTGCTTTATTCCACACTCTTATTTAGCAGTGTCAAAACTAATCCAGCGAACTGGGTTTTTTAAGTTGAAACTCCATATTTCCACTACATGGCAAAACATATCTCACTGTCATTAAATTTGATTAGTTCTCCACTCCATATCATTGGAAGAAATGGACTATAGTACAATATGGCCCACATCAATAATTTTGTGTACTTTTCTTAACAGAATAACAATTAACAACTGTATATTTGTGGAGTCAATTATGGGTCATTGGGCAGTTTGTGTAAGCACCATTAGGTGCAGAAGAAATTTGCCTCTTGGAGCCAACACATGAGCTTATTTAATATACACAACAAGTTTCTACACAATGCACAGGTTGTGTGCTTCCTCTCTGCCAAGAGGTGAATTTCATTTGCATACCTCTTCTGGAATACAAAAGCTTACTTTCTTGAGCTCACTTCCTAGGCACACGAACAAAAAGCATTTCAAATCATATGAATATAATATAGAAGTCATAAACTGCACACTTGTATTTGCTTGGTGCTATGCATTAAGGTATCGCTTCATTTATTACATAAGTAAGGTAATAATATTGCTGGAGTAATTGCATAAGTAATGTATTACTATAATATATAACAATTTTATGACTATTATAAGTCTCTCAATTGCAAATATTTAGAAAAGCAACTAGAATTTACTTCACGAGTATATCAATCTAAATCAAAATCAAACTGTGAAAAGAGCAAATATGAAAAAACACTCAACTGTTCGATAAAAGCACTTATTAAAAGAACACTTGGAAGAACTATTCTCCAAGATCTCTATCTCCTATGCACATTTTACCAACTAGAAAGTGCAAATATCAAAAGGAAACTAAGCACTTACTGTTTTCCAAACCCAAAGCAGGGTTGGAACCTTGCTTTTTAATAACTACAGTTTTTGATCTAATAAAGAATGGTGTGAAACAAGGTTGCATTCTTGCACCAACCCTATTCACAGTCTTTTTCAGCATGATGCTCCAAAGGGCCACGGCAGACCTCGAGGATCAGGATGGTATCTATATTCGGTACCGTACTGATGGAAGCCTATTCAACCTAAGGCGACCGAAGGCCCACACTAAGACCCTAAACCATCTTGTCCGGGAGCTGCTAAATGCTGATGATGCCACCCTTGTCGCCCACACAGAAGCAGCCCTGCAGCGTTTAACATCCTGCTTTGCAGATGCTGCTGAGCTCTTTGGGCAGGAAGTCAGCTTAAAGAAGACAGAAGTTCTCTATCAACCTGCACCTCAGGAAGTCTTCCTTCATCCCCATATCACCATTGGTAAATCAGAGCTCAAATCAGTTCAGCAGTTTAATTACCTAGGCAGCCTCATCTCCTCGGATGGTAAGATTGACAGAGAGATAGACAACAGGTTAGCGAAGGCATATAGTGCTTTCAGAAAGCTTCATAAAAGAGTTTGGCGAAATAAACACCTGAAGAAAAGTACCAAGATCAGTGTTTACAGAGCCATAGTGCTGTCTACTCTCTTATACAGATCCGAATCATGGGTCATCTACCGCCACCACCTGCGTCTCCTAGAACGCTTCCATCAACACTGTCTCCATACAATCCTAAACGTCCACTGGTCAGATTATGTGACCAATACATCTGTTCTAGAACAAGAAGCAGTCACAAGTATTGAAGCCATGTTGCTGAGAACACAGCTGCGTTGGGCAGGGCACATCTCCAGGATGAAGGACCACCGCCTCCCTAAGATCCTGCTTTATGGCAAACTTGCCACCGGCTGCCGCAAGAGAGGAGCCCCGAAGAGAAGATACAAGGACTCCCTGAAACAACATCTCAGCTTTGGCCATATTGATCAACATAACTGGTCTACTCTGGCCTCCAGTCGGGAGGTCTGGAGACACACCATTTATAACACTGCTGATGCTTTTGAGAAAGCACGCAGGATCACCCTTGAGGAGAAAAGACAATGCAGAAAGAATTGTGCCTTGCAGAATATACCATCTAAGGAGTCTTTCTGCTGTGCCTTTTGCAACCGGACTTGTCTATCTCGTATTGGCCTTTTTAGGCACCAAAGCACTTGCAACAAACGTGGGTAGAGCCCTTCCCAAATCTTCGTTCGCGAAGCCTGGCCACAATGACTAGGCAGGACTCTGGACACACACGCACACGCACATTGACATGATCACATTTCATTTAAGACGGATACCTGTAGGTATTCCTTAGTGCACACTTGCATAGTAGCAATCAATGTTTTTCCTGTAGACTTTTGCTATGCAGCATAACAATATTTGTTAATTATTTTTTCATCATTATGCAGTGCAACTTCTCCTCTTTCTGGAATTACAGTTGAAGTGCTTTGACAAGTAGAGTCTTTTTGTAGCCACGTTGTGAGTGTGTGTGTGTATGGGTGTGTATCTCTATATTCTTTCCAATACATGGTTACTCTTTATCTGGATTACTGAACACCTCCTATGTCTTGAGTATACAAAAGAGAGCAGAATAATTTCAGTAAAATATAAGTATCATTTTAATTACAACAAGGAATCAAGGGCAGATATTGACTTTGCCATGAAGCAATAACAACTTTTCTTTGCACAATCCTTGAATCTGCACATTTTTTTAATCAGAAATGGAAATTTGGCATGCTAGAATCATATATATATACACACATATATGTTGGTGAACAAACAGAATCATGCTTTCTGTCACAATATCTCCTATACTTCAATGCTAGATGTGAGGGTTCATGAAATCTAGGAGTTACTCATTGCAGTTTCAAATCTAACAGGAATAGCATTTAGGGAATGAGACTTCAGTTCTTTATCCATGTATCGAGATTTTCATTCTTAAGGAGGCAACTATTTCCTCAGGTTGAATGTTTAACTTTTCTTGGTTTCACTGATCTACATTTGTCTTCCAGGCACCTTAAAAACATTCTCAAAATGCACCCATAGCTGGTAGACTTGCCATCTCTCAGACTGTGTGCATACCTGTGGTCAATTGAACAGTGAACATGCATATTCACAGCATTAATACATAGGAATGATAATTAACTGTTCATTAACCAGTCATCACATCTCTGTATACTTTATGTGTAAAAGGAACAACTAAAGAATGGTGACACAATATATACACGTATTGTAAAATCTACCTGGCCATTCTCATTTCACATCTAAGATTTTCTGAGCCCTGGTGCTTTGAGGGTTGATCCATCCACAAGAGCATAAGCTTTCAATGCTTTCAAAATTATATCCAACACTTTGATAAGTACTGGCTTTGTCTGCATATCTGTGTATTGTAAACTTTAAATTACATAAACCAGAGCCGACAATTTAAAAATGCTATCACTGAAACACTTAAGATCCATAGTGGTCTTATTTAAATGCCTCAAGAGACCCCCTTTACAGATTTGGTTGAAAGACTGCTCTACAGCTCTATGGATCCAGTCTGAAAAGCCAATGTATTATGATAGTACTGATGGGATATGATTATTGTTGTTAAGAGTGTATCAGCATCTATTAGGGCAAACTTCTTGTATTAATCCAGGCTCATCAAATTGTCCATTATCAAATGATTCAGACTTCCTGATTATGTTTGATTTTGCAACATCATTTGCTAACCCTCTTACACTTCTTTATAACTTATTTGGTCCCTGAAAAATGAAAAGGCTGAACATTAGTAGTTTTGAAGAAAAAGATACAGAACTTATGCATAAAATTGTGTGTTAGAAAGAGCAGAATGCTGTCCTCTAACAAAAATGTTCTTGTTTTAGATGTCTTGTCTCTATCTGCAAGTGCACCGGATAGTTGAAATGCTGTCTTGTGGAAATACTTCATTTTCCGTCAGCTACCACTAAAGACCCATCAATTACAACTGGATAAATTACCAGTATTACTACTATTAAGAGATATATCTTGTTTGATTTAGGCATTTGGAATATCCTGTTCTGCACTCTGTCCTCTCGTCCTCTTCTGTGGGCGGAAGCACAAAGACTTACTGCACCTGAAAAATGTTTGTCTTGATGGGAGGAAAGACTGTCAAAGGTGTTGAGAACTCAAAACCCCTGATGTAAGTACATACAGTAATGGAATTTAACTGAAAGAGATCACGTCATGGGTGTAAATGAAAATGACCTTGAAAAAGAGAGATCTGCAGAACCCAGGCAGGAAGCACTAAAACAAGCTTAAGGTGTGGTGATGTGTGTGAACTGAGACACAAAAGTAACTGCTGATCACCATAAAATAAGAAATTGCTCTTAGCATGAATTAAAAATTGCCTGCAGATACAGATGTGGACAATTGACAGTTTTCTAATTCTTTTCTTGTTAACACCCTGTAGTTCAGAGTTAATGGTTCCATGTAGTAGCAGTTCAGATCCATCCAAAGATCCTAATCTGTTTCCAGGGGAGTAGTCTCCCCATATAAAGCTGAATCTTTGGAAGATCATGGCCTTTGAGAATAACATAGCTGGACATCAAAACTTTACTGAAATATATTAAAAAATTAAATAACAAGCATCATAAATTCCATGATGCATGAATGTACCATTTTGAAACATTATCAAGAAACATTTTACAGCAATGAATACTTTACATGGATTTTCCACCCTGGACTCTGGGAGGAGTCCATAAGAAAGTTTATTTCAGGTCACAATTTCCATATGAAAATTGGACTAGAACTTAAAACTGCTGTAATGGATTATTATATACCATTAGTAGATGGCTGGGATTTGAAGATCAACTTCTATTTCAGGCTTGCTGAAACTGAAGGCATGTAATCAAAATTCCCTTGAATATTTATACTGCATTTCCTTTGCTTGGATCTGCTTTCCAGAGCAATCCATCACATATAATCTAAATTTATATCTCAATGCTCTTTTACTAGAATATGGGAATTCTGGTTTAAGTTTGTTTCATCCTTCTCCTCAGACAAAATTAGTACTGTTTTTTATTTTCTTTGAATTAGACACTTGGCTCTGCTGTCTGGGCAAATTGTGTTGTAAAGTGTCTGTGTATTGAAGTAAAATTAAAGGAATCTGTGTGTAAATATATGTCCTAGTGTTTCAAATGAGTTCTAGATGAGAACTCTGGCAATGATACCCTTTGGAGATTGCTGATCTTTTTCCAGGTGATTTCTCTATTGTGCTACAACATAGTCAAGTTTGCACAAAACTTAATATAGAAGCACTGAGTCTCAAATGTTTTTATTATGTAAAATAAGTGACAGTCAGATCTATGTGTAGTTCTGCTACACTGTTCCAACAAAAACCTGATGAAATTTGGAACACACTGCTTTGATGTACAGTGACATCAATGTTCAATAACAGGCATGAATTCACAACAGATTTCTATTGCTTTCATAATATTAAGGACTATGATGGTGGAATAATATCATTAATCCTTCTTCTTAGAATATTGTTTTGTTTTTATATCTTAGAGTGGATGAATCTGTTCCACCACATCTTTAAGAGACACTAAACAAAGTTCTTATAATAATATGCCATGGAATCAGTTGGATACTACTTGATACTGTAGCACGTTTTTTGTAAAACTGCATTGCGATTGATAAATAGTGGTAGAGAAGAACATATGAGAACATTACACTTAGGTGGAGATTCATACATAACAGAAAAAACTAGAATGAAAAAATATGTAATTCCTGGTGAACCCACCAGATTAAACAGACAAAGGATAGAGATGGAGGAATGCAAGACTGAGAAGCCTTCATCTCTCTCTCCTTTCAGTCTAAATGAGGGGAATAGTCTTGGTCTATATTATCTAACCTCACCCTAATTTACAGTTTCATTTCAGAACAGTGTGACATGACCTATTTAGAAAGAAACAAAATCTTCTACTTTTATATATGCAGAAGCTATCAATGAAATTCAGAAAATACTTATGCTTCTGCTTTCTGCTGGAAAATAGACTGTTTCAAATCTCCTACAGATTTTCTCCAAAGAAGGTATGTAAATGCTTCAGGTGTTTTTGTAGTCATTGCAATAACTATTTCATTTTCACTTATTCTGAGCACTGATTTTGTTGTTATTTTAATTGTCTTTATCAAGAAGAAGTTGAATTTTTATTTAAAATAAGCATAAATTAGCAAGTAGGTATATGTTCTGTTGGTATCAGAAGGGCAGAGGAAGACTCCCACTACCAAGAAAAGGCAATACAGGACAGGACATGGTGGATTTATTAGTGCAGGTCCCTGTGATTTATTAGTGCAGAACATAATCTATAGATAAAAACGCTGCAAGTTCTGAGCAACGCTGGCCAAGACTCAAACAGTGAAGGCCAGCCTGAACAGCAGCTGAGGTTAATTTTGTGTGTGTCTATAAAGTCCTAAAATTCAAACAATTTGGGGCTCTCTAGTTGTGTAACAGTTAAGGCACAGTATGAGTGCATGGTTTAATTTTTCATTGCCACCACATTTCTCCTTTTTGTTAGTGAACCTCAGATATTCTTATTACAGATTATTATATATATTAAATATTACATATTATATGTTATATTTCTTGTTACAGACTATTTTCTTATAACAGATTCTTCTATCTCCTTAAACTACAGACAACTTTTCCCTAAGGCAGAGCAAAGAATGTGATCCCCAAAACAAGGTGACCTTAATGTCTACCTGGGATCTAATGCCAGGCTAATATTAAACCAGTTAATTAATAAAAAATTGTGGGAAAATTTTCAATGGATTCAACCTGGATAATCACAAAATTGATCAAAGATACTGAAAATGAAAGAACATGGAAAAATCTTACTGTTCTTATATGTAATTATATCACTAAAATTAAAACCAGAAGAGCTGCTACATTGCTGTATTTCTCCTCAGTAATCCACTTGCTAGAAATCTCCAGACTCTGCCTCCAGTATCAACACATAGTATTATGCAGCCCTGACAGTGCCTCTTCATCTGCAGAGCTTGATGACAGGCTTGAATCAGCTTCTATAACCCCGAAGTCTGAAAGGGATTCTTATCTACATATTTCTCTTTGCAAGTGGAATGAAAAAATAATATATTGCTTTTTGAACTGAGAAGGCCTTTTTGGCATTGGTCAGAAATATTAGGGGAAAGGTTTACTCAACTGGGTTGCTTAGAACATTAGTATATTAATACCGTTGAAGCACTTTCTTTCAATCTGTGTTGGTTTTCTGAGCTTTAATTTCAAATGTTATGGTTTAGAATGTTAAGTTAGGTACAAAGAAGGAAGAAGATAAATATGATTAATAAAAACTTCCACACTCTGTGCCTACCCCAAAAATAGCAGAGATTTTTCTGTTCAGTCACACTCTTGCAAATCCAAAATATGCATACAGTTCTATACCTAAGCTACAAGTACATTCGCCATGTACTCCAAATATATGATCATATTTAGAAGTCTCTATTTGATATTGGTGTATTTCTTTACTCTAAATTGACTCATTAGTTATGATTTCCTCACTGCTCGAGAGAGTCTGAATACTTATATATAAGGAGCTTGCTAACTTCCTTCAAGAGTTTGTATGACCTGATTGCCCAAAATAGGAGGTTGAGCCGAGTCAGTAGTGCAGGAAATCTTTCCCAGTTCAATGTCCCTAAGTGTTTAAGCTCTGTGACCTTCATAAAACTTCAAGAAGAGCCCTTTGAGACTCTGCCGTATAAGAGCTTTAGAGATTGCATAATGGTTTGTTTGCCAAGTGGCATCTCAGACCTATTATATTAATAATGGGTACAGTGCTTCCCAAGACTGATAACTTTATCTGAGGAACATCCTAAGATAGTTAGGAAATTAATGGTTTTAATAATATTTATTGTAATGGAGTACTACAAGGTGTAAGTAAAACACGGAATGGATTGCTTAGGTTGGGGGGGGGGGGGGGGTGGTCAGTGTAATAACCATAGGTCCACATCTTCCTGTGGTTTGCAGCACGTACATAAGATTACCTCTCTTGGGACCCCTTCTGACAGTTGAAATTGTACCATAACTTCTCACTTGTTTTACACTTTCAGAGTTTATCGTGAAGCAAGAAGTATCTGAAATTATGTGGGTTTTTTTTAATCTGTTATTAAATGAGAAGAACCAGAATAGACCAAGAGCACCTTAGCAACCAGTGCCAGGTCACCCTCCTGCACTGGCCTGCCTCCTTACAGCCTGAGGGGCAGGGGTCCCATGACATCTACTGCTGTCCTTCATAGGAGGGGAGGTGCACAGTGCTCCCCTTTCTTAAAAGGGGTCTTTTAATCTCTTGTCTTGTGAAGTTTCAAGCACATGAAACATGTCAAAACAGCTCAGCACATCAGAGCAGCTTTCAGGTGACCTAATAGTGTTTTTATGTAGGATAAAGGTATGTAATTTGAAAGAGAAAGCCAAAAACATTTCATTCACACCATCCCCACTGTCACTGCTCTGTCTTCTTGGAGGCTTTTTTTCTGATGCCATGATGTGCTGTATCACCCCAGCTACTTTGGCCATGACTGCTGTCCCTGGCATTTGTTTAAAGTCTGGTGAGTTCACAGGAGTTGTTGATGCATGATAGCTCCTGAGGAGCTAATAGCCTCTATCTATAAACACGTATTTTCTCATGCATTGCCTCTTGAGTATAGCCTATACAAAAATGTGTAAGGGACATTCCTTTCTATTCACTTTATTAATGCTTAATAAACCCTACAGATTAAATCAATTTTTAAAATAATCACCTTCTTCTCATAGAAAACAATGGGCAAATCAGTGACAATCATAGAATCACTGAATGGTTTGGGTTGGAAGCGACCTTAATGATGATCTAGCTCCAACCCCCTGTGCCACGGACAGTATATCAAACAGTTACAGATTTGCTTACTTATTTGCTTAATCATTTACTTTTACAAAAAAAAAAGATTTATTAAGAACTCAGTGGTAGGTGTTCACATAACAAGATCTGAAAAAGGATAGGAATAGTAAAAGAGGTGACTACGGACAGTCAGGAGGAGAGTCAGACATGAAGGGATAACACTGGGCTGCAGAAGAATATTTGTGAAAATTTTGATTGGCAGACAACTTTGGTAAGAACTTATTCCAACAGGGAAACAACACAGGTTTTGGAGTATTGGAGTGAGACAGAAATGGACAAAAAGTGATGGAAAGAGCAGCCAGACAGTAGCAACAGAGTTATTTAGTAAGGCTCTTAAGCTCAGTCAGAGAAAGGAGAAAGAGAAAATATGGTACTCCTTTCCAGAAATTAAGGAAATTTTAGAAAATGAAGAAGTGCATCTTTTTCATATAATTCTATGTGTAATTGCATACCTCTGCTCATGAAAATCAGATGAAGGTGATACAACTTTTTTTTTTATGCTTTATTTAAGAAGCAGGCTCTGGAAAAACTCAGAGATCAAGCAGCTGTACAAAATACCATCTAATAGAAATCACTCAATTCCAAATATTTGCTTTCACTGAACAAAGAAAGATAAGAGAAGGAGAAAATCTCATCCTTTTCTTATACCACGCTAGACCAAGAACATCTCCAGGAGAATCCATGGAATCACACTTATGCAAAACTGACAGTATCATGTTCTGAATCTTTGCTGTTATGATGTTATGAGAATCGTTTCAGTTCAGTGTGAAATTGTTGAGTGATGATTTCAGTGCTGTATACTCAAGAAGGCTACCAGGATAAGTGGTATATACTGTAAGTATCCATTTCAGTGAAACAGAAGGCAGAGGAGGAACATATCATTCCTAGATCTAAAGTCAGAACTGCCCTTCCCAGAGGATTAGGGAAAATGTACTTCCTTACACCAAAAAGTGGTCTCTGATTTGAACACATATATATATGTATGTATGTATATATATTTGCATATATATATGTATATATATATGTATATGTATGTGTATGTATGTATGTATATATATATATGAAGCACACCAAAACTCAAAACTTCAACCTGTGAACTCAGAAGCCAAAGTCTTTCAGACAACTTCCCCAAAGCAATTAACTAATACAAAAATCTGTTGTAATATGAAAATGGAAGTTATGAATACCGGGTCTTTTGCTTTCAAATCAACCTCTTACATTTCCTGTTCTGCCATGTCCTTGCATCAGTAAGGTCTGACCAATAAGCCACAGAGATGGTCTAATTTACAATGGGTTAACTTGAATGCAATGCATTCTCTGTTGTCCTTGAGTGTTCACTTTTCACAACTTGCATGCTGTGCTCTAGCTGTCCTGTATATTTGCCCAAACTAATACATGTATAAAAATCCTATCATGCATAAAAAACAATGCAAATGTGTGAGTTTTGCAGTTATTCCTAGATGATAGCGCAGTGTCTGCAGCTGTTTTGAAAATGCAGGTTGGTAATATTGACAGCTTTTGTTTTGTAGTAGAAGAGGCCAAGCAGTTTTCCAATGCCTGATACAATGGTCCTAAAGTTCTGTTTCTAATTACTAAAGCAGTGTTATAGGGAAAAGAAATAAGCTTATGATGCTTTGTTTTAATCTGATAACAATTGCAAAAAAAACTATTCTTATGGGCTCTATCAATACATATACAGGGGTTCAGAAGCCAAGTGCTTTAGCTATTTGTTTTCTTTACTACTTGCTTTCCTGACCTTGGACAAAAATATAAGTCTTGAGTCTGTAATGTCTATGGGATGATGACAAGTCACGGAATTCCATGTAAAAACAAACCCTTTACTCCTACTCTATCTGCACTACATTTCCTTCTGTCCTCACAAACTGACTAAATTGTTGCCTAGAATTTCCCTTATTTTTTGTCCTTTACAATACAGTTGCAACCAAAAGTCAATGTTGTATTAAATAGATAATTCACTGAGACTCTTAATTCACAATTTAAAATCTTCAGAATGTGGTTAGTATTTTTTACTGGGAAAATAATTACAGTAAATAGCACACAAGATACGTTTACACTGGGGAAAGAAAGAAAGAAACAAACAACAAAAAACACTAGAAGTTTTTACTCCTAGAGGTCCATTTTGGAATATTTTTCCCTTCTGATCCTTGGGGCCATTTTAAAAACTCTCCACTATCTTCATAATGTGAAATTTACATTGAACTATGCAAAAGGTCAGAAAAAACAGAAATTCTAAAGAGTGCTTTGTCCCCTTGAAACAAAGCAATTTTTAAAAAGCGTTTTCCATTTGAGATGAATATAACTCACCAGTCCATGCATTTCATGTGTTCTTTGCCACAGCTGGCTCATAAAGACCATTCTCTCTGTTTCAAGTGGCTAAGGCACACTTTCAGTTCCCCAGATCTCTTTGACCTGTCTGCAGTGTCCAGCAGGATATTGGCAGTCCTCAAACATATCTGATGGCAACAAACAATCCAAGCCCAGGGATGAAAACCTTGCAGGCTCAGAGAGAACTGCCCACCTTCACCAGTTACTAACTACTCATTATTGTGCACTCTGTTCCTCTTCATTCACTGGCCTCTCAGTTTGCTATAGAGACAAGGGATATCGAACAGCCACAACTCACTCTGATAACTCTGGATAGCTTTGGTTTAAACTGGGTGCCCATAAAGACAATGTAACAGACATACTCCAAAGGACTAATGTCCAGTTAGTCACTAACACTTTTGGTTTCATATCTTAGCAATTAGAAAGGAGACCCCAAAGACTGACGTTTAAAATAAAATTCGGATTAGAATCTATTTAGATGCTTAAGTAGGTATAGAATAGTAGATCTTAGGGATTTCATGACTCCATGCTTGAACTCTAAATTGTTTCCTACACTGGTGAGTATGACACAGTGTATAAGATCTCTTTACAAAAATAGCTCATTGCAAGGGGATGAGGCATAGATGAAATACTGGCAGCTTGCTAAAACGGGCAGAGAGCCATGAAAGCAAGTAGGCACATATTTCTTATGCAGCATGAGAGACAAAAACTAACTGCAAGTTTACAGTAGTCCTACTCCAGTGTTCATTTTCCCCTTTCCCAGTTACTCACCAACTGCTGTACATGCTACCCAGACATATTTCTTGGCCAAATTTAAAGACTCTTGTAAAGAAAAAACTGGCTAAAAGTACTGCTCCACTTTATTTACACTGTCTATGTTACATAATTCAAATTTCTGCTATGAAAAATAGTGGTATAATTAGTTGTTATTCAGGGGAAATAGTCTCCATTTTTCTCCATATTACTCTAGTTTTATACCAGCACAGAACCAATGAAAGCAGTAGAATGAACTTAGCATAAAATTGGGAGTGGAAAGCACAGTCAAATTTACCAATTAGATCATTTCATCTTTATGGAAAATATAATGGTTGCTCTGTCATCTCTCAGAGGAGAATGAGATTGGATTTCTTCTACTGAAGATATTATTTCCACCTACCAATCTCTATTCCTATTAAAAGTCATATAATAACATAACCACTATCTATTCTTATTTTACCTCAGCACTGATGAATACACAAGTTCCTGCAGTGCAGCTATATTTAGCTTTGAAGTTGGATATTGTACATGTAAAACCCTCTTAATCTGCACCAAACATGTGCTTTTGACTTCCCCTCTAATCTGGATACTCAATTTTCAGGATAGTTACCTAGCTAGAATATGCCAAGCCTACAATCAGGTGCAAAAATTCCATTGAAGGAACTGAATACCTGCTTCAGACTCTAAACTACCATAGGGACCTTAGGAAGAAGCACGTCTTAGTTTGCATGTGCAATATAAGAGCTGCATAAATTGAATTTACATAGAACAAGAAAACCTACGGTAAATATTGCAAGAAAAAAAAAGTTGAGACTACACTGCTTTCCACAGGTTTCAGAAACCTGGGAGCATCACACCTGTTTGGGAAGATTCTAAGCTGGTCTTGCAAGAACCTTTCCTAGAACAGATAATAGGAGACCATCTTGCTTCTGGAAACAACTAGGAAAGGCATTGTTACACTCATTAAATTCTTCTCTTCTACTCTAACATCTTCTTATTCTTACCTTCATCTCAATCATACATGAGATTCTTCTGATAGCACTCTGATCAATACAAATTACATCTACTACACACTGTTCTTTATTTTATCCTCTCTAACCAGCTATAAAAGATTTAGAACACCGTTAAAATAAAATGAAAAAAAAGACATTCTTGGGGTAACGTGCATGAACTTTAGATACTACTTCTTGCTCCTGTGAAGCTTAAGGGAAGAAAAAAGGTAATTGTTTTCTTTTGGGCTTGTCAAAGACAGGCCAAATACTGTTGCAAATTAAGATGTCATACAGAGAAATATATAATCATACAACTACAGAAGGTAACAACAAATGTAGGATTTCTTATACTTAAAATGCTATTCACAAGGGCCTGTAGCACATTAGGAATTTGTTAAAAAGAAGAAATATCCCAAAAATATTTATTTAGCATTTACATATTGCATAGAGAAAACATGTACTATAGAGGACTAATTTATAAAAAGCTTTCAGACACACTGTGCACACTGACATGATCCTAGTTTGCTTTACTTGGCTGACATAATTTCCATGAAAAGGAGCCATAAAAGGAGAGAGAACAGCATGGATCTTCTGTGGAGGACAAACCCTTATTCTTGAGATTTATAGCACTAGCTCATTGGGGAGCAAAACATGCATTCATGGATGAGAATGGTAGGGGAGTATTAATCTATAGATATGGACTTTATTCATCAGTAATGGGATTAAAAAAATAAAAAGAAAAATGAACTTTGGAAAGACAAAACAAATGTGACTTTGGAAAGTATTTATTAAAAAATTAAGTGTATTTTTAAATGTTACTGTCATGGTCTAGAAAAGGAATTCTCTGACTAGAAAAACACCAAAAATTTACTTCAAAAGAATCCTTGATCTAAATTTGGTCTGAGATATGAGATTTCAGAAACATATTTTTCCCATTCATTTGAAGCTAACTTCCAGGAAAAGATTATGTACCATTCTTCCAGTAGATACCTTCCTACTTAACTTTGGTGTTATTATCTGCAATCTGTACAAATTTAGATAAGCTTATGATACTGATTTTTAGAGGAGAATGTGTTTGAGATTAAAATCAGTAGATTTCCCATTTTAGAAGGACAACTTTCCAAACAGGAAAAAGAGTGACTTCTGTTCTCCACAATTCATAGCAGTAGCAGACTTCCCTTGGTTCCTGTAAGGGTTGCCTCAGAAAAAAATGTGCTTGCCTGGCCATGTACTTTTCAGATAAGATCCCTGACTTGCAGCCAAGGAAGATGTCACTTTGGATATCCTGCAAGAACAACAGACAGCCTAACTTAGCAATGCAGCGCATTTGAATAATCAGAGGTCTCTGTTTCTTAAAGAAAAAGATTCATTCCCTATGGCAACACCAATTCAGAGCTGAAATGTTCTACAGAATTTGCCAAACAGAGAAAACAGTTCAATAAATCATAGAAGCATGTGATATTATATTACTTAAAGAGACAGTAATTCTTGTTCTTACTAGACATCCTCAAAAGTCCTCTGAAGCTAAATAGAATATTCCTATGGACTTCTGAATCATCAGAGTAATTGTTTTGAAAAAAAAAAAAATCCCAAAAAAACCCAATCTTGATTGAAACTCCAAGAGAAAAGATTGATAAAGAGTAAAAAAATCAGTCATTGTGAAAATCCTCTTCAAAATTATTTTCCCTTCTAAGCTTCATGGATACTAATAATAAATGTATCATTAACATATCTTAGACTACATTTTAAAATCAATTCCAGATAACACTTACCTATTTTTGCCATGCAAATTATTAGAACTAAGTCCTAGAAGGTGTGGAGATTAATGTGGTATATTTAAGATGCTGATGTATTTCTCTCCTTTATTTTCTAGAGATCTTTCTGAGGTTTTTCCCTTCTGCCTTAAATATACCTATAGTTTAAAGAATTAGCCTTCTGGAAACTCAAGGACCACTGTTTTCCACCATCACTGACTACACTTATGTGTGTTTCAAGGGATAAAATGAATGCAGATTTTCTCCTCCTTGATTCTGCTGAATTCATTAGAATTTTCAAAGAGATGTCTTCAAGATTTGGCTTGAGAGGACATTGCTGAAATGTTGCCAAAGCCATCTTTGCACCAAAGTGACAGTTAGAGCTTTGGGATAAACAGAAAAGAAACTACCAAAGCATTCAAATGTCTGATTTAAAAAATCATTCAGTTCTTGGCTGCCCATCCCTCAGTCCTTTCTTTCAAAACCATTACTCCAGTTCTCCTGTCACTGCTTATTTGTATGTTGCATAAATCATTAATGTATGTAGGAAAAGCAATCTTGAGAGAACACCCCCAAGCCTGCAGTTTGCATTATAAGGAAGTATTAATGAACACAAGCCTAATTTTCCGTTTTTTTCCTAATATTTTCATGAAAGGAAAATATTGCAAGCTATTCACTGCCACAGAAAGTAATTGTCTGAGAAAACTCCAGATTAAAATATTATTTATGATAATACTAAACATTTTCATAGAAGATTGTTTTCACATTGGGTTTCCAGCAGTCTTCATCTGGGTTACAGCTAGATTTGTAGTAACAACTGATAGCATGCAAAAATCTTTGCAGGAACCCTACTGATCTCCTGAGGTAACCAAAGACTGAGAAGACGGCGCGGATTAACTTCTTGCAGGAAATTTTATCCATCAGCCTTGGCATCTAAACTAGGGCATACAAAAAGATGCTTAAGACATAAGAACTAGGGAGGAAGTAGAAGTGCAAAGTGCCTCTGCCAAAGCTGTAACATTTATAGCATCTCTGCTAATTGCCATCCCTCCATATGTTTACACTCATAAGATAAACAAATGGAGAGTAGTAGTATAAATGAACTCAAGCAAAGGACACACTCTAGGAAGGACACCTACATCATTCTTGCAGGTAAAATTAAAAGAACATGCTGATCAACTGGGTAAAAATCAAACACATTGCCTTTTAAATGACCAAGTTGAAATAGAATGGATATGGAAGAAGACCAATAAGACATGAGGAAATGTTTCATGAGAATATGTCTTTGCAACACCTGTTGTTAAGTTTCACAAAAATCAAAGCATTTTAAGATATGCTAGTACTTTTAACAAGAGATCATGTTTAGAGGATGTCATCCTACAGAAGTTACATGCTCCCAACTGGCATTTGACTAGCTGCATCCACAGACTTCTCTCACAGAAAAGCCAAATTAGGGTTTTCTTCTGAAGGAGGCCTCTTTATCCACATGTTCCCCAGTGAAAGTCATGGCATCCATGGAGAAACTCTGCTTTTCTTAGAAGCAGAGGTTAGAAAGCAATTCTGAAGAAAATACTCTGTTTTGCTTGAGTGCCTCCTGGCAGGGCCTTGAAAGCAGCTGCTTAACTTCTGTGTGTCTATTTGTATTGTTTATGCTTATTGCTCAGTTCAGAGGCTGACACCATCTGCCCTTGCTTACACCAGTTAGTGAAATCCTCCAGAACACATGACTGTCCTGCTTGTGGTGGGATAAGCTCATGAGTAAGAAGCTTTGTTACTACTACTGCAGCTTTAAAGAAGCATGAATACCTGCTGATGAATGCAAACTCCTTTCACTTCAGAGTAAGGTAGAATGTGAAGTATGGAAACAGGTGTTTAGCATGTGCATACTCTTGCCAACTCCAATACTGCCTGTGTGCCTCAGTGGGGTTTACAGAACTGTTATAAAGCAGTAAAAAATGCCACCTCTACTGGTATTAAACCAACTGTTAATTCCCAGTAACTGCATATTTAACAGCATATTTATTAGCACTTAGGGAGTAAACAGTTCAAACCAGTTTGCTTCCTTCTCTTTCTGCCTGGTCTTGTCATGTGTAGTTCTCTGTTGGGCTGCTGCCCAAGGAGTCCTTAGTTAATTGAATATAATTATTCTGCATCCTACTTCCAAATGCTAATGCAATTTCACCTCTCCTTGTAACACAATACAGATGAAAGCTCCAACTGTTCCCTAGTACATGTAATTCTTTCCTCTCAATACATTGGCCTCCATAATAATGTAGCAGTTTGCTGGTTGTTGTTGATCTTTAAGTGTAATGCACAATGACGACTAAATTAGTAATGAAAGGTAGTTAAAAGTATTATCTTAAAACACAGATAGTTCTTCATTGAAAGACAAGTTTTATAAGCATTGAGCACTACTCTTTCTGTCATTACTCATTAATAAATTAACAAGGCAGTCAATTAACATGTTCATCTTCACCTGAGATTGACAAGCTGTAGAAAGCACAGAGGACATGGAGGATGCTTTTTCACTGAAAGAGAGTCCTCAAATATCAGTAAACGTCTTTCAGGGCTGAGGGAGCTTTTAATCAGTTAGGAACATCTAGATAGACACTAAGTGTTGTATTGCCTCCAAAGAGGTCTTCAATGTCACTTTAAAAGAGGCAGGACTTAGGGGGTTGTTTTGGTGCTGATATTTTTTGGGGTTTTGTTGTTTGTTGTTTGGTTGTTATTTAGTTGCTTGGTTTTTTACTTTTTTTTTTTTTTTAACCAGACGGTAAGACATGTTCCAACTTAAAAACTTTAAATAATCAGTTAAAGTATTTTGCAAGATTATGCTACAAATACCCCACAAATAAATTAATAGATTTGGTCAGAAAATTTTGCTTTATTTTTATTTTGTTTATCTTGGTGGAAAAAAAATTGAAGATTCAGGAGAAAAAAATATTCTGGTTTGAGATTATCAATTAAAAACCCACCTTTTTTTTGTGAGGTACTTTTTCAGCAGTGTTTCTAGGGGTTATGAAAGACTTCTTTTAAAGAACAGTTCTTTCAAAGCACATTTGAAAATGGAAAAGCAATTTTTCAGCACCATTTGCCTTAGAGACATTCTTCAGAATGCTTGAAATAAATTTCTGATAAAACGTGGTTTTGAAAAAAAAACCAGGAATGTGATAGTGTTTCAGTGCAAAAAAGTTTCAATAAAACATTCTGAGCTGTTTTGCCAATAAAATAGTCCTTCTGATAGTCTGTGGTATGATCCATATTGGGGAAGATATTTACTTAAAAATGCATATACAGGCAATTCCTGACAGTAATGGAAATTGAAAAGCTCTTGTCAAATGTACTTAATTCAAGATTTTGGGGAATACCTGGGAAATGCTTCTGCCAACTTAGAAATGCCAGAGTGCATTAAAACCACTTGTATTCCTAACTAAAAAGTGATTTTAAATTAAGACACCAGAACATCAGTGTGAGTGGCTGCAGCAGGGGCATGTTTTCCAGCCTGCCTGTTCTCTAAGTATTCAAGAACCTCCCCTTAAAAAACTGTAATGAACAAAAGGGAAACCTCTAAACTTTCTGCAGCTGTTTCCTCAGTTGTCACATGAATTTAGGTGGGATAGCCACAAGAACTGACCTGCCCTCTTAGTGATATATAATGTAAAATTGTTCACTCATCAGGATGGACATAGTGGGTGGATAGCAGTTTTTGCTCTAAGACTTCTCTCTTGAAACATGCATATGCCCTGTCCCTCTGGACACTCATTCCCACCACTTGACTGGACAGGTCCTGGCTGGCCACCTAGTTTCTGCATGAACCAGTTCCACCTCCCTTAGCCTTTGACGCAGTGTTGGATGCCCATGAAGGTTTTCCTCTCAAGCACAGCCTGCTGTCTGAACTATTTTACTACTTGGTATATGTTGGCATATGTTGGCATAAGCTGCCAGTGGCCTTGCAAATGATGTAGCTCCAGGAAAATCTGCTTGACCTTCTTCTGTCAACCAGGGTCTTTTTATTTATCCAGTCTTCCACTCCAGATGTATTATATGACTGTAAAGTTTTCAGCATTTCCAAAGCACTTCTATTGCTTTGGTTTTCCAGTGTATTTCAGATTGTTTTAGCTGGATAAAGGTATGAGAGAAAAAGCCAAGGTCTAAATCCTCTGAGCATTGCCATGCCATAGGCCTCACCCCATGGCAGCTGGTTCAGGGGATATTTCCCAGAAATCTGAGGAAGCACAGATGAAATTGTACTTACAGGGTAATTCCAGATACAGTGGTTCAGTGAAATAACAGTAGTACTTCCGGGTTAATGTTCAGATTTTCCACTTTCCACTTAAATAAAAAGAAGTAGCAAGTTTCATTTTTGTTTTGCCAATCTCCAGTTAACGATGTAAATTCAGCTCTCACTCAATACAAACATTCATAACTTCAGTGAGAGAAGAATAGTTCATAACCTTCTAATTTCTAGTTATTTTATTTGACCAGTTTCCTTCCTGGACACGACTGCAGGTCTGTGATGTTATCAAACTCTACTATTTTATTACTCCATAGACACGTAGATTGCCTTTTAGCCTTACTTTTACAGTGGACATCAACCAAAAGAGACTTAGAACAATTTATATGTCTTATAGCCAATATAGCCAAAAATGGTTTTCCTGTTTCATTTGTCCATTGAAGCAAAGTGCTGATTTCTTCCTGTTTGGATTAAGACAGTATTTAGTCTCTCTCCCCAGACCCTGCAATGTGATAAGGCAATATGCTGGATGGTCTCAAAGTCATACTGACTAAACAGAACTGTATAAGACTGAAAACCCAAATCCCTTTGTCTTTATTTGAAAGACAAAAGTTTCCCCTGCATCTTTGTCTTTGCAAAGTAGATACAGAAATGTGCAGTGGCGGAAATTCAATCCACACCAAAATGAACACCATTTTCTTGATGAGTTTCTGCCTCATGAATGGGAAAAGGAGTTAAGGCTTAAACATTAATGACTTACTTAGACTTGCTGTCTTTTTCTATTGCAGTTGCCTTTTCTATATGGTTTGCTGGCCAAGTAAGGATTTCTTGAGACCATTCATCTCGTGTTCCTCACACCTTGCGTGAGTTCTGCTTGCTAACAATTAGTTTACAAAACTTGCACCTATTTGTGTCTAAGGAATGATATCTCACTAAGATCTATCATTTTGTAGTTCTTTTCCCAGTCTTAGGAACGGTCTTATGAATATTCCATTAATTAAAATATGTTGCAAACTTCAAGAAGCAGACAGAAACACAGTTGCTCATGTTTCCCTGTGTCCCACTTTCTTTTCGTGTGGATACTCAGTTCTTTTCTGTGCTTTTTCCCGACTTTAGGATCAAAAAGTTATTTTCACCTATAATTTCTTCCGATTGAGTCAAAATTATGGCAAATACAGAGAAGAAAATGTGGGGCTGTAATAGCAGTAACAGCTCATTACTGGCTACTGCCTATCAAAAACTGTATTACAAAAAGGCTGCTGTTGCACTGAACATATAGAAAGCAGAGCACCAAGAGACAGTTTAGCTACAAAATTATTCACTTGTCAACTACTATCAATAATCAAAATCATTAAACACTAATGCTTGTGGGATGCCAAGAATGCATATTTAACATTAACTTCAGTAATGTGAAGAAGTTTCTCAAGATGACTCTCTAAATTGAAAGCGCAGACATGATACTGTAATTACTGACCATTTTCTTGTAGAATTAGATAGTTTGCCACCGAGAACTTGTGTTCATTGCACTCTTGGCACTCTGTCAGGTGATCCAAACTACATCTGCCATGTATAGATATGAATCAGTTTTGGGACAAAATTGAACTATTGCTGGAACACTCAGTTTACACTAAGAGTAAACAAATTTTGATGCAGGTGGTGAGGACCTTATAGTTCCTAATTCCTGTGAACTAAAGCTCCTAATGCCTCGTCTTACATTTCTTTCTGACTCATTAGCATGGTCTGGTAACTATAATCCACACAACTGTGCATGCAGATGTTGAGAGTAGCTCCTTGGTGCACCATCTTGACTTCAATGGTGCTTTAATATGGAGCTTGATAGTCATTTAGTGAAATGGGTTTTAAACTAAAGTGCTGCTGAAACCTGAACTGGTAATGAAAGAGGGATAAAGTAGCTCAAGTTTCAACATTGCAAAAGGCATTGTGTATGCAACCTTTCAGCTGCCTATGCAATTACCCTGCTAAGAAACTGCCTTCTACTGCTCTAATGCTGTTCTGCATCATGAAACCATTCCTCTATCCCTGGGAAGAGACTGTCTTGAAATTCAGAGATGTTTATTTATACAATGCATGAATTGCATTCATTTTTGCAATGAAGACAAGCCCCAGTTTATAATCACTGTAGAGTTTGTCTGCTGCTTTTATCACCTTTATCATGTGCAGGTTGGAAAGTGGAAAGTTTTGAACATTTATGACTGCAATAATGATTTTAGAATGTAGGATGGAGGAAGTCTTCTAAATCCATTATCTGCTTCGAGACAGGAACCACTGAAGACAATGCTTTTCTTTGCAATTCTGGAAAAAATTTTGGTGGTGGAGATTCTACAGCTTTTTTAAGTAGCAGATGCCTTTGCTTTGCTATGCTGCTAGTAAGATGTAGTTAATATCTAGACTCAGCCTTCCTTCTCAATTTTAAATGTTTTGTCCTATCCTAATGCATTGCTTTAGTCTTCCCCATACTAACATAGACAAGCTGTATTTTTTCAGCTTCCTCAGTTTTCCTGTCCTCTAGGTGCAGACTGATCCACTTGTTCTTGAAATGTGGGCTGTACTCAAGATGCTACTTCACCAGCAAACAGTAGAACAGCTCACACTTGGAACTGCAAAGTAAACTCTGATCCCTCCCTTACTTAGAGCATGCCCAAGCCTGAGAAAATTTCTAAGATACTATACACTAAAACTCACTAAAATTCTCTACTCTGCTTCTGCTGAGAGTAGTTTTTTCTGAAGGATCTCAAACCTGGCAAAATATAGGAGTAGGAAAAATATATTTCTGATATGAAGAGCAAGTCCTTTACAAACAGAAATCTGCAATGCCCAGCACACAGGAAGATTCAAGTACTATGTCTTAACATTTCCAACTACATCTCTTGAAAGGACCCATTTTGATTGTCATTCTCTCATGTCAAACTCCTCAGGTAACCAGCTTGAAGAAGAGACCTAAGCAGAAAGTATCAGTCCAAAATATTGAAATCCTCTAGACTTAAAAGAACACAAAACAGACAGCAGAAAAAAAATGAGATAACTTTGCCATAGATGATTCAAAATCAGGTTTGTTTATTTTTAAAAAAATCTTTTGAAATTTTTTTATCCTCATAGGTATGCAGAAAAAGAAAGGAACCTGTCAAGCAAATCAACAAGCAGGCATAAGAAAAAAAATAACACAGAATATAATTTGACTTTAATTTAAGTGTTTTCTTTGAATTTCTCAGGCAGAAGCCTGAGCCAGCAATTTAGTTTGGGTAATTAAGTCTGTTTCCTTCCTTCACATTTTGCTACGGCAAAGAATATTTATGCCAATCTTTTTCAGAAAATGTAATGCATTTGGAAATAGTTGGATAAATGTCTGTTAGTAATGATAGAGTAGAAGTCCAAATCTATGGTCTAAAAATGTACTGAAGGATGAAAACCTTAAGCAGAAAGGAAAACAGTTTATCATCATACTGGAAAGCCAGTAACACTGGGGAGCAAAACCAGGCTGAGGTACTCAGTAGCGCATTATAGAAAACTGTACCTGATCAAAATTATCAAGGCACAGGTAAATGTCAGTAGAACACCTGAGGCAAAACCAGAGAGACACTCATCTTAAGACTCCTAGGAATTGCTGATAACAGCTCTGGGTAATGACTCATGCAGGGTGAACTAATAGAAGCATTACTATATGTGTTTCAAGATTTCAAGTCTGGAGTAGTTACTTACTTTTACAACAAATAGCACTTACAAAGTGACAATACAAAGCACTACTGTCTTACCCACAATGGGGTCATTCTACATTTAAACAGTAAAAAACATTACCAATAAATTTTCTCATCTTCCTAAAACTGACAATCTTTTGTTTTTCTAAAAATCAAGTCATACATTTTTTATCTTTTAAATATCTACAATCCAAAATCAAAAGTTATTCAAATCTGCTTTGGAATTTCAAAATTTCTTAAAACTACAGCTTATACTAAATATACAGTGACTTTGCAAACTGTGGGGGTGGGGTCAGACGAGTTGGGTAATGACAGATTGGAAGCAACCTCTTCTTCAAATGATCGTTTCTGAAGTGGTGAAAGGTCTCACTAGGTTCATAGGGAATTTATTGTAGAAGAATGATGGAGCTTGTGCCACTTCATTTGGTTCATCTACTCTTCTCATGATGACAGTTCCTACGGTGCCTTGGAGTCTGCATAACAAGGCTGTTCTGTCAGTGCAGAAGCTGATTGAGGGAGTGTGCTTCTGGAGCAAGGAAGATATACATGGTGAAAGAATAGCTAACAAGGGTCCGGCTTTTGCAGAAGAAGAAAAAAAGGGTAGTGCTCTTCCAAAGAGGAAAGCTAACTGCTGGCACAGATCTGCCATTCTTTAGCTGTAGAAGGGTAACAAAGGGCAGTAAAATTTTAATGTCAGCTGGATGGGCCTCAACATGTGTTTGAATTTCTAGAAATAATCTAGTCTGGGCTATTTGTTTGTTGTTTGTGTTGAGGGGGGAGGGTCCTCCTAAATCTCTCACACTATAAGGAAATTCTAAGGCTGCTTAAAAAATTCGTAAGCTTAAAGCTTAAGGTTGTTATGAAATAGAAATAAAGAAAGAGCTGGATTGTTAGCTCCCAGCTGGGAATCTCTTATAGCCCAGAAAGAAACTCTGTGGAGTCACAACAGCCTGTTGAATGATTCTTCTGAGCAGGACCTCCGCAGTAAAACCTTTCTTTAACATTGCTACAACAGGCACACCTATCATCCCATAACTCCTCCCAGACACTCAAGCTCACAGTGGGAAATACAATGTCATTTCAGAATGAGGTAGAAGTTTCAGGGGGATCAAAAGGGAATGTGCATAAGGGTGATTTGGTAGTAATTTCTTTTTTTATTCCCACCTTCTATGACCTTAGGACTATTTTTTCAAATCGCAAAAACATACAGACATTCTGAATTTCTTTACCAATTTGTCTGTTGTGTCCATTCGCACAAAGACATGAAGTTATATAGTGGCCAAAATATCCACCAGAACCTGTGCTTCACCATGAGTCACTGGGAAAGACACAGGATTTTCCTCTGTTTTAGAGGAATTTAGTTCAGCAAGGCTAAGGGAAGCATTTTGTTTTGTCTGTGATTTGTTGAGAGCAAGTTCCTTGGAGATGATATCCATCTTCGCAGTTGTGGTCAGTTTCGTTTGACTTCATTCTGCAGACAACAACTGTGGGTAGAAAGGATTTTTGGTCCTGGAGCCTCATAAACTAAGTGAAGAACTTAACAAGAATCTGTTGCTTTCCTAACATGGGCTTAACAGTTACTTTTTATTGGGCATCTTATATGTTTGGCCACAGTTCAGCAGCAAGATTAAAAAAATCAAAGGTTATAAATTAGTCTAAATGAAGGTGCTAAACATAACTCATAGGAAGATACATTAAAAACAAATGTTTATGCCTTCATTTAATAGGAGATTCAATAACTTTTTTCAGATGTCAATTAAGTGTTAGATTTGATGTGAAAACTACTATAAACAAGCCCACATTGTACCATTGTACACTTGATAATCAAGGTGTTTCATGAATTCATTGTTAGTGTAACAAAGCCTGTGATCCTTTCCGTGTTCTGACTCAATTTCTATTTTTCTGTCACTTGTATACAGACAATAAAATGCCTTTTTTAGCAGGGCAGGGTCATTAAAGAGACTTTCCTGGAAAACTACTTTCCTGGAAAACTGCATTCCAGGAGTTGTTTACAAGAGTCATAACAATGCAAGAATCCATGTCAGTGAAAACTGCATGTATTAAAGCAGAAAAATGTTAAGTTTGTGTCTCATGACCTTTCTTGGTGGTGCTGTTTCCTGGTGGGTTTTTTTATATAGATAACACTGACTGAAGTTAGAGAACAGTAAATATTTGTACCAGAACTAACTGGGGGAAAAACGGAGTAGCTCATTGCAAAGTGGTTGAAATCTCTTAAACCATGTAATATCCCATCAGACAACTTGCTCTAAGACTTAACTAAGGCAGGAAACTATTTTAACATTGTAGCTTTGTCTTTGGGAAAAAACTAAAAAAATCCCTGGAGGCTGATTTTTTTTTAGCATTTGACATCACCAAATTGTCTAGAAAATTGGCTTAAGGGGGATTTATTGAATCCATGACTAATGCTATGATGGAATTGTCTGGAATGATGCACTGTTTTAGCAACATACGCCAGTCTGGAGAAGAATTGCATTCAGCCTTTTGAGAAATTTGTCATATTCTGGCCTTTTCATTCATTCATTAACCCTTGCAATTCCTCTGACAAGACCACAGGGAGAAGGATTTGAGCAACTTTATTTGTATATTTTTTAGATGTTCCTGTTCAGGTCAGGATTTTGTTGCTGTTTTAAGTTTTCTTAAACAGAAACAAAAAATTACAAATCCCTACAGAACAAAGCAAAACAAACAATCATGAATCTTAGTTTTGCCAGATCCAGGGCCTACAACACTAGGCCTTTATTCTTATCGCACATTTTTTGGGGCAGGTCCTATTTTTAATTTTCTGCTTTTTTACAAAATAAACATCACATAAATGCATAAAGAGAGTTTCTATATATCTAGATTTCTTTATAGTTAAAGAAAGAATTCCTTAGGGTGTTGGGCAAGTAGTATTTTTCCTAAACTTGATAGATATATAAGACTAATATCTACTTGCAAGTACCAAAACCACTGTGTCTTGGCAAATTTTCACACCAGCAAAGTAGGCGGAAGTCTAGAAAAATACATTGTTTTAGCGACTGAGTAGATAGTGCTTATTTGAAATTCAATGACACTGGAAGCTTCGTTTCTTAGAAGGCTTTCAGTCTAGAATTCATGACTACCTTAGGAGTGTTCTAATGTGTAATAAACATGTATGTATTCAGTCTGGAATGAAGATATTGGGAAGAAATTCTTCACCTTGGGGATGGTGAGACATTGGCACAGGTTGCTCAGAGAAACTGTGGCTGCCCCATCCCTGGAAGTGTTCAAGGCCAGGTTGGATGAGGCATTTAGCAACCTGGTCTAGGGAAAGGTGTCCTTGCCCATGGCAGAGGGGTTGGAATGACATGATCTTCAAGGTCATTCCCAACCTAAAACATTCTAAGATTTTATGAGCCCATGCTAGGTCTCTCCCATCTGTCTGCCTTACCTACGCCATGTATATTCTTTTGCCTCTTCTCATTCTTGTTCATTCATACAGTTCTCTGATTTAATTACTACTGCCAAAAGGATTAATAAAAGACAAGTGGATTCTAACACCTCCTGTAAAACACAGCCAACATTCTGTTTTTTGTAAAACTAGTTTCAGTTACAAATGCAAATAAAGAATTACTATTCAAATGTCACCATCACTGTTGGCTTATATATTACTTATATATATTTGTGAAACAAGCCATGACTGTGCAGTAGCATCTCAGAACAAAAATAATTTTCAGAAGCTCCTGAATAACAGTCAAGGACCAACTGATTGTCTCTGTGGATACAATAAAAATGGTGCTAATATGTGAAAATGCCATCACAAACATGATTGGCCTCTTGCTTGTAAAGTGTCAACATTCCAAGCTTGATTTAAAAATATTTCTTTAATTTGAACATTTATTTTTTGTCTAAATTGGACATCATTTAGAAACTAATTTTCCAGCATTTCTATCTGAAAAAAAATCATTAATGTTTAGCTTCTTCATCAATATGTCAGATAGGCAGCCTGAGGCACTTGTGTTAAGTGACTAAAATGTGTTCCAAGTCCCAATAGGACAGGATGGAACCCCCTAAAAGTCATCAAGAACTATTTCCATCATAATACCTTTTTCTAAATTGTCTTTCTTCTTCTTCTGAATAGCCCATTGCTCTGATCTGGCTTCTACTTCATCTCTAGAAGGACATATGTAGAGATAGAAATCAGACTTTTTCCCTGCCTTAATGTAAAATAATGGAAACATCATGCTTTTTGAGTTGTTCTATTATCAACTGTGTATACATAGTTGATAATAAATACTGATAAATAAATAAATACTGATGTATTTATTTCATTTTGAGCCAAGAAGTGTCCAGAGATTCCCACTGAGGTTTATCACCATGGCTTTGGTCGCAGGGCCGCCCCCCCGCCGGAGGCCACCCCCCCCAGGAAGCCTCGCAGCACGGGGCCGCCCCCGGGCCTGCGCGGGGCTGCCCTCCCCCCACAGCGGGGGAGAGGAGAGAGGGAGCTTTGAGGTGTGGCTCTGTGCCCTCGTGAGAAAGGAGAGTGGAAGCCTCAGAGAACACAGAGGTTTGCTGGTCCGGTTTGGGGGAGGGGGGGTTAGGGGAAGGGTACCAGGCAGGCCGTGGGGGTCCTCAGACCGGAGGGTGGGCACGTAAGTGGTGCGTGGGAAGATACGAGGTAATACAGTGGGAGGAGGATAACGTTAGGGTGGATAATGGTTTCTTCTGGGAGGTTGGGGGTCTCAGCCGGGCTGGGGCCTTGAGAGGTACTCAAGCCCTAGGTGGGTACGGGGGCCAGAACTGTTTTATTCGTTCGTTTGTTTTCGGCTCACCTGTGGCTACTGCCCAGGTTCAGTATGTTCTGGATATATTCGTTACATCCTGAAAGGGTGGTCAGGAAAAAGGGTTGTTCCTGGGTGTTTCCTTGGGATTGAATATAGATACGTGGCAGAAAAGTAGGAAGTGTAAGACTTGCCCTAATTGTTTTAATAGTAGGAACATAGTCTGTGTAATCCCATGTGGTTGTTAGCTATGCTGGCGACGGTACATGCGTTTGGTAGGGTCGCCCATGCCAGAGAGGTCAAAACCGTAGGGTCAGATACAATACATCCTTGGGCAGGATGAGCTCATTAGCCTTCTGGCAGTCATCCTAGGAGAGGGACAACTCTAATCCCAAACCCGGGCAGATGGAGCTCGCTTAGCCCTGTAAGGCCATCCATCTAAGAGAAGGTCACTCTAATTAAACCTACATCCTGAGGACCTCGCTGCCACCGTCCAAGCTTGCTCGGCCCTGGCATATGAACCTTATGATTAAAGGGTGGGTTCAGTTCTGCACATACTGCATCTCACCTAAAAAACCCGTTGCGCAGGCTTGAAAGCTTTACCCACACTCAAAAAGCTCTGTAGTGATGGGCAAGGGTCAAAACGGCAGGTGAAAGGTGCACTGGGAGCCGCAGACCCAACCCTGCATGCAGGCGGTTCAGGATATTGGTCATTTGAGACTGACCAGAGGCCCCAACTCTCCAAACCGACCCTGCTGAAAAAGATAAATTTTACACTGACCTGCGCTGCCTTACCCAAAAGGTGCCTGCAGATGATAAGATCATTATCCTTGGTGATTTCAATGCCAGAGTAGGCAAGAATTTTGAAGCCTGGAAGGGAATATTAGGCAAGCATGGTGTTGGAAACTGCAACGATAATGGTCAACGTCTGCTAGAATTCTGTGCAGAGCAACAGTTTACCATCACTAATACTATCTTTCAGCAGAAAAATAGTCTGAAGACAACCTGGATGCACCCCAGATCTAAGCATTGGCACCTCATCGATTATGTCTTGGTGCGACAGAGAGATGTCCGCGATGTCCTCCATACCTGCGTGCTGCCCAGCGCAGAATGCCAAACAGACCACCGGCTTGTGCGCTGTAAACTCAACTTCAATCTTAAATTCAGACCTAAAAGGGGCAGTATCCCAAGGAGAAGACTCCAAGTTAACAATCTCCAATCAGCCACAGTGAGAGACAGATTCCAGGCAAACCTTCAAACTAGGCTCGAAAACCATTACACAGATTCTACAGATTCCTCTCCTGAAACAATTTGGCATCATATTAAAAACAGCATCCTGCTATCCTCTGAAGAATCCTTAGGGTTCTCCTTCAAGAAGAGCAAGGACTGGTTTGATGAAAACAATCAAGAGACCCAGGAATTGTTGAGGAAGAAGAGAACTGCCCACCAAGCACACCTTGCACTGCCATCCTGTCACGCAAGAAAAACAGCCTTTTGTCTTGCATGCAGCAAGCTCCAACAGAAACTCCGTGACATCCAGAACAAGTGGTGGATCGATCTAGCTGAGAAAACTCAATTATGCGCAGATACAGATGATCACAAAGGATTCTATGAGGCCCTGAAAACAGCATACGGGTCTACATACGAGGTCCAAAGCCCTCTACTCAGTGCCAATGGTCAAACGCCTCTGATAGATAAAACCTCCATTCTGAATCGATGGTCTGAACACTTTCAGACTCTTTTCAGTACCAACCGTGTAGTCCAAGACTCAGCAATTCAGTCCATCACACAACCGGTGCAATACGAATTGGATACTGCCCCCACTTTAGGAGAAACCCTCAAGGCCATACAGCAGGTGAAAATCGGCAAGGCAGCTGGGGTTGATGGAATCCCACCCGAAGTCTGGAAACATGGGGGCCTTGCACTCCATGCTAAATTTCACGAGTTTGTGGTGCACTGTTGGGAACTAGGCGAACTGCCATCAGACCTTCGTGATGCAGTCATCATCACCTTGTATAAGAAGAAAGGAATTAAATCAGACTGTTCAAATTACCGTGGTATTACTCTGCTCTCCATTGCTGGCAAAATCCTGGCAAGAATACTCCTGAACAGACTAATACCCGCTATAGCAGAAGGAATTCTACCTGAAAGTCAGTGTGGTTTCAGAGCCAACAGGAGCACCACAGACATGATATTTGTTCTCAGACAACTGCAAGAGAAGTGTAGGGAACAGAACAAAGGTCTCTATGTAACCTTTGTCGACCTCACCAAGGCTTTCGATACTGTGAGCAGAAAAGGTCTATGGTAGATTTTGGAACGTTTAGGATGTCCCCCCAAGTTCCTTAAAATGATCATCTCACTCCATGAGGACCAGCACGGCCAAGTCAGTTATGGCAATGCACTTTCTGAGCCCTTTCTAATAAAGAATGGTGTGAAACAAGGCTGTGTTCTCGCTCCTACCCTATTCACAGTCTTTTTCAGCATGATGCTCCAAAGGGCCACGGCAGACCTCGAGGATCAGGACGGTATCTATATTCGGTACCGTACTGATGGAAGCCTATTCAACCTAAGGCGACCGAAGGCCCACACTAAGACCCTAAATCATCTTGTCCGGGAGCTGCTAAATGCTGATGACGCCACCCTTGTCGCCCACACAGAAGCAGCCCTGCAGCGTTTAACATCCTGCTTTGCAGATGCTGCTGAGCTCTTTGGGCAGGAAGTCAGCTTAAAGAAGACAGAAGTTCTCTATCAACCTGCACCTCAGGAAGTCTTCCTTCATCCCCATATCACCATTGGTAAATCAGAGCTCAAATCAGTTCAGCAGTTTAATTACCTAGGCAGCCTCATCTCCTCGGATGGTAAGATTGACAGAGAGATAGACAATAGGTTAGCGAAGGCATATAGTGCTTTCAGAAAGCTTCATAAAAGAGTTTGGCGAAATAAACACCTGAAGAAAAGTACCAAGATCAGTGTTTACAGAGCCATAGTGCTGTCTACTCTCTTACATGAATCTGAATCATGGGTCATCTACCGCCACCACCTGCGTCTCCTAGAACGCTTCCATCAACACTGTCTCCATACAATCCTAAACGTCCACTGGTCAGATTATGTGACCAATACATCTGTTCTAGAACAAGCAGCAATCACAAGTATTGAAGCCATGTTGCTGAGAACACAGCTGCGTTGGGCAGGACACGTCTCCAGGATGAAGGATCAACCACCGCCTCCCTAAGATGTTGCTTTATGGCAAACTTGCCACCGGCTGCCGCAAGAGAGGAGCCCCAAAGAGAAGATACAAGGACTCCCTGAAACAACATCTCAGCTTTGGCCATATTGACCAACATAACTGGTCTACTCTGGCCTCCAGTCGGGAGGTCTGGAGACACACTATCTTCAATGCTGCTGATGCTTTTGAGAAAGCACGCAGGATCACTCTTGAGGAGAAAAGACAATGCAGAAAGAATTGTGCCTTGCAGAATATACCTCCTAAGGAGTCCTTCTGCTGTGTCTTTTGCAACCGGACACGTCTATCTCGTATTGGCCTTTTTAGGCACCAAAGCACTTGCAACAAACGTGGGTAGAGCCCTTCCCAAATCTTCGTTCGTGAAGCCTGACCATGATGATGATGGGCAAGAAATTTCGTGTTGTCTTTTCCTCTTGCAAATCATTTGCCTAACACTTTACGCTTATTTTTCTCATGGTCAGTTCAAACCACAGTTATGCTGTCGTGATTGAATTCACTGAGGTCAGCCACGCTTTTTTTTGCTTTCAATGAATAAAACTCAGCTTATCAATAGTTTTACTATTGAAATCTGATTACAGGCAATCTTGCATTTTAGATATTGGCATTTCAAATGCACATTCTGCCATTCCAGTTATAAAGCAGACTCAATCTTAAATGTAAGAAATATTTTGCATATCTGGAACCGTCAAAGGATGCCAAGAGCTGTCTGTCATGTAATGTCTACACCCACTGCTCCCTGGGCCTGTGTTTTCCTGGTCCAGATTCTCTTGAATAAGAGGATATTCCTGGAAAGACCAATGAGTAAATAGACCAATGAGTAAGACAATGACCCCTGGTTATGGGTCACACCTTACCTAGCATATCTAAGGTCATACATATAGCTGTAGTGATGACATATGAAGGCAATGAAATCAAATACTTTAACTGATCACTTCCCCACCCCTAACTCTGAGGTGGTTTCGCAGAGCAGACACATTGAAGTCCAGGTGCCAAGGATCACATCCACAGTGCACAGACTGAACAGCTCGTAACTCTACTGCAAGACAAAATAATCAAGGGAAAAGGAATAGTGATGTCAAACGTATCTAGAGCCAGAGAGTGAAAACTAAACACTGCCACCTCATGACGTGACAGGGCAACCATCAGAATGGGAGTCATGGTGAAGTGTTCCCCAAGGGGCAGACAGCATCCATCCCCACCCTTCCCCTGGGGCCAGCATGGATCTCCGGTGCCCAGGGCATCCAACACTCCCAAGAAGGCTTTCCCTATCCATTACAGCTGCCTGCAGAAAGGCCTCCCTCTCTGCTTTCAGATACAGGATGAGAAATGCATCAGTTGCCTCCCAGGAGGTCTTACCAGTGGGTTTAGCAGGAAGGTTATAGCCATGATAAGCTCAGACTGAAAGAGGGGTTTGCCTTCTTTATACCCCTGTCTAGAAAGAAACAAAGTGCTTTTATGCACTTCTGTTGCAGGTTGATGCTCTCCATCACAAAGTAGGCAATGTGTCTTGCAGTTATAATCACTTGCAAGCAGTCTGCAGGACACTGGCCAGGCTGGCATGCTGGTAGTTTCCTCTGCGTATGTGTTCATGCCCTGCACATTTTGTGAATAGGGAAACCTTAACAAAACCCAGCCTTCTGGTTTATACAGCCCTTAATTAAATCAAGTGATTTTAATACCTCCCACCTATAGGTGATATGGTAGGAAAAAGAATATAGTTTGTACCTGGAAAATGTGTGACTGAACCAAAGTTACAGCCTTGTTTTTGAACACAGCCATTTTAGTATGTGTGACATATCTTTTCACATGTCAGACTAAATCCATCTGTACCACAAATGGGTCTCTCTCAGAAAGTTAGTTGTAGGAGAGTCAAGCCTGCAGTCAGCACATACTATTCTGTAAAGACTTTAGGTCCTGATGCTGGTCCTACTGCTTTTGTATAAACCAAAGCTAAAATGGAATTGCCAGCTCACCTGTACTTTGCATCCTCCTAAGTGTTTTAGGTTCCCTATGATGAGGCAAATTCAACCAAATGTGCTTGTATATTCCCATCTTATATTTTGGAGTCCTTTTATAAACTAGGGAAATAAATATAAATTGATACGAAATTATCTATAGCTTCTATAATATACAAGCAGTTAAGGATGGATATCAAATCTACTGAGTATGTATTTCTCTTTTCTAACCTGAAAATGAGATAGCTGAATTGACATTTCCTGTCACAATATCTTTACAGAATTAAACATTTCAGATGTTCATACTAGTCAGTTAAAAAATTTGAAATTATCTTAATCATACAGAATTCCATAGAATGGTTCAAAAATAATCTGTGTCAGTTGCAGGATAATGGAGGAGAGGAAGAAAGGGTCTAACCAGTCACTTACTGTCTGCAAACATTGGCAATTGAGGGTAGAAGATCTTGCTCCCAGAAACCAAAGGCTTTATTCCACCAAATGTTTATCCAAGTCTTAGCTTCATACAGAGATATTTACGTCTATAATACCTACAAATCTAATCTACAATTAAGGAAAATAAGGTACTATAGCATAAATATTGCATAAAGGGAATCGTTTTGCAGAAGTTGACCTTCTGTGTTGAACACTGTATGAGCTTTATTCTGTAAAAGTGAATCAGTCTTTCTCCATCACAGAAGCAGAGCATATATAGAATCATAGGATCATAGAATGGTTTGAGTTGGCAGGGACCTTAAAGATCGTCAGTTCCAGCACCCTTGCCATGGGCAGAGATACCTTCCACAAGACCAGGTTGTTTAGGACTTCATCCAGCCTGGCCTCAAGCACTTCCAGGAATGGGGCATCCACAGCTTCTCTGGGCAGGCTTTTCCAATGTGTCACCTTCATAGTCAAGAATTTCTTCCTAATATTTAATCTAAATCTATCCTCTTTCAGTTTAAATCCATTCCCCCTTGTCTTATCACAATATGCCTATGTAGAAAGTCGCTCTCCATCTTTGACATCCATTGCAGAAGGCAACCCCAGGGATGAGTATTTGTACAATGTCCTGTGTCCTAGGAGGACATGTGTGCTTGTGGGGTTTGAAGGTGCAAGTGGTGGTGGAGTGGACATAAATACCCAACTGGAAGCTATGCCGTGATTGCCAGTGATACGAGAAAGTAATCCAAGACACAATATCCAACAACGATGATGAGGGTTACTGGAAACTCTGCACCTGTTGTGATCCCATGTGGAGCAGAAAACATGGATACAAAGAGATGCACTATATGAAGCTACCAATTTTCATGAACAACATCAACATTTGAAAATTACAACAACTGTCTTGCTATAATAACTGCACCAAACTCAACTAGCCCATATAAGCGTTCTTGATAATTTTGAGATGTTTAATATTATACTTCAAAAGTTTCAACTTCATGTGACAGAAAAATATATAAACTAAAAATCTTCCCAACTTCTTAAAAAAAATCTGTCTGTTCTTTTAATTAATTCCCTTGATCTTTTTGAAATAATTTATGACTTTTATTGCCCTATTTTTTGAATGCTCTTCTGATTCATTTGAAAGCCCTGGAGGATGGAACCATCCATAGCCCTCCTGAAGGTAATACAAAATAGTGCATAGGTCAACAGAAATTGCTAGCCATCTATCTAAAATAATTCTGTAGAGAAGTGTTAATGGGTCCCATGGTGTGAGTTATTCAGATAGATACATTTCATTTCTTTGTACTTTGCTTGTATTAATTTTATAGCTCAAGCCTATATCTGTTAGATAAAATTCCCTTTTCTCATTAAGTCTGTATTTCACACAAATTAAACAGCAGTGAAGTAATTTGAAATGGGAGTTTTCTAAAAAAAGGTCTTTTCTTAAAAAGAAAAAAAAAAACAACCAAACCCCTGAATCTGATTCTAAGTACTTCAGTAGAACAAATGCTTCTTCCAAGACCTATTTATTCAAGTCTACTGCAAAACTGAATAGTATTTCAAATGGCATATGCTGACATTAGGGATTTCTAATCCCTTCTTTACACTTGGCAGAATTTGAAGGGTATTTAATGCACCAGTGTACCCTTTAGAACTGTTGCTTTTCCAAATCAGCACTGAGTAATGATAACAGCAACAAAACACAGTTGGTAAAATACCATCATTAAAAATTCTCCATAAAGAAGAATATCAATGGATGTTACAGTTTTTGCTGTATGATTTACATGAATGTAAAACCCTGATTTGACAGGCCATTAAACACTAGTTACCTCACCGTTTCCTAAGTAAACTCTGAAATGCATTAATAGTGTCCATGTACCAACAGAAGTGTGACAGAATTAAAAAGGGATTTGTCAAAACCTATCTTTAAATCTTCTATTTCTGGCAACACAGACCTCTTGGTGGATTGACTGCATCTTCTCTGAGGGGAAAAAAAGTAGCTTAATTTGATAGTTTTTTTAATAGTTTGTTAGCAAATAATTCTACAGTACAATAATGTTAGCCTCCTTTATGTACTCATGGAAATTTAAGAAAACGTAATCATGGGAAGAAAAATATTATTTCTGTAGCATAAAATACTAATTTTAGTTTTGCATTTTTAAAATGTAATATTTCTGATTTCAGAGATGAATAAACCCAAAAGTTTAAATTCAAATTGGCCTTAAACTATCATCACTTAGCACTTAACTTATGAGACAGTTTTACTTCTGCAATTTCTGGAAACAACGTATTTTTTTCTTCCATGGTGATTTATAGTTAGTTAAATTGGAATACTGATATTCAGTCATAAGTTGTGAATTGTCTGGGGGAGTTCTCCTATCAGTAACGAAAAACAGCACAAGTCAGGGAGCTTTTGTCTAAACAGTGGCTCTACCTTCAATGGTACAGAGTACAGTACACAAGTACTTCTCTCACTCTCTCTCCAATGCCTTTGAAGAAATGGTGTAATGTTACAAAGGCCTCAGTTGGCAAACTCTTTGTGACATTGTAAAGCTTACATATGTACTTGCAGAATCGGAGTATTTGCTACACTCTGATGTGCAAAGTTATAATGTAATTAGTTACTAGAATTCTATAATATGTTAATGCAATTATTATGTGTATTTTCATAATGCCTGAGTGCTCCAATCAGGGGTCAATGGTCATTGGTACTAGTCATTACACAGAAATTTTTAATACAGCACAGTCTTTCCCCAGCATTGCCCCATAGATTATCAATGCAGATAGGTAACACAAGAGCAGAACGAAGACAGTTTAGATCAGCTCTGCAGTACCTTTCTGTACTTTTCAGTATTTGCCTCATTTTTGTGTTGAACCTCACATTTAGACCTAAAGCTTTGCAAAGGTTAGTCTGTCTTATGCTTTGCTTCAAATGTAGAGCTCTTTTAATGCACTTCTGCTAATGTTATTTGATTTGGCTACCCCTTTTGACTAATGACTATACAGATAAGTCACAGACCTTTTCTTCTCTTATTCCACCAAGATCCAGAGCATTTGCTTCTCAATTGATTCTCGCTTTGTCCCTTTGTTATTGTGCAGAAGCCAGACTTTTAAAGCTGTAAACAGACATTGAGAGCCTCTCTTTTGGTGAAGTGAGGTATTCACTGGATCTTTTTTAACTAAACAGAGTTTAACTATTTCTTTAATATTAGTGTTCTGTCTTTTCTTGTTTTCTTTCTTCGTACAAGACAAAACTTTCCTTACAAAGAAACGACATCCAAACTCTGAAGGTGCATGCCCTTGTGATTCGGTGTTTCTAATACTGGTTTTTGTTTATAGCTTAGCTCTTTAAGTCTGGTGATTAAAGAGGAACCTGAACTTCTGCTTTTTCAAGCTCTTACAATTTTTAAATCACAACAAAACCAGCTAGTATCTCGGAGCATATATCTGTATACTTTGAAGTCTTGAGTTGTTCTCCAGACTGATATATGCATTTAAATAGCTGTGTTAGTAATACTGAATCTGCAGACTACATAATGCTTTCAGGACAGTGACTAGAACAAAACATGGGAAATACTACAGTGGGAGCATTTCTGCCATGTACACCAAAAATGTGAGCAAACTTTTTTACTCCTTCCCAGAAGAAGGAAAGTCTGATAGCCAGAAGTGGAAATTCATGTTCTCATATGACAGATCATGGCCAAGGTATCTTCCTCAATCAGTAGATATTCTTGTCTTCTTCTGAAGAGATTCTTTTTGATGAACAGTCCAAAAATTGCCCTGCAGTTCTTTTATTTCACAGGTACTTTCTAATTTTCTGCTTCTTAACAGTGTTTTTCCAAGAACTGCATAAATGAACTTGCTTGTCTCACAAGCTAGTTCTCCTTCCCGTCTTTCTTTTTGTATCTGGGCCTTGAACCTGGCAACACGTGAGGAGGGCAGGCTGGGATGCCTGCAGCAGCTGTACCACCCGCTGTCCAGAAGCACCAGTTGTTCAGCTAATCTCAAGCATATTGTGCTGAAGGTTGGCTTCATTATTTTTCTGCCAAGGATGAGTGTCAGTTACTCAATAGATTTGATTGTGAGTGAATGGGAGGTTTGAGAAACAGTGGTGGCTCAGCTGGAATGCCCAGTATTCCCAGAAGCAGAAGCAGGGTGGTAAGGGCAGGGAAGCAGGCAGTTATTGTGAGTACATTCCTGCCACAAAGTCCAAAGTTCAGTTTATTGTGTTTATAGAGTTCAACTAAGTTGTTATCCACCTCCAGCCCAAACTGGATGGACAAAAATGGATTTGCTTAGAGAGGTGGCATGAATGGGGGCAGAACCAGTTGTCACCCACCTCTGAGTTGCAAGGTATGTGTTCAGGAACAGTAGGAGACCTTTCCTACGTCTAATAATTCTCACTTATGTCTTTCTCTTTGCAACTGTAGTAGGAGGCTCTTTGTGACTTGTTTACAATAGAAAGAAAGACTTTTGCAATCACAATGCTGCTTGGTTGTATTTTTCCACCTACTTGAAATAACAGCTCTAAAAGAAATCCTGTTGGTTGTTCTGCAGCAAATAGCCAGAACTTTACAGCAGTTACATGGCATTATTTAGCAATACCAGAGTTATCAAGTTAATCAGCTTGAACTCCATGTCAATTTTCATACGTAAGTTGTTACAGCACAAAAATACAGAAGCTATGGATGAGCATTCCTTTTTCAGTAATTTCTTTCCTCTGAGGTTTCTGCTACAACATAGATTAGGTTCTCCCTACTCACACCTAGGAATCAGTGGAGACAAGGCAGATACATGGCATAGCAAGGACACATACTTGACATGTAATGTACTGTTCTCTCAAGAGTAATTGCAGTACCAGTGAGTGAGATATGTAGTTTGATAAATCTGTGTTATTATGATTGCTTTTTTTAACTCTGTTGATGTAGAACAACTAGATTTATTAACTCACAGGTCACCCCAAGATGAGATACTAGAAGACTGACTCAATGGTATGAGCTAGTATGGCTGTCTCAAATGGCACCTCTTGTTCCATACCTCTGGTCTTTCCTGGTGCTGACACATGGTGAATTACTGGCAGAATCAAGACAACAGATTTTGGTAGTCCTAAATTAATGACTATTTTAAAGAAGCAGTACCTACAATAACAGTTGCAAGAGACAAGCAGATTTGGTCTAACAGCTTCTTCCACGAGGGTCTCAAGGCCTAGATGTAGAAATTTGGTACTAGTTTCCAGGCAGCATATGTAAAAAAAAAAAAAAAAAAAAGGCTCAGCAGGATAAAACTCAGGACTATTTGGCTTACAAAAGAAGATGATGTTCAGCATTTTCCTGAAAGAAGACTTAAGCAATTCACAGAAAAATCACATCTATTTTAGGATATGGGTAACAACAGAACATCTCTTTTAATCCAAAAGAAAGGTGTGTTGTTTCTGCTAGTCACACAGATCAGATGATCCCAGCAGATTTGCCTACAAGGCCATGAGGTAATTTTGTGTTTGGCAGTATAACGTTCAATATTGCCTAATAAAGAATCAGATTCTAAAGTAATCATTTATTGGACTTGTTGCCAATAAGGAAGTATCTCATTTATGAATGAGTGTATATATAACCACAACTAATGCAGTGACAAAATAATTATTTAATCATAATGATTTAATCATCATTATACATGATAATACAAACCCAGACAGGTTTATCAGCAGATAAATTCCTATTAATTTCCATGTTTCTTTCAAAGAAAAAGAGAGGTTGTCCTATTTTCATTCTGAATTAAACACGTATTCATAAAAGTCACAGAAGTCCTAAAGAAGTAATGATTCCTTCCTGAATTAAAAGAATTGTTTATTCTCATGTTACTTAACTGATAACTAAATTTCTGCAACTAAGATGGTGAAATACATAAATCAAACTCTCCTTTCTTCACTGCAATTCTTTGGGAGTTCAGGACTTATGATGTAAGAAATCTCAGATCACTAAAATAGCCTTAAAATTTACGGGCATATACTTGAAGGTTTGGTATATATATGACTATTTTTTGGCAGATAGTAAGTTGGAATGTTTGAAAGTAAAGATGCTTTAAACTATACACAGGAGACAGCACAGTAATGACTCATATTGCCAGCATGACAAAGAAAGAAGTCAAAGGAAATAAAAATGACCGGTACTTAGCAGCAAAGTGATATCTTAGCAACCCTAGCTACCCTTTCACTGAGTTATCATGTCATGATTTGAAATGTTAAATGTTGACTCTTCATTGGCAACTGTTGTAAGCCAAGGTAGTCTGGTAAATATTATTCATCTACCCAAGGAATAAAAATACAGTTCCTAAAAAAAAAACCAAACCAGTCCTGGCAACTGCCAGAAGTAGTTTCCTGTAATTTGCTCAGAGAAGTGTGTACTTTGAAGTTAAGATTCAATTTCATGGAAGTTTTGAATGTTGATACTTTGTTTAATTGCAGGCAGTTACTGAGTCATGCTTGAGAGGCTTGAGTACCATTTTCTTTTAAATTCCACTGTGTTTTGGAGTAATTTCAATGTTTTCCAGAGGAAATCATAGAATATCATGGGTTGGAAGAGACTTTAAAGATCATCTAGTTCCAACCCTCGAAGCATTTCAGTGAAAAATGCAAGGTAGTCACACATATGTGACAGTAAGATTGAAATCAAGAAATTTAAGGCCCAGGACTACAGTCACAGGTTTTGTTTTGGTTTTATACAAATGTGAACTTCTCCCAAGCATCTCCAGTTGTTAATTTCTTTTATTGCCTCCAAGTTTCATTTTTATTTGGCAGCAAACATCAAATATATATCTTGTCAGCTTCAAAAATAGCCTCTGAGTTCAGAGCAACTCAGCAGAGATTACAAATTAAAGTGTAATACAAATCCAATATTCATTATAGCCATTTTTGTCTTGCAACCCAGTTTTCATTGAAATTTGCATGTAATTTCTTTCTTGCTTGCTATTTTAGAATTCATATCTTCATTTATTGTATTTTTGAGGAATCAGGAGACTGGTAGTCTAAGTAAATCACTTGAAAATTAGCCAAGTTCATCAATAATTTCTTGGGTTTATTAAGATTTCCTAAAAAAAAAAATTACAGAGCTGAGTTTCAAAATTATGTGTGTTCAGCTATAAGATTGATTATTGTGGAGTTACACTGGATATCCACTGCTAAAAACCAAAATTGAATGTGAACCCCAACATGAATCACCTGGAAAACTCCAATTCTGGCACTGATGGCATAATTTAGAGGGACTCCATCTTTGTAGCAGCAGTGAAAAGAGATAAATATTTGGGGACCACTGGCACCAGTCACCTGTCCCTCATCTCCCCCAGCAGCAGCTAAACGTACCCACTCCATGTCAGTCACAGGGACTCAAAATGTGTGGGAGAGGTGATGGGCTGGCCAGCATTGCTAAGCTTAATGGATAGGGGGGACATCAACAAACCCTTGGATTTCTAAGGTCTCTCTTTTGCTTCTTATTGTACGTTATTAGTGACTTGTTAAACAGAAATAAATAAACTTCCATAGCATTAATTGAAACAGTTTTTATCACTATTTTGTAAGAAAACATCTTGCCTATTTTAAGTTTAATGAAATCTACTGCACAAAAAGCTGTTTCAAGGTTTAAAAAAAGTGGGGTTTTAAGCTTAAAAAATATCAAGGAAAACTAAAATTGAATTAAAATAGAAGCAGAAAATCAGTATGAAGGGTTTATTCCTGAGGCTGGAAGAAGTGACCAGGACAGGAAACCAGAATAAAGAATTCTACCAGTGAGACACAGAGGTTTCTTACCACAAGCAAAATTCTTTTCCCTTTAAGATCCAGATCTCTACAGTGGATCTTTGTCAAAGGCTTAGCACCTTTTCTGTGTATCCTTTCTCAGCTGGTCAACATACACACTTCAGTCTCATCTCATGGCCATTTCACAAAACAGAAATGCTTTACTAGGGACAAAAATTCTACCAGTGTTGGAGACAAAATTCTCATTGACTGTAGAAAAAGAGAGAGAAGGCATTTATACCAAATGCAAACACTGCAAGTTAAAAACTATTTTACTTTAATTAACTAACTACACCTTGCAGAGTCATTTATACATGTATGAAGAAGTGCTAAAGTTTGTTACCATGAGGTATAGAAGTTGAAGACTTGTTTATATTTGTACCATTGACCACAAAAATAACGGAAAAATGGAAAATTAGTCAAGAGTCACAACTCCTGTAAATTGGTTTTCATCTTGTCTCCAAAGGCTTTGAATACTAAGCTGTTTAAGGCTTATTCTAGACTAAGTCTGGACTAAGTTTTGCTTAAAAAGTAGGAATTATTGCGTCTTCATAATTTCTTAGTGGGAATATACCCTGATCAAGTACACTTTTAGATATTTTCTAAATTTCCCAGCCATTTTTCATCAGTCTCTTAGAAACCCACAATTCTTTGCCACTGATTGCTGAAGCAACTACTACTGCTACTTGTAGTTATCAAGACCTGCCATGATCAGAAAGATCATTTACTGATCCTGTATACCTTTTAATTTATTTTCTATATCTTGGTGGCTTTTCCCACAGAAGAAGCAAAGCTTAAAAAATTTCACGAAAGTGACTTTTGCCTACCATTTGCACACACTAGTGTTTTGACTTACCATTCATGTTTTGAAGCTTTGAAAGACTAGACAAGCTGCAAAGAGTCAGAAAATAGTTAAAATATTGTGATATATGAAGGAGAAAGATAAAAATACTCTGTCTTGATGGTTATTAGCTTTATTCTTTGTTTAATCAGAGAGTTGCCTTATGTAAAAGTGACACAGATGTGGTTTTCATATCTGTTATAGTCTAAATTAAATTCAAAAGCTTGTCACTGTTTGTGCGGAATATATGTAGATATATGCATTTTTTTTAAAATCCAGAAAAGATCAATATGTGATATCAATAATGTGTTACCAGACATGCCTGCTACCTGAGAAATGACAGATTCTTCTTCATTGTTTTAAGAAGCACCAGCCTAATGGTAACACTTCTTCTGGCACCAGACTGAAGCCCTATAATATCTGCAGTGTGAATCCTTATTGCATATTCTGCCCCAGTTCTGCACGTCTTATAAACATCAGTGAGCTCCATGCACAGAGCTAGGACAGAATACCCAATAGAAACCTACTTCCACAGTGCAGAAAGACTTCACAATTTAAGTGTATTAACAGTGCCTTCCAACAAGCACTTTCAGCACATCTTAGGAGTTGAATTCATCATCTTTTAATGCTTGGTCATCCAGGACAACCTGCATCATTTTGCCTGTTTGTTTGCACAATATACTAAATGAGTCAGGAATATTATCTTCCTTTGTGCTTTATACAATGTAGATATGGGCATTTTAACAATAATATAAAAGAGTAATGGGAACTTCACTCTCAGTTTGCTGTTTGCTCATAGCATTTCTAAAGCACCAGCATTTACAATGTAAAAAGGAGATATGGAGGTAAAATTGCTTAGTAGTGCAGTTGATAAAGATTAGTCTCAGTTTGTGATGTACTATACCAACAGAAAAACAGAATTTTCAGTTAAACAAGACTCATTGCTATGTTATTTGATGCTACAGAAATTATGTTAAAACCACACTCTTAAAACAAAGGATCATAGAATGGTTTGAGCTTTCAAAGGTCATCTAGTCTAACCCCTCTCAGTGAGCAGGTATATCTTCAACTACAACAGGTTGTCCAGAGCCCTGTCCAACCTCACCTTGAAAGCTTCCAGGGATGAGGTACTCACCACCTCTCTGGGCAACCTACACCATTGTTTCACCACCCTCATTGAAAAATACGTCTCTCATCTATCTAACCTAAACCCATTCTCCTTACATTTAAATCCTTGTACTGAATGCTGGAAAAGTTATCAGTGGTCCTAATGCACCAGTAGTTTTTTCTTGTGAAGAGTACAACAGGCAGTAGAGATCTACTAGTAGTGCTATATAGACTTCCACAGACCAGAATGTGTGACAGGAAAGCCTACTCAATGTTAACAATAAAATCGTTGCAGCCATTTAAACTCTACACTGTCTTTAGGAGAAAATGTGGTGGAAATGTACATGTAGGTTTAACCACCTGTCACTTTCTGGAGAGCTTCTATTGGCTAGACCTCCAAAAGAGTATTAAGGACACTGAACACTGGACAAATCAAGCCAGAAAACCCTCTGAGTTTTGAAGGAATTTTAAAACAAGGGCCATGCAAGATACAATAATCAGAACTCAGTATGGATCTCAAATCACAACATTTTGAGCTCCAGAAAGAGAAAAATCTAGACACAAGCATACCTCAGTTTTTAAAATCTACAACTAGATCTCAGATTAAGGCAGATGAATCTTGTTGAATATTTTCTTAGTTTCTGTCATGCTCCTATCTTCCATCTTTTGCTTCCTTTAAAATGTGATATTTCAAATATTGCTTCCAAACCTTTGCTGAATACAACCTCCTTTATTTCTCAAAATCGTTTATCAAAATTGTTTATTTATTCCTTAATAGAAGGACACTGGATGGCATTTTGTTCCTTGAGAACTCTCCATAGCATTTTTTAATCCTAGACAGTTTTTGTGCATATCTACTGTCTAGTTCCTTGTAATTACTTATCCTCAAAAAGTAACAAAACCACCATAAAAACCTCTAGAAAGTTTCAATTTAGAAACACTCCTGCAGATATTGCATCTGTACCTTCGTTATTTTCTCCTATTTATCCATATTTTTACTACAAGAACATTAGCTTTCTCTTATTGATCAGTCATGTAGCCCACAGGTGAAAATCGTCATAATTGCATTTCTGTGATGTTACAACCATTGCTGCAAACAAAGATTCAGGCAATATAAAACAAGTGCAAACAGAAGCAGATAAGCCCTAAAGTCATAAAGACTTTTTTTTCCCAGTGGTATTTCTAGCAATAGCAAATGAAGCAGATTTGTCCTCTTGATGTTACAAATAAGATCATGGAACAAGTAATTTTTTTAATAAAATATTTTGTTTTCTGGATCTGCCAGGTCTCTAGATAAGCCAAGTTAACCTCATAAACATTACCTTTCAGCTCCAATAAGGTTAGGTCGTGAATGATTTATATTGAGTACATTGTCTGCATTTGATCATTACTTTCTTTCTCTTTTGTAAACCTGCATGTACTTACACACAAATATGCACACACACAAATATATATTCTCCCTGTCTACTCTACCTTCATAAGACCCTACCTGTAGTATTGTGTCCAGCTTTGCAGCTCTCAACAGAGGAAGGACATGGACTTGCTTGACACAGTCCAAGAAGGGCCATGAAAGTTGTCCAAGTGCTGGAACACCTCTTCCAGGAAGACAGGCTGAGAAAGTTGGGGTTGTTCAGCCTGGAGAGGAGAAGGCTCCAGGGAGAACTTACAGCACCTTTCAGTACATAAGGGGAGATAGGAGAAGGCTGGAGAGGAACTTTTTGCAAGGTCATATTGTGATAGCTCAGGAGGGAATGGCTCTACACTGAAAGAGAGTAGGTTTATATTACCTATTTGAAAAGAATTCTTTCCTATGAGGGTGGTAAGGCATTGGAAAAACTTGCTCAGAGAAGTTGTGGGTGTCCCATCCCCGGAATTGTTCAAGGCCAGATTGGATGGGGCCTGGAGCAACCTGGTCTAGTGGAAGGTGTCTCTGCCCCTGGCTGGGGGCTTGGATTTTTATGGTCCCTTCCACCTCAAACCATTCTATGATTCTCTGCAGCAGTAAAACACCCAGATGTATTTACTCAGCTTTTTCTTAGGCAAAATAATAACCCTAATCATCTCTTTACTTCTACAATACATTTCACATCTTATGGGAGTAAGTGATCTTCACAGAGCTATTATTCATCATGTGACAGCAGTGATAGGACAGCTGTTTCTTTTGCATCCTCAGTCTGAATGTACTAATGCCTTTAAAAATAACCAACAGTGCACATCAAAGGATCAACAAGATAATTTCTTGTTGCCCAGAGAATAGTGAAAATTTCAAAGGAGATTTTACCTCCTCACATAACTCAAATTTACAATAGCATGAGAAAACCAGATTCAAAGTGTAGATGTTTTTAATTTCCAACACATTGCTCTTTAATTTCCAAAGCATTTTGCTGTTACTGTTGTACAGGATGAGACCTATACAGAAAATTTTAGTTTTAAACATTCCAGGAGGAAATGTGCTTCAGATCACAATAAAATAGGTAACATTTCAGCTTTGAATACAGATCTTGGTTCAGTGTTCCTGCATGTATATCCAATTCTTTTCTGGGACTTTGGCATAGGACGATACATCAAAATATAAATTCAGGAAAGTTTGAATGAAGATGTTTGATTATTTAACTACTTGCACTAGAAAAAAAATAAATCACTTAATTTTTTGTATTTATATATGTGATAGCATCAAGTGTTACAGACAGCATGCCTCTTCCATTTATTATGTTTCATCTGTCTCTTGCCATACTATAAAAATGGAAACAGAGACAAAATTAAAGCATTGTGTAAAAAAAGTTTGTATAAAGCAAGTAGGACAAATGTTACTTAAGCACTAGAATAAAATCATGTGTTTAAAAAGCTTCAATTCTTAGAAGAACTATGTTAGAATACTGAAGGATATATGCCAACATATATTGGTTGAATAATACACTGAGAGATAATTCAAACATTCTGAACTGACTCAAGCTTAAGTCATAAAATCCACAGAAGACTACTGAATTGAGAATGAAAACACATTCTCTCTCCATGGAGATATCAGTTATTCTAATGTAAGTTTATGTTTACACAGGCAATAAACTCAAATATACTTATATCCACTAATTATGAATGGCCCCAGTGCATGTTTATTTCCATACTCTGCTTCTAACTGCAGGAATAACTCTAGTGCATAGTGTAACTAAAAGAACAATGATTTGGTAAGGCAAATGGCCACACCTGTGGCTCAGGTCACCACCACACCTACCAGGTCATTCATCTCAGGGAAATATTTCTCACTACAAATATTTTTGCTCAAGTAACTGCATGGCTAATAAAAAATTGATCTATACTCAACAGGGATGCCCTTTCACTAGCCTCATAGAGCAGTGCTGTCCATCAACAAAGATGCTACCCCCAGTTTATCATGACAAAAATCAACAGAAAAAAACCTCAACAAATGGACTCTAAAACTGTTTACAGAAACCAAAGAATTTTACCCATTTCCCTCAGGGTCCTCTGAGCCACTACCGTTATTGCCTGTCTCTAAGCATTCAGTCTTTCTTCAGCCTCATATTTTGCTCACTCTGTTTGTGGACAGGATTCAAGCTGCTACCTGAGGCTTTGTTATGATTCAGAGAAAGTGAAAATACTCTGAAATGGGCAAACATCTGTCTCCGCTGTATGAAATATTTTTTATTTACCTTTAACTCACTTGCTGATCTGGGTCTCAAGTATTATCTACTCATTTTGTCTCTATGACTTCTCTTCTGCTCCCCTAAAATACTTTTGCTTCCTACTCTATTCCCACAGTGCTGTGTTGAAGTTTATTCTTCATTCTTGCCATGACTGATATTTTTTCCTAGACATAAATGACAACTGTTTTTTGCAGTTTTCACTTATCCTCACCCAAAGCACATGTAAAGAACTGAGCAATCAGAACAGTGGTATTTTATACTGAGTTTACAAAGAAGTACAAATGGCCACAAAAGATCCAGTTCATATTCAGATTCTGGTAAGAAATAAGCAAAGATTGCAGAACTTAGTCCATAGTATCCTTTTCTGTGATGTTATTGGGGCTGGGTAACACGAATGGATTTAGAAATCTTGCTCTTTTGGGGAGGGATGAACCATTAGAACATAATGTTTAAATGGTTTAATTATGAGATACTCTCCAATCTTCTAGCACCTACAACTTATTAACTTGCTGAGCCAGAGGCTGCATTTGGAACATCATTATTAGACGTCAAGGAATGTCATTGCTTGAAGCTGTTTCTTTAAATATATTTTGCCATTAGCCCTTTGGAGCTGTGGCAGCTGCAAGATTCATTACCACAACCTGTGGGGAACGAGTACAGTAAAAAGCCATCCACACAAAGAACAAGTTTTTTTTCATTCAGCTATATATTCTAAAATTGATGTATCTAGGCTATTTATCTAGACTCTCTCTGTAGTCACCAGGCAAAAAAAGGTGCCTCCAGGTAGTAATTTACACTGTATGTTTTCACTACTTTTCCTCATATGGGAAAAATCATGCATTGGAAGTAGCTATTTTCTCACTACTGATTTTGGGGGCTTACTAAATTACAAGCCTCCCAACTTCAGACAACAGAGTAGATGAAATTACTTCCAAGTGAACAGTCTCCACAGATCACCTTGTACTGACTGCTTTTACTGACTGCCTTTCCGTTCTGCACTACAGAGAAATGGGGAAGAATTTGGACCCAATTATATGGGCAATTAATACTTTATATGACAGATTATCTGATATGTTATGCAGCAGAACAGAACTATCAGAGATATTCCATTCTCTTTGGATACATCCAGACACACAGGAGCAGCAGAATGACAGTCCTTACTGCACAAAATCCAGTATACTTAGAAAGTTTTGTGGACCTAGGAAATTACTAACAGGAAAATTAACATGTGCTCAGTGATTCCCACAATGACTAATTCTAAATTTTTGCTCCTGGTGACATTACTGTTATAGCCTCCTAGTATTGTTAAAAGACTATCATAAGTGGCCACAACAAAATAAAATTAATATCATGACACCACCAATGGAACATGACAAGAAAGTAAAATATTAAAGAGGCACAAAACAATAAACTGCTAGCAATGATTGGATTCCACTCCCAGCAAAAGCTACAGATTTCTGGACTGCAGTGTCTGGCACTCCTCCTTTTAGCAGAAGGTGACAAACTCCAGCTCCTCCAGTCTTCTTAACTTAACAGTTCTCAGATTAGGTGTCATGGTCTGAGCTAGGTTCATGACAATTCCAACTGAAGTTCAGAAGTCCAGACAGAAATCCAAACATTTGAAGTGACATTTTAATCTACCAACCCAACTGATGTACGGCAACAGCTTAGAAAACACTACAAACTTCTACTCTTACAGCATCTGTAAGGATACTTTAAATAAATGAGAAGCATATGTTGTATTTCAAAGTACAAAATACATACATATATATGTGGAGATGCACAAACACAAAATGCATTCCATAGAATATGCTAGGCTGATTTATGTTCTATTTATGGCCCAATCCCAGACTAACTCTGCAGTTGATAGCAGAACCAACATTTATTCCCAGGAGCGCAGGTCACCACTGTACAGAGTAACAGATGTTACCGTGTGTTGGGTTTGCGTGGCAAGGTTTGGGTGGCAGGGAGCTAGAGGAGTAGCTTCTGCAAGAAGCTACCAGAAGCTTCCCACATGTCTGATGATGCCCATGCCACCTGGCTCCTAGACCTGCAGCTGGTCAAGACTCAGCCTGTCAACAACAGAGGTAGTGCCTACAGGATAACCAATTCAGGAAGGGAAAGTGGTTGCACAGAAGCAAAGAGCAGCCAGAGAAGAGAGAAGAGAGGATTCTGCCCTGCAGACACCAAAGTCAGTGAAGAAGAAATGGGAAGAGGTGCTCAAGATGTTGGAGCAGAGATTCCCCTTCAGCCTGTGGTGCAGCCCATGGTGAGGCAGGCTGTCCACCTGCAGCCCATGGAAGTCTATGGTGGAGCAGATGTCCACCCATGGGGGACCCCATGCCACCACCGGTGGGTGCCTGAAGGAGGATGGAACTCTGTAGAAAGCCTATGCTGGAGGCTGCAGACTGCTGGCAGGACCTGTGGACCTGTGAAGAGAGAAGCCCATGCTGCAGCAGGTTTGCTGGCAGGATTTGCAACGTTGTGGATGGCCCACACTGGAGCAGCCTGTTCCAGAAAGACTGCATCCTGTGGGAGGGACCTACGCTTGAGAATTTTGTGAAGAACTGCAGCCCATGGGAAGGACTTACATTGGACAAGTTCGTAGAGTACTGTCTCCTGTGGGAGGAACCCCACACTGGAGCTGGTGAAGTGTGATAAGTCCTCCCACTCTGGAGGAAGGAGCAGCAGAAACAATGACCACAACCCCCATTCACCACCCCTCTGTGCCACTGCAGTGGAAGAAATATTGAATCTGGGATAAAGTTAAGCCCAGGAAGGAGAGTAGTGTGTGGAAGATGTTTCTAAGATTTGGTTTTATTTCTCATCATTCTACTCTAATCTGAGTGATAATAAATTACACTAATTTCCTGAAGTAGTCTATTGTGACTGTGATAATAGATTAGTGACCTCTTCCTCTCCTCATCATGACACGAGCCTTTTGCTGTATTTTCTATCCCCTTCCCAGGCGAGAAAGGGAGGGATACAGTAGCCTGGGTAGACACCTGGCATCCAACCAGGGTGTTCCCCACACACTGGCATTACTGCTCTCAATATGAGTGAAATTATAAACACACAGATCTGCCAAATCTCTTGCACTGTAGTGGGAGAGAGGCCTGTGTAATATATCTATTGACCAGTACCTACATCCAGTGCCCCAAACATGATCTCTTGCCATGGGAATCACATACAGTATTTCCCTTCACTTAATGCTCCCAGTAGTGCACTCCAGTAATGCTCCTTGTGCACTTCAATACTCAGCAGGTAAGAAAGCTAGGAATTTGACATAGACACTGTGAAACCCAGCAACAAAGACATCCAGCACTGCGGGGGACTGCGTGACAGAAAGCACATGGGACTGACATTTAGGTCAGCCTACGCAGTTCTGAAATCATCAGAAGACATCATGGTGGACTTGGGCCATCGTTGTTCCTAATTCAAGGTCATAATATAAGTTGAAACTTTTGGTGTGACAGTGTATCATTTGTAGATCTAGTATGAGAAGCTCTGATTTCCAATACCACATATCTTCAATACATACAAATTTCAAGGCCTAAACATAATTTTGTTTTAATTACAAGTTAAGAAGAAAACATAAAGAGCCTTGGTTTGACATGTCTTGGTTGTCACTGAATTATACAGTCTGGAAAACTGTGGGCAACAGAAAATATTTCTTTTTTAAAAAATCACTGCATTTACAAAATTTTTCTAACACAGCCACAAAATTTAACCCAAAAATTCTGTAGCACTAAAACTTCAAACCATTAGAGAATGAGTCTATGGTAGATCACGGCAATAACGCCTTATAAAAATTTTCTGGAATGTACAATCTGAAATGTTTCCCAGTCCTTCAAGTTCATTAGACCCTGAATTTTCAGATGGTTTCAGACCATTGTAAATATTTTCAGACATATTTGTTTTTGAATAAAGGTTTCTTTATGTGATTTACTGTTATTATGTCATTATGGTGTGCCTGAAGAATTGGCTATAAACAAAGCATATTGTGATACGTGTACACACACACACACACGCGCACACACACACAGAGGGTAGCTTGGAAAGCCAAGGCCGCTACTTGTTATAGCCAGAGTGGATGACACAGACATAGAATTTGTGATCTCTTGCTCTTCAAGGCAAATTATCTGTGTTTCTGACATGCCTTAAGCTTTCAGGATGAAAGAAATTGCTGATAATTACTTACCAATATGGTTTACATATATCTTAAAAAACTAACAAAACAAGACACCACAATGCCTGAACTGTTGATTTTTCCAGTGATATGTGTATTATCTCCGGGGCCTGTACGTTATGTCACAAAAATAACAGTCTCGTAACATATGTAAGATGAACAACAAATACTGTACGAGTATTTTAAAAACCATGTTATAAACAGAAACTTATTCACATACATTTGTATGTCACTGGTAGCAAATATATCATAGAACTCAGTGCCACATCAAAGACATCTGGGAACACACAGAGGATCTACAAGCACTGGAGATAATTTTTGTGGTTATACTCCTCCTTTTGCAACTTGATGGAAAAAGGCTGGTTTTACCTGGAAGCAGTGTGCAGTATAAAGGCATATAAAAAAGTAAATGGACCGATCTTTGCATTAGGAAGTCTTGAGAGCAACACACTTCATCTATAGCCGCTTTGCAGTTCTGATTGTATCTTCTACTAGATTAAACCTTAATCCCTTTGCAGGTATTTTGAAAGCTCATGAGAACTTGAAGTGGTATAGACTTCCACAAAATAAATGCTATTTATTTGATCTATTATTGATTATGGACTGGCTAGAGACTTTCCTTAAGAAGGAAATGCACTATAATGCACTGGCATCAAGTATAAACACTATTAACCCAAAATGTATTCTGGGCTGATTACGTATTTTCTGAAGGAAAGCAAGACAGAAGAAAAAAAGGCCTTCTGTAACAATACACTCTAGTTCAAGGCGAAGCATTACGGAAGAAAGACTGTAAGGTTAGCACTGGATTACAGGAAGGCTGGTCAAAACACTTCCCTGTCATTATCAATGTTGCAAAATCTACAACAATTGCTCTCCATGTACTTAAAGGTTTCTAGTTGTAGTTTAGTGTTTCTTCTCCCTCCCCCAACAATGACCTCAGCAATTGTACTGCAAATGTTCCCAGAAAGTTAAAAAACGTCCAAAGGGGGTTTCTGATATAAAGCAGGTTTTGCAGTTCCGTTTTTATAAGACACACAATTTATGGAATAAATTGCATGACATCTTATTCTTGGCAGCCAAGAGAATGTTTAAAATGAGATTATGATGAACATCTCCATACTATCTGAACAGACAGCAGCGTAGAAATGCATATGTGCCCTCCTCAAACAGCAGCTCAAAGATCTGAATCACTGTTTTTATATCAAGTTAGTAAAACAATTTATAGGAGCTTATGAGGAGAGTAATTGCCACAAATCTCAAGACTTTTTTTTTCTTATGCTTCTCTCCATTTTACTGTGCGTGAGCCTGATCAACATTTATCCGCAGTCTTATCCGTGACATCTGTATAGCACCATGGAGACACATGGAGAGCTATTAGTCATGGTGTTAGTTATACTGACTGCAAATATGTGCCAAAACCTTGTTTGAAAAATTGTGTTTATATATGATGATGCAAACATCAAGTCAGTCTTGCTTTTTTCAATGATATCTCTTAAAAGTCCTTATATGCCACTTTTATGGTAACTTCACAGATTATATGAGTCATTTACATCAAAACTTTTCATAGTAAAGGCTCAGCTTCTGATTATAGAAATGTTCTTGATTCATCATTGCCGCTAAGTTCCAGCACAATGCTCAGCCCACTACCTGCCCAAGGTTTTTTCATAATGTTAAAAATATTATCCACCCAAAGAACTTTTAGAAAGATTTTTGTAGAGTAACTTGTAAAAAATCAAAAGAAATCACATTGTTTAGCACTGCAAAGCAAGTTATCTGGTTATTATATCCTTTCAGTGATATTATTGTCCCAAATGCAGGCTCATTATCCAGTGGGGGACAGTGCCAACTCACACACCAAGGTGAGGTATTTTTATTTTAATTTCTAGTATGCTCAAAGTAGGGAGCTGGGTAGTAACCCACAAAAGGCTCACTCCCTGATCATCACAACTTTATGTTACACATTTTAACAGAAAAAAAAATCAGCATTCATTGGTTACAGATTATGTAATTTTTTTATTACTCAAATTACTTACTATTTTTTAGTACTTAAACCCTTATTTCCTAGTTATAGGTCTCACTTCTCATGCTAATTAGTCCACACATGCAGCTGTTCCCTCCACGTGAGTTTGGAGTCTGTTTTGAGTAGGTGCTCAGCGACTCAGGTGATGGACATGATCTCCCACTGCCCGAATTACCTTAGTCAGCTCAGTTCTGCTGACTTCACTCCTGATAGTTCTTGTCCAGAGAGCCAATTCATCTTGGGACTGTCTTCCCTTTGACTTAAAAATGAAAATATTAGCCAAGCATACAACATTCATAATGCAACTAGTTACTTATAACTGTCTAGCTATGGCTAGTGTTTAACAATTAAAAAAAATTTACAAAGTTTGATTTAAGCTTTGAGGAGCTCAAATCTTGAGGGCTCAGTATGAACATTGGTTTTTCTAGGTGTTAGTGTTGACATCATAAAAAATGTAACATATTTGATGATCTGAAAGTGATATTTTAAGAAGGAAGACTATTCCAGCCTTGAACCACAATATTCCTTTATATATCTGTTGCTTCAGGGCCTAACGTAGTGTTTCAGTAAAACCAGGTTACCTGTGGTAAAAAGCATTGCCATTAAATCAGGAGTTTCTGTCATACAATATCCATCAAACTATTTAATAAGATGTGGGGGAAGCGCCCTTAGAGAATGTTTCCAAGAAATACTCCTGTAATGTGTTATTAGGGAGAATTTGCTTATTAAGCTTCACTCTCAAAATTTTTCCAGATCACTGTTTGGATGCCTGGACAGACAATTCGTGTTATGTGTCTCTGTATACAGGAATTAAGAGATGCTAAGTTCTCTTTTTCTCATATGATATTCTCTATCATTGCTACACAGAGGAATGCACACACATAGAACAATTTGCCCGTTTTTCTTGGCCCTAAATTAGTTTCACATCACATAAGATGGATGGAATAAGTAAAGAATCTGACCTCATTGAGTGGCAGGCTCCTAAAACCTAATTCCTCTTCTACTACATTTGAAAGAAAGCTGTGATATCATAGGAAAAATAAATAGAAAGTCATTACAAAGTTGCAACCAGCTAGAAGTTTCACAAATGCATAACGTTAACACAAATTACTTCTGGAAAACAGACCCTGCAGTTTGAGTACCAATTGTGGTGTTAAGAAGGTTGAAAATTACAAAACTCATTGTTTTCACAATTGCTATTTCACGGATAACCCAATTGTACCACTGGATTCAAGTAAATTAATAAATGGCACTCAAGGAGGTATATCAAAATTACTACCCTCATCAGTCTTCAGCAGAAGAGAAAAGGGTAAATGTGGAATTGTACAGCTGAAACAAGAAATGAATTCTTCTGAAAGCTGGTTTGATTCAACTTCTGAGAGACATCAATAATTCAGCATAGGTTATATTTGCATACTGTCCTTTTACAGTAAATCATGAAAAAGTGATGGACCAGAATACTTTTTCAAACAAAATATTATCTTTTGCAGGCCTTCCTTGCAAACTATGAAAAATATTATACAGTTCCACTGTATGCCTAATATTGAAGTGCAGAATCTAGTATCAGCAATCCAAATGGATGCTTGACAATCACAGCAGAGTACCTACATTTTGGAGTAGAGTTTGGACATGCAGTTCATTTAAATCAATCATTGCCTTCCCCTTCTCCTCCTCACATTAGAATTCATCTTTAAATCAGCCTCTGTTTTGCTGTAAGTCATACAGAAACTGGAACACTTTGTAAACTTTTTTTCTCCATTTCCATTTTCATTCTGTGGATGTGTTCCTGTTAGCATGCTTATCACAGTTTATATTACAGAAAAAATAGAAAGGTTCCTATGCCCGAGTAAACTGTATTTACTAACAGTGTATACAATATGCATGGTCTATCTATGTACATATTAGAAACATTGCCACTATTTTAGCAGTATTTGAAAACACAAGAGCTCCCACCTATTTTGAAGAAAAAATACTATTTCATTTTCCAGTAAACTAAGCTAATCTTCAACAGCAGAAAGACCAGTAACTCTCTGTTTTACTGAATTCTTCTTTACTTCCAAATCCAATTCAAAACTGTGCTTGTGGTTGTCAAGGCACTATGAGCTTAGGTGTAGACGCTGTTGTTTACTAACTGAGCTTCACTGAACTCGTCTTTCTCATTTTCTTTGTCCTGTTAGCCTCTTTGCCCTTCACCTTTGTCTTCCTGTTGATTTCTTGCTCTTTCAGATCCCTTGGAAATTAGACAGTCAAAAAGTTTAAAAAATAAAAGCTTTTCACTTGTCAACAGAGCATAACTGATATGAGAATAAACCAGAAGGCAATAACAAACAGCACCCTATGACAACAGCTTATACAGCATTGTTTTTCATGGCTGAAATGTTCCTGAAATTTGATAATGCTTAAACCATTATCACTGTGAGTTTCTACCTCAAATTGAACTACTGACCTGACCATATTGCAAATATACTAAGGTCAGAATGTTGCCCCTGACTTCATAACTAATAAACAATTACTAGTGAGGACAAACATTTCTTAGGATATGAAAAACAGGAATCCAAGCCATCTAAGTAGCAACCCAAGAAAGCAAGTCTTGCTGTCATTGAAGCTGAAGGCAAATCAACTCCGGAAGCAAGCCAGACTGAGGTTGCAGCTGAAATAGGTGAACTCTATTGAAGAAAAAACATTGACACACCAAGAGAGAGAGAGAGAGATAAAAAGGCTTTTTCAAAAGGCCATATAAAATACTCAAATAAGGCTTTCACACTGGGCATTAGACTAACTTTAGGTTAAGAACCAGATGTAGAAAAAAACAAAGTAGAAATTCTGGTTCTCTTAATTGTTCTTTTAACTTTGGTGTTTGGTTGCGCACAAATACTGTGGGAGTTGCTGGCTCCCTGCAAGTGTTAGGCCACATTTCTGCCCAGATATTTCACTGGTATACCAAAAGGTGCACAGTAGTAATTCCATATTTTTAAAAGGACTTCAACAATATAAACCTGTCATAGACTATTTAGGAGTGGTTTTCACATTCTGAAGGGTGGCATTACTGCCATGTCCCACAAAGTTTATGTTGTCTATTATTAGCAAGTGTTTCTTATCATCAGAAACGTCTGCTAGATACTTCAACTATGTAGGGTTCTATTGATCTTGTTCTAATTATGCCTTCCTTACGAGTCAGATGACTTAGATGACTGCATCAGTAATTTGACCTCAAGTGGAAGTAATTTTGAAAGTACTTGTGACCTGTTCCAAGACGCAAAAATGCTTTCAATTAGCCTTTTGCAGTGCCTTGAGATACTGACTGCTGTCCAACAGCTCTTAAACCTGTACGTAATTGTTTTCATAGCTGAAGGACACCCGCTATGAAAACTCCATGAAAGATAATTTGATGTTCCTTTATAAGTATATGGTGAAATTAATCAGGATATACATTCATGCAATTTCATATAGCTTTGATACAGCCTACCTTAAGGATAGTGTGAGTGTCAGATAAGACTTAGAAGAAGAGACCTGACATTTGTAATGTGCGGGAAAAAGTTACTTTTTTAAGCATGCAAGATTTTCATTTACCTGAGCTGGGAGTTTCAGGTCAGCAGTAGAACTTGGTATTTGTCTATTTGTTACAGTTGAATAGCAATCATTGTTGCTGGTCTTACCAGGGCAATCATTTGCCAAAGTAAATCACAAACTGTTACAAGGACAGAAATTACATAAGAGGGGTAGATAGAGATTCTAGATTGCCATTAACGATGTCCTGGTGAGAAAAAAAACATGGAATTTGAAAAATTTGAGTATTTAATTCTAGATGTGCAACTGGGAACAACAAATACTGTGGATTAGCTTTCAGTTTTTAGATCTGGTAAGGCATGGTTTAAAGTGAAAGCTATAAATACTTTTGACTGATGTACACAAACATGACTTTTAGCCATTTCAGCATAAGACAGCCACACTGCACTCACTAAAGATATACTTAACAGACCTTAGAGAAATCAAATTTGCCTGATGAGAATTACATACTTATATAAGTTTCTCCCTAGTGTTTTTTTTAACTTGCTTTAACCATCAGGTCTCTTAAAGATGAGACAAGAAGTGGTACTGATAATTGTGTAGAGAAAAAGAGAAGAATTATTTATATACTGCATTAATTGCCTAGCTAACTTGTAAAGATTGTCTTTTTCTTAAGTTTTTGTCTTTTTCCTAAGTTTTGTCTTTTTCCTAAGTTTTTGTCTTTAAAATTCTGAACAGTTTTGAGTTTTACCTTAAGAAGTAAGAGAACAGGTATAAGTCTAAATATTTGAAAAGTCTGGCCATACTGCTATCTTTGAGCATCAACAGTCATAAAAAATGACAAGATGCTTTTGAAACTTTTGGCCAAATCTTCAAGCAGCATGCCTAATCAGGTAAGCTTCTTTGCGTCTGGACAGCAAGTGCTAATTAGCATCTAAACGCCTAAATCTTTCCTGAACACAAACATGAAGACCCAAATAATTTTAGTGTGTAAATTATAAAAAATTTATATTATTTAAAGTTGTGATTCATAATTAGTTTGCAATTAAAATCAAAATACACAAACTGTACCAATTAGTTATCCATATATTCTGTACTAATTAGCTATCCATACATCCAGAAGTTGTGGTTGTCCATTACTGGAAGTGTTCAAAGCTAGTTCAGATGGGGCTTTTACCTAGTGGAAGGAGTCCCTGCCGATGTCAGGAAGATTGGACCAGACAACTTTTAAAGGTCTTTTTCAACCCAAACCATTCTGTGATGATTCATCTAATTCAGGAATAACGTATATATCTCCAAAAACTGTAGAATTGCAGTGTAATTTAAAATTGCGTTTCATTAAAAAAAAAAAAACAAGAACAAAAACAAAAAACCAGTGATGACGATTTCAGTGGAATAATGCAAATAATACTACTTTCTTAAATATTTTGGACAATTTTCTTCCCTCACTTACTGAACATGAAGCTAGAATTCAAGTACTCTGTAAAAAGCATAGAGTACACCAACACAGCAAATGTCCTGATACTGGCCACTAAAGGTTAGGAGAAAAGCATGTGCACTGTCAATCGCTCCGTGAGATTTCCTGCAGCACACTCATACAGTTTTTCACAGTTCTTTACCTTTCAGACTCAACAAGTCTATAATTTTTTAATTTCTTTAGGATGTTATTACCTCACTACCCCTCAAGAGTAAGTTCCATAGCTGAATCACTGTTTACAAAAAAAGTACTTTTTAGTTTGTTTAAATGAACTATCTCCTAGCTTTATCTGATGACTCATAATTCTTTCATTGGGAGGAACTGAAAATTCTTCCCCTTTAACAGCTACCATCCTTTTCGCGATCTATCAAACTCTATTATAGTCCCCTCTCAGCCATATTTTCCAGACTACATACTTAGTCCATGTAATCTCTTCTTATAGTAGAAACCCAACCATACTTCTATATTGCTCTTGTTTTATCTTTTCAAATCCTAATATGTCCTTTGAAGGTAAGGAGAGGAGAAAAGGGAATATAGATCTGCATATAGTACTCTGACTATAGGCTGCACCAGCTAACATAGTAATATAGTTTTCTGGTTTGTTCTCTACTCTTTTTCTATTAACTTTTACTACTAATTTATTATTTTTTTTAATCTCTTCTCAGCTGAATTTTCACCCATTCCAGTTGTGGACTGTACAATATACAAATGTCTTACTGTGATTACAAGGCAATCTACACACTGTGGATTGCAAGGTTGGAGATGTGAACAGCAGAAAGAGAATAAAGGGTCCAGTTCTTTTAACATGAGAAAAATCAAAGAAATACTTTCACTATTTAAACATCCGTGATAATTCATCTTCCCTACACGCATATATGCACACATGTACTTACAAGTTCTAGAAATACATGGCTGTAAGAACAAAGATGCATAAATTAAAACATTTATTCATCATTTATATAGATATAAAATATCTACATAATATCTGAAAAATACTGTCTTGTCATGTTCCTGGTAGTGACATTGCATTTCATTGTAGTCCGTAAGCAAGTAGTTTCATGTGCATTGAAATTAATGGGGTTTTGTTTCCTTTAGCATGTGGCTCACAGAGGATCAGTTCAGGTGGCTAAAAATTGACAGGTTTCAACTGAAACCCTACTGTCAGAGATTTGATAGAGCTTATTTTCTCCTAGATTTCTTCAGCTGTGCTCACATGCAAACTCCAGAATTCTCTTTTCTTTCCATTAAAGTACGGAATGGTCTTCTCCTCTACCCATTTTTAATTTTAGGAAATTAATTTTTTGAGAGATGTATGTCCTTGGTGGAATCAGTTGAAATTCACCACTAGATTATTACAGAATTCAAACACGTGGAAACCATATCCCAAACAAGTTTATCTTTATGAATTGTTTACAGTTTCCTCTTGACCTTATTGGGTTAGAGTTTTGTTCTCTTCTTCATGCTGCAGCATTTGAACTGGAACACAAAAACCTTTTGGTTACCTACAGGTCACTTGCTGAGTGCTTACAAGAGCTGCAAAAAAAATTTATTTTCCCAGCCTAGCAGAAACAGAAGACAAAAAACTTTTTAATGTACGACCTAAGGAGCCAATTCTCAGCTCAACAAACCACATCATACATCTCCACGCAACTAGGGCAGAGATCTACTTTTTGACCATGCACACTTTTACTAAGTTTGAGTGTTTGAGCAAGCCTGAAGCATGTCACAGATGAAGACTGAGGTGCAAAACAGCTATTCAGGTAAAAAAAAAACCTGGACAAGTCTGGGAACCAAGCAGGTCACCCTTGCTCTCAGTCAGAGAATTTGGAAGAGTGGGCAGCTGTCGCAATACAAGAGTGAAAGAACTAAAATGAGAGGAACGTGCCCCTTCAGAAGAGTTAGTATCAGACGCTGACTTCTAAGCAATGCTTTCCATCTCTATGAGCAGTATGTTTCCCTGGAAATTGCTGTTTTAATTTGTATCACATACTCAGCTTGGCTTCGCAAACTGTTTGTTTTATGGTGTTTGGCATAAGGTTTGCACAAGCCTTTTGTGGCTGGTAAAATGCTTATGCCTTCTTAGCACATACTACCCTTTTCCTGATTTTTATTTTATTTTATTCAATTTTATTTTATATGTCTCATCATTTTATGCAATGTTCAACTAGGGTTTAATATTAAAATTTTCTCTTAATTTGTAACCTACAACAAGTTTGTTTCTTTTTGCAAAGAGTAATAGCCTGCCAGTTATAATTAAGGACCTAAAGAAACATGGCTGCTTTACACACAACTACTTTTCAATAAGCCAGTTTGTGCTTGTTGGACTGGAAGAGAAATTGTATAACTTCAAAGGAGGAGAAATTTTAGAATTCCAACATCTCCGGATCAGCTGCAACACACCCAGATTCTGGCAATATTTGCCATTGATTTTGAATATTTTGTTTTCAATTTTCATCCAGACATAACTTTTGAGTTTTCTTATGTTTTTATTGAGATCTGAGGACAACCCAACACCAAACACTTCTCTCCTTATGTCAGTTGACTTGGATAGAGAGCTGGTATGGTGGTATAGTTACTGTTACACTCTCAGCTTTTGGTAGTTCTGTAACATATTTAGTTTCCAGCTTTACAAACCTCAGATGTACAAAACTCCCTTCTGACAACAATTCTGCCTAAACAGACAGAGCCAAGACAGTGTACTGTGCAGACCTACCCTTCTACACGGACTGTTCTCTGCTGTTGAACACTCCTTGAAAGCAGCATTCTCTAAGTATGTACACATAATCACAGTATCCCATTAGGAAAACGCTTATTGCATCAGCTGCAGGCACAGCAACACCTCTCTGCATGTGATAGTGAAAAGAAATTACATTGTGGGCAACAGAGGATTTGAAGAATAAGAAGGCAGATACAACACTGGTCACCGTCCCAAGTTTGCAGGATTAGAAAATCCATCTTTGACATTATTTATACAGAAGAGCAATAACAAAAAACAGTTTAAAAAAGTGACGGGGGGGACAAAAATGGCAACGCTGAAGAAAAGCTTCCTTGCTTCTTCTGTATCTCATCATTAAATCATAGTCTCATTTGACTAATGCTTAGAACAAGATGGGGAAAAACAAGAGGAAAAGATATGAGAAATCTTCTTATTGTCAGTGTTCTAATAGCTCACATTAAGCTCCTGAAAAGGCAGGAAGCTTATTCTAATTAAGATGTAGTAGGCAATATGTGATAATTGTGTCACAACTTATGCAGCTTTTTTCTTTTTCATCCAGTGCTATGATATGTACTTGAATATTAGGTCAAAGTATCCAAAGAATCATTTTTTAAAATTATTTTTCAGCTTTGATAGTAACATTTCCTACTTTTTACGGATCTCTTCCACAAAAGCAGTTTTTACCAACTACTGGTAGTTTCTTTTCAAAACACTGATTCATTTCTGTCTCCAAAATAAAGAAGTCTCTCTCCAGTCCTCACTGATACAAAAAGGCAGCTATTGAGCACATGTCCATTGAGAAGATATTTTTATCTGCTAATACTATAGCCAAAACATACTCTTCTAGTATGTTATGTCTAGGCAGATTTCTACTTTCTCCAAGCACACTTCTCTGGTTTCTGATGAGCAGTCCAGTCTGCACCTTCTGCCTAGGTGCTGTTCTGAGCTGCAGTAGATGCTTGTCCTTCTTACTCGCTTGAACTCTTTCTCACTTGTCCATATTTTGATCGTAAAGGTCCAAGAATCAGAAAAAGATGGAGATTAACAACGAACTAAAGGTTTGAAATGTAATCAGCAAGCAAGTGGTGGGGAAACACCACAACTCAATTCCCTGTTTCACCCACACCACACATTGCCTACAGATGTTCACAGCTCTTTTAAGGGTAAGGGAAAAAGACAAAAACAATCATGAAATTTGCTGTAAGAAACCCACTACCAAGGACATCAGATACCATCAGAGGATCAGTGTACCCCATATAGGCATCTAAAAAACCTGTTTCCACTAAGTTAACAACGCAATGATAAGACAATTACTAGGAAACTACAAACTACTTTGATATTTTAACTGTGACTTAAAACACCAGTGATAAGTTGCTATTTTAGACACCAATAATATTATTCAAGAGTTCTGATATATTGCACTATCAGATACTAGATCTGAGACAAATTCTCCATCTTTTGCCGAGTTAGGAGACAAACCTCTGGGAAACTTGTGTGTTCTTCACTTAATTGAAGTCAAGTTAAATTGAGTACATTCTGTCCATTGCTAGAATCCACATTCTAATGATTTCTCACATTCATAATCCCAAACTTCTTCCTTTATCTCAATGACTTAGTAGTATTGTCACTTAGATTGATCATCCACCCCAGCCCCACCCCAGCCCTTTCAAGGACAGTTGCAAATGTGTTTTCTCTTTAGTTGCATTTTAAATTAGAAAGCCTAATTGGCTCCCACCTACGGCTGAATATAAAGTTAAATAGATGTCTCTCGCTCTATTTCCTCAGGATGAGTCATCTAAATTGTTAAAACAGCAGTGACATACACAAGTAAGAATAATAAGGTCCTTGTTGGTGACAATTCAATAAAACAAGCAAAGTAGTCAATAGGGGATGACCTGAAGTGTTGTATATTTCATTTTTTTTTAATTTGATGATTGTCATCCCTTTCATTTCATTAACCTGATTATAATAATTCTGAGTCTAAAACTCCAAGCATCACCTTGGTATCTGTACATAGTTATATGCCCAGAGAAGTCTGTAATTTAGCTTTATAGGACAGACAGTTAGTCCCTCTCAGTGACTGTATAAAACTATTATGGTAGGATGAATCTAGAAAAATCTCAGTAATGCACCAATGCAAACTATAGAAACGTATAGACTCGATGCAGGTCTTCCACAGTGCTAATCCCACCTTTCACTAATGACTTTGACTCTAAAAAGTGGTTAGGTTGAAAAGGTTATCCTGGGTTTGACCCTTCCTTTTCACTCATTTCCTCTGTGCATCTGTGCTTACATTCATGTGCCTGCCAGCTTCTGAGCTAAGCAGCTGCTTTCAGTCCAGTTTGTCCAAATATGTTTTTCAAACATTTCTTTTGGTGACTCACAACTCCCTTTCTTGTGTACAGACCCTTAATGAGAGCAGTGAAATGGCTCGTGTTGCTGTGCCGTCAGCTAGACCCTCTTGCTGGGAAGATTTAAATGTGCACTAATTCCCTGAGCTTGTTTACTGCCCCATGCTAGCCTTGCCAATAGCTGAACCAGCACAAGGAGTCGTAATTGAGTAGTGGGGAATTGTGCAAAAGAATGTATGGGAGCTGGTGATGTTCTAAATTTCTGCACTGTGAATGAAAGCAGGCAGCTGGGTACAAGGTACAGACCCTTCTAATGCTCTAAATGAAGGAAACAGCTCTGTATGTGAACACTTCTCACTGGACATGAGTAGATCCACTTTGTTTCTCAGCATAGGTATTAACAAGGGATTTGATCTATTCTGAGTTCCAGCACTCAAAGTGCTGTTAGCCTGCTAGGACATTTGCTCAAGTCCATTGCAACTAGAAAGCTGTTTGTACGCACTGGAGAACCTGAATTGGCTGGGTAGATGGGCTGGAAAGGACGCTCTAGGTCTTCTGGAAGATTAAAATTTTTTTTTGCTTTTTTACCTGCTCAGAAGTCCTACTGAAGGTCTGCTTAAATACAGAATCATCTGTAGCCAGGACTGTGTGCACACTTGAATAGAACAGAAACGTAGAGACAGCCTAACCAAATTGCCAAATTTTTCTTCTGTTAGGAGTACCCTGCAAAACTCTGGGTTCCACATATTTAATCCCTAAACAGATTCCAAAATGACAAAGTATCTCTAAAATTCTCAGGCTGTGTTGTTCCTTGGGAGCCACAGGGTAGCAAATGTCAGTGATCAATCTTGTTATTAGGAAGTTAATAGGAGATTCCAACATTCCTACCAAAACTTAGGAAAGAAAACCATCTCACTTATATGGCCAAAAAAGTGACACAACAAAGAAATCTTTTTTTCGACAGGGTATTTTTAGGGGAAGAACAATAAGGTAGTGAGGCTGCCATTGCTACTGTAATTAAGCAGCAATCAGGTTTGAGAGAGAACATTCAGATCTACAGAAATCACACAAACCGCTGTTGGCTGAAACTTTCTAATTCACCTGAAATTGCATTTAAAAGTTCCCTAATGATAAGGAATACATTTGCAAATCAACATTGAGCTGATTATAACTCAATATTTGCACAATTCTCCCATCTGATCTTTTTGGTTGGTTTTTTTTTTCTTGTTTTTTGAGGAAGGAAGCTTCCCAGGACATGCAGCATACGAAAAGTGTTGTCAGGGTGTAGTATATAAATCACTCCAGAGTGGTAGAGCCTTGGTGCACACCCAAGCTGAAAGTTCAGTGAATGGCAGGCTAGGTGTATCATCACAGTTGCCACTGAATGTGGTACCTGGAAAAAATAAGGTTGGGAGCTCCTAGTTTACAGTGTGCTAGTGCTATTAGATTATGTGTGTGTCAGACACAGTCACTTCCCTTTCCAAAAGAAAGAAATACAATGTACAGGCACCAAATAAATTACCGTTTAACAGCTGTTTGTCATGCTACATGCACAGTCTCTTACAGTGATAGACACGAGATAGTTTCCAATAGGTTACCCCATAGTGACAAATAGAAAAACTGCCTTGTTTTTATCATTAAGTGAGGATGATTCTGTATCACAGGGTTTGACAGGACAAAAGTTCACATATTATTTATCCCACTATAATTTGCAATGTTGACAGTAAGTTCACATGTGGCAACAGAAGTTAGGGGTTTATTTTTCCCCTCTCAGAATGAGTCTGAAATATTTCCAGAGTGAAGAGAGATCTTGATTTCTGGTAAAATATTCAGAAATGCCTCTAATTGCATTCCGTTTTAGTATCAGATCAGCTCACAAAGGAACACTGCACTTTGATTTAGCAAAACGAGTGCTGGTGGATGGCCAGAATTTGAATTTTGTGAAATATCATTAGTTATCCTCAGAAGTGCTGTCTCTGTGCTATTCTGAGTTCTGAATATTCAGATGAATTAGGAGGAGATCTCAATTTGCTAAAAGACTATGCAGCTGGAGAGTGACTTGCTTATCATTGCCAAAAGACAGAGCAGAGCATGGCCCTCTATATAATAACATGAGATTTTAATGAGATCCAGAGCTTGGTGATAAAGTTTTCTAAAACGGATGCTATCAGCTCCACTTGTGACAACAGAGCAACTGATGGCAACTTCCAGCTATTCTATAGTCTGTCTTTAGTCCATTGTCATTAGACATATGGACCCTAAGCATCTTGATTGGAAACAGTGATGTGCACACAACTGACTCACAGTGGACTGTGTATGTTAGGTTTGCATTATGGTTTCTGTCTGTGTCATCCAATCAGGCTTTGACCTTGCTCAGGAGACAGACAATCAGAATTTTCCAGCACTTTCTGTGCACTAGCCCTGAATAAATGGAAAATTACAACGATAGCAGGGGAGATGAGTCAGCCAGTCTTCATGACTCCCAAGTATTCCTGCAAGAGTGGACCCCAAAGCAGATTGTAACAGGAGAGGCAGATCATCAGACTTTCCCAGAAGTCTGCACATTTGTATCAGTGATATTACAGGACAGGGTTGCCAGTGTCTGTAGGGTCAGGAGATGGACAGTCAGTATAGAATATCCAGTACTTGCTACAGTTACTTACAGAGACTGAAAAAAGACTGTTACTATGGTGGATAGCTGAAAGGTTATGGGCAGACGTATCACGTTCTGTTTGTCCAGGTTTTTTAGTTTCCAGGGAAATAGCAAGTCTAAGTTTGTGCTTAAGCACAGTGCTAACACAGGGCTCATGTCAGACCACGACCACCCAAGGAAATGATTGCTTTGCAGTCACAAATCTCTCAGAGATAAGGAGTAACTTGCTAACTCCGGAATCACGCAAATGTTCAGCCAACTGATGAAAAAGGTCAAGACCTCAGAGATCTGAAGTCACGAGCTGGGCTTCTCGGGATCCTGATGTTTCAAATCAAAGTTTATTATAGTGCTCAAATACTGCCATCCACATTGCTCAGTGGTAGGTCAGTAAGAAACAGCCCTTTGGAATAAGACACCTACCAGCAGGTGGAAAGCCTTTGGTTTACTCACAAGAACCCAGCTATTATCCTGCCAAACCCCTGTACATTTCTGGCCCTGCCAATTATCAGTTAAATGTCAATAAGCATGTTATTCAGAATAGGTTAGTGCTTTATTAATCCAGAAGGTAATAGCAGTCCTGACAAAATTAAACACACGTTCAAGAATTTTAGGCTGTTCTTTTAAAGAAGTAACCATTAGCATAACAATAAAATGCAGTGGTTCTCCACACATTAATGAAGCCCCCTCAAAGCTCTCCAGGCTCCCAGTTGACCTTGTAGGATAGTATTGTCTGAGCAGCTACTGCAGTGGCCTGCTGGCAGCAGAGTGGCACACATATACAGTTAATAACCAGCAAAGGTCCACAGCCTTTTTAATAAACACTACTGTGCCTGCTTTGACTCAACAGTGCTCTGAAGAAATGATTACTGAAGTATTATAAAATGCTGTTCTATGTGCAGCCTACCTACCACCAGTGGCACAGAAAAAGAGATCAGGAAGATTATGTGGGAGAAACTGCAAAGAGAGAATGAAAATATCTTACTATTCTGAATTTCTGAGCAATGCTGTGAAGAGTTAAGACACTAACTTTTCCTACAGTTCTGGGAACTACAGGTTGTCATCATCCCTATGCCTCTGGAAAGTTGATTGTCTCTACAAACATGACACACTTTCATGTTTAGTGCACAATTCCGATGTTCTGACTATTTGACTGCCCAGTGCCTGCAGCTTTCTCAGTTGCTAATGTGACAGCAACAGGACTCTTTGTTCTTCCTGCATGACCTCCCTTAAGACTGTGGACTTCTTTCACGGAGCAGGTATCTTTTCTTTGTTCTTTTTTATTATTATTTTTCTACAGAGGAAAAGTCAGCGTTTGAAAAAATTTGTTAATAACTCATTAACCAGCAAAATTAGTTTCTCTGTTTTCGAGACAGCTGACCCTCTCTGGTGGTAATAGCTGAAGTAGCTGTCCCTCTGGCACCGCCATTTTCTCCCCCTCCTGCCCCTAGAGGTATGAGGGAGTGCTGCCCCACCATGACCCTGCCCCTGAGTTTCTCCTGTGCTGACAGCTTTCCTCCCCATCCCTACACAACTACAGTCTGTGCAGTCTGTAAGCCAGAATCACAACCCCATTAAAGACCTTCCCAACGTGGTGCAACCCTTCCCTTAGCCCTGCTGGCCCCCTTTGCCCTCTGCCCAGGGGGGAAGGCCAGGTCCAGGTGTGCCCTACTTGGCTCAGCTGGCTGAGACACCCCAGACGGCTTTCTTGGCACGCAGAGGAAGATCTCCATGTGGATTTTATCCCTCCTCTGGGTTTAAAAAAAATACAGCTCAGATACACTGATACATGAATTCATTCACATGGCCTTGCTACCAAGAAGGTAATTTATGAGCACTTTGATTTTGTTAGCTGAAAGCTAATGGCAGTGTTCGCTTATCTTTCCATCCAAATTCAGTCTTCCAGGGAATCCTAAATGAGTGTGCCAAGCTGCTAAGGTTTTGGCTTTTCTCCAGAGGAAGCAAACCTCTCCTGGCTGCTGTGTCGGCACCAAAGTTTGCACAAAGTGGGGGCATGGCTGCAAGGCCAGGCAGAGGAAAGCCCCCTGCTCCCCAGGTCTCTCAGGGAAACATCTCAGAAAAGACAGTGCCTCCCTTAATAATCATTTTTGCTCAGGGACATCCCAGTGAAAGTGCAATGCAGCAACAAAACATATTGCTACTGCAGCTTTTAAAGGTTCACATGTTCACTAGTAAGGCAAATGAAGAAAGTGTTTGCAAAAATTATCAACTTGTTACCCCTGGCATTTCTATCAACCAAGGCAATTCTCAGACATAGTGTGACAAAGCTGTTAGAATATCAGTACAAATCAATGGTTTCATTTTTAAGCCTATTACTTTGGGGAGATCAGCCTGGACATAATCAAGGGCACCACCCCTTGCCCCAGCAAGTCCACCACTGCACATCCTTGCCAGCCAGGAAAGCTGCTCACCACAGGTCACTCTGCCAGGGGCCCCTCTGTCCCAGGGCTACACTGCTGGAATCTGCAGTTCACTAACATGAGCCTTGCTCTCAGCTACTCAGTGCTGGAAGACCGTGGCCATAGCAATCACATTGCTCTGCACAAGGGGTCATGCCATCCCATCTCTCAAGCCAGCAGTTCCACAGTCTTCTTTACTTTTTTTTCTCAGAGGCTATGTGATAGTAAGAACCTCCTTGAGATTACACAACTAGCTGGTGAGAGTTGGAGAAATAAATTAGTTTTTTGCAATTGACAGCCACTCTGCTTCCTGGCCTTTTCAGTGCTCTCCAGCTTTCTCTCAAATTTCACTAAGTCTCCCTGCAGTGAACCTGCAGGTTTACAACTACTGGAAAGGCCAAGCAAGAGCAAGCCAGGGATAAGCGCAAGGCAAAACAGAGGGGTGCCCTTAGCATGTCTCCTGCCCACTTTCATAACTGTGTTAGCAGAGCAGTGCAAAACATACAAAGGCCTCAAGTTCTTCTGACCTGCAGAGTAGCTGTGACAGTCCTGGGGGTAGGACAGGGAAAGGCAACAACATTTCAGCTGATAGTACAGAAGTGGAACAGCATAGCACAAGTCTGCATTTACAGCAAACATAGGCATCAGCAGGCATTTCCTCATCACTTGCAATTACCCCATGACTCTGTTAGATCTCAAAGCATGAATGGGTTGTATGAATGACAGCCCCATCTTCTTGTAAAGGATGAAGAAAATTGAAACCAGTTTTAGCTAAATACAAATATTTTACCAGTGATTCAAGTTATCTTTCTACTTATAAACACTTCATATATAACTTTCATAATGAACCTAGATTAATCTTTTACACTTTATTTTGCAAGACAAATTAAGCATATTTTAATAATTAATATATACCAGGCATTCTTAACACCATCATAAAAATGTAAGCACATTCCAGCATATGTCTCCTGTTAATACAATTCATCCATACACCCTACTACTACAGTATCTATGGCTTATTAATATAATAAATAAATAAGCCCATACGGACCCGGCTAGGAGGTTGGGGGTTCAGCAACCAAATCCGTTTATTCAAATGAGACAACACCTTTTATATGCACCTCAAAACAACACGTGACTCCCTTGACCAACCACCATGGGGTATCTCACTGCCCATGTGAGATTGGAGTACCATTTGGGACTACATTTCCCAGGATGACTCTCTGGCATCCTTCCTAAAACCAGACTCCTACAAGTATCTTCCTGGAGTCACAGCTTCTTTTATTCCTCTGTAGATGTTGGGAGAAGACTGAGGTGATCAATGAGCCAAGTAAATGTGTTCCGTTACAAAGGCCGTTAACATCGAGAGCATCATTTTCCAAAAGTTTTTTGGTTTTGGGGTTTGGTTTTTTTTTCTAACACCAAAATAGCACAGTGGTATTACAGCTAAAATATTATGTCATATATACCATATGTATGCACCACCATACTTTCTGTCTGTCTGTAATATATATACAGCATATATTCTTGTATTATATATGCAGTACTTTTTGTATGCTAACTAGTTTTCAATGTACTTGTACAGTAAGAAATGTACCATAGTAACAAACACCACCCTGCTTGTAATTTCAAAGCTAAAGGCCGTGCCTCTGTCTCACTCTGCCCTGTGGTGACTCAGGTCCAAGTAGATTCCTAGGAGATTCTCAGCCAAATGCAGAATGCTTCAAAAACAACCTAGGTACCAACTCTAATTAATTTCAATACAGATTTAAAAGTTACTCCTTTCCAGGTGTAAGTCTATCATCATAGCGAGATTCCATTAAAAATTTTGTCTTTACCACTTAATAAACAATATAAATAAAACTTGACTGAATCTCACAGGCTAAAAAGAATTTTTCAGGTCAATGTCCTGCCTCAAGAAATTTAGCAACTTTCCTACAGATGGTTATAAATATGTATAGAGATGGTTTGTTACATATGAGAGCTTAATAATTTAAAAAAGAATAACAACTCATCCCTGAAACTTTCATCTGTAGAAAATATGTTACTTGGTGCTTGCATGTATGCCTGTATTTATATTTGCTATGTGATGAGAAAAAGATTAGGTCTTTTTTTTTTGGTTTATAATTTCCTTTGACTTTACTATACACTGCTTAATATTCAAGGAATTCTTCAATTATATACACTACATGTTGTATTGCTGTTCTGGTATATGATGTATCTGCAACTCCGCTAACACTAGGAATTGAACTGGCAACCTTTATCATTCAAGCAGTCCCTTCATATGTCTCTACAGACTGAACTAAGGAAACAAGCTTGCCAAATGATAGACTCATATTTGAGATACATCATACACACTGTGCAACAAATTAGGCAAGTAGAATTTTAGGGAATCTAAACTAGTAAGAGCATGTGTTACTCACTTTCATATTGGTTCATTCATTGCCATGCAACCAACAACACCAATGAGGACTGATGAGAGGCAATCCACTGTACCCACAGTTGAGCCTCCGGTTCCTTTGAACTCAAGTCAAAAAGTCTTCCAAATGGTCCTCAAAATAATCCTTTGGCAGTGTGGTATGTCTTGAGGAGCAGCCAGAAGATGGTGAAATTCTTCCACAAATACTCAATGCTTCTTGTCAATAAATCTAACGGAATTGGGAAACAGTAATATGTCTACAAAGAGTGAGTGCTGTTTGCCAGACAGAATTGCACCCAAATCGCAGAAGGCAGGAGCTCAGAGGTATTGGCAATAGGTGACAAGTTCTTCATTAGCATGGTCTAAAAAGGATGCAACACATTGTGGCAGGTAGTTATGCAACTAAATACTTAAGATGAGTGTGCCCAGCTACTAACTTGCAAAACATGTTTTTGTAGTGACATGAGGAACGAATGGGGACTCTGGGCTGTTGCTATTAACAAAGTGTCCCTGGCAGCAGAAATATAATGAAGGACAAGTAAACCTCAGGGAGGAGGGGAAATATCCTCTTTTGCTCCAAAATAATAAAAACTGAAAATGGGGACAAAAAAGAGAAAAAATTAAAATACATGCAAAATCCACTGCACTGAAGAGCTAAATATATCTTAAAGCTTGCTGGTGGGTTAAAGGAATTTTCTGTTTATGTGGTGCTGTTGGCAGTATCCGATTACAGGCAGCCAAATGAAACTCTTTGTCCTTGAAGAAATGGGTTACTGCTGTTATCCTTGCACCCTCTTCGAGGGCTTTTTTTTTTTTATCTTTATGCATCAACTGATGAATGTAGCAGTCATCCTGCAGCTGAATGTAGCCTCGCTGGCCAGAATAAACCTATTTTCATAATCACTGTCCAATTCGGAAGGTAAAGAGAGCTTCCACTGCAGAATGACTGCTACTAGACCTCTGGCTTCAACTTTATGGCTAATGGAAGTTTCACTAAAAAGGTCTAAGAAAAAAAATCTTGATTTTATATTTCATGTGCTTACATTTCCAGAAATTTAGTATTCCCAAGCCTGATTTTGACCTAAAGGGAAGCAGGTCACCTAATCAGCAGCATCATTTTGTAAAACTTTCTGAAAGGTTTTTTTACAAACTGCCTATAACTTAATCCCAGCATTTCAGTTTAAATAAATAAGTAAATTCAGTTTAAATTCAGGGGGGATCACCATTTGTTTAACAAGAGCCACTGAACACATTCTCAAGTTCACCACCTCTGGTGGTTTTACAAATGCTCTGTGGTTTTGTTTTGTTAGGCAAGAAGAGCTTATCTCTTTGGCTTGTCTCTTCAAGGGGTCAGAGTAGTGGAGACAATTCTCCTGGATAGCAGCTTGAATAAATAAATGGACTCAAGTTCCCCCTAGTGTTTCTCTACCTAAAGCTAAGAGAGGCTGAAGAACATATAATCCTTTAATATTACAATATCGAATAAAAAAAAATAAGAAAATATTCCTCAGAAAATATTTAATAACTTATAGCTGTTAAAACATGAAAGAATATTGAGATATTCTGAAAATATTTTCAGGACCTAGGCTTCCATGCAAGCATTATTTCATTTCACAGTGCAAAAATATGCTAAAATACTTCTAAGCTTTGTTGATCACCTGTCCTGTATTGTACTGCCTCAGCACTGATACATTCATATCTAAGTTACAGCATAAATCAAGAAAGCATCAGCAGAAAAGAACAGTTACAAAAATAAGTGCTCATGAACCAGTACAAAATGTGATATTTCTGCTTTCGTTCATTTCCTGAAGTGGCAATAAAGCAAGATTTTCTGCCAAAAAAACCTTCAAGTAGCAATATTTAGTACTAAACTGGCATCCTTTTTGTCAGATAAGTGGGATTACTCATGTGAAGAATGGATAGGACCTGTATATCAAGACTGGCAGATCAGGCCCTGAAATGCTTCTGTGGTTGGCTAAGTTTTCACAGTAGGATATTGCAGCATGTTATATGCAAATGTTAATGTTTATATACTGCTTTAGGATCCCTCATTTGGGACAAACAATGTAAATGATGCTAACAAATTTATTGTTTATTTATGAGGGAGGAAATTACTTAAAATACAAATTTGCTTTGGAAAGGTTAATCACAGTTTGAATGTATGAGTTTGCTAAGTAAACTCTCAAACTTTCATGTGTCTTCAACTAGGGATATTCCTGACGCATTCATCTCGTTGGGAAGATAAAAATCAAAAGCTGTATACAAAATCCAAGAAGTAAATTCAGATAACTGCAACAGGAATGAGCATCTGCCACCTGTTCTGGGCTGGCAGAGACATCCGGAAGTGCTCACGCCTGGCTTGTCCAGCTCACTGCACAGTGTTTCTTACTTTCAATTGCTCCTGCTTTGCTCTGTCCCCACATTTTTGACAGGCAGCTCCCTGCAGATCTCTATTTTAATATTTAACAGCTGAACTGGAGCAGTTGTTTGGGGAAAGAAGTGGAGGTTTTAGTATCTGGGAAATTTTTGCCTGGAGACAAATGAGATTTTCTCATTGGAATGGTTGGCTTATAATTGCAGAGATTTAAATGTTCATTTTTAGGTTGCAGTTCTGGTCTATTGAGATAGATGTAGCACTTGACATCTTTCACTGCAATTGTTTCAGTTCTCTGGAGGGTCAGGGAGATTGCTTTCAGCTCATGTTTTTTCTTTAGATTTTTAGTTTCTTCACAGCTATAGAGGCTCACTCTTCGAAATGAAAGATAAGGTTCTTTTCCAAGAGATCTATTTGATGACCCTCAAATTATAAGTTAAATAGGACTCTAACCATAAATATGAATCTTATCTACCTATAGCAGGCAATGGAATGGGGTGTGCTGGTTTTGGATCTGTCAAAATTCAGAGCTTGATATGTGTGCAGAACTAGGTTGTCTGTGCAACACTGCTGTCTTATTTCCCACAGCTCTTCTATTGTTTATCACATGTGTGTTTTAGGTACTGAGGTAGACTCCTGCTTACCTGAGCTCCTCTATACAGACACACTGATGCAGAAGTTATTTGGCATCTCCTGAAGTGGAGCAATTTGTTCGGGTGTCACATCTCCCAAAAAACTCTGAGCTCTGCAGCAACCTGAGTGATTCTCAAAACTCACAGTCCGATCCCATCCCATCCCTTCGCTCCCTCCTTCTCTCCCTCTGCACTGATGGGATGTTTTTTGAAAGCTCAGATTTTCACAGCCTGTTATTTTCCTCCTTCCTCCTCTAGCACCACTTTTATAAGCCAAGTTCTGGCAAACCAATACGTTTCACAACCACTACGTAGAAATTCAGGAACCCTGAAACAGGATTCATTGGTTATTGTCTCACCGATTCCACCCCACAATCTGTGAAAACTGATTTAGTCTTTGATGACAGAAATCTCTTTCTAGAGTCTGACTTAACAGATGCAACTATTTGGATTTATTAATATTCTTAACTACAGCTTTGACTAAGACCACTGAATGACTGCCTCAGCTATTCTAGTATTATTCTATTATTTTTCAGTTATTGCTGTGTTATAGTCTTTTATATTTGGATGTCTTCTCTATTTTATTTGTTAAATATTTTCTTCATTTGTTTCAGCTGCTCATGAATTGTGCCTACACCCGAGATAAAAAACTATATGAAACTACAGAAAGGATGAAAGAGTAATTCCCATCAGATAGCTGACTGGAATGACCTAGTAACCTGCTTTCTTCACTCAAAATTAGAATTAGGATGTTATTTCTCTTTTCTTGCCATTCCCCCCACCAAAGACTCAATCCAAAGACTTCTGAGTTCAGCAGAGCTCTACTCAGTAGCTTTTTTTGTCTGAGCTGTCCATCGGGAATCTGACTGCAATACAGATGTAGATCACTGAATACTGCAAGTTCATTTAACAGCTTTGGAGAAATAAAACATGCCTCTGAACTAAGCATTGAACCAACTGGCCAAAAGACCAGAACTGCAAAAAACAGGTGCATGTATTTGCGAGGGAGAAGAGCACAGGAGAAGTCAAACACAATCACTCTTTCAGGTGCAGAATGATAAATCTCTGCTATCTCTAATGTCCTCTCAGTAAACACAACCACTGAATTAAATAAGTAGATATTCACAAAAAATACTCAGATACAAAATATGGTTTCAGTTAAAAAATTAGCATAATGAATTCAGGTGCTCTCCTGAGTGCAACAAATGCAGACAATAATAAAGACAAAGTTGAAAATGGCTGCCTTTCCCCCCACTCTGGCTGTGCTGGGGTACCAGGGATGTGCAGCGAGCAGAGTGAACTTATGCGGGAGGGAGGAAGGGTTCATGGTGTCACTTGGCAAACAGAGGTATTGAGGAGCCCCTAGGAATGCTGCCACATCCTTACTGGTGGTACTGGGAAGAAGGGTGTCGTGTAGGGTAGAGATCCTGGTGGGGCAGAGGGTCCCAGTTGTGCCACGCTCAGGCTGCTGATGCTGGGGGGCAGCTGATCAGTGGCCCTTTGTGCCGCAGGGCTGCTTTCCAAGCACAGCCTGTTTCTTGCAGGCTGATCCCAAGGAAAGGCCTGCGATGGCCCCATTTGGCAACGGAGGAAGACATTGATGCTCACTAGGTGAGTTTTGGAAGGAAAGGCAACACTGGGCTCAGGTCAAGCTGTGCTCACTTGTCTCCAGAGTGTCATGCAGGTGTGGCACCTGGAGAGAAGACATCACCTGGACGAGCAAGGACATCTGCTGGGCAGCAGCCAATGGACACGGTCCTGCAGAGACAGAGAGCCTCTGCTGCTGCCCACAGCTTGGAGAAGGGCAGGGCAAGGTTTGGGACAGGCTGTCCTGGTGACACACCAGCTCTCAGGAGCCTCTCAGATGGATCCACAGTTGCAGTTGCCAGCTCCTTGCCTGTCCTGCTGCATCACTCAGCATGGCACAGAAAGCAGGGCAGAGCAGGCTGTGGGAGAGCATTGTACTCAGGAAAGTAATAATATATGTGAGGATCTTAAAAATATATAATTTGATCTTCTTTATTACCAAATTTTATGACAGTGTAATTATGCAGAATTTTCTACATCTGAATGTCTTTTTGTTTAAAGAAATCAATACATATCTTGCATATCTACTCCATACAGGTAAGAAATTCAGACTATAATTTATTAAACAAATTTGGTTATCTGGTTTTTGTTGCTGCAGTATAAGATAACACGAGGTAAAAATAAGAAAGGATTTAGAGATGCTGAACTGAGCAGATAAGTATAATAGGTTATGGGTTTTTTTCACAGAATATTTTGCTATGGATGCAATATCAGCCAAAATCTTACAGGCCATGATTTAGTTCACTATTTCTATTCAGGTAAGTTTTCAAGCACATTTGTAGTCAACAAAACTTTTAAGGATGTGTTTAATTCTCACTGCCTTAAAAACTGTAGTCAATCTTTATTTCAGCTCAGTATCACTATAGGAATCTCACTGGAATGCATCGCTTTTCATGCCCTAGATAGGTGCTCCAAGATGAGCTTCTGAAAGGATTGTCTTTTGAACTGGTTGAACTTGGTGTATGTTTGTACTCCTCTGTCTGTGTCAAATCTAGCCTTGCAGAGCTGACAGAACAGCTGACTGTCTTACGTATCTTTTTTCTTTCTATACTAAAGCATCAGGTATAGTCAAAGTAGTGATTTAAAAAAGGTCTTGGAGGTTTAGGGCATAAGAAAGGGTCCATTATTTGTTTCTCTTTAGTTATGTTTGGATTTTAACATTGAATTACAGGGGCAGTATGACAGATGAATTTAGTCAGCCATGTTATGAAATAGTAAGTAAATAGTTTACTGAAATTAGAGGGAAGTCAAGGATTCTGGTTTTTCCCCAGAGATGACATGTTAGCTTTAATAAAAATTTGATACTCAGTATCACCTGACATAAGTGAATTTGAAGTGCTTGCCTTGAAATGGCATGAATTGGCATTCTCATAAGGAAAAATTAAACTAGTGTTAATGACTGTAGCCCCAGATAAGCTGATGGTGCTAAATAAAACCTTAGCAGCTGAGCATAGTGTGTATCTTAGTATGACCTCAGGCATTTCAGTCAAGTATCAGACCTGAGAAAGATGAGTTCTGTAACTAATGGTAGGTGCTTCCTGTTGTAGGTTTGACTGGTTCATGAGCGTATTGACACCAAAAATAGCAGAAACTATGAAAGGCCATGAAACAAATTCTGACAGAAATCCAAAAATTGTGGCCAACCTACATATATCCTGGAGAAAGATATCAGCCAACTGGCCTAAGCCTCATCAAATACTGACTGTTTATTTATCTTAGCCCTTGATAGCACTGTTCAAGGCTTCTGCTTTCTCATTTTGACTTTTATGCTTTCTCATTATGATATTCCTGAATAGATTGTAAGAATACAAAGAGTTAGATACAATAGGCCAAATAAGCACTTTTGTAGCATGAAAGTATGCCGCGGTCTGAAAGGGGGGAGGGGAATGGGGCCGCGACACCGCATGGGTCAGGGACCCAAACGTGGGATGCAGGTAGAGGGTTTATTCCAGCACGCACACGGGTTTTATCAGCTCCGGAGGGGAAAGGGCCAGAACACAGGGCGGAGCATGAGACAGACAAGCAGGGGAACAAATCAGGATAGGGACACGGGCAAAAGGGGGAGGAGTGGGGGAAGCAGGGAGCAGGCAGCAGGCAAACTCATGGCAAGCCTGGGCATGACCAGGTTGTGCACTGTGTAGTGTGAATACAATGAAACCACATAATAACAGTAAAGTCCATATGATAACTGTAAGGTCCATATAATAAAGTCCTGCCAATTGCTGTATGCTTTTCTCCACGCCTGGAACTGTTCCCATCCTGAATCTTGCTCCTTCACAAAAGTAAGCTATAAAGCAAGCTGTTAAATCTCCCTTGGTAGGGCCATTGATCAGACTCCAAAACAGTCTTATGCTTCTTTCCTAACCTCATACATTTTCAGCATCCATTTCAACGTGAGAGTACCTAAATGCAGTGTAACCCAAGTCATCAGAACAAGCAGAACTGCATCTACACTAGATGACAAAAGAATATGGCAATTCCATGAATAATAGTTGTTAAGGAAAAAATATACACGTCTATGCTGCAGACATGGTGGGATTTGCTGCACTCCAAAGGGCCACTCAGCTAGCTGGGCTCCTCAGAGAAGGCATCTGTGACTTACAGGCAAGGCTGCTGAGGGTCAGGCAGCTGCAAATAAATACTACCACACTACAGACAATACTTGCAATCTCCACAAAATCCTAAATCAAACAATGGCCAATGCAATACAGCAGAGTGGCATATATCCAAAAAAGTGAAGCCCAAGAAAGCCATTGTACTTTTAATCAACCTAACTTGTGCTCTCAAGCAATTTAATTAAGTACATTTGACAAGGCCAATTTTATTTTAAGCCCTATTGACTGTCATTAATTCTGCTTCAATCTTTTAACCATTCCATCTTTTGGCCACAAGTCAATGCAAGATTGACCTAAAATTACTCAGGTCATTTCACTTAACTTTCTAAAAATATTGTCATGACTTTCATTCTGTCCCTAGACTCTTGGAACATATGCAGTTATAACTTTACAAGAAATTGTAGGCATGGCCCAGATACGTCTACTACAAATACAAGCATTTTTCTGTCATTTGGTACCCTAGTTGGAGTCAAAAGGATGGAAGAGGCTGGAGGAACTTGGACCTCCAACCTGTGCATTTCTGTACCTAGGAGTGTTTGTCTGCTCTAGCTGGAGGTGGTATTTCATTAATCCCTACTACTCCCATACATTCCTCCTGGCCATGCTCTCTTCAAAATCTTAATGCATATTAGGGTGCAGTTTCCTCATACTAAGGAATTTGCAATAGGCACTTCTACAGAATTCCTCAGGCTTGTCACTTCTCACATTAGCAGAAAAGTATGCCTTCTGAGTAGCCAAGAGATAGAGTAAAAAGAAAGGGATAAGAGCAATGGGAGCCCATGTTCCTTGGCAGAATTTACAGATCACTCAAAGAATGAATAGGGAATAAACCACACTCCCATACTCGATTTACGTGCATTGCATCGTGACCCTCATCCGTTTATTCGCTGCATTATCAGGTGATCGAGTGCCAATAAACAAGGGGTCTGTACACTTGTAGACATGAGGATGAAGGTCACAATAATACACTGCAATCCTGACAAAATGCAGAGTCAGAGCACCCCCGTGTGGGGCTTAGGCAATAAATCCATAGTGGGGAAGGTTAATAAATTGAGAATGCAAATTGGTGATTGGAACCCTCATAACTATTCTGTTATGGTTCCTCGGTTAGTAAATACATCCTAGGTATAGATGTGTTGTAGGGCTCTACATTAGAAATCAACAGTACCTATTGGGCTTTCAGTACCATACCATGACTATATGCCAGAGCTATCACTGTGGGACTGATACAGCAGGAAGCAGATATTCCCATAGCTACAGAAATTGTGAACATAAAACAGCATAAGATTCCAGGAGGAAATGCAGAAATCCAAGCAACAATTAAAGATTTTCTACAAGCAGGAGTTGTCTGTTATGCACATTCCCCTTTCAGTAGCCCCATTTGGCCTGTGAAAAAAAAACAGATGGCAGCTGGAGAATGACTGTTGATTTTAGGGCAGTAAACAAGAAAACACCACCCCATAATTGCTCCTGTTCCTGAGGTTGCTACATGAGTACACCAAATTCAGGCACATTCAGGGACATGGTATGCTGTAATTGATGTGGCTAATGCATTTTTTACAATTCCTATTCCTCCTATCACTCAAGATCAGTTTGCACTTACCTGGGGAGGAAACCAGTACACTTTTACACATCTTCCCCAAGGCTGTATGCACAGTCCTACTTTTTGTCAGTAGGCAATACATCATACTTCAGTGCAACATACCTCACCTACTGAGGTACAAATTTTATAATATGTAGATGATATTTTGATTCAAGGATTTTGTTTGGAACAGGTACAACAAGAAGTAGACGCTATTCTTGCATTATTAGAGCACTGTGGGTGGGCAATCAACTCCCAAAAAATACAGGGTCCAGCTCAGAAAATTAAATACCTGGGCATTACGTGGACTCAGGGAGTTCAACAAATCCCAGAGGAAGCACTAGCTAGTATCCAAACCTGGCCCACCCCACAGGATAAGAAGGAGTTACAGCGCTTTTTAGGGGCTGTTGGGTATTGGCAGTCATATGTGCCTGGTCTAGCAGTGTTACTTAAGCCTCTGCACAGAGTAACTCAAAGAAGGCTCAGTCTGAATGGGGACCACAACAGCCTCCCCCTTAGGTTCCCAGTCACATCAATAATGCATACTAATGGTGAGGTGTATCAGGGCCAAGCAGAAAATGGATATCTATCTGTGGTGCAGGAACCTGCACTGACATTTCATCCAGGAGAAGTACAATGGCTAAAAACAGACCTGATGATAAAAACTCCAGATGACCAATAGGTGTTTTTGTATTTTCTACTTACCCCTGCTTTAGCAGCAAGTGGGTTCGTAGTGTTAAATCCTGTACAACCACGTCCTAGGGGATCACTTTCTTTAAGTGTTTGAAACACTGTGTCATCTACTCATATACTTTCCAGTGGAAAACTTGGATCAATTTTTTGGGGGGTTATGCCCCCCCATCTCTATTCAACCTCCTTCACAATTTCACTTTTCAGGTGCAAAATATAGTATCAACCTCCTATGGAACCTGGTCCCATTGCTGTCGAAGTTATAGTGGCAGAAACGAATCAGGTAGTTACTATCACAGTTCCAGAGGAGGGCCATTGATGCTGAGTACCCACTCAATATCTATGCTGGCGAGAGTAAAGGAAGGGAGCAGAAGGTGGGGGAGGGGAATAACAACTCTTCTGTTTACATCTTAAGAGATTATTCCAAACTCATACTCCTTTGGATCGAAATATCTGGGTGACTCTGGCTAATGCGACCAGACAAGATACCTTATGCTTCAGTACTGCCACAGCCCAGAACCCGTTCATGTGTCTGATCAGCGTCCCACTCACCGCCCTTGAGCTGCGGCAATTGTGCAGCAGCACCGCTGCATCTTTGGCTTGTCCAGACACCGGACTGTGGCCACACCTATCACAACTTGGGAAATTCCCAGTCTAACCACCACAGGAGTTGCACCTGTGGTGCACCTTGAATGCAGATGACTGCACCACCTTTATCTTTACCAGCAAAAAGAATAACACTCTGTCTTGGTGGGTCAATGCCATGATACCATGGTATCAAAACACTTTACACTGTGTAATTCAACCACAACAAGTCCAAACACAAGTTTTAACACACATATGCAACTCCCACCAGGTATCTTTTCAATCTGTGGGGACCAAGCCTGGGTCAAAGTACCAGAAGCAATCAAAGTTGGCCCAGGTACTTTGGGAAAATTAACCTGCTTATCTCCAAACACAACTGTTGTAATATGGCTTCAACAAAACTGAATGCACCATTGTCACACACAAAACATACATGCTTTTACTCCTGATTGCAAAGATACAGTCGAGTTTTGGGATGCTGCCAAAGCAATTACTGCCTCTTGGCTGGCTCCTGGGGTAGCAAGTGCGCAGGCCCTCACTAGCTTAAATGAAGTTGGTTGTTGGTTAGCAAACTTCAGCAATGCCACTAGCACAGTTATATCAGATTTATTAATCAATGTAGACAGCATTAGACATGCTACTTTACAAAATTGAGCAGCAATTGATTTTTTGCTTTTAGTGCATGAACATGGGTGACGATTTTGATGGGTTATGATGTATGAACTTAAGTGACGATTCCAGCTCCTTCTGTGCACAACTACAACAAATGCGGACACTCACTCCACACCTCATCAAGAATAATGACTGGAATCCATTTGCTGGTTGGACATGAGGCTGGGATTGGCTAAAGAAAGGATTGGTATTGCTTTGTGCCTTAAGTGTTGGGGTTTTATGTATTATATGTTATATTCCCTGTTTAGTGTCATTAATATGATCTTTAATAGTTAGTATGTTGCATTATACTGTTGTTCATACGGCAGAATATCGACATGTTCCAACCATGGACCACATGGTGGCATCTGTCAGGGACCTGAGTCGTCTCTGAGGCCCTACCACAGTTGGTCCGTGGTTGTGCTCATCAATGTGGCACAGGAAAATATAGTATAGTTTCACTGTTGGGAACTAAACCTTGGAAGGAACAACAGGAGATTAGGACAGGAACTGAACCTTGGAAAGAGAAACAATAGGTTGGGTTAAATGGTGACAACTTGACTTTTGGAAGAGAAACAACAGAGCCGTTGTTGGCACTGAGTTGGTATCACATGCCATTGTGGTCTTGGTTCACACGCTGGCCACGCGTGAGCCAATGTTACAACTGGAAAATGCCACTCCTGTGAGGGGGATATAAGAGGTGGTTCTGGGTTGGAGGGGTGAAGAAGATGAGATGCACACTGCTTTGATTCGGGGGATGCCCTGAAAGGTGCATTGCCTGCCTGCCCCTCCTGCCAAGTGCCATGCTCCGCGTCCTTCTCCTGCTCAGCAGCTTTTCAGAAATCCAAGGGTCGGTATGTACTAATTGCTATCGTGAGTAATAGAATAAAGTTGCTTTGCTTCGTGTCTCAGTGCTTGTGATTTTGGGAATCCTCACGAACCTAGAACAATGACTAACAGGGAAGCTTACATATTCATAAGCCAAACTGAAAGTATAGCATGATGAGGAAGCACTTCAGCCTCCAGAGCATTCTTTTTTACAAGAATGAAGTATCATCCCAGGACACTAAATATTTAAAAGGCAACTCAGCAAAGCAAGTGTCTTCATCTCATGAATCTTGCTCTATCCATAAAATATTCACCTTGTGAAAAAACCCCAAAGATACAATGCAAAGTTCATCAGCAAAGCACCAAGTGACTGAGATGAAGTGCTGAAAAGCAACCCATTTCTGAGCATGATTAGGCAGGTGCTTGGTACACACAAACATTTGATCATGGTACTAAAGTCTAGTGTTTTTGTAATCTGAAATACAGTCTCTTGTATTTGAGCTGCGAATATACTCATTAAGAAACCGTTAGGAATCAGTTGTGCATTTGTCATTCAAAAAAACCAACATCTTTGTGAAATCTTTCTTTGTGGAAGCAGTACAACACTGAGTGGTGTTGGGACACAATTGTTATTCAAACAATGAACAAAGGTTTATGATGCAAGATTTATTTTTTTTTAATATCCATTTTTATTCCACTTACCAGCTACCTTCACGACTAGTAACATGATAATATCAAGTCCTGAAGCAGAGAAATAACATAATGTTTATAAAGTCTCCTTTGCCTATGGGTCTTGAATTAGAATTTTCTGATGTTAATTGAATGGTGGGAAATAGCCCTAATTGCTAATGGAAACAATTTATAAACTAAGGATCATTATGAAGGCATCTTTATAAACAACCAAGAAGAAATGCGTCTCAGAGAATGCTTTTCTTAAGTGATACACACTTATCTTCACACAAACGTGCATATTAAACATCTGCATTTATGTACAATATCTGCAACTATGTAAGCAAAGTTGAAACTTGGCAAGTATTTTTTTGTTTCCTGCTGTTTTCTGGCTATAAGGTCCCATTCGTGATTCATGCATCTGAAAGCTTGTGGGTCTCAGAACTGTCCTGAAAAACAAACTCCACACATCTATGCAAAGTCCCACACTGAGATGTTACAGGTCAAGCTTACTGAATTTTTCTGTTGTTTTACCTCTCTATCACAAATACATACTCTGAATGAGCCTTGCCCTCTTATGGAGAGTGAAAAATCTCTGCAGTATGACGTTAACTGTTGCTGCCAGGTTTCCCAGAGCCCTGTACCATAATTCTCACTCTCTGGTGCTCAGGTAGTGCTCCCAGACAGGGTGGCTTCCTGCAGCCAACCTTGTCCAGCCAGCACTGACACAGCCACTCTTCTACCACTGCACCCAGGAGCCGTCTGACTCAGTTTACTCTGACTCGCATGGGTAGGCAGGATTTCCTGGGAAGGCACCTGTAGAGGGTTGTGAGCTCTTCTGCCACTCTGTCAGGACTATTTTATTTATACTTCCCAAAGTAAAATAACTACTCTGCTATCTGTGGAGGATATCCTCTGCTGCACCCTGATTCTGAAGCAGACACAAAACTGTAACAAAGCTCTCCACTACTTGATGAGCTGGCATCAGCAGAAGAGAAGTGCTAAATATCACTGCCAGAAGAGACTTTCAAAGCACCTATAGGATCAGTTGGGTGAGTAAAATCATTCCCATTCTATATAATGGCCAGTCTTCGCGAGCGAAGATTTGGGGAAAGGTCTTTTTACCTTTCCAGCCTGCGCAATGGATTTTTTAGGTGAGACACAGCCTGCGCTGAACTGAGCCCACCCTTTAATCCTAAGGTTCATCTGCTGGGGCCAAGCAAGCTTGGACAATGGCAGTGAGGTCCTCAGGACGTAGGTTTGTTTAGAGTGACCTTCTCATAGATGGATGGCCTCACAGGGCTAACGGGCTCCATCTGCCCGGGGGAGTGGCTGGGATCCGAACCTGGGTCGCAGAGGTGAGAGTCCTGCATGCTAACCACTAGGCCACCAGGGGTCCCCATTCCCATTCTATTGAGTAATATATAAATACCTGTTTTTAATAAGAGGCTGGACTTTCAGGCTGCTAGAGGGGACTCTGGTCTGAAGGTCAGTGTTGATCACTAGATGCTAAGGCTCCCAGTAGGCTGACTAGTGTGGCTATCAGAAAATTGCTTATTTAGTTAAATTACAGCATAATAATGAAGAGAAATCCTCAAACCTGACAGCAATGCTTATAGGCAAAGACAACTAGAAGAGATCAGAATATAAATAAATCATAAAAAAAAAATAGAAAGAAGAAATCACTGTATGCCTATACTGGTATTTGATTACAGTGTATTTTGCTCATAATTGCATGTTACATTTTCATAATATGGTTTCATGTTCAAAAAGGTTTGCCCTTTCCCATTACACATTGCTCATTCTCATCCATTCAGTATCAGTCACCATCCCTTTAAAAACAGTTGGCTGAGGGTGTGAAAAAAACAGTCAGGCAGCTGGTGGCAGTGTGGCCAGAAGGATCTTAGATCAGCTTTGCTGCTTAAAACTGTAATACAGGATTACATCATTGCTCTTTGCACAAAATGTCACTTAGCAGCCTTGACCTGAAACAGATCCCTTCTTCACTTAATCATGACACAGTGCTGGTGGCATAGTCCTTAAATAAGACACAGATGCTTCAGGGGAACCGATGTGCATGTGCCAGAGTGGAAAAGATGACTACAGTTTCTGGGCTGATTGTAGGGTAAAGTCAGGATGCTACTAAGTGGGGCTAATGTAATAAACCACAAATAAAAGCCCAAAGACAGGAAAAGCAGGTAAAACACCTAGGGAAATAGAGAGTCAGCATGCTGGATGGGACAAAATAGTCAGGGACATTCCAATAGCTGAACTTGTCAAAACAATCCATTCTTCTCCCAGGACCCTCGTCAAGCACACAGTTTACAAAACTAGAGGGTATAAAGTCCTAGAAGCTGTGAGACTGGCTAAGTAATGCCAGGTGAAATAATAGTCTTCTGGTCAACATCTTCAAAAACGATAGTTTTATAACTTTGACGTGTCTAAGTAGTTAGAAGGTTCCTACACTGCTCCCAGAGAAGCAGTTTCCTTCTTACATTAATTTTATTTCCTGTTTAAGAAAAATAAAATATATATATCTGCTGAAACTTACAGGCAAGAAGTCAATAAGTCTGGGAGAATAGGGGCATATGTAATTCAAACTTTACCCCACGCACTTGCATATGAGACATGTGAAGCAGTTGTCTGCTGTAGATTAACTATTGGCTGTCTTTCCTTAAAAATAGGAGCTGCTTGAGAGGGTCTTGGTGAGGGTGGGGGAAACAATCAGCAAACTAGAAAGCATGACTTTTAAAGACTGAAGACTGATAAAGAAGTTGGTGCAGAAGGTCATACTTAAAAAAGAAATTACAAAGGAGGAAGGGATGTGATAAAGATCTTTAAAAACTCAGCACACTCCTGCATAGAAAAGAGGGTGATTTGTTGAAGTCTATCACACATAAAATTTTATCAGGCAAGCCATACTGCTGCAGGAGAGGGTGACTCTACCAATACTGTCTAGGGAGTCTGTGGAAACTCCCATGTGAGGGCAGGTTCAGGGCATGTTAGGTAACCCTTTGTCAGGGCATAGTCACTAATGATCACCTCACAGCATGGTAGGGATCCTTCTGCATCAATTATTCTGGTATTATGAAGGAATCATTTACTGAGCTGATCAGGGAAAAAAATTATCTCCTATTTGTTGTATAAAAGAAAGTAAAAAGTTCAAAAATACTCTTGCTGTTATACCTGCCAGTAGACAGTATCATGCTGGTGTCCTTTCCAAACTTGAATAGTTGTATTGCTTAGGAGGAGATTCAGACATTCAGATATAAAAGGAAGCGCTTTAGATGCCTACAGCCCCATCTAGACAACAAATTCAGAAAATGTTCTCTTGCCTGAGCAGCCTGCAGTGTAAATGGGTTCTGTGTCCTCTTTTCTCCTATGTTTTCATTACCAGTTTAAGAAATGGTAGTGTAGTCTTCTCCAAGCTCTTTGGTTTTACAATTATTTACAGTCTTGGACACACAGTAACTGCAATTGAGTGTTCAGTATTAGAACAAGCTGCATGTCCTTCTGGGAACATAGTGAACATATGCCAAGAACAGCCTCCAGCTGAGACAACCAGAGCTCAGCCAGAGGAAGGCTCCACTTCGTCTCACCTGGGGCGGCTTGCTGCCCACAGACCATATTGTCCCCTCTGCACAAGCCTGGGGGAACCAAGGCAGTGCGTAGGCGTTGTAGGAACAGTTGGCACCAAGAACAGGACATGATCTCTTTACTACAAACATGGGAGGGATGCAGAAGAGAAGGTAGTTGGCACCTGTTCAACTTCACTCCCAAGTGGGAAAAAACCCCAGTGTTTCAAAAGCTTACTCAGAACTCAGCACTTGCAGGAAGAGAAAGAACTCAGTACTCTTTCAGGAAAAGAAAAGATGTGCATGCTTGTGTACTCACACAAGCAACCCTGATCACCCACTTATCCAGTAGTTGAGAAAGCAGATCTGGTACCCAGTGCAACACTGTTTTAGTTGCTCCTGCATGTGGTGGCAAAAAGCTGAGTTCTTTAGGCTTTTCTAAAGAGAGCACAACTGTAAGTCTGAAGCATGTTTTCTAAATGCCTTAACCAAATGCAGGTAGGAATCTCTTTTTCTCTCCATAGGCCTGATCCTCAGCACTGCCACGTTATCGCATTTCCTTCATTATATTTTACTGCATCTGTCTTACATGTTCGCCTGCTGGGTAACCTTTAAAATCTCACTTAATGAACTAGTAGGGCACAGGATATTTTTAGCCCTGTAAAAATATGTGCCTAATGTGTACAACCTGCCTAGTACCTAATGTATACCTGGTGTATACATCCCAAAATTTGTTCTTGCACTTTGCAACAGCTATCTTAGTACCAGTGCAACAAAAGCAGACAGAGTGCAGGACTGGTAATCCTGCATCTCCTATCACACCTAGATGGCCCACCGGTGTCCACACCAGGGCAGTGCCCAATTTGGGCCAGCACTGCAGAACACAGATTCACTGTGGCCCTTCTGCACGGGGGACCCGGGTTAGCCAAGGTTCGGTCGCTCTTTGGCAATCCAGAGGCGACTTGGCTTTGCTCTCTTCTGCTCTGCTCGGGAACCTGCTGGCAAAGCAATGTCTCTTCTGCTTCTCAGTACTTGGAGGGGCTGAAGGACTCCCAGGTACGGCCCATGAGGGTCGAGATCTCTCCGGGCATCCGGCAAAGGCAACAGCGTCCGCACCTGTGAGGCTTTGCGAACCGCTGCCCCCGCTGCCGCCCCCCAGCTGCGGGTTGGTGCGGGCGCTGCTCTGCGGGCACAGCCTCTGGGGTGTCCCGGCTGTATTCCTGGGCGGTGGAGGCGCCTCTTTCACTCCTGACAAAGCTGCCCGTGAAAGCTCCCGCATCCCCGCGGGCTCCGCACTGGCCCCGCAGCCGCACCGCTGGAGCTCCGGCGGCCGAGGGAGCGCGGCAGAGCTGCTCCCTGCCGGCAGCACCGCGGCACGGCGGCAGCCAGCCGGGAAAAGGGGGCGGGATGTTTTTGATCGTGGGGTTTTGTGGTGGGTTTTTTTCATAGGTGAGGGTGGCTTGGTGGTTTGTAGTTCTGTTTTTTATTTATTTTGTTCTGTTAGTTTGTTATGTTCTGGATTTTTTTGTTTGTTCGTTCGTTTCCTTTTGTGGTTTGGTTGTTGGGGTTGTTTTGGGCACTGAGGATTGTGTCAATAGGGGCTGCTGTCCCTTGCTGCTGGACAGGAATTCCCACTATGCTTACAGACCTGCCGCTGGCTTTGATTATGGTAGGGTTTCATTTTGGGTGCTCCTGAGCAAGATCCATTTTGGGTCACATCTACACATGCACTGTTCACATGACTCCTTCCAAGGTCACTGGGAGGGTCACATTCCTAAAAAATCCCACGTATCTCAGATGGATGGCCAGACACACTGGAGTTGAAGCAAATATCTTATGCTTTAAAGCAACAGAGTTTTAAACTGATTGGTACTGTGGGTCCTTGAGACCAGACACCCCCTGGCATGGAGTATTCAGATATTGTTAGTCTTTGACCTTCTTTTTTTTCCTCACTGACATTTAGAAATGCTTTGCCCTTATAGCAGCTAATTTATATTTGCTTGCATTGAAATACACCCTAACAGAGAGCTTCCTCTATCCATACATCACAAATTGATACATCTATATTTCTTGACCTGCAGCAATCCCGTAACTGACTTTGAGCAACCCAGCGTATTGACTGCACCTGCAGGTTTTCAGTTTAAGCAGGCATCCTCCTTCCAACTTTCCCTTTCTTAACCCAGCCCTGTTGCCTGTCATGGCACCCCAAGTAGAAATGTATGTTCCTTGGCCTTTTACATGATCTAATCTGACTTTTCTTTGTGGCCTTTTAGTCTGTCATCAGGTAAAAAAAAAAAAAAAAGGAGACAGATCTGAACCTCTGTTGCTTATCTGCACAAATCCACAGCCTTCCTTTGGATCTCCAGGTGGCCCCTGTGGGGAGGTCGCTGGCCCTGGCCCAGTGGTGCCCCTCAGCTGCTGGCCAGCCATGCCAGGGCCATGCAGGAAGGACCCCACTAGTACTGTTGCAGAAGGGTTCCCCATGCGGTCTCATCTAATCTGTCCCTAACAATTCATCCCAGGTATCTACCTCACAGACAGTCTGGGAGGGTATCCAGTATAATCTCTCTTGCTCAGCGTGTCTGGACAGCTCTTCCCCCTGTTGACCTTTAGATTTGGTAGTAAAATGGTAGAAAAAAACAAACCAGTCAAAGGGCTGCAACTTTTGCAAGATGCAATGGACAAGAACCCTGCTAATGGCCCAGAAAATGGACTCTGGTGCTATAGTTTCATGCATTCAGTGGATCTCCTGCAACTGACTTCGCTGCTCGCTTCCCTCAAAAATAGGGGAAGGCACTATCTTACAAAATAGGGGAAGGCACTAACTTAGACCTTCTACTTATTGCTTTCCAGTGTTTAATGAAAATATAAGACCTCTGAAGAACAAGGAACTGAATGCTTTATATCACTAGAAATTCTGTTTAAAAAGGGTTCTGTCTGCACTGCACCCACAGCAGTTCACAAGAAGAGCTGTGACCATCAGCTGCATGGTTTAATGGCAACATCTTAAAGGAACTAAGTTTATGACTTAATGGTATTAATTTTCAGATCTAGAAGACTGCAGACTGAACAGTGCCAACAAAACCTGACTTTTCAGCTGAAGAAATCCTATTTCAAACTGAATCTGAGTTTTTAAGTAGAAGCAGAGGTGATCATGCTAACCACCATGATCTCAGAGGTTGAAAGTCCAACCACCTGACATCACTGTGTTTAGAAATGGTCATGCAATGAAAAGTAAAGCATGCAGATGAGTAAGAAGAGAAACAGAAGAGATTTTTTTGCAACAAAAAGAAGCCTAAGATTATTTCTTTGCAGAAATCTAGGTTTTCTTCATAATATGCTACATATGTGCTTTCATGTCTATTGTTACAATCTTCATCTTTCTGTGGGCATACACTTGCATCTCTCCAGCACAAAGCTAATTTGCAGTTGAACAAAATATGTTGTTCTTGGCTTCTTTTGGGGTCTGTTCTGGAATTTATGAAGCTACGGAAGTGCGGTGATGGGGTCTTGAAACTAATACAAGCAAGATGGTTTGAAATTACCTTTTCAAAGCTGGCTTTGTTCCATTTGCTTGGCTTTATCTTTGACAGCCTTTTTGTGTGGAAGATATTCTGCAAAAGGAAATGATCAGTCAATGTTTTGTCAGTAGAGTACACTTTCTTAAACACAGGAGAGCTGAGCTTTCCTGGAGGGGATTAGCTGTGTTTCAAAATGAGAAATAGTATTTGGTATTTTCTAATTGAGGCTCAACACATGTTTTTCTTCTTTCTTCTATTGAATCCAGCAATAGGTTTTAATAATTAAATGTGCAAAATTTAGCATAAATCTTAAGCTTGTTAGTGTTAACTGTGTCAAATGACAGCCACCCAAGGATCAAATCAGAGCTTGTTAATGAAGGTGTAGAACAGGTGTTTCCTTCCACTTCAACAAATAGTTTGGTACTTGCAATGTTGTAGTCTTAGCACTTTGCTAAGATAGAAAGCCCTAGCTGTTAAACGAAGTAAAATAATATTAACTACCTGTTAAATATTTCTGCCACTATCTACGACAACATATAAACTATTTTGCAAGCATTTAGACTAAACCTATTATATGAAGTGGAGGGCCAGAGAGATAAAAATGTTCCGGTAACTCAGTTACAAAAAAAAAGAATTAAAAATTGTCAGGCTCTTGTATGATGAGGTTATAACACTAACTAATTTTTCTGAAAAAATTATAACTATATCCTTTTTTCCTTTTCCAGTATCTTGACTTAATGCTGTTTTGCTCTGATTTCTTATTTGCTTCAGCAAACCTTGAAACAAAGTCCATTTCATAGCTTCAATCAATTTGGGGCTGAATATTTTGGCTTAGTCACACATGAAGTAAACACATGTGAATGAAACCTAAACTTGCTTTGGACAACTCAGGCCATAAAAACAGATATGCTGGATTAAAGAACATAGTTAAAATCCTGTCTGCACTAAAAAGAAGAAATAATTATGTCTGCATCAGATATCTACTTTGTAAGTTCAGGAAGACGGAACCCATAGGTCACTTAGAGTTTTATCCTTTTTAAAATAAAACTTAATATTGTTTTATAATTAGAAAAAGTTGTAGGTTTGTTTTTTGGGGGATTTTTTTTCTCAGTAGCACTTGCTTTTCCTTTTGGTATCATTAACAAACGAGGGAAGCACAGGGAGAAAAAAAGTTTTGTATCATTTTAAAAGGAAATAACCAAGTGTAAGAAGTTCAGATTTTGCTAAATCCACAAAGCAAGCACAAATGTCAACTAGTGATTAAAAAAATCTTTTTTGTATTGATAAAGAACATTCTTCTTAAATCAGAGTTCACCCTAAGGACAACTTAAGAACTTCCAGCAGATTTCTCAATGTCGAAGCTGGCAAGGCCAAACCTAAATTTGTTGTAGCAAACACATTGCAAATGTGAACCATATTGATGTCAACTTTGAAACACAGTATGATCATTCACTGAGTCATACCGGGGAGGTGCAAGCTTTTAATTTAATTTCCAACAAGTTGTTCACTGCAGACCTACTTGTTGAATTCTGTTTCAACAGGCTGTTCATTGCTTAGCATAACAGCTCTGGAAAATACAAATATGTTCTCTCTCCTTCTTTGCTTTTCAAAGCCTTTTGATTGTTGCTCTCCAGCATACATTTGCATTGTATGGGTCATATCAAAGGGAACAGAAGGCAGCCACTGAAGCAGTGGCTTTGTCGTTTGGTTTGCATTTCAAAGTGGAAGAACCATTTCCCGTATTTACTTCAAAGCAGCCAGTCCTTGTGCCTTAACACTTCTTGTATGTTCTGTTGAGGACAGCCCAATGCTACCAGCAGCATTGGAAAATACATTAAAACTTAGGTTGGTCCCATGTCAAAGAGCACTTTGTGCAAACTTAAATCTTTCACTTCTCCCTTGAGAAGTCAATGGGTATTTGTGAGACTGCAGATTGTACAAAGCAAAGCACACACTCACTATACATGAAGCAGAAAAAAGCAGGCTCAGCCTGTCTCCCAGGAAATACTTCCAATAGCTGTGTGAAACCACACAGACCATCTCTCCCAACTATTTTAGTTTATACTTATCGATCAGTATGTTTTGAGTATGCATTCTTATTAATACTTCAGCATTTCTTCCTTGCTGCCCTACTACATGTTCCAGGCTCACCAATACATGCAACTGGCTTTACTAGGACGAACCTGGAGCTAGCTCCAGCAGGAGTGTCCTGGAGCAGAGGATCACGCCAGAGCACCGGGGGGAGTTTTCCTAAACCAGCAAAACCTCAAAGTTAGCACTGACAGAGGGACTCAGACCCTGGGCGGGGAGAGCTGAAGCTCTGAGGGATAGCAGCTATCCTCCTCAGGGACAAGAGCCCCCAGTGGAGCATGAGCAAGCAGGATGGGCAGCCAGGGCATCTGCTCACTCTGCCTGAAAAAGCAGCTTCTGACAAAAAGCAGTGGCAGGGCCCCGAGTAAAAGCCCATCAAAACAATTTGTGCTGTTGTACTGACTGCTCTCACCAAAAGTTAGAAAAAGTGTGCTGGAAGATAAACTCATGTTCAGTTACTGTTGAATGCATTTACACCACAAATCTGTATACTGTATGTTACTGCCCTTTGATTACAGCAGTAATGCACCAATATGGGCGCTGTGACTGCTAGGTGCTGGCTGGTGCATGGGGAACTGGATGGGGCTCAGAGCTGGCCAGCCTGCTTCCATGGACAAAACACAAACTGGATAAAGTAAAAAAAAAAAAAAAAAAAGAAAAAAAGAAAAGAATGTATAAATGAGCAATAGAATTAAAGTATTTGGAGAACAAATAGGATTTGCAGAGAGAAATCTTACTGGTACATCCTTTTCTCTCTAGTGTCTTGAAAATAGATTTTCCATTTTTTTTTATGATGTGACCATAACAAAGTGCTCTGAAAGAAAATTAAAATAATACAAACCTGGTACTAAACATGATTTTTCTCTCATAACAACTCCTAGTTCCTTCTTCATCCTCATTTTTCTATCTCAATAGCTTTCTAAAATGGACTCTATCATCATTTTAAAAAAAGCTAAACAAATAGTTTGAGTTACATTTACTTTGTGTAAGAGTTTGCCTGTTCCCCTGTGAGGCAGGAAGAAGTTTTAATAAAACCAGCATGAATGAATTCACACCTGCATAAACACCTGAAGTATCAGAGGGTGCCTGATATATAGCACCTTCTAAATAAGGGAAGAAGTGACAAATTCAAGTCAGGTCTGGAATGTCTGTGCAAAACGTGCTTCCTTTGCTAGTTAGCTCCTGGGTAGTCTGTGAAAAAGGGTTCTTCCCCTTCTTCCCCACAGCAGATGCTGTAGGGGTCCACACCCTGAATGAGTATCCTGTAGACATGGCCACAGAGTGTTCTTGCCAGGGCAGAGATACAGGAACTGGGCTTGAAAGGTTCCCCCAACTTCATTCCCAACTCTAGATCCTTATAGTAAGTCCCAAAAAACAGTAGGGAGGAAGGTGACAAGTGTCTGTGTTGTCTACAGATTTGGTGAGGGAAAAAATGAGGAAAAGTAATCCTGTCAGCTCCACTGGAGCACGTCACATCATCACATCTTCTTCTGACTTAGCGTTCACACATGCAGGAGATGTACCACCAGCACCGGCACAGGTCCTTCTGTCCTACGGTAAACAAGCCCTTCAGCCTGTACACTTTCGGGTGCATAGGAAATGACCATCCCCTGCTACCTCAATAATCTAAATACTTGTATGCAGTGAACACACTTAATCCAGCACTATGCAAAATCCTGAATAAACTGGTCCTAAGAACCATTCTCGGTATTATTTGAATGAGTCTCAATGTCTTCTGACCTTCCTAAAAATTTCATGAGTAGTCAAGGAACTTTCTGGAAAAAAGATACATGCACTAAAGCATAAATATAAATGCATATATCCAGATGTCTATATATAGGTAGGTTCAGTGAGGAATGAAATGAATCGTTTTCCCCAGCCAAGTAGTTAGTTCAAATTCCCGCAATTCTCTTCTGAAATGACTTCTCAAATGAATTCTCAGTTTATAATCATCATTCATTGCTTACCTCAGTTTTGAAGGAGTAAATATGACACTTTTTCTTAAAGAAAATTTTTTCCTTCCACCAGTTCAGTTATGGTGGTTTTGTGGCATACTATATAGCAAAGTAGGATGACTCATTTAAATTGCTTTACTAAAAATTCAACCCTTAAAAGCTATGCCACAGTTCTCTTTTTAAGAAAGGATAGATAGATATAAAGACAAGAGTTTTTTTGAGATGGACATCTTTTAAATCAACACAGAGTCTAAATATAATCTTTTTTTTTTTAAGCTTAGGCAGAAATGAAGTCATTTGCACATCGTGCCATTTAGGAAGAAACTAGGAGAAACGTTCCCCTGTTTTAGCCCACCAGGTAGCCAAGGTGGGCTGCACCACCCCCACCAACCCCAGCAACAGCCACTTCTGGACAACATGCCAAGTGGTCCTGCAGGGTGTCCATATTTAGCAGCACTGGTGGGAACTTCCTCTGCCTGCCTGTCTCCCTTCCATGCTCAACCATCCCGGGAGAGCCACCAGAGAGTTTGAGAAAGAAAATAGTTCTTTTATTTTCTCTGATTTAATTTTTTTACCCCAATGTGAGTTTTCTGTCTACGCAGGGCACTTTGTCTCCACCTTCATCTGATAGGTTGTATCTCTACAAGTATAAAAGTATAGCTCTGTATTTTTTTTAATTCCTTCCCATATTATTACAGTGAACAGAGGAGGAGAGGATACTGCTGCTGTAGTTGTTTTCAGGTCTGAGAAAAGAGCAGCAGGAAATCCAATAACTGCACCAAAGCTTAGCTGATATGGGCATGATAGAGGGAAAGAGAGGCAGAATTTAAAACACAGACAGCAGAAAATTAATTTTGAGAAAAGTATCTTTTTAGACTGCTTGAGCCCCCCACTTCTCCATTGCAAATGTCTTATGGGAGACAGGAGGCAGAAGGAATAAAAGGGTTAAGAACAAGGACTAAGCCTGTCAAACCAGGCAGGCTAGCTAGAACAAATGGATCCTTTCAGGCTAAGTTGGATTTGCTCAGTGCAATGTTTATAGTTGGGCAATAAATACACAAAAAGCCTTACAATTTTGCCAAGGAGCTAGAAATATCCTTCAGGCCAAGTCAAAGCCTCCTCTTTCTAATTTGAGACTCCAGTGCAAACTGAAATTCCCTCTCACACAGATGCACCATTTGTTTTTCTGAACCTCAAAATAAGCTTTCAGGAACTTGGTACTGAATAGGAGCTGAGCCAAAGACCATCTCAGCCTTCCCCTGATGGCAAGCACCCCAGAAAGCAGGAGACAGCTCTGCATTCATGTGCTGATGGGGCACTCAGAATATTCTTCAGCACAGGCCTTTTTCGAGAGCTTCCTCAGCCACCCTTCTGTCTCTATAGTGGCAGTTTTACTATGCCTCAAGCAATAAATAAACCTGTCATTTATACCTTCGAATTACATACTTGAGGATGGCAGTCAAATCAAAAAGTTGCTCGTAAGGTAACTCTCTGTTAAGGAGCACTGAGGCACCCATCTGCCAGCCTGACAGAGAGGCACAAGAAGTACGATGCCTACCAGGGCCTAAGATCTGTGATGCTGCCAAGAGGATACTCCAACCTGTCAAGACCATGGGCTACTACCCACTACTACTGTTTCATGTGGGTCCAAATGGTGTTGCAGGGCAAGAAATGGCTAGGATCAAGGAAGACTACAAAGCCCCAGTGAGGCAGGTGAAAAATATCAGTGCCCTAATCATCTTCTCATCTATACTACATCTATATATATCTATACTAGAGAAATGGGGACAGCCAGAAGTAGACACATAGTGCATTGACCGCTTTAACTGCACTAGCACAGCTCACAGGACATTCCCTGTGAATACAGCCTCCATCGCAGCTCACACAGCTGGCCTGGAGGCAGCAACCACCAGAGGCTGGAACTTTAAAACATCCTGCAAACAGCAGCATTGACAAATGTAAACACTGAATTTTTCAAAGGTATGCCGATTTAAGCAGTGGTACTAATTTTCAGAACTGCAGAGTAAGGCAGGTCCATCCAACCCGACATTTCTTGGCAGAGCTGCTCAGGTTGGAGAGCCAAGTACCATCTGCTTCCTCTGTCAGGGAATGTGTAGGTCCCCTTGAAAATGCCCAAGAGCCAAGTTCCTTCTGGATGCACATTTTCCATCCCCGACTGGGGAGGGAGGCTCATGCAGCCAAGTTCCTAACATCAGCATCTTAAGTAGCAGCCTGGTACTTAGTCCAAACTAGACTCCTTAGTCCTCCCAAAATCAGAGTTACTGGTGTATGGGCAAACCCAAGAAACAAAAGCAGTGCTTTCTCTCCTCAAGTAAGCTATTGTCATGTATTGCAGAAAACATTATTTCAACAGGGGTATTTCATATGTAATAATGTGAATTACTAAGATACTGTATTTTTGGCTTTTATTAAAAAAAAACAAGACATCACTTTTACATTTCAGAATATGTTTTAAACAAGGCCTTTCTGTTAAAGCTTTAGATTATCTAAAAAGTGTTTACACGATTCACACCTCCATGAAGCTTTGCAAGTCACACCATAGTCACCAAACAGCTGTATTGCACAAAGATCCACACATTACCACACTATTTTTAGCTTAGTCTACATTGTAAAGTGCTGTTTCATAGGGATAAACTTGAAAAAATAATTATCTGGATAGGCAAGTACTGCTGAACTGCATTTTTGAAAGTTGACGCTTCCATGGTAGTGGAAAAAATATCACAGCATGTTGTCAGTGCCTCTTGACAGTGTGTTTTTTTATTTAACAAGCTGAAGTAAGCACCAAAGAGTACTGTCCGGAATGCATACTAAGTATTCAAGTAACACCAAAAGCCAAACCAATTTTTAAACTCAGAATGAGATAAATTCAAACAGATATATCAAAAGATAGATAAAGGTTTAAAGTAGCATCAGTTTCTGTCCCGTAGAGTAAGTAATTGCATAGCAGAACACATCCTAAATGAATTTAAAACTATAGTAGGAAAAAAACCACCTTAAATTTTTAATTTCTTATTTCTGTATTCTCAACCAGTAATCCCCTTTTTTAAATCATTGAGTCTGAGACACTGTCTTCATATCTAAGATAGTGTGTTCCATTTATGAATATTTCCATAAAGTAGCAAAAGATCTGGTGATACCAATCAGATGCTCATAAAGAATCTAAATGTGGAACTGTGGAGTGCTAACCACGACATAAACCCTCTAATTTAGACCAATTTCTGAAACAGAGGAATCAAAAGTGAAACATTTCTCTAAGGAAGGAGATTTGGTCTGGAAACAAGAAATCAGAAAGTTCAACCCTATGATATAGCTTTAAGCCAATGTTAGGTTTGGTAGATGAACCAACAAATGCCAATTACACAATAGGAGAAGTCACAGCTACTGAAGTGAGAATCCCTTCTCCTGGGTCTACTTGACTGCTGCACTCAAGTGTCACCTACTCAACAGAGTGTATCAATATGTAAGAGTCTTCAGTATTTGACTCGTGGTTTAATAAATATTGAAGGGTAAAAAAAGTGGGAGGAAGGAAAAGTTTTAAAAGTAGAAAGACTTGCTGTGCCTCATTACAACTGTATTTTACTCCAAGACCTGGAAAAAAACAAACAAAAAAATGGTCATGTTTGTGTTACCTATGAAGCTACTCAGGAACATCCAGGTCTAGAAGTGATTGAAGAGCTGCAGAAGGCCCTCAGAACTTTGTGACTAGGTAAACAAGCATTATCAACATTAACAAATGCAAAACAACACACCAGGTGGGGAAATCCCTATGTGCAAAGCTTGTTTACAACTAACCATCAGGATTGCATGGAAAACAAGGGAGAAGAAGCTTCATCAACATCAGCTTAGTATCAACCAAAAAAGGCAAATACAGTTTTAGGGCTATGGAAAGAAGGAAAACTCAAAATGTTTTCATCCCTCACAGCAACAGTGTCTTATGGAGGGCTTCTTCAGTCAGCCTCAGAAGACAAGGCGGTGGCAATGGCTTCAATCCAGCAAGAGGAAAGATGAAGGAAAAGGAATGATGGAAATAAAAGGCTATGATGATAATCACCTATCACAAAAGAAATTACCTAAAGGCTTACTAGTGGGGGACAACTTGCCTTTTCTCCTGCAGGAGAAAATTCCAGAAGATATCCCCTGCTTCACATCTGCTGCCTGGAACATGAAAGTGTTTCTCACACAAGCCCACACTGAAGCTGGGGAATGCATTTCCACACAGCCTTACCAAGATAGAAATACTTGCAGGTGAGACCCAGACAAGAAGTTGCCCTTGCTGGGCTTTTCCAGCCCCAAGTGGGCTGTCATGCTCACCTTGGAGCAGATAACATTTCTGCCAATTTTTCTGACAGTGGCCACCAGTCAGAAGCTTAGGAGAGAGAACACTGGGAGGAGTGGATCTGTACAGATCAGATTAGTACAACAGTTCAGACAGTAAAGCCCACAAAAGTTTTGCATTATGGCCTACATTCATTTAACTGTATTGTGATTTTCAGGTCCCATTTCACAGCTCTACAGCTGTATACATGTACTTAGTAAGCATACTTCACACACATTCATCAAGATGCAACACTATCCCCAAATTACAAAGCATATCCCCAAATAAGAAAGCATATCCCCAAATTAGAAAGCACCAAGTATTTATCAGAAACATCCTTCACTTTAGATCCTTACTTTTCCACAAGTTGACAGCGCAAGCAACCTATTTTTTTATATATAGGTTTCTATAAATAGAGGCAGTCCACCTCCATGTCCGGTAAGATCATGTAACAGATTCACCTGGCAGATAAGTCAAAACTTATGGAAGACAAGAAAGTAATCAGGGACAGCCAACATGAGTTCACATGCCTGATTCACCTGGTGGTCTTCTGTGACCATGTGACTGCATCAGTGGATAAGGGAAGAGTGACAGATATCATATACTTGGACTTCTGTAAGGCTTTGATAGGATCCCCCATAACATTCTTACCTCTAAACTTGAAAGATAGGGGTTTGATTGGATGGACTGTTCAGTGGACAAGGAATTGGCTGGATAGCCACATCCAAAGAGTCACAGTCAATAGCTCGATGCCCAAGTGGAAACCAGTAATGAGTAGTGTCCTTCAAGGGTCTGCACTGGTCCCAGTGTTGATGTGGATCTCATGAGGTTCCCCAAGACCGAGCACAAGATCTTGCACCTGGATCCAGGTAATCCCCAGTATCAACACAGACTAGGGGATGGAGAGCAGCCCTACAGAAAGGTCTTGAGCATCCCAGTGGATGAAAAATTGGCCACGAACCAGCAATGTGTGCTTGGAGCACATAAAGTATCCTGGGCTGCTGGGTGGCCATCAGGGTAATTCTCCCACTCTGTTCTACCAAGACCCCACCTGGAGTACTGCATTCAGCTCTGGGGCTCCCAGTACAGAGGAGAGACACAAAAATTGTCAGAGGGCTGGAACACCTCTCCTGTGAAGACAGGTTGAGAGAGCTGGAGTTGTTCACTGGGAGAAGAGAAGGCTCTGGAGAGACCTTATTACAGCCTTTCAATGTACAAAAAGGGCTTAAAAGAAAGATGGAGGAAGGGGGAGAGAGAGAGACTTTTTACCAAGGCCTGTAGAGACAGGACGAGGGGCAATGCTTTTAAACTAAAAGAGCTTAGATTTAGATTGGATATAAGGAAGAAATTTCTAACAGGGTGCTAAGACACTGGAGAAGGTTTCCCAGAGAAGCTGTGGTTTCCCATCCCTGGAAGTGTTCAAGGTCAGGTTGGACATAGCTTTGAGCAACCTGGTTGAGTGGAAGGTGTCCCTGCCATGACATAAGCATTGGAACTAGACAGTCTTTAAAGGTCCCTTCCAAACCAAGCTATTCTGTGTTTCTATGATTCTAGGGAAAATTACTGTGTGATACAGTTTTTAACATTACAGGAACTGAAAGTTGAAGGGAGACATCCTTTAAGGCAGAAATTAGGTCTCAAAACTTAATCAGTGCACTTTTAACATTCTTACTAAGGAAAACCCAAGCTGCTACTAGATAAAAAAATTAACCTATAAGAGTGAGTATTAAAAGAAATACCTGATTTTTTTTTTCAAGTTCACATATGATTACTCATGTCAACAACCCCCTTGCTTTTGCTTAAATACCAGGTACTATTATTCACAAATGCAAACACTTCTGATTTTTTACTCCAAATTCTGACTTTTAAGGTTAAATTGCACTTTATTTTAAATAGCTTATAGTAAAAGCCTGGAAGAGTAAAGAAACTTACCATTATGCCACCAACTATATGACACACCATGTGTCAGAACTTGAGTTTTAGCTTACAATCACATTAAAGGTATACAACATGCAATCACATTCAAGTTTACCCTCCTCTTTCCAAGTATAACTTAAATGTTCAACGGCATTTCTGATTTCTGATTTCTTCCTGTTTTATATTGCATTTTTTAGAATGCTATTTGTGCTGAAAGGCCCAACTGGTGCTCAGGGGTTAACAGGAAAACATTTGACCCCTCAGAGGCATTCAGGTAGATTTCTTAAAAGAAGAATGGCAATCACTCACTGTCAGCTTTGACTTCATTAAATACAAAACTGACTATGTAAGTATTTAAGTTAAATAAAAGGCAGATTTCTACCCCTGAAGAGTAAGTTTTGGTTGCTAGTCCTGAAGAGTAAATTTTGGTTGCAAGTCAAACTTCTTCCCTGCTTCCCCCAGGAAAAAAAAATCTGTGGAGGACAGCATTGCACAGATCACAAGAAAGGCAGGAGAATTCCTTTAGTGCGGAAAGTGCCTGGACCGTTTATCTCAAAAAAAATGGGCCAGAGGCTTGTGAGCAACACGTAGGTAGAATATAATTAATCAGGACTGAAAACTAAGGTAGAATTCTTCTGCTTTCATTTTCCGTCTCAGAACAGCAATGGGAAGAGATCACTGCGCTAGATGTCGTCATTGTATTCCCTGTACATTGCTGTGACAGCTTCCTCAAGATGAACTGCTGCACCACCCATTAAAGCAAATGCTGGATACATTATGCCAGAGCAATCCACCTCGCACTCATAAAGGCATTTCATACGGCCTGCATCATAAAACCCTACCCTGCCTCTGTCACAGTCAAGGCAAATGCCCAAGCATGACGGCAGGGGAAGGATTCTGCTTGCTGGATCCTTGAGAGCAGCAGGTGTAGTGGGGATAAAGAACTTCTTCATGCCTAAAGTGACCAGTGTGCAAGGCTGTGATGAGTCAAAGAAGGCATCTTCACTCCCACTGTCATGACCACTGTCTTGCTCGTATCTGGAACAGAAAAACAACCATGTGCATTTGTCAAATTCTGAAGCGATGTGAACTGGAGAAAGCATGTTTTTAAGAAAGGAAACACCACACGATCACCCACAAAAACCTCAAAGAATATCAGAGAATCATAGAATACCCTGAGTTTGAAGGGACCCACAAGGACCATCAAAGTCTGACTCCTGGCCCTGCACAGGACAACCCCAATAATCAAACCACGTGCCTGAGAGCATTGTCCAAACACTTCTTGAACTCTGTCAGGCTTGGTGCTGTGACTACTTTCCTGGGAAGCCTGTTCCAGTGCCTGACCACCCTCTGGGTGAAACACCATATCCTAATATCCAGCCTCAACCTCCCAACACAGCATTATGCCGTTCCCTTGGGTGCTGTCACTGGTCACCAGGAAGAAAAAAATTGTACCTGCCTCTCCACTTCCCCTCAGTCTCCTGTTCCCCAGGCTGCACAAGCCAAATGACCTCAGATGCTCCTCATATAGCTTCACTTCTAGACCCTTCAACACCATCATAGCCCTCCTTTGGATGCTAACAGCTTAATGTCTTTTTTGTATTATGGTGCCCAAAACTGCACACAGGACTCGAGGTGACACCACACCAGTGCAGAGCAGAGAGGGACAATCCTGTCCCTTAACCAGCTGGCGATGCTTTGCCTGATGCCCCCCAGGACACAGTTGGCCCTCCTGGCTGCCAGGGCTCTGCTGACTCATATTCAACTTGCTGTCGATCAGGACCCCCAGATCCCTTCCCACGGCACTGCTTTCCAGCATCTCATTCCCCAGTCTGTCTGTGTATCCAGGGTTCCCCCATCCCAGGTTTAAAATTCAGCACGTCTTTCTTAACCTTCATAGGGTTGGTGATTGTCCAGTCCTCTAATTTGTCGAGATCTCTCTGCAGGGCCTTTAAGGGAGTAAACATCTTCTCCCAATTTAGTATCAGCAGCAAACTTACTTAATGTACCTTTGAGTCCTGCATCCATTTGAGAAGATATTGAAGAGAACTGGGCTGAAAGAGAGCCCTGTGGAACCTCACTAGTGACCGGTCACCAGCCTGATGCTACCCCATTCACTAAAACTCTTTGTGCCCAATCCATGAACCAGTTGCTCACCCAACACACAATTTATTTATGCAGTAGTGCACTGGGTGTTTCATCCAGAAGGATCCTGGGAGAAACAGTATCAAAAGCTTTATTGAAATACAAAGAGATTACAACAAGTGGCTTCCCTTGGTTAGCTAGGAGGGTTACCTTTGTCATGAAAGGAAAGTAAGTTTTTCAAGAAGGACTTCACCCTGGTGAACCTGTGCTGGCTGTGACTGATGACTGCACTGTCCTTCAGGTCTTGTTCAGTAATTTCCAGAATAATTCTCTCCATAATTTTACCAGTCACTGAACCGGGACTGACAGGCCTGTAGTTATCAGAGTCATCCTTCCTGCCTTTCTCAAAAACCAGGACATTTAACAGTTTTCAGTTGACTGAGACCTCTAAAGACCATTGAAACACTAGCGAGATCTCACAATGACACCAACCAACGCAGTACCCTAAGGGTGAATCCCCTCAAGCCTCACAGACTTATGGAGATTCAGGTGGAACAGAAAATCCTGCACAAGTTTGGGGTTGGCTAGGAGTTGATCATTCTCACGGTCATAGTCCTCAAGCTCTGGGACCCCTAGAGCCCATCACCCTGGTGTTGAAAACTGAGGTGAATAAAGCACTAAACACCTCTGCCTTGCCTATGCCCCTGTTAGTGAGGTGACCATCCCCATCTTGTAATGGGCCAATATTATTTCTGACTGCCTTTGGCTATTAAATTTTTTAAAAAAAACCCTCATTTTATTGTCCCCCACAATACTGGCCAGCTTCAACTCCAATTGTACTTTGGCCACATGAATTTTCTCCCTACAGTAGCGAGTGGCAGCTCTGTATTTCTCCCATGATGCCCAACCTTGCTTTCATTGGTCTTACTTTCTTTTTTTGCCTTAAGTGTAGAAGATCCCTGCTCAGCCAAGCCAGCCTTCTGCCTTGCCTGCTTGACTTCTGAAATTTTGGAATTGCCTGGTCCTGTACCCTTAGCAGGTGGTGCTTAAAAAATTACCAGCATTTTCAATAGCATTTTCCCAGGGGACCTTACTCACTAGTTCCCTGAGCAGCCTGAAGTCTGTTCTCTTCCTGTCCAGAGTTGAAGCTTTGCTGGCACTTTTCCTCCTGACAACAGAGATTTTAAACTCAATTACTTTGTGGTAGCTGTAGCCAAGACAGCCACCAATCATCACTTCACTCATGAGACTCTCACTGCTAAAAAAGAACAAATCAAGGAGGGCACCTTTCCTAGTCAGCTCCCTTAGTACCTGTACCATAAGGTTATCATCCAGATGTTTTAGGAGTCTTTCTGGACCTGTTTGTGCCAGCTGTGTGATGCTCCCTATTAACATCTGGCAAGCTGAAGTCCCCCATAAGGACAAGTGCAGTTGATGGAGAGATGTCCCCTGGTTCCTTAAAGAATAATTCATCAGTGTCGTCATCTTTGCTGGGTGGCCTGTAGTAGACTCCCAGGATGACACCTACTTTGTTTGTCCCTTAATCCTTACCCTGGGGTTCTCAATTGTGCCATCACCAACTGCAAGCTCCATACATTCCAGCCCCTCCATTACACACAACGCCACCCCACTGCCTCGCCTGCCCTGCCTGTCCCTCCTGAAGAGCTTGCAACCATCCAACGTGGCACACCAGCCACAGGACTCCTCCCACCAGGCTTTGCTTACACCAGCGATACATACCTAAGCCAGGAAGGAAGACGCATTTAGTAGGTGGAGAACACTCACTTGGGCCACTTCAAATACTAAAAACTCTAATAAGGAGAAGACCACAAAAGGCTTTACTAAGGAGCGGATGTGTCTAAACGTAGTTTTGCTAGGCAATCACTAATGAACCTACAGGTATAGTAAATTAGTTAACTTGAGAAGTAATTTAGCAAATATGACTAATTCTTACAGACAAGATGATGTCCAGTGAGTTTTCCATACTGCTGCTATATTACAGTATCTTTAAAATTCACAACAAAAGATAGTGGCTTAGTGGTTTAATTTTTGGGGCTTTTTTTTAAGTGCTCTGTCTGAAGGTTTTTCTGGACCACTTCCCATATGGTTACTGGAGAAGGTCCTAGCCATATCTGCTCAGTCTACGTGTTTTTCCCCCGACTTCTGTCTGATAAAGACATACCATAAAAGCACATTTTTCAGTGCAGGCAATCCCTACCTAGGTTTCCAGGGGTTTCAGGGGCTTTGACCGGCAGTTGGATATGTGTTGGCTAAAGTTTTGCAGATACATGTGTTGATAAGGAAAAAGAAAACAAGAAATTTGGATCTAATTTTTCACTTTGCAAAAATGCTCCAACTTTAATCAGCTCAAGATTGAGCTGACACACTTCCAGTGTGCTATACAGGTGGAAGCCAATATATTTGTTAAATTTCTGAAAAAGAGTCCCCAGAAGATAGCCTCCCAGCCTGCAGTTCCTACACACATCCAGGCTTACTACAACTGTAATTGAGAGATGAATATCTTTTTATTAGTTTGCCCACTGTACTTTGGCTTGTGCTTAGTACTGTAACACTCCAGTACTGCATGTAAGCATACAGCCTGAGATAAGCCAGTGACTTGGAATCCACTGTCACGCAAGCTACTGCAAAAATATGCAAATATGCACAATGAACATTGTACCCCTGAATGGCTGCCAAACCTAGTAAAGGGGATTCCCTAAGGGAATTAAGCCAGAGTCTTACCACTGATAATTAAGCATTGCTTCAAACTTACAACTTACGTTTGTTTTTTTTTAACCTTCTTGCTTTAAGTGACATACCTTTACATCTACAGGAATCTGACTTCTTCCCTAAAAAGAAACAAAATACGACTCTGGATATCAGAACATCTTCCTGCTAACAGTAGGGATGAACAGGACAACCTGCTTATACCATGTTCTTCAAATCACTTTTCACTGGTTAGGTTCACCTTGCATAGTGAGACCAGACTTGCCCTTAATTTACTTTTTAAACAGCCATCTCCTTATATAGAGTATACATTAAGCAGAGCCTGCAATTTACCTTGGACTGGTCACATCATGGGTACTGTGGAACAATTTCTGTATCTTGTTGCTTGGAACAACTCCCACTTTCACCAGGTATGAATAGGCTTCCACACGAAAGGCCCAGAAGTGCTTCCCTTTGGCAATCCCAGTGTCACCAATGATGTAGTCCAGGGTTGTGTAGCATCCAACCTGCAGGCGCTCAGATCCCAGCAGTAAAGGAAATCCAGCCCTACTTTCCACAGAGGTTCTTCTCGGGTTCAGCTGGAGATGTTCATTGTTGTACCCACATTTGTCATCAAAAAGAAAACTAAAAACTGAAAAACAGTATCCCAAAAAAATTCTGCTTAGTTAACTATTTGGCTTTCTGTGCTTATAAACTACATTATAAGTCACACTGGCATGAGAATTTCTCACTTTTAAACGCTACCAGGAATGTCATACAAGCAACCCGTCTCTGTATGTTACCTACTCAACTTTTAATAGTGCTTCCAAACATTTATGCAACTGGTAACCATGTAGTGGACATCTGGGAGCTACTGGAAAGTACTTACAGCTCTTTACACTGACAGACACAGAATCACCACCTTGCAGACATAAGAAAACCCAATACCTGGAGCTGGAGGTGTACGCAAAATAACTTCTCGGCTCCAAGGGCTACAGATGGACCCTTTATATCCTCGAACTCTAAAGGCATAGCTGCTGTCATCATCTAGATCAGACACTACTTTGCTCTTGCCACAAACTTCAGTCTTCTGCCATGTCACATTCTCCTCTTCTCTATTAAGCTTATGATACTCAAGAACATAGATGTCAGTTGAATCTGTCTTCCCAGGGCATTCCCAACTGATCAGAGCTTGGTTGTACATTCTGCTCTGCTCTTCATTGATTTCTGGTATTTCAAGACCTGAAATAAATGAGAAAAAACCACTCAAATTTAGATATACTTTGTTTTGGAATTAACCATACAACCCCTTTGTTGAGGGGCTATAGCCCTGTGTAGGGAGTAAATCTGACTCACTCAGTTAAAGAGACCAGATGCGGGTGGTTCTCTGTTTGTACACTTAAATAAATCTCCTAATTTTTGTTCCTACTTTGAGAGGCCCAAGCCTTTATTTCTGGCAGCCAAAAAACAAATGTATCAAAACCCATTATTTTCTGCCATGCAATAAGAAGCTTCTAGGAAGACCGAGTATGATGTAACTACAATATTTTGGAAGCAAGTATAAACTGGTACTGAATCCAGGGGCATCTTAGCTTTCTTATGAAAGCTGAAGATAATACTGCTGCCAGGTAATGTTTTCGGGATTACAGACACAGAAGGAACAATGCAAGTCACATCATAAGACTGAGCTCTGCAACTGCTGCCCTGGGTAAGTTTTGCCTTTCCCCAGAGAAGCCCTTAAAGCCATAACTTGAGAAAGATTTGATGCACTCAGAATTTACCACTGGAATGGAAGGACAAGTCACCAAGAATGTCTTCTTGCTTAGCAGTGTCCACCACAAAGTTTTCAAAAGTAGTTTCAGCTGCTGGCCTAAAGGTCTTCAGAGATTCAGTAGCTTTTTGGATTCTGAAAACAGAAGCAGTGGCATAGCAGAAGAGAGAAAAGGGAATTCAAGTAAGCATTCCTTAAAGTAAAAATGCTAGTTTGTGCTTTAAAAAAGTTCCACTTTCATGTACTTACTGATGTCTCCCAGAAATTTTTGTCTCTCTAGACAGAATTCAAATGCAAAATTTAAAGGCCTCTTGTACATCAGTGTAAACATAACGAACAGGTAATTGTTCAGGTGGGAAAGCATTTAAACAATTTGGAGCATTATGTTCAAAGAACAACATAGATGTGAAAGGCTAGTAGAGAACATAAATATCAAAGAGCTTAAAGCCAGGAAAAACCTGCTAGATTAACTTGCAAGTACCTGATACAATCTCTGAGCAAAGGAATTTGACAGGGAGCCTAACAGACTACCCTTCCACTGCAGTCCCACTGAACAGGGCTAGGCACTGTTGCAGGACAGAGCTCTTACTCTCCTGTGTGTTGTTGCCTAACGAACGCTCTACTGTAGCAATTTCAACTGAACAGTACCAGGACCATTTCCTGAGCCTCTGAAGTATAAGGTACTGTGTTCAGTACTTTGCTAGCAGGTGCCGAAAGAACACAACTGCACGGAAGTCCTGGAACAGTACCTCTATCTCAAACACAATATATTTTAAGATACCTGACATGAAGTTGTTTTGCTGTTTGAACAAAACAAGAGGGATCAGTTTCTTTAAGCACTTCTTGAGCATATCCTACAAGGCCATTATTTTCCAGGAGCCCTTGATATTCTTCCACTTGCGTTTGCAATTTTTCCAGCCTTATATTCTTAGAAGTTTCAATTGCCCTAAGAGCTGCAGATTTCTTCTCTTCCAGAACATGATATAATTTCTCAAAACTCTGAGATGCTTCTTGTTTAGCTCTTTCACTGTTGCACTAGGAGCAAACAAAAGACATTTTAGACAGACTCCACAGCACTGTGGCTCTGTACAGAAACATACTTAAGTTTGTTCAAGATATCATAGTGATCTAATCATCCATTTCACAGACAACACTAATGAGCTTTGTTATGCTCTTTAGCACTGAAAATGAGATCAGCACTGCACCCAAGCTAGTCAGCATTTACTGTCTTAACACAGAGATTGAAGAGCAGGAAGGTATTCCTCTGATTATGTCTTGAGTTATACATTACATTCGTCAAAATAGCTCATGAAAAAGCACTTAAAAACAGGTCAGTCTCTGAAGTCCTCATGCACAAGAGCTATGTGCTCTTCCACCTTCCTCAATAACTGTGAACTGAGGATCCAGCCGAGTTTCTCATGAATACCCTCTGAACTGTAACGTCACTTCTGACTGCCCTGGATAAAAGGAACTGCAAAGCACAGAGGCAATTTCTCTTTTGTGTTTTTCAGCTTGTGTGTGAGGTTCCAGCTGTGACTTTCGGCAGGGAGATTTTGCCCTTAATTCTGACCTCCTCAAGACACACAGGCAGTCTAAATGGTGCAGCACTGTTAATACACAAGTGTCATAAGTCCAACACACCTGTCTTTGGTTAAGGTATCAATTAAGTTTTGTTTTATTTAAATTCACAGAGGCACACAAAAATTACCTTTCCTCTGTATGTTTCCCTATTTCCCACACTGACAGGGTTAGGTCTCACCTCACTGCTAACACAATTTGTTCAGAAATTGCTTTACTACTTAACTGAAAAAACCCAAAGTTTGAAACACTTCACTGAAAACAGTTTTGAGTCCTTGCTGTGTCTCTAAGGGTCATCTCCAGACAACCTGCAAGCCACTCTTACCTCTGTTTCTTTCAGCAGCAGATCCAGCTGTGTGATGTGAGCTTTCACCTGGCTTTCCTTACTGATGAGGTATTCGATATCTTTTGAAAGCTTCTCCTGCCGAAATAAAACAGTTAAGATGGCAGAATAAGGGTATCCACCACAAAGTGACAACCAGCACAGGCAGGTCATCAAGCTAGTGCTCAGTTTACACAGCCACAAGGACAACAGCCTGCAACCAGTTATGAGCAGCAACCCTGTGGAGAATTGCTTGGGGACCTGAGGTGACTGCACAGGGACAGCAGGACTGGGGGCACAGCCTTGAAGGAGAAGACATAACATGTCAGCAGGCTCATTCCTCTCCAGCCACCCAGGAGTCATCCTCTCTTAGATTAGGAACATGAGGCTTCAGGACATTAATAAAATTTACAGAAAAGAGTTGTTAGTTATTAACTCATTTGTAGTAAAATATGCTAGAAAAATGAGTGGATCAAATGACAGTATTATGAGGATCTCTGTACTTCCTTAGCTGCAAGAGTTAGCAGTTGTACAGGAAAAGCTTTGCAAACTGCTGAGGAGGCCAAAGAGCACAAGGCAGGCTAGTCTGGTCTTTTTTTTTTTTTCTCTCCTGTGAGCAAGGGAAGAAGAAAAGGAAAAGGAGGAAATAGGAGCAATCATCATTTATTAACAAAGCAATGTTTGCAAGTTTTCCCTGTTGTGCTTTGTTTAGGAAATTAACAGCCATGCAACTTCAGAAACATTCAAGGTCCCAACAGATACTTCTGATGCAAACTTTTCAGAAGTGCTTCTGAAATATCGGCTACCCCAAGCTACCAGAATATTTATATTAAAAAAATTGACTGCAGAGTATTAACTGCTTAAACTTTCTGCATTGTATGTACTGCTGTACAATTGGTTAAGATTAGGTGAAAGCACTTGTAAGGGTTTATATTTCAAGCCTCACAGAACACACAGTGTAGTTTCTAAGACATGAACTACGTCACACTAATATGTACATTAACCAATGTTGCACAACAGCACATCTCAAGAGTAGTTCAGGGTCTCCTAAACGCACGTCCTGGCTTCCAGCCAGAGGGAGTTTGCCCTTACACCAGAAGCTCAATACTCTTCCTCTTCTTAAAGCCAGGTCCAATGATATTTACTTTTACCTTAAGGGTTTTGTAGGCGGTGCTCATGGTCGTTACTCTATGGTTTGCATGACATCCACCCAGTTTACAGAGATGACAAACAGGCCTTCTGCAGATTTCACAGTACATGTTTACCCTCTCCATTTCATGTTCTGGACACATCAAAATCTGGGGGGGGGGAGGGGAAGCAGAAAGAATACAGATTTACTTTATAAAACCAAGGTGCTCAACAAACCATCAAAGCAACCAACCCAAAGCAGCCTGATATTTCATCAGTGGATTTTCTTTATAGTCAGTTTATCTTCCACGTTATATTTGTCAATGTCACATAGGTTCACAAGGTTTACCTCTAACAATGTCTGTGTACCCAACATGCCATGCAGCCTCCATACGGCAACCAACCCTTTTGCTAATCCTTGCCCAAGTTGTTTGCATGCCTCCAGCTCTCTACACTCCTGATCAGAGATGTAAATGCAATGTATAACATACCCAGCCTGTCAAAAAAACAAACAAACAAAAAAAAAACCCCACAAAACCAAAACAAAAAATGGAAAAAAACAACCAAACAAACAAAAACCGAAAAAAGTTCATGCCAGCACGTCTTGAAACAGCTATGAACTGCTTCTTAAAGCAAAAGCTGACATAAGACTGTAACAATTTAAGTCTAAGCTAGACTATGATAAACCCCATAGTCACTGGTCTTGGAGCAACAAAGTAAACCATCACCACCAGCCACAATTATTTTAAAGACAAAAGGCTCCAGTGTTTCAGTCTTTCTGTCTGACTCCAACTACAAGTTGTTCACACTGATGCTAATTCCAGGATCAACTTAAACAGCATTGCAAAAAAACTGGTGTTCGCTAAAAATCGTCTTTCAAAAACTGAACACGTTGAAATAATTGCTCAAAGAGAAAAAAACGTGCCACTCAACTCCAAGTTCGAGCAACAGATAAAACCATATAAAAGGGGTGTGTATGTGTATTGGTTTAAAAAAAGAAACAATGCTTTGCTTCATTCCAGAGCACTACAAGGCAACACTTGGACCACCTATTCCATAGAAGTTACCAAAGAATAGCTCTTGAGGAAGTTTTTCAGTTTCAAGATGCCCACACACAGAAAGGACAGGAAAGGGCAAAAATAGAAAATTGTGAGTAGCACAAATATAGACAAAACAAGCTAAAACTGCAGACCATCTCTGAAACCAACTTTCAAACCTCAAATGTTATCTTAGGGTATGGTGAAAAGCCCTAAGTGAGACACCAGTCTCACTAGCGCCTTGGTACATTGAGACTGTCATTAAGCCAAATATGCAATAAGCAATCCCGTTTTCATTGACTACTGGATTTGGAAGGAAAAAGAAAAAAGGAAAAAAAAAGAAAACTGCCAGGAAAATCAGTTGTGTAGGCAGACATTTCCAAAAACTACAGTTATTCAGTTAGTCTGTGGAAGTTATTTTTCCACAGCAGTGTATAACCACACCTAACAGAAAACATGTATTTTTATTCATCTCCTCATATAAGCAAGAATTACAGCCTGAGAGCTAGAGACAGCAGAGGTCAGCAGACTACCTTGTCTAGTTTTCTCAAAACTCAAGAACAATCAGCCCAGTATGTTCTTCTCCCATCCACACCACACACACTACAAAGTGCTCTCCAGTCTGCTGGTAAATTAAAGTGATAACTGTCAACATTGTTTAGGAAACCAACAACTATTTCATGCTTTCAGCTCAGGTCTTCAGAATGCAGAGCAATGAAAAATGCACTTTTCTTTCTTTATATAAAACTCAAACATTCCTCAAAGAAGTCTCTATAGGAGCAAAGCAAAGATCAGTTTACTGCTGTTGGGAAGCTTTTCCACAAAGTAGATCTATCTATAGTTGATTTACCTATACTATGTTTTTCTTCTTTTTTTCCCCCTGTTCTTCACATATACTTAAAAGAGCTAAACCTCACATGCACAGACATAGTCAATACATCAAGGTCAGAAGAATCTAAACCACTTCTTCTCCCTTTGCTCTGCTTCAACAAAATTCAACTACTCATTTTCAATCCCACATTCAGTCTGCATGTAGTATAAGATCATCTGGTACCTTTAAGAATACCTAAGGAACACAAGATGCCTCTGGCATTTTCAAGTAGCAATGTTGCAGCTGTGAAGGTTTAGATACCATAGAAGCAAAGATTTTAAGGAGCTGTACACCATTTTAAAGCAAGAGCTAGAAGACAGCATGGAAACTTTCACCTTTCTCATTTATCCCATAAAGGGACATTTCATACAATGTATGTGTTAGCACATTTGAAAGCATATGAAGCTCCAGTCTCAGAAGGAAGGTACACTCTGAAGTCAAGACCTTCTTACACACTGCACATTAATCAAATTTACTTAATTTAATCAAAATTAATCAGGACTCCTTGACCATCAGCATTTCTGTTATCTGTGGGACCTCCAGCAAGGTCACCAGCCAGAGGCACAAAGCATGTGCTGGGACATTTAGACCTATTGTGGTCCTTTGTTAGAGAGATGGTGACAATTTCTCCTGTTGTGCAACTTGAATTCAATAAGGCACTGCCATGTACTGCACCACACTTAGAAAGAGAAGCAAATGTAATAGCACTTTGCAATCACTCTGCTTTGAATGCAGCAACAGCAGCAGCAGTGTGTAAACTAGAAAATTTGCCATTACATTTTTCTCTTCTAGATGCTAGGAAGGAGAGAAAGAAGATACTTCAAGACGGAACAGGCACAAAGCATCCAAGGGAAATGTGCCTTAAAGGGGCAAGGAGGAGGCCAGGTGTGTTGGTTTTTTAAGTTTACCACACATCCTCCCTATGGCAGTGCCATTTTAGATGCTCTTCTGCAACCCAAATTCTGTAAGATACGGTATGCTTACCTTGGGTCTGAAGTTGGTGGTTGGTCCTACATATTCATGCTGGGCTTTCAGAGTTCCCCAAGGATGGTGTATTTTGAAACATTCATTGCAATAGCTTGCACTGCAGTCCATGCAGCTCTTTGTAGACTCCTGAGGCGGAGGTTTGCAGAAATCACACATAATAGCAATGGCTGCCCTGGCTGCCTGTCTGTATCTTTCCACAATGGTTTCCAAAGTAAAGTTGCGAAATAAGCCATTGATGCCACGTTCTCCAAGATCAATATCCCGCTGGCAACCCGGACAAGGAAACAGAGTCGATCTAGGAGTCAGTGAATTGCGTTTTCTGCCTGTGTAGACACCAAATTCCAATTTAAAAGCAGCATAAACAGAACTGGTTTAGATTTTAAAAGACATACGGGTATGAACCAAACTACTGTAACACATTGTCCAAACTAGTACAACACCAATTCATATGCAGTCTGCCAAGCCATAAGAGAATATAACTACCATGACAAGGTAGCAATGTTTGACTCCAAGGGACACTACTCCCCAAAAATGTAATACTATGTTAAGATAAATTTAGCTGTTCCAATCCTATCTTCTTCATCTGATTTTGGATGCACTTAAGTTGTAGTGTTTTGAAACACTAAACACAAAATGTTGTGGAAGCCAGTTGGTTTTTAGGCTGACTGCGCATATATGGAGAGCAACAGCTTTGTAGCATATTGATGTGAAAGACGTTTATTCCCAGAGCAAAACTAGTTATTCCCAGAAAAATATAGCCAACTTTGGGCTCCCTGAAGTTTGCTTTGGCTCAGTCAAATTTATCTTGCTCATCCCAAGAGACATCATAAAAAAAGGGGAACAAGAGAACAGTATGACATGTCAGCCAAATCATTTTGTCAAAAAATACAGAGGCTGACTTGATGCTTGCTAAAAGGCCTTGATAAAGGACGGCTGCTAAATAAGCCCAGCACACCACAGAGGATCCTGAGGTATTTATGTCTGAGAGATTCCTCTACCCTGAACTGAGAAATCACAGATCTCCACTTTTACACAAGGTACATCCATTTTTATTCATTTCAAAAGGAAAAGATGCAGAGCAGCTGCACTCCTACCAAACAGCTACAGCCGAAGTTCATCTCTCTCCAAAATAAAATCACAGGTTCAAGAAAAGCCACAGACCTAAGGAGCCTTTGGAGTCTGTCAGGGGGATGGCTCACACAGACTCAAAGGCTATTTACAAGGTAATGTTGTTGGGGTTATCAGACAGGGAGTGCATCCCATGTCTCACTCATGAATGCAGAGGACGCAACTATCAGAAAGAATCCTTTATGTAATTTAGGAGCAGGCTAAGCCAGTCTTTAGGGTTAACTTGTATTCTTCCAGCTTTCCCATACAAAGAAATAAAAAACTCCATCTTCTATAGCTGGTATATTGTTTCAAGACCCCTTTGAGAGCACTGCATGTTGGTATAACTAACTGTTCTGGTTTCAGCTGGGTTAGAGACAACTTTTTTCTTAGTAGATGGCACAGTGCTGTGTTTCGGATTCAGTATGACAATAATGTTGCTAACACACTGATATTTCAGCTGTTGCTAAGTAGAGTTTACCCTAAATCAAGAAATTTTCATTTTACCATGCTCTACCAGTGAGCAGGTGCACAAGAAGCCAGGAGGGAAAACAGCCAGGACAGCTGACCCAAACTGGCCATCTGAGACAGGATGGGCACCTGTCAGTGGATGAACAATTGCATTGTGCCTCACTTGCTTCTCTTGGGTTTTATTGCTCTCTCTCATTACTATTTTTTTTTATTATTGTTATACTCCAGTTTACAATTAACTCTATTCCAGCCGGAACCAGGACACTAACAAATTCATAAATGGAGGTATGACTTTAAGGTGAATTCCTAGTGTTTAAACTGGTTCTTCTTCTGAAAGGGAAATTTGTTCTCCACTGTATTTAGTCAGTATTTCCCCATTAGAAATGCTGATGTTTTATTTCTTTCTGAAGTGTCCTTTGATGCTACCCAAGACACTTGCCTTGTGCTGTTTTCCTGTTGATGTTTCACCTAACAATTCAAAACCTCCATTCCTATCATGCCCTTTCCAGACTCCTCAAGAAAACACCAAACCAACACTCCCATAAGGAATTAGTTCCTTTAAGTATCTTTGAAATTTGACCCATGGTAGTTATCCATGATTGTTAGCTAAGATGCCACAATCAGAGCATAAGTAAGTGCGTACTAACTGACAGTCTCAAACTCAGCTGGTCTCGTGCCTTTCTGCAGGTTCTGAGCAGAACAACTAGACTGCATTACATAACAGGATGAGTAACACGAGGCACAGGTGTATAACTGTCTTGCTAAGGGAAGCTGAGATTTTTTTCCTAATTTTATTTTTTGTTCAGTACTTACTTGAAGTGAATTAATTACCCAAACTGCACATCCTTCAGCACCTGTAACTTGGCATACACAGCAACACAGGCATGCAAGGCACAGCAACAGCAGTGAAACACAGACTGTATTTCCAATGTATGCTCCAAGCTAGCAGCGCACACAGGAACACAGAGAGAGATCTTCTACACAGACTTCTACGATGGTCTAAACAAAAAGATGACTTTGCATGCAGTCTCATGCAGAGAACAGCTACAAAAAGGGATCTGGAGTACATACATTTGCTGAAACTAAGAAAATCATACATTGTGGTGGTACATATGCTATAGCAGAGAGCAAACAATGACTAAGCAAGATAACAAGAAAAAAAACCAAACATGGTGCAGTGGTCAAGTTTAAAAATACAATCTGAAATTCATATCCATCCCTATGGAGACCTTTTATTCTGCCCATGGTGGATCGAAATGAGACTGTCATCATGAGCCATGCTCTGCAAAGACTGGTGACACTGCTTATGGAAAGCAATCCAATATCAGGGAAGTCCCATGCATGTGTAGATGTCTCATCCCTTTTCATTGACAGCACTCTGAGGGTCTAAGTTGGGGGGTTTTTCCTGTTTTAAATCCCCAAAGTTTACTTGCTAAGCTTCTTGGAGTGCTCTGGCATGAAAGGAAACATTCTCTTTCTGCCCAGCAACTCTTAAAATATTATCACACCGTAAGAATTAGTCTGCCTTCTGTTTAAAGGGTTTCTACACTCGTATTTAAAAAAAAAAGCACTGATTAAGTAATAAATTACTTTGAGTACTATCTTTCCTATATGTCTTGTGTCCGATTTGTTATAACTAAATTCTATTTATATACAAAAAAACCCCAAATAAACAAAAAACCACATGGAAAAAAACCCAGAGTAGCACAACCCCTGGATCTTGTAGACATGTCAGATATGCAGCTCAGCAAAACTTAGGTCCTCTCCATATTCTCTTTTACACTTTGCCAATTCAGGTTACAACAAACAAATATGTATTTTGTGACATTTTTGTAAGATATTAGGAATCATCACAAGCAATTTTCCACTGGGGTTTGTAAACAGATTGCTCCACTTGCACTAAGTTGCTCAATCGGTAACAAAAAAATTATCACAAGATATGCTCATGCTCAGATTGCAAACTCACAAATATTACCATATAGGTTGCAATGATTCAAGTCAAAGAGCAATCTTAAGTATGTCTTTTAAAGGCAATGTTCAAATGTCCTCTTCCCAAGGAATTGAAAAGTCCAAGCTGCAGTGAATGGTTAGCAAAGGGATAAGACATCTTAAAGATAAAATTGTGTTTTCCAAGTAAACAGTATTACCAGAATTCTATGGTTGTGGAAGACATGGACATTAAATGTGTGAGAGTTTAAAAAAAATAAGATTTTAAAAGTCAACTGGATTCTCTTAAAAGGTTAGGGGTTTTACAATATAACTGTATATTACCACCCCCCTAAGTCAGTTAATGCTTTTGGATGAACTTTGAGGAAGTAAAAAAAAAAAAAACAAACCATGAGAGAAGTCAGTAGCTCTAAAATGTTACTTTCAGATACCTTAATTTTTCACAAATCAAGAGTGCTTTCTGCAGAAAGAGCAGAAAAGGACAGCTTTCCAAGAGCTCTGATGGTATCATGGTATCTGATCGTAACTTTGTTTTATGACACTTTCAGCCTTCAATTGAGGCACTTTAAACTTCCTCTTGTGATTAGCTGCTTTGTCCTCCACTGAGAGTGAAGTTCAGATTTGTGTTTAGCTCACATCTTTCTTGGAGGATAACATACTCCTATGGATTGCTCATGTGCTTGCGAATACTGTCACAATATGGAGTTGAGGGATTTTTTCCTGTTTTTGGCAGAGCATCACATTAAAAAAAAAAACAATATTAATGTTAACAAGTCCACACCGTGGCTGAGTTGCACAGACGAGCTGACTTTTGGAAGTGAGATGTACTCAAAACACTGGCTATCCTTCAACCTAACTGTGTCATTCATTAAGCACACCAAACATTACAAGTCTGGAAGTTCAAAATATTTAGCTTTCCTCCTATATTCATGTAGTGTGCAAAATTTTCAGATCCAGAACTAGCTACTCATATTAACATGTTATAAATTTTAGTCCCCTTCTTTATCAAATTGAGCAGGCTCAGATACAATGAAGAACCAGTAATACCTTCCATTTGAAAGTGATGGCCAAACATGACCTTTAAAGGTTAGGAAGATCAATCTAATAATTACACTTCACTACCAGTAAGACAGCAGTTTCACTAAAACTTGAGCACGTAAACTCATGAAAATTAAAAAGCAGGGGAGTGGGGGAGGTGGTGTGGTGACTACTGGGGTTTTGTGTGCATTTTTGCACCCATCGATGTATATTCAGTCACATACACACACAAGGAAAAAATATAATGCAACTCGTAACTGAATTCCAGTCCAGTTGACCTTTAAATCAATGTTACACTGAATGAAAAGCTGTCCTTATAGAACTTCTTTGCTGTACCTTTGCTCACTGTAAAAGCTTTTTTGTGGACTTGACCACTGACAAAAAGCTATATGCTAACCAACAATATTTAACCCGAGATCTAAATGCTAGACTATCTGTAGCCAACACAAGAAGTGAAGCAATTCTACCTCTCCACCCAAAAGACCTCCTCTGTGAGGCTGCAAACAATGAACAGAGAGCTGTTTAGACACCAAAAAACAAGATATACCATTGGTTTACAATGGTTCAAACGAAAAGCATCAACTGTTTCCTCTCCTGCGGCTGTTAAACTCCTGCAGGGCTGAAAGGCAAGAATGTTTAGTTTCCTAGCACATGAAACAACTCTAGTATTTAAGCAGAACAGAAAAAGGGAGAAAGAAGAGATTGGGGGGGAGGGGCAGAGGGAGAGATATTTCAAACATTCAGTTTCTGCATTACCCATCAATGCTGCACAAGTGTCAACATAAACACATTACATGCTTTAATTATATTAACATTGTAATTACAGTAACATTACAGAAAATGAATTAGCAATAAGAAATATCCTTCATTTTACATGCAACTTGATTTTTTAAATTAAAAATTATTTTAAATATAATATAAACAGAGGAGTGTTTTTAAACCAACACACTGGATTTTAAGCAGCACACGCACTCCATGTGAAAAATACAGTTCTACCAGTTCCATCCTTTTTATATTAAGATAAACTATATTTGTAAGTGCAAGCTGTGTGTGCACAACAAATACAGAACATGAACCATTCCTCCGACAATTTCAAGAATTTAAATGCCAAAACCATTTAAAAAATAGAGTATATTCCTTACAGAGACAACAGGGATTCCCTAAGTGGAAAAAAAAAAAAAGAAAAACCACACAGTGGGGAGAAAATGTCATATCCATTTTCAAACGTGACATTAATGTCTTGACAGTGATATGCCCTGCAAAAGCCTACCAGTATGTGAGACCATACTTTGGATGTTTTCTAGAACATTTTCTCTTCTATGGAGGTACTCTATTACAAATTCCCCTATGGATCACAAAACAAATTAAGCAAGGCAATGCACCTTATGAGTACCTCAGGTGCAAGATGACAAACGTGCAGGTGTAAATTGCAAGCTGGTTGACCATTACTGGTACCAAACTGGTCTGAGAGCAAATCCCACACCCCATACAGCAATGAAGCTATAATGCCTGTAACACTAGAAGTGAAGATAGTATAACTTGAATTTACAAATGTATTCTTTAAAGCTCCCATTTCCATATGCTTTTCATTTTGCAAATTTGAACTGTTTGAGATGATAATTTTCCTGTGATGTGCATCTGCCCAACGCTCTTTGGGCAAGCCCATTATGTCCAAGTCCCAACCCTCTCTTGCTACTCATCCAACAGCTCTTCTGGAAAGCAATCAGCCGTCTAGTAGCAGGTCAGATGAGGAGATATCTTCCCATCAGTTTGCTGGGATGGTGGCAGACTACTGCGGACTTAAAGATTACAACTCCTGCAACAGCTTGTGTGCATGTATCTCAGGGCAGTGTGAGAGTGGCAGGGGGGAATATCAAGAACTGGTTTTTGCTTATCAAACTGATTTGAAGGAGTACCAGTACTAACAACTCACTAATCGTTTAAAAGAAGCGGGTGAAATTGCACATTTGAACTGTGAATACTGGAGAGGATGAACTTTAGTAACAGGAAATGCAAGACGGAGCTTTAGAGTTTGCCTTGTTGGTGACTCTTCCAAAGCAGCAGGGAGTGTGGTTTTAAACGGATAATTATGTCAGAAGAAAGCCTAAAAGCCAAGATGAGGTTTCTTTCAAGAAGTACAGCATGCACAAAGCACTTTCGATGTGTCTCTGTAAAAAAAGATCAACGAATCTGTGGATTACACGGACAGCTGTAAGAATCTTTCTAATATGATACCACAAAGAGCATGAGGAGTCCTATAGCTAAGTGCTCCTTAAAGCTTTGAGCAGACCACACTGAAAGAGACTGTCAGTGCAGTCTGCTTAGAGTCCTCCAAATCTGCAACTGTGCAGTAATCATAATCAATGGGAAATTATTTAGTGCAAGCATAATGAAGTGGGCAGGACAAAACTATAACTTGCAAAGTCTCTCTTCAAGCTCAGAAGGAAGTCAGAACTACTGCATTGAGGCTGGCTGAAACATGAGAGAACCACCTCAACCGTGCTACTGACAGGCAATAAAATCGCTAAAATCTACATCTCTGTGCTACTGAACATGATGCTATTGCATTTCGGTGTAACTGAATTACAGAAAAAAACAAACACAATGGTTATAAAGATTTACAGGATGCCACAAAGACAAATCTATTATATATGAAACAGAGCGCATTGTCCTTAAAAATATTCCCATTGTTCTTGACACAAAATGAACAAGACTTGCGCTATCCCTAAGTCATCTCTCTAACCGCAGCAGGAGTAATGGGAAGCCATTTTACCAATGCAGATACCAGTCATCTTAAGCCAGTATACTAATAAAATTAGAAAAACATGCACAAATTCTTACATACCTGATCTACTAATCCTGTCAATTCTGTCCATGCTAGAAGCAGAGATTCTGATTCGAGGGCTACTCTGATTAGAGGATTCAGAGCCTCCATCAGCAAAAGAGTCTTCAAATGCAAAAAGTATTTCTTTCACACATTTGTGACAGACATTGTGCTGGCATGGAAGGATCAGTGGATGGGTAAACAACTCCTTGCATGCTGGGCAGATAAGCTCTCTTTCGATACCCTTAATGGCAACCTTCATGATAGAAAGAGGGAGAAACAAGTGTAAGCGCAAGAAAACACGAGCCGTCAAGATTTATGGCACTGCTCTGTCACCAAAATCCCATCTCTTTAGAATAAATCCACACAGTTTTATCTGGTTTGAGGCACTTCTCTGGCTAAAACTGCAAACAAATCTCAATTAACATTTATGAAAGCACTGACAACGTTCATTTCAACTGAAGTGAGCACTGCCACTAGGCAAACTCAGTTCATCTTTAGGTCATGTCTGCATTGCAGGGGAGGAAAGGAGGGGAGTAGTCTTAATTCCACTCAAGGACCTAGTGGAATGAGTGCAACCATACTTCTAAACAATAGGAGTCCATATGTTTAGCTTGCTTGCTCGCTTTTCAGGAAGGGAGAAAAAAAAAAGAAATGATACTAAGTGTCAGATACTCAGTACTGGTTAAACAACAGACTTTCCTCACGTGTAATTCACATTTAAGGGCTGAAACTATTAGGTCTATAGTTCTGAGTGCGGAACATCATTTATTTATTTGTTTATCCGTTTATTTACGTCCTTATCTGCCGCACAAAATCCGCCCGTGGATCGGTGCAGCTCTTCAGTAATTCCGTGGCCCCCACGGTTCCCCTTGGCCCCGCGCCCCTCTAAGCATCAGGTGTCGGCGGGCGCAGGCACCGCCAGCCCAGCCCAGCCCAGCGCCGCTCCCGGCGCCAGGGCCGCCGCCGCTCCGCCCGGGCTCCCTGCGGGAGCGCTTCCCCCGGGAGCGCTTCCCCCGGCCCCGTCGGAAGGGCTCCGAGCGAGCCCTGCGCGCCGTCCCAGCTCCGCGGGGCTGCCGCCGGCGCCGCTCCCAGCTGGGTGGGCACGAAGCTGTCGGCGCACACCCATGAGGACGGACAGACGGACAGACAGACAGACAACCTCCAGCCCCCCGCACCTCAAGCGCAGGGACGATGCACCCCGCCCCGGCGGCCGCGCCCCGCCGGTTCCCCCCGAGCTCACCGGGCTCTCCGGCCGATCGCCCTCCATTCCGGTGCCTCCTCCTCCGCCGGCTCCGGCGGGCTCCGTCAGCCCGGGCGGGCGGACGGGACGCGGACGGGGAGCGCCCACGGCGGCGCCCGGCGCAAAATGGCGAGCGAGGAGCGAGGAGCGAGGAGCGGGCGCGGCTCGGGCGCGGGGCAGCGCGGGCGGGGCGGGGCGGCCGCGCCCGCGGCAGCCGCCGCAGAGCGGAGCTGTCCAGCCGCTCCCGTCGCTCCGGTCCCCGCGGGAGCCGCTGATTTCGTGGCTGTTGTTTTGGTTCTTGTCTTTCGCCGAGCGGCACCGGAAATGCCGCCCGTCCCGGCGGCCGGGAGTGTCGAGTGCTCTCCCGCTCAGCCCCTGCCATTGATAACCTCCCGTGGTGCCCGTGTCAAGGAATCGATGAATCGTAGAACGCTTTCGGTTGCAAGGGACCTTAAGAGCACAGAATCATTTAGTTTGGAAAAGACCTCTGAGATCATCGACTCCAACCTATAAGTGAACACTATGTCAACCAGAACATGGCACAAAGTGACACATTCAGTCTTTTATTAAACACCTCCAGGGACGGTGACTCCAACTCCCTGGGCAGCCCATTCCAATGTCCAATCACCCCTTCTGTGAAGAAATTCTTCCTGATGTCCAACCTAATCCTTCCTTGGTACAGCTTAAGACTGTGTCCTCTCGTCCTGATCATCTCACTCCAACCCTCTGCTATGGGCAGGGACAGCTTCCACTAGACCAGGTCGCTCAGCCCCCCATCCAACCTGGCCTTGAACACTTCCAGGGAGGGGGCATCTACAGCTTCTCTGCACAACCTATGCCAGTGCCTCACCACCCTCATAGTGAAGAATTTCTTCCTAGTATCAAATCTAAACCTGTTATCTTTAAGTTTGAAGTCATTCCCCTTTTTACACTCTCTGCCCACTTAAAAACTCACTCTCCCTTTTTTTCATAAGCCTTCTAAGTACTGAAAGGCCACAGTGAGGTTACCACTGAGCCTTCTCTTTTCTGTCCTGAGCAGTCCCAGCTCTCTCAGCCTGTCTTCACAGGAGAGGTGCTCCAGCCTCCTCATCATTTTTGTGACCTTCCTTTGGACTTCTTCCAACAGGTCCATGTCTTTCTTGGGCTGAGGACCCCAGAGCTGGACACAGTACTCCTCATGGGGTCTCAGTAAAGCAGAGCAGCAGGGGATAATCAGCTCCCTCACCCTGCTGTTTTGATGCAGCCCAGGATAATTGGCTTTCTAGGCTGTCAGCGCACACAATGTTGGCTCATGTCCAACTTTTCATTCACAAGAACTTTTCCGCAGGGCTGCACTCAGTGACCTCTTTTCCCTGTTTGAGCCTCGACTTATTGAACTTCATGAGATTCTCCTGGGCCCATTTATCCAGTTTGTCCAGGTCCCCAAGTGGATGGCATCCTTCCTTCTTTTGCGTCAACTGCACGACTCAGCTTCATGTCATCTGCAAACTTGCTGAGACTGTACTCGATCTCACTGTCTGTGTCACTGATAAAGATATTGGAGAGCACTGATCCCAAGACAGAGCCCTGAGGGACACCACTTGTCGCTGCCCCCCACCTGGACATAGAGCCATTGGCCACAACTCTCTGGCTGCATCCATCCAACCAATTCCTTATCTGTCAAATAGTCCACTGCCCAGGCTGCCTCATATCTTAACCTTTTTAATGAGCTGAGCTGCACTGGTGAGCACCAGGTCCAGTAACCCTTCTCCTCTGGCTGCTTTTTCTAATATTTGCACCAGGAACTTGTCCTCAATGCACTCCAGGAATCTCCTGGACTGCTTACAGCCAGCTGTATTGCTTTCCCAGCAGACATCTAGGTGGTTGAAACCCCCCAACAGGACGAGAGCCCGTGAGTACAATGTAACTGAACTGAAGCAAAAAGTCCTCACCAACAGGCTCCCCCTAATCATGCAGTCTGCATAGACCCCAACCACAAGATGCCCTTTGCTGGCCTGGTCATTGATTTTTAGCCATAAACTTGTTCATGGCAGTTTCTCAGAGGCAGCTCTTCAGAGTCTATCCATGTTAGAAAGGTGTGTGGCTTTCTTTGGGGAGAACACCACCACCTTATATGCGGCGTGGGAAAGGCAGCTGGACCGTACGCTTTAAGGGTGCAGGAGGCACACACCAGGCAGCTTTTGTGGTAGCCAGGATGAAAAAGAGGTGGGGAAGTGATTGTGACTGCCAGCATCCCCTACCCTCCACTTACAGTGTATTTCCATTGGAAAAGGGATAGTAAATACCCTTTTCACCATCCGCCAGAACAAACAAAAATGCTTTTAAATCTCCAACATCTCTGGGTTTTGGGAAGGGTGTGGACACCACCATTGCAGATGCAATAGTTAATATAGCATTAAACTAAGGGATAAAATAAAAGGAAACTTGGAATGAAAGTATACACTGTCTGTACATTACACAACAGAAGGTGGTTTAGTTAATTAAAACAGATGAAGCTTGAGCTGTGTGAATGATGAAATGCTGTCAGTTTGACAAACCCTAAACTTGACCTACTTGCCTATTAAAAAACAAACATCAGGATAATAAGTTCATTTTCCCTCAAAATTACCCTTCCTATGAGTCAATAAAACAAACATACTTGAAATGTCTTACTTGGGTATTGTTTACACCTGGTTTTTGGTGGCCTGGACACAAAATTCAAAGGGAAAATTCCACTCAGAAATCATGAAGGCAGGTGATTTTTGCATGTCCAGTACTACAAAGAAGAACTTCCTACAGAAGATTTACAATGTTTCACATTTACTTTAGAAACCATCCTCATAAAAATAGAGAGTACTGTGCTTGAAATTGTTCTGATAATGCCAGTAAATGGACAGTATGCATATTCAAATTGAAACATGTCACTTAACTGAGAAGGGGGGAGAACAGGTTTGTAAGGCCATGGGTTGTCAGCCTTCCAACTATGTTTTGACTAATGATTTGCAAGGCTCTGAATCACTATCTTTATATTATTTACTATCCTTTAACCACCTCTACTCTCGCCAAATGATGCTACAGGCAGGCTTTAACGTTGCAGCTCTTTTATAAAGAGCAATAGCACACTACCCATTGCTGACACTGGATGTCGTTGATTTGGGACCAGATAAACGATCAGCCGCAGATTAGAACAAAGACCCCTTGGCTGCCTTTGAAACAGTAGGAAGAAATTTTGCCTTTGGTGGCAGAGCAAGGCAAATCATTTTGCATTCATTTCAGAGGTGGAAGTGCCAGCGCAGGTGGGTGTTACTGGTGTGGCCAAACCTGGAGCACACATTTTCCTCCTGTCCTCCCACAGCCTTCACGTGGGCTACAGTGCCAACTACTGTTAATGCCAGGACTCGTGAGTGATTCTTTTTTCAATCCCTTAATAGATCATTAAGGTATTATCTTGTTTGTGCGCCTGTTTGCTCTGGCTTCAGGGTACTTTACAGCAGGATTTTAATTACCACCTCCATCACATTAAGATGTTACATGGGTGAAAATGTCCTTGAAGGCCTCCAAAGGTCAAAACTTCCCCTTCTGCATTCACACCCTTTTACTAGCCTCCCCCAGCCTAGGACTACTAAATTTGCAGTGCCAAAATTTGCATTAGCTTTATGGTACTGAGAGGAAAACACAACAGTTAGGATTCACTGATACATTAAAAAGATAAGAGCAGAAACCAGTGTCAGAAAAGGCTCCCGTCCTTAGCCTCTGCAGAAGGGGTTAGTAAGACCAACATTGCCACAGAGCTTGGACCTACCCTTCTGCTTTGCTTCCAGCCAAAGGCATATTTCAATTGGACATCTGTTCTGCTCTCAAGGGAGTCCTTTTGCATGGAGTAATGTCTGGGAAGTGTCAAAACAGTTCTAACACATCCTTCAGCAGGCAGGGTCTGACCAGGCATTATGACGTGCCTTGCATTCACAAGACAGCAGAAGATAGAAACTGGAATGGGTAGGGATTTTCATCTTATTTTCCCTCCTCCCTCAGATTAAACGTGGTTGTTAATTTAATAATTGTTACGCAACAACCTCCCAAGTGCTCATTCCCATTAACTATCAGTATAATTTCAAGAAGGACGCAGCACTGGTTTTCAACAAGCTGTAAAAATCCCATACTTGTTAAGCAGTGCAGTTGCAATCCTACTGCATGAAGCAACACAAGCCTGTCCCAAGGCACCAGGGAGGTTCTGCCAACACCTCCCCTGCCTTCAGTAGTCAGGTTCTCAGACCAAAGCTTTTCAAGGTCTTTATTTTCATACTGCTTTTGCAACCATGGCTCAAGACTCAGTCTTGAGACCTGATGGTCTGCACTCCTCTGACTGAAGAGTAGAGCCAATGCATCACAGCAGAGACATGCAGGATGAAGATGGATTTTTTTCCTGAGCTAACGTGACTGACTTGGGGATTGAGCTAACAATCACAGACACTTTTCTCTGTGTGCAATGTAAGTATTTTCTTCCAGGATGGATGCAGAGGGGTTTTAGCCTGCATCCCACTCTCTGCAAATTGTCAGTGATACAATTTGCTTCTCTACTTAGTCCTGAAAAGTTGAACCTCATGAAGATGACTCCTATTCAGAGGATTTTCCCAATCATGTAGGCTGAAAGATCTATTTTTAGTTCAGCAATAAGGCAGGAATTTATGTTGTCCTGAGAGAAACGTGCCTGTTTTGGCTCAGCAATACAGGTTTAACTTTGTCTTTGCAATGGCTACCTTTCAACTGTGTGACCCTGAACAGCCAGCAAGGATCTATAGACCTTGGGTGTTTTAAAGTTATTATGACTTGAGAATCTCTTGTTGTAAAACAAAAGTATCAGTCCCTACTCCTTTGATTCAGGATTGTTTATCTTCTCTGCAAAAATGTCCTATGGGCCCATAACCCTCAAGTTTGGATGGGATTCCTAACAGATCCCATAACCTGATCAGCTGAACTGAACAAGTTTTGAAGGTCCCACATGACACTATGCACAGAGCACTGAGTCACTAAAGACTATGCTCATCGAACTGTCAGAATCTGTAATCTGCTTTAGGTAGGATTTGTAGCGAGAACATCTCAAAGTGTGCTAAGTTGGCTCAGAATATCTTTACTTTTTCACTTACTGCCATATGTACAGTATTCTGCTTCATGCCCAGGACACCTGGAAAGCAGTACTTGCAGGAGACCCAAGGAGCAGCTACAGGCAGCAGTCCACACAGAGGACTCTGCTCTTTCCCTTCACGCATTGTAATCACTTGCCAAGCAAATGGAAAAATTATAATAAAAAAGCTTTACAAAAATACAGGATATTCAAATCAGAATAACTTCCAGCTCTGAATTAGGAGAGAGTCATACCTCTGAAGAAATGACTATTGTTAAGTAGAAAGGAAGTGTAAAGGTTACTCTTAAAAGGATTTCAAATATAAAATATTTACATTTTTAAAAAAAAGAATAAAATCAAATTTACAGGAAGACCAGTCACAGACTCCATTTCTGACACCATAAAGGTATTACATGAAAAATAAGGACAGTACACATGGAGCACATGGGGAGCCTTCTCTCCCTCACTTCAGATTGTAGATACCCCTGTCACAGAGGACAGGGTTGTCAGCTCTCCCTTGCCTTGTCATATCCCATACATTTGTACATGCTTCAGGGAACCCACTACTGGAATGATAAGAACATGTCTAAGATGTGGAAACACACCTTTGTCACACAGGTTGACTAACTCAGCTAAGTAACCGTGATTAAAAGCTGTGAAGACAGGCAAATTGGATTCCAATTGCTCTTGACTGCTGGATTTCAAACTCAGATCCTGCTGCAGTATCTAACTTAATATTGTTACTTGAAATTGAACTCCAAGTTATCTTTACGTGCTCTTTCATCAAAGTCATCTTTTTGTGCAAATACCTTTCACAATATATACACAGTCTGGCACGCTGTAAATCAATACTCTGTAAATTGAATAATTCACTCTTAAAGGTGAGGTCCTCCTCATAGGAACCCAAACCCCAAAGAAGTGCTTTTCTACACATAAGCAAGAAATACATAAAACCTTATCTTCTTCAACATGACATGAGGAACAGATTTCCAGTTCCCCTGAGTCAGGCAGCCCAGAGCAACCTGCCAGCCCCCACTACTAAATTATGCTGTATTTCTCTTCTCCAACTTCTCATGTGGTTCGGGTTTGGACCCCTATATGGCTCTATCCCTTAATTTCACCTGGACGAAAGCTGAAATGCTATCACAAGAGAATTTTCCATTAGTCTTTATATGAACCAGGCAGAAAGAAGGGACAGAAATCAGTGTCACCTGCTGGTTCCAGGTGGAGAACATGCAGAATTTCAAATGTTCTTAAAATTATCTTTATATATTTCTCATGTTCATATCATGGGGGGTTTAGGGCTTGTTTCTGTAGTATCTATCTCTCTACATGCTTTTTCTGGAGAATTGTTTTAAAGCTGTTCCTCATGAATCACAAATTGTCGGTTTCTGCAAACAATGTGGAGGGTAGGAATAGATGGTAAAACAAAGCAAACAAGCGAGGGAAAAAAATTTAAAAATAGAGCAAGAAATCAACAGCTAGTGCACAAGGATAGTGTCAGTGTCGTTAGTCTATCTTTGAAACTCACACATATCAGCTTATTGCTTTTATTAAGTTACAGAAAAATGCCTGAAAATGGTTTTACAAAACAGATAGCAAGTATTGGTGTCATTTACCCCAACAGACATGAATATTTCTTTACAGAATCTAAAAATTATTTGAAGTTAGTATTACGAGAGAATCAGACGCATTAAAAAACCCCAAACCCATACATCTATGCAAGTAAAACAGTTTGAAATGGAGCTTGGGTGAATAATTGGGGGGGTATATATGTGTTTTGACTACTGCAAAAGTCAACTTACAGGGAGGCAGTTGGGGGTGGGGCGGGGAAGATGGGGGGTTGGAAGAAGCCTAAGTCTGTATCTGGAATATTACATCATTTTGAGATGGTTGAGTGTTCGTCCTTGCTGTTACTTCAGAGCTGATACTTCAGAGTCCTGAAAAAAGGTCATACAATCTCCTTCTGCCCCAGTGCCTCTGATACAAAATGCAGTTAGTTGTTAATCTATCTCACAAGGGTATTTTGGAGTTCTCAGATGCTTCTGTGACATTTGTGACAGGTGCCTTGGAGGCCCAGAATATCTCAGATATTATGGATATATAACAGATGTTCTGGATATATGGATTACACAAGGACTGTTTTATTGGGACTAAAAGTGCTACATGAACCTTTCTGTTCCAGGTACAATACACAAGTTGTGTATGTGAAAGAGACTCACAGAGGAATAATTAGTATAGATCATTAATAGAGACAATAGGTTTTTGAAATGACATTCCCCCGGGCAAAAGTGATATATAATGATTTGCCCTGTTTGAGAGGCCTGACAGAGGCTGCAAGCTAAGTGGAAAAACAGCATGCTTGCCAAAAGATGTCACATGCCCAGGGTCTAAGAGCTGATGCATCGTACCTGTTGGGACCCATCAGGACCCTACATATGGAGAGCTGAGTGTGCAAGTGTAAAGTATTCTTTATTGATCCTGTTGTTCTAATAGTTCTTTGTTCAGTGAAAGGCAAGATGCTTAGCAGTTAACTCAGAGCACGTTAATGCTTCCAGGCTTTATGGTAAAAATTTTATTGATGTAGGGGAATGGGAAAGGGAAAACTGGGATTCTGGAACCTCTAAGCAACAATACCCTGGCCTCAAGCAAATACAGTTTACCATGCAGAAGAGTCCTTTTGCAGACATGATTTATGTCATCTGAGAAAGCAGTTTAATTATCCCAACAGAACACCTCCAAGCTGCTGGTTAACATCAATAAATTAGAAAGTGGGTGTAATCTAAAACCCTGGTATGAAGGGAAAAAAATGCAAAAGGCAAATGTGGAGAGCAAGAGGTCTCAGAGCTCAGCATTGGAGAGGGTCAAGCAGTGACTGCCACCATGGAAAGTCTGTGAAGGTCACAGAGCTGATACTGCTCCTCTTTTCTTTGAGTACATCAAGTGTCTGTGATGATGGGACTTGGCAATAGTTTTGTTCATGTATAAACAACAGCACTGTTTGTAATTAACTTGCATATTTCACACTACTGTGCTAACTCTGCTGTCTACTGAGCCATATGCTCTTCCAGAGGGTGTCTGATTAAAGCACAAACTGTTTAACTGTGGGAAAAGGGACACACATAGCACCCCATTACAGGCTAAGGTAGTTTCTGGCCCAAACCCTTTATGATTTTGTTCATTATATAAAATGAACAGTAACAAGACTTGTTCATCTGAATTTTCCTTTAATGTCACAGGCATGGTTACTCCTGGACAAGGAGAAGAAAATTATGCAGGAAGTGCTTCATTCACCTGCTCTAAAGGTTCATCCAGAACTTTTAGAAGAGGGAGGGAGGAGAGGGAGGAGGAGAAAGACGTGCACAAAGAACAGGCTGTAAAGGCAGCCTTTGGAGATATGCTAGAAAGTCACCAGGATGCATTTGAAACAATCTTTCCAATAGCAACATTGTTTGCTACACTTGTTTTTAAGTTTAGAAATATTGTGACTACTTCAGTATTTTGAAACCCACTGTGGCGGAGTCTTTGGGGCTCCCGGGTTTTCATATATACCAGCAGTTCACAAGTACAAAAAGTTGGATTCCCTCCTTTTTTCAACAAAAGACACGTGCAAGTCTCCCTCAAAACACTTGCCAACTCTGAATCAGTTCCTCAGACACTTCAGCGCTGCTCGCAGCCAGTTGCTCACAGCAGAATCCCACAGGGAGAGGGGTGCACCGGCCGTAGCGCCCCACATCCCTGAGTTGGCAGACCGCAGCACATGGAGCAGGGGCAGGGCTGTGAAGGCGCCGGATGCCCAACTGTGCTGGGCTGAGGGACGCTTCACATTGAAATTTAATTTTTTTCTTTTAACTTTTTTACCCCACAGCTTCGGAAGCACGTGGCAAATATAAGTCGAGCCTCCAAAGTACATTAGCTCTAAAGACGAGTCATTAGTCCCCTCAACCTCCCTCCAAAAAGCCCCAAAAAACCATTTCGTGGGGGAACTGATTCTCCCCTCGGGCTGTGCTCTCCTCCCCGCGCGCTGTCCCGGGGATGCCGAACCGCGCTCCGTCCTTACCCTGTCCCGCTTCAGCAGGTCCAAGATGTAGGAGAACCGGCTGCTGTCCGCTGCCACCTCCATGGCCCCGCAGCCGTGCCGCGGGATCACACCGCCCCTCCACTCCCCTCGCCCCTGCAGCGCAGCCCTTGCCCCCGCTGTTCTCCGGGGGAGGGCCGTCGTACTGCGAGAGATGCTCCGCCCGCCCACCCGCTCACGGGTCTGAGGATGCCCGTGAAAACCTCTCACCCTACAGCAGCGCGGGAGGATTGTCAGATACCTAGAGGTGCTGAGGCACACCGCCTCTGCTTAGACGCTGCGGCCGTAAAAGCTGCGTTAAAGCTGGAAGGGTTACACCTACTTGTGGTCTCACCAAATCTGAGTGGTACTGTATAAATCACTCTCATCTTGCACGGAGCTGATGGTGGCGCATGCCCACAAGGCCAACAGTCAAGGTGGGCATGCCTCTTTTCAAAGTATGGCTTGATGTGGGACATATGCTGAGGTACAGCATGATGCATTTACCTCCGGGCTCCATTTGGTTTTCTTAAATTCCAAGTATTTGTTTAGATGAAAAAATGTGTCTAAACACATCTGCAGAGAAGAGCATCTACTAATATAATGTATGTAGCAGTGTGTATGATCTGCCTCATGTGTATACACCTGGCTAGTGGTGTGTTTGTGGGGTAACTCGAACAGGAGGAAAACTTCCTATCATCTCTTTTTCTGCCTCCCAGAAAAATTTCTCATCTCCCACTAGAGATGAGGTGGATACAAGATGCCTATATACAACTGTGGCAGAAAAACTGGTCCCAGCAACTCAAGTACCTTCCACTTCTTGATTAAGGCAACCCTAAGGTCCCACTGAAATGTTCACACCAGAGGGGAGAACCAGCTACCAAGAGAGGCAGGCACAACCACCCAGACACAGTGGGCAAAGGGGCCCCAGAGGAAAGCTGGGGAATGGTGATTGAGACATGGCAGACATCGCATTCCTGCTCCCTGCCTATATCTCCACTCTGTGATGCTGCTATACCTTGCTTCTGGTTGAGGCACTGCAGGTCACTTCAGCCAGCAGCTGGCTCATTTCTTCCTCCTCTAAGGAGGAGACCTGGGGGAGAGGGACAGGTGAATGGCCAGTACACTTCTCTCTCACCAACTCTGTTCCAAACTGAGAAGTGGAAGACAACAAGCCCTTCTTATGCTGTAGCTATCAGGTAGCCCATGGAGCATATCACCCCTTTGTGGTGAAAACATACCAAAGAGTATTTTATAACAGTATAATGTATCCCCTCAGAGGCTGTATTTCCTAAGCATACTGATATAGTAGTAATGTTATCCCAGATTCTTCCTTCAGGTTACTCACTGAAACAGAATATTCTGCCTTTCTCAGGAAACAAGACTCATGAATAGCTCTAGACATTTCTGTTACTAGATACTGTACAATTATATGTATCAAATGACTCATTAATCAAATAGCTTGTTATTATGATATAGGCAGGCGTTCAGTGCTCCACTTCTTGCTTTTGTGCAAATACCCTGGGAATAACAATGGGCAGTGGTGCTGGGGACAGTCAGCTGCCATCACCCACACAGCTGAGAAGTCCTCAATACATAATTCAGCTCAATGTGAAATATTTTGCTTCTCTGATCTAATTTCAGCTCACCAAATGGCAGTCATGTAGGCAATTTTCAGTACTGTAATTTCTTTGGGTCAGTGTTGGGCTCTGACAGAGAGCAGGGCTGGCCAAGGCTGGGACAAGGGACTGTCTGAAGGGATGCCTTGTTTCTCCCAAGCTGCTCAAGTCCAGTAATCATCTGCAGGAAACCATGCTGGTCGTGGCACTCCCACATCCAGGAAGGTTGTATCACAGTATCAGTGTGAATCTCCAAATGATAACCAGCACCAAGCAGCAAACATACCTTTGACCCTACTGCTCTGTAATGACAGGCTTTGTGAAAAGCCAAGGAATTTACAACACTTTCTGTTCCACAATGCAAGAACACAATACGTAGCTGTTTACTCTACTGGAACCCCTTCAACTGGAGGCACACCTGCACTTGAATCTCGTTGCAAATTTGTTATGTTCATGTTAAGTAACTCCCAAGAACCACCTGCCAAAACCTGTGAGGTTTTTTGTGGTGCACAAACCATGGGCCTGCTCCAAATCAGCGCTTTTGTCTTGTGTTCTTTGGCCATTAACCACACTGGTTCATTTTGAACTATGTGCTCTGAATTTCTGGCTGCTGTCTCATCTTCTCATCCTTTTTTCTTTTTGGGGGGGGGGAGTGCGTGGAGGGGATTTTGTTCTGTTTCTGCTAGGTGTTGTAGGTTATTGGCAGCCTGGGCTGTAATTCAAGGACTTGGGACAGATGGGATGATTTCTGGTTCCTCCCTCTTCACCTCCTCATGTCCCACTTCCATAATTTGATTAATGTAAATGTAAAGAGATGTAAATGTAGCTTAAGTCATGAACTCAGCCAGGGCAAGAAGGATACAGTAGAAGATGGAAGAAGCTGATGGTTCTTTCATGATCTCCTCTTAGAGTGTTTTTGTTTCAGCATTAGCTCTGTTAGCACTCCAGGTTCAGGTGGCTGCCAGTGATATTTAAGCAGGACAATGCCACAAACCACTTTTGCATTAATTTCACACCTTCAGCAATGGTATCCTCCAAAGCAGTTCTGTCTGGGATGATCCTGGCCCCTGCATGACAGCACTCTCTTGCCATCAAGCCTTCGACATCGTCTCCCATGGCATACTCCTGAAAAAGCTGGCAGCCCACAGCTTGGACAGGCACACTCTGTGCTGGGTTAGGAACTGGCTGGAGGGCCGGGCCCAGAGAGTGGCAGTGAACGATGCTGCATCCACTTGGTGCCAGTCACTAATGGTGTCCCCCAGGGATCAGTGCTGGGCCCGGTTCTGTTTAATCTCTTTATTGATGATCTGGATGAGGGGATTGAGTGCACTATTAGCAAATTTGAACATGACGCCAAGCTGGGGGAGAGTGCTGATCTGCTGGAAGGCAGGAGGGCTCTTCTGAGGGACCTGGACAAGCTGGAGAGCTGATCTGATTCCAACAGTATGAAGTTCCACAAGGCCAAGTGCCGGGTCCTGCACTTTGGTCACAACAACCCCCTGCAGCACTACAGGCTGGGCACAGAGTGGCTGGAGAGTAGACAGGCAGAAAGGGACCTGGGAGTTTGGATTGACAGGAAGCTGAACATGAGCCAGCAGTGTGCCCAGGTGGCCCAGAAGGCCAATGGTATCCTGGCCTGGATCAGGAACAGTGTGGCCAACAGGTCCAGGGAAGTGATTCCTCTCCTGTACTCAGCACTGGTGAGGCCACACCTGGAGTACTGTGTCCAGTTCTGGGCCCCTCAGTTCAGGAAGGACATTGAGGTGCTGAAGCAGGTCCAGAGAAGAGCAACGAGGCTGGTGAAGGGACTCGAGCACAAGTCTTATGAGGAGAGGCTGAGGGAGCTGGGGTTTTTGAGTCTGGAGAAGAGGAGGCTCAGGGGAGACCTCATCACTCTCTACAACACCCTGAAAGGAGGTTGTAGCCAGGTGGGGGTTGGTCTCTGCTCCCAGGCAATCAGCAGTAGGATAAGAGGGCATGATCTTAAGCTCTGACAGGGGAGGTTTAGGATGGATATTGGGAGGAAATTTTTTATGGAGAGAGTAATCAGACATTGGAATGGGCTGCCCAGGGAGGTGGTGGATTCACTGTCCCTGGAGTTTTTTAAGATGAGATTGGATGTGGCATTTAGTGCCATGGTCTAATAACCACGGCGGTGTTGGATCAAGAGTTGAACTTGATCTCGGAGGTATTTTCCAACCCAGTTGATTCTACGACTCTATGATCAGCCTTGCAGAAAAGTGTATGTCTGCAGAGTCGTGCAAGCCTGAGCAGAACCTTGTGGACTGTTCAGTATAATTAACACAAGTTGCCTTCACAGATCCAGACTAGCTAGGAATTTGGGACTATCCTCTGTAGCAGATATCAATTCTTGTAGCCATTCTACAGGCTCACGTTTACCTTCCCTTGGATGGAAGACACTTGTGCTAGCCTTTGTCTTGAGTGACTGAAGGCTGACAGGGGAATGTGCTCTTGGAAGACCGGAGGCAGATGGGGAAACTTCATGTTGTAGCTGGTGGCCGAAGGACTTTCACCTTTCTTGGTAATGATTGCTGTGTTTTACACAACCTTTACTGAGATGGGCAGTATGTCAGAAATATCTGGGAGCTCCTCACCTGTTCCACAGAATTGCAGATATGCAATTTGTTTTCACATTTTTCCTCCTTTTGTTTTATCTCTTAGCTCGGTTCCTTTCTGTGGAACCAGGATGTCTGAAAATTAATTTGAACTTTCTGTTGTTACAAAATTATCAATATCAGACTGTCATATTATGTTAAAATGAAACAGTAGGATTTTATTTGTTTTCTATCACTTCAACTTGAAGCAGGTCTCCAAAAAACCAAGGATCCCAGTCAGATTGTCAACTGATGTAAACTAGGTTGTATAATTTTATATCAGTGGAAAAACTGGTTCTGTATTGCAATCCTGAAATATCATGCAACACATTGTTCTGTCCTGGCATGTTGGTATACAATTAAAATACAAAGGAAATTTGTGTGCCCTGACCTGTGAATTATGTTAATTCTCACAGGACAACAACAACAGCTCTAGATTTTCTGTTTGGTCTCCTTCCCTGTCTTACTTTCTAATTCTGAACCAAATTGAGCAGTGAAGCCTATTCAAATTCTCTTCTCTTTCTGTTCCCCCAGGATTGTGAGATATTTTCCTACTTCCATTGCACAGGGAATCCACTCAAGCATGCACCCTTGGCAGTTGTCTAGCACCATGGTGGGGTGGGTCTTCTCCCTGTACACCACACTTGGACTTGTTTGCCATCATTACCTGAGGAAATCTACTTAAAGTGTTTGAAACCAGTTGCAGGTGGTGATATGGGAAGAGTTAACGCAAATAAATCAGTACACAGGAGAAAAAGAATGCTTCAATTTTATAGTATGCATGGGGAAAATGGATCTGGGTATGTGTACTTTCATCTCAGACAACTCTGATATCACTGAGCATTGCAATACCAGAGCCATGCAGATACAAGAAAGATGATGTTAAAGGTAGTAAAAAGGAGTGCTGGTGTTCAGCATGAGCTGCTTCAGTGTTAAATTGCACATGTGAGCAAACACTAGAAGTCATGAAAAAAACACCTCTGAAATGCATATCCAAGTGTGCATGCTTCTGAAAAGGATTGTGACCTGCTTTTATTCTCTTAACAGCATTCAGAGGCCTGCATCCAGCTTGAACAATATGAAAGAGAATCCATGTAAATAGTTTATGAATTTTAGATAAGCTGCTTCCTTCCACAGGGAATGATGTAGACGTGAACTGTCACTAGCAGAAAAAATTACCATGAAACAGATTAGACCTTCTCATGGTTGGAAAGGTATTGCAAGAAGAACAAATGAGACCAAATTATTTCAAAGATCACTATATTTGCATCCAGACCTAAACCTTTTCCTGCATTAAACCCCATTCCCTCTTGTTCTTTTAGATGCCACAAGGGGATTTTTTTTCCCCATTCTCACCTGTGCTGCTCTGGGTTAGAAAAAGAAGCAAAACTCTAATGAACAGTCAGGAAACCGTCATCTTCTCTTGTCTCTTCTGCAGTTTAGTTGAGGTCCACCTTTAGCTGGAGAAGTCCTGCACCTTTGCCCTGACAACTGTGTTAATAAATCCCACTCAGGATTCAGAATTAGCCTGTGATTGCATGGGATCCCTAGATCTCTCACTGTGATGCATCTGCCAATTCATACCTTCACTTTCCTCTGGAGATTGTGATTTTTGCCCTCTCAATGTCTCTAGATTCCTTAGTGATCTAATTTTTTCTCCCCATCACCACAGACTGAAACAGAGTTTTAGATATTTTTATATACCTTGTTCTAATAGACACTGCCAAAAACATGAAGGTCACTAAACCCATAAGATAAAATACGGCCAACAAACAACATGAGATACTGAAGCAGTTTGGCTGCTGCAATGTGGCTAAGTCAACTCTATTGCTAATGGCCAGAATAAAGGTTCTCACCTTCACCCATACCTCTCATTTCCCATACTTCTGGCCTATCCTCAGGCATAGGCAAATGTAATAAAATCAAAAAGTGAATTTCAAATCCACAATACATTGGAGCCTGATATTTTGTTCTACTCTGCTCAGACCTATTTGACACTGGAGATATCAACCTCTGGGCATTTTGTCTTCCTCCATTTGATGACCTCTATTCAAGTACTATAAACGTATTCATTCAGTGTTTGCAATACATAAGCACACAAAATAAAATTGTTTGAAAATTACCTTTACGTATGATTTCCTCCTAGCTTGTCCCACACAACCTTACTACAGTACCACGTGCCCCCGGGAACAAGCTCATTTAAGAAATATGGGTTACGTATGTAGACTACTATTAATATTTAATGTATTGAGTATGTTATTAGATATTTATGAGGAATAAGCTAAAGTACATGATGCATACTATGAATATATAATGTAATCGTCATTTTTTGTTGCAACTACAGTTAATCAAGTTTGACAATATAAAGAGAATTTGGGGTATCTAGAGTTTTAACAAATATTAATTGAGCAAAACACAGTAAGCTTGAGTCTATTAATTTACTGATTTTATTCATTTACTTAAAAGAAAGTGTCTAATGAAGAAATCAGAGACATGCAAATCAGGGAAAGATAAGGTAAAGATGAGCACTGCTGAGATCTGCATGCAAATGTTGTGATGTATGTTTAGTGATTTTGTGTGTTTGTGAAAGGGGGAGATCTGTAACAGTGAAGGTTCTGAAGAGTGAAGCATAGACACGAAAGTTTTTCAGACTCAGTTGGTCTTCAAAGATTATTACACTCCTGTACAAAGGGGATAAATCTTGTCCAACTCTTGTCTTCAAGGTTTAAACGTGTCATCTGGGCTCCTGCAATTTTCTTTCAGCTTAACTGCACCGGGATTAGGTTTGAGTTAACTTTCCTTTTTCAAAATGGCCTCACATGTTCCTGCAACAAAATTCTTCTCCTGTGTTTACCCGTGGGGTAATGAAATCTTTAATACCCATGAAAATTGGATTAAGCTTCCTGTAGATTGACTTTGCACAGAGCAAGACTGGTGCAGAGCCCACTGTGCCAGACAAAGGCTGACCCTTCTGGCATCAAACGACACCAGAATGAACCTGCCCCTTTACAGGTGCGCCTGTAGCAGATGTCACGTTGCTGGAGCACCTGCCTGCAGGAGCACTGTCTCTGCTGGCCTGGGCAGGCAGCACTGCACCGATGGAGTTCCTGCATCTCTTTAGCTCTGTGAAAGTTGACAAAGGTGCTGGTGACCAGTCAAAGAACGACTGGCTCAAAAAAGTTGGCTTATGTATACAAAGGGGTGTGCATCACAGAGCAAAAGGCCAGAAATGTCACTTTGGGGAATTTATCTGAAATCACAACAAAGCAAATTGTTCCTTGTAGTGCTAACAAAAGCTGAGGGTGAAGCACAGTGACACTACTGCTCTCTGGTCCCTTGTGTGGAGCATGAAGAGGATCTGGGGCTGCAATTTGTTCTGGACCTGAGACTGATGCTAAGGCTGGCCAGCAGTTTTTGGGGTCCAGCTCCTCAAATCATGACTCTGACCGATTCCGTGTGTGTGGCAGTGCAGAATAAACAGAGCATCAGGATGCAGAACCACAGCAGCAGCACTGCAGCTCTGAGTGCTTGTCCCTCACACTCTGCAGTGCAGAGTGAGCTGGTACGAGCTCTGCTGTGTGAGCCTTGCTGCTTTCATCACATGGGCCATGTGCAGAAGCATGGTCTCTCACAAGCACCTGTGCACTGTACTGGAGTTTCTAGAAAAGGAAATTTCTCTGGCTTTCCATCCAAGTTTCTTTTCATTCCTTTGACCTCTAAAGGCTGCTCAACAACTTCAGCAGTTCTCACTGGCACACTTAAAAAGGCCTCCCAGATGCAGCAGCTCAACTGACTGGAACAGATTCACACTAAATTCACAGAGACATGCTTGCTTTGCCCTGTGAAGGAAAGTCAAATGCGTGTTGGAGTGCTAAGGGGGGCTCCTTCCAGTGACCTCCCCAAATAACTTGTCAGTTGAGGATTTCAATAAGGTTAAAGACAAGACAAACTCCTACTAGTTTGGAATATTGCGTTATTTATTAAATTTTTTACTGGTTTTATGTTGAACTGAGGTGTGTGAAACACTGGCAAAAGGACATTTTAACCTCATTTAATTTATTTTTTTTTACCATTAGTTTAAAACAATAAAGAATAATCTGTTCCCAACTGACTGCAGTAGATAAGCAGAAGTGTTTAGGCAAGAGCTGTCTCAACTCAAAAGACAAAACACCTCTAAAGTGTCTGAATCTTCATTTACCAGTGTTTGCAGTGCACAGACCTTCGCTAGAGTGATTGACATCGGAGCATTTACTTATGAAAGCTGTTAAAAAAAAGAAGCCTTCCTTTACACTTCTGTTCCCTCCAAATCTGACTAGCATCAAAAGCACCAGAAATCACAGCTTATTCTAACAGGAGGGATGGTCTGTGGGTAGTTGAAGTAAGCAGTAGGGATGGGAGGGAGGTCCAGTCCAGGCTGGCTATCAGATCAACAGCTGCTGCAGACTTTAACTTCCTTTTATAGAAGGGAGACTGTGGGAACTGTTGCTCTCCATAGCCCGCGGAGTCTTTGGTTTAAAGAACTGCTCCCTGGGGAACAGACACTATGTAACATCTCAAATGCCGGCCTGAGTGTTTGCTCAGGTTTCCACTGCAGCCAAAGGCAGCGTGCTCACACAGGGACTGTGAAGCCTCTCTGTTCTGTGGCTCCTGAACCATGACCTGGAGTCACAGGAGGTGAGAAAGCCTGCAACAGTCCTGAGGGAATATAGGCAGATGGTAAGGGAAATGCAGAGTTAAATCTGTCTTGGAGCAGGAGAAATCTGCTAGGAAATGTGCTGCTGTGCATGGGGCCCCATGGGATGGAGTTCAGGCTCTGGTGCCTGCCTGGGTCCTGTTGGCCACTGAGCACAGGAGCACACTGGCAGCTGCTACAGGGCTGGGGAACAGCTTTCCCACCAATAGCTGTCATTCCCAGCTCATACTCAGAGTTGGCAACACCCCTCAGCAGCAGAGTAAACATGTGCCTCTGCTGTTCCCTCATTCCTGTGTTTAATAAAGGCTAGGATAATCCAGGGGCGGTAGAAGGGAAGGAGACAAGACTTGGCTTATGGCCAGAGAAGTTCACTTTGTTAACATGGTTAGCACCTTTCCTTTAGATGCCAACTACCACAGTCCTCACTTGTACCAGCAGCTCCTCATTCTGTAGAAGGAAGTTGCTTCAGGCTGGAGGTTTTTTTATGCTGAAAACAGATATCAAGGCATGGAGCCATCAGAGAAGTTTGGTGGTAGTGGCAGTTTGCGTGGTCTGTGGAAGAAGCTATCTATAGCAACTGGGAAGTCACAGGGGGCACATGTTATCACTGCTCTGCAGACTCACTCTGGCCATACACAGGGAGTTATATATAGAGCCATATACAAAAATACAGAAGAGCCCTGTGCCTGTGTTGGAAAGCCTCATCAACACACCTCTCTAGCAGACTCCTCTCCTCAGCCTCACCAGAGAACTGCATATTTCAGAGGATACTTTGGAAGGACACTGGACAGCCAGCACCTCCTGAGGACAGCTGATCTGTCAAGTATGAGCATACAGACCAGGGTGCAAATATACCCAATCTGTCCAAGATTTCTCATTTTCTCTAAAGTATTTTTTTGCTATTTATAGAAACATTCACCTTGTCTCACTTCCCATCTATATGCCTTGCAGATTGGCTCTATGTTAAACTGACCCAGCAGCAAAATTTTCCCTAATTTAAGAATGTAAAGGCAGAGGAGGGGGGTGGGTGGGTGTGGTGGTCTTGAGTGTAGTGGGGAGTGGTGTTAAAAAAACTAAAATGTTAAAGTGGAACTAAAGAACTGTAAGAAACTGTCCAGGAGTCACCAGGGCCCATCAAAGAGCCCCAAGGCAGGACAAACAAACTGTCCCTATGCCATTCCAGGCAGTTGTTAGTCTGACATGCTGTGAAAGAGCCCCCCTGACAAATGCTCCCTGGACAATATGTTTACACATATGATACCTTTCCATATGATGCTTCTCCACAATGATTCTAAATTTAAAGGAGGCTTTAAGGCATATAATAAGCAGTATGAAGATTGACAAAGACTAAAATGTAATTCTGTAAAATGAGCTTATTTTAGTGGCCATAATTTGAAGACGGTTGTTAAATGAAGACTCCTGGACAGCACAACAGCAAATAAATATAGCTTTGTGCTTAGGGAAACCTTAAAATTAACAAAAGGCAGCATGCAATTTCAACAGCAATCTTGCGTATTTAGCTTTCTAGGCAGCATAAGCATCGCTCCTGTCCTACAAGCACTCAGAAAGGGTGATGAACAACAGAGAACTTGCCTTGACTTCAAATTGTCATTTTCATTTCAAATTATCCTTTTGCAGATTTCACATAAAAGGATAAAGTGGCGTCCTCCCTCCCAGGGTGAGGTAGAGCCAAAGGGAACAAAGAGAAGATGGGGACAGTTTTGGATGGAAACCTGGGGATGCTATAGAAGCAGCCTCATGAAGGCCTCCATGCTCTCTCACACTGTGAGCATGCAGGGCAGTTGATTGAATGGTGCACACATCGCTCCTGGTCCTTGTACCAGAGCCTGGTTATCATCCTTTTACACGTTAACATGGAAGCCACCTTCACAAGCACACCTGACTAAAACTGTCAAAACACAGGGAATATCTCCCTCCTTACATTTGCGAGTTTAACATAAAAAACTTAATCTGGCAAGTTGAAAGCTCCTTCCCTACCCACAAACATTTCCTCTCCTACACACATTTCTAAATTCTTGAAATAAGAGGTTGCAGATGGTTCTCAGAGTTTTCTCTTCCTTGATGGACTTCCCCTTTTAATAGTGAGTCAGGACTGTTTCCTTCCTCAGAATCCAATTTGTTCTCCAGTAATAATGGCCACTTCTGTCCTGTCCCATTCCCAATACAGAGCCTGTATCAACACACAGACATTTTAAAGGACATCAGTCTCACCTTGGTGCAAAGCAGGATCATGGAGCAGATCCTCCTAGAAACTATGCTAGGGCATGTGGAAAATAAGAAGGTGATTTCTTACAGCTTCACTGTGGGCAAATTGTGCCTTCTAAAACGGGCTTACACTGGTTGTTCTGGGAAGAGCAACTGATATCACATACCTGGATTTGTGCCTTTGACACTATCCCACACGGCATCCTTGTCTCTAAATTGGAGAGGGTGGACCACTTGATGGATAAGGAATAGGCTGGATGGTCTCACTCAGAAGAGTTGTGGTCAACAGCTCAATGTCCAAGTAGTGATGAGTGGCCCTTCTCAGGGGTCAGTGTTGGGACTGGTACTGTTTAACATCTTTGTGGGTGACATGGACAGTGGGATTGACTGCACCAAGCTGAGTGGTGCTGTCAACACGCTGGAGGGGAAGGATGTCATCCAGGTCCCTGGACAGGCTTGAGAGGTGGGCCTGTGCAAACCTTATGAAGTTCAACAAGGCCAAGTGCAAGGTCTTGCTCCTGGGTCAGGGCAATCCCAAGCACAAGTACAGGCTGGGCAGAGAATGGATTGAGAGCAGTCCTGCCAAGAAGGACTTGGTGGTGCCAGTAGATGAGAGGCTGGACATGACCCAGCAATGTGCACTTGCAGCCCAGAGAACCAATCATGTCCTGGGCCATATGAAAAGCAGCATGGCCAGCAGATTGAGGGAGGTGATTCTGCCCCTCTACTCCACTCTGGTGAGACCCCATCTGAAGTGCTGTGTCCAGCTCTAGGATCCCCAGCATAGGAAGGACATGGACCAACAGGAGCAGGTCCAAAGGAGAGACAAAAACCTCATCTGAGGGCTGGAACATCCCTCCTGTAAAGACAGGTTGAGAGGGGGATGTTCAGCCTGGGAAGGACAAGGCTCTGAGGAGACGTTATAGAACCTTCCATATCCTTAAGGGAGCCCACAAGAAAGCAGGAGAGGGACATTCAACAAGGGCAGGTAGTGACAGAACAAGGGGGAATGGATTTAAACTGAAACAGGGCAGGTTTAGATTACATATTAGGAAAAAATTCTCCACTCTGAGGATGATAAGGCACTGGAATAGGTTGCCTAGAGAAGCTGTGGATGCCCCATCCCTGGAAGTGTTCAAGGCCAGGCTGGCTGGGGATTTGAGCAACCTGGTCATGCCTATACCCACGGCAGAGGAGTTGCAACTACATGATCTTTCAAGTCCCTTCCAACCCAAACCATTCTATGATTCTACGATGTCTCACAATGTAGTTACCAAACAAGGCGCTTTGCCAGTGCTTCAAAAATAAAGCAGTAGTGTGAGGGTATACTGCTGTAGGTGGGTCCAGCTTAAAAACCTTTGGAGACTGTAATTTTCTGTGCCCTTTAGAAGTCAGTTTCTCACCCAGAACATGTAACTTGCAAAAAATGACATCACGGGAGTCACAGCTCACAAGGAATTATACTTTTCCCGCAGTTTCCCAACAGTTCATTGATCTTTATTGAATCCAGAAACTAATCAGGCAAACAGAAATCAGGAAGACAAAAGCTTTAAAATGGTGAACTGGAAGTGTAAATCTGTGACACACTGTAACCACTCACTGGAGTAATTTAATAACCATTTAGTATAAAGATGTTGAGACACTCTTCTTTTTCACCCTGTGCTTGCTGAAGTGAGGAAAACTTAAGCAAGAGCTTTTCAGAATCACCACAGTATCTAACATTAAGACATCAATAATCTCATTCAACTGATGAATTTTGGAAATGTTTTATATTTTAGTTGCAGCAATAGCATCTTCCTACCAGGAGTCTCTCTCCTCATGTCTTGACTTGTCTTCTACCTCCACAGGGACACCGATAACAAGGTTCCTCCAAAATGCAAGGAGATGGGGTCTCCACGAAGCCTCTGACTTTGGAAATCATTGCTTCTTCCCTTCTGCACTAGGCAAACTCACACTGAATGGCTGCCTCAGTACAAAGCTGAAATGCATTTTTCAGGGAACTCTACAGTTTCTATGGGGTATTTAATTTTGTTATTGGCCTCCACGGAGAACAGCATATTTGATGCAGCTTCTTCAGCTCCTCTCAAGTTGTCTTTTACCTTGTTACAGCACATTTAGGCATGGAGCAAGGTACTCTTAATAGGTACTTCAGCATACATATTTTAGGTATTTCTGTAACGCCTAATTTACTTGTTAACAGCTGATGATTGTTCCATTTAGAAAAACAATTATTAAGATGAAAAGTTCATAAATATGAACATACTTAACAGTAGTCTTCCAAAATGGTGTTATCACATCTGCCAGCAGCTATGTACAAATCAAGTTGCTGTGAAAGCCCTAATAACAGTTTTTAAACCCTCAATCTTCAGATCCTATTGCAACGATACTTTTAACTTCCTTTGTTGAATACACCATTTCAAAGCTGTTTTTCTGGAAGAGGAGCTAGAGCCACAGAAATAGGTTGGGAGCCTTTCAGATAGGATAGGGGCATTCATACATTTGTCAGCCTGAGCCAACACCAGCAAGCTTTAAGTGCTTCTGAGGATTATATAAGGCAACAACTTTATAAATACATTCTCAATAAACAGGAGAAATTAAGCAGGGGGTCTCCTGTAGACCACCAATGCAAGAACATTAAAAGGCTGTGGCAGTGCAGTACAGCTGCTCTGCATAATCCAAGCCCTGATAGCCAAGAGGTTTTACATCCTCAAGCACATGGCATTTAATTTATTAATTTCTTACTTAGGTTCAGCTTCAGCAATGTAAAGCTGTGGTTAACACAAAGTATTAGAGCTGGGCAGTAATCACTGCTTTGCTTTTTCTAGCTACATTTAAGCTTCACAGTTCACATTTAAGTTTTATCTGCATTTGGACATATCCATTTTAAGAGAGATTTTAGGTCATGGACTTCCTATCTGTGAAACTGTTGTCCATTGATTTATCATTTAACATTTTTCTAGTCAGAAGACATGATAAACCACAAAAATGGTACAGGCAATTCAATACACAGTCAGAATCAAAATGTCTGCTCCGCAGCAACATTCCATGATCACCATTTGTTTGCTTGACATCAGCTGGGGCATTAAAAATGTCAAATCATGCATAGAGCGTTGGTTGTTAATACAGATTTTTGTCAACCCAAACAGATTAAAGATTTCAAACCAATTAAAGTAATTAGATACTCTGGGGTGAAGGCATACACATTTTGTTGGCTTCATTCAAACTCTGGGAGTTAAACAAATAGGCCTCGTGCAACCTTTAGAAAAAGGTAACTCTGATGTCAACATTCAGCCTGAAAAGATGCTGTTCTTTACTTGGGGAAAGAAAAAAGGGGAGTTGTAGAATAACTGTGGGCCAAGGAGATTGAAAGGTAAAATCCATGTAAACAACTCAAGATAGCTTACAGATACAGAAAACAAAACAAGAAATATTAGCTGCTTTTTGAAGCAGAACACTGCTAAATAACTTGCCATGAGAATTGAAATTCTTGTTCACATAATGTGATTTTTTACTGTTAGCCCTTATTTCTGCTTCTCTACTCTGATGTCCCTCACAGATGAGAACCTGGTCACAAACACGGAAACTCAGGAACCATAATTTAGAATTTTGCAAGTATGGATTTGCCCCACAATAATCAAGTACATAATTCCTCATGAAGCTAAGTAAGAATCAATATTTGGGCTGTTTCCCAGTAGAGCCTAAGAGTATCTTATTCAACTCTCCTGAAATTCAAAGCTACTTCCTCTAACAGGGTATGTAGTAAATGCTAAAAAACTTGTAGATGGTTCACCAGCGAAGCAAAGACACAGTGGTAGGTATGGGTAGCTACAATTACATCTCATCTTCATTGTAACTACACCATGTTCCACCCCACTCTACCATGATTCAACTTGTGGCCACCATCTGATGTCAAGACAAACAAATACCGTGCTGTTTTGAACAATTTTTACTCCAAGATTTGTTTTGTTTTAAATGGGTTTTCAGCTAAGGTGACCCCCCGATCTGAGAGTCTTCTGTTCAGGGAAGCTACAGTCCCTGCTGACCAACATCCCACTAATCCTCTCCAGTAAAACAGGATTCCCACGAGAACCATTGTAGCGAGCTCCCAGCCTGGTAGTTCCCCTCTTTCATGTACCTTACTATTTCTTTTTATTTGTAGCTGAACTTCTGGTCATCTCAGCATGTGGAAAATAAAACCAATCCCCAAGCTCTGTCCTCCTCCTTTGATTCCCTCATGTTGCTTGAGTCAGTATCTCTCTTTTCCTCTTGCTCCCTTAATCTTACCCTAGGCAGCTCAAATCCTTTTCAACAGTATAGTTTCATTCTTACTCCACATTCCCTTCTCTAGTTTTCTCTTGTCTCCACCCTTCCTATCTCCCAGTTTTCATTTCTCTTACTCTGCACCAGTCCTACTCAAGCACATCATTCCCCCTCCGCAGTACCAGCCCCACAGTTCTCTTGGTTCCACCACTCCCAACTTCTTAGTTTTTACAGCCATGTAGTCTCTCCTCTTCCAAGGGAAGTGTCAACTGGGACATGTCCAGATCAAGTATTTTACTGCCCCCTGCTCTTCCTCTGCTTTTCCAAGCAGTTCACTTGCACTACCGATGTTCCCAATGCTGCCATGCAAACTAATCTGCTATGGAAATAAAAACAATTTAGGTAGGAAGACTGCTACAGGATTGGACACTGGGATTGTTCTGGTAGCCTGAAGATGCTTCTTGGATCTCTCTGACACGTGTGACAGAAGTACAACTATGCTACCCTTTTCACTTGCCTTGCATTGCAAAATCAAAACAATGGTTACCCCTGAAGCTCTTTCTGCTGACTGAAAGGGTCTATATTCTGTCTCTTTGGGCCCAGCAGTAGCAAATGGCGTACTTAAACTGTTTTCAGAAGTCTTCAGTTGTCTGTGTTTGGAAGTCCTTTAGAAAAAAAAATGTGCCCTAACAACTGGCAAGCAGAAAGACATCCTGCTGTCTACTGAACACTGGAAATGCACAAATTGACTGGCCAAAAATGCATCAGCTGCAAGGTTACTTCCTTCAATTCTGAACAGCACTTCACACATACAAAGTAAAGCACCACTACTAAAGCAGCTGAGAATGTTCAACATCACTCTAACAGTAAACCACTGGTGCTTACTTTAAAGCCCAGTGTTTCACTCTTTACACAGAATGGTTATGAAACTTGGTATTACTTCACACTAAGAGAGAAATATATATGAAAAAATCACCAGAGTGCAGTTGTACAATTTTAATGTATTGCAAAGGCTTGTCTTTGGAAACAGGTTCTAACGCTACTCTTGCACACAGGTACACTTCCAAAAGACTGTGTTGAGTATCTCTTATTGACACACATCAATATGCCACACTCTTGTTGAATTTCACATGAAGAAACCATTTCAGATGAGAACTCTTTGTTTGGCTAACAATGCACTGCAACTGTGTAAAACTACTCAGAAGAATTATGAAATCCATTTAGTAAGGCCACACAACATTAAAAGTCCAGTATATTGAATAAAATAATTTTATTTTTATTTAATTCATTTGTTTTTTAAAAGAAAGTTTATGGAATCTGAAAGTTTATGATAAAAGGTAATTTTTAACTGAGACTTAATATGGGAGATTCTCTAGCCAAAATATGTCAAATAGTAAGATCATAAAGAACTCCAAGGTTCTGTGCTATACTGCATGATATGTAAACAGATTTTGAAAATATTTCCCCATTATATATTTTGACACAGTACGCACAAATTTTAAAAAAATAAACTTGAAATGAAGTTTAAACGCCTCAAGGGATTTCCTAGAAGTAAAGCCATTTGAAAAGCCATTTACAGTCTGCGGTGACAAACTTCTATATAATCAAAGTATCTCCATGTTTCACAATGCAGAATAACCTGCTGAAGGCAACTCCCTACTGAAGTGATGCCAGCAACACAGATCTGATTGTATGACTCCAGCACTTAAAAGAGCACATTGGTTATACATGGCTTTTAACCCTGGGCTACAATTATGCTACCAGAACTAAATTCAAGTCTAAATCAGTCACATAAAGAAGTGTGTGTCGTCTGAACACTGTTTAAAGTCCGTGTTTTCCAGATCTGATGAAGGTGGTGAAGGCGCTCTGAGGTTCTTGTGCTTACATTCAGGGCAGGATGAACTTTGCAAATGCCAGATTCTCCAATTAATGACAAACCACAGATCCCAAAGTAGGCATGTAAAGCATCTGAAAGAAGGACAGAAGAGGAAAAATAAAATTATCTAAGGCTGTAACAGCCAAATGCTCCTATATTCAGACACCCCTGAATAATTACATCCAAGGAAAACAAATAATCAGGTGCTATATTTTAAATCTGAGTTTTGACAGAAGGAATCAGTTTCTGCCCAAAGCAGAACCAGCGTGAACTAGTGTCTAGTTTTATTTTATAACTGCTTGCACACTACTTTATTTTTTCTGAGTGTCACAGCCAAAGAATTTAAGCATCTGGAAACAACTCCAGTCCAGAAAACAAATTTTTTTCATGAAAGCATTTTTGCCTGATAATTTTATGAACAGCTGAACTATTATGAACTATTATGAACTACTGAAACACTAAAATTAGTGCCAGTAGCTGCCAATAGCAAGATTTAGAGGAATGAAAGAAGTAATTACTTTTCCTAGCTTCACCCCTTCCTGAGAGAATACCCTAAAGATAAGAATTCATGCAGCATGATAAACTGCCACCATTTCTTGTCCCATGTTGCTCCTGCTGCCCACCTTACACCAGCACTACAGCTTGCCAAATCTGCCTCCTCTGCGTAGCAGCAACCTATTAGACTGGATTATCTGCCCATGGAATCATAGGCTAAAATGGAAAGAAGATGTGAACTTCATGCGCCCCTTGCAAATTCTCAACATATATTAATCTGTGGAGGTGTCAGTAAATTCGTATTGGACTAAAATGACCACAGAATCATTTAGGAAAAGACCTCTAAGATCAGAGTCCAACCCCTAACCTAACACTGCCAAGTCCAGCACCAACCCATGTCCTTAAGTGCCAAATCAACACATCCTCTAAAAACCTCCAGGGATGGTGACTCAGGGATGGTGACTCCACCATTTCCCCAGGCAGCCTGTTCCAGTGCTTAACAACCCTTCTGGTGAAGGAACTGAACTATACCTCCCTCTTTCCATTTCAATCATGAAATTCTCATTATATTTTGAGGGATTTTTTCCTTTTTATTTTGTTGAAGGAGACAACTTCCTTTATGCCTCTCAGATGTCTGACTGTTGCAACGTATTTCTAGCTTAGAACATACTCACGATAATATTTAAAAGTAATTTTACCTGGATGGCTATCTGGCCACTTGGCAAATCCACCAACAAGGCGATCTTGAGTTGACAGGATGTAATTTCGGTTTTTCTCAAAATTTGTATATTGGAATATGTTCAAGAGCTGAAATTAGACCATAACAGTAATATACTAAATCTTAGTATATTTTTAATACTAAAATATAGCGCTTATTTTAGAGGTAAGCAGTGACAGCAGAGAAAGCAGTGATCTGGTAAACCTCCATTTCCTGCCTTTTTGCAAGATGAAAGACCTTTATAGTTGTCGGTGCATTTGTGTTAAATATCTAACTCTTTCAATAGAGAAAATGATGCTTAAAGAAAACAAAACAAGTCGATAACTATCCTGTAGCTGTTCTGCACACTACCTTCAATGTTGCTCCCACCCAGAAGGAATAGCAAGTGTCTACAGGTTTGTTGGGTCGTCCATGGTAGCCATTCTGTTGTCTCATTATACACCATCTTCTTATTCTGTTCAGTTCTTTTTCTGAAAAAACTTCTTCCAGTTTACCCATCAAACACAGCGATGCAATACCACAAAACGTAGAGCCACCTGCGAAAAGAGAATCTTGTATTTGCAATGCTTTGATAACCAGATTTTCACCAAAGCCTGTATGACCTCAGTCAGAACTTTAAGGTGTTAACAATTAAATCAATGGATTTTTAGGAGTATGACAATGTTAAGTCTAAAATCCAAATAGATAGAACACTTTAGTTCATCAGGTAAGTCAAAGAGGAAAAAATGCCCTCAACTCAGCTCTTGCACAAATAAACCTGAAATAATTTTCTTAAAGCTGGTTTTTCTCTCAATGCTGTGCAATTTACATTACAGAGCAGTCCAGAAATAAGTAAATTGCATTGCAACAGAAACATTTCTTCATATGTAACTTAAAAAAGAAAGCTGTTGGGATGCCAGCAATCAGAGAGAAGCAGAGATGCCAAAGCCAATCTCAGACACAATCCCCCAGAGGACATAAACAGACAGAAGTGTCTGGTGAGCAGAAACTAAAAAAAAAAATTAAAGAGCATAGTTAATACTGTGAGAAGACTCCTGGACTCTCATGTTTGTAATATGCACAAATTGTGCTTCTAAGGAATTTTTTGCTGTCAAGGAAACTGCATGGTAAAATTTGGAATTAGAAGAGAAACTCATGTTCTTTGTTTTTATAGCATGATCATCACTTTTTAAAGCCCATCTACACTTAATTATGAGTTTACTCCTTGATATGATAAAATTAGAGGCTGGGAAGGACCATAAATAAGCTGTTGACAGATGACCTGGGGCCCAAAGTTCCTCACACTATCCTGGTCCTGCAAGACCCCAGGAGCTCTAAGGTTATGTTCATTCTGATGCAAGAGAAGGCTGCTGAAGTAACGCTATCTGTTATCACTAGCACTCTACAGAAATTTAGTTAACCAATTGTTTTAATATGTAGGGATGTAATTTAAGTTTTTCAGCTTTATCGATTCTGCAGGAAGAAAACAGATGAAATCCTATCAAAGCTCGATAATAAGGATAAAGATAGCAAACATTTGATAGAATCACAGAATCACTCAGGTTGAAAAAGACCTCCAAGATCATTGAGTCCAACCTTTGACCAATCCCCACCTAGTCCAATAGACCACAGCACTAGATTTAGTATCACTCATATAAAAGTCAATAGTTTCATTGTCACAAGCAGACCACTACTTCACGGCATAGAAACATTTTGCATAGAAACAGCAGTCTCTTGGAGATTCCTATCTTCAGAACTACCAACTGTCTACAAAAACTAACTGCTGCTTCAAGATTTGAGCTGACAACAGATGCTGTGATCTATGAGAGGAAATGTTTCTAGATTTTACTAATAGCTGTTGAAACTGGAGATCATCAGGTACATTGCACAAAATCTCTGGCAGATAAAATCCACAGAGTAGCAATGGCATGTCTGGAAAAAGTTTGATCTGTCAGCAAGAGATGAGAACTACAGCCAACACCTTTCAATAAAACATTAAAGAGGTAAAATTAATGGAGTTGATATATTAAGAGCCCATCTGTTCTGATATTAGGTTGGAACTAAGGGAAGAAGACATATTCAGAGGCATGTTTTGGATTTGCTCCTCCTCATCCCACTTCCCTAAAATCAGAAAAGAAGGAAAGGTATACCCTGCACCTCTCACAGTATTTTCAATCCCAGTCTTAAAAACAGTTTAGAACATTTTAACATTCTTACCATGAGATTCCAGTCCAGCTCCCTGGGCCAGGCCGTTATCATAAGACTGAAGAAAAAAAATCCCACACACCAGTTGGTTTAGTACCACATCACTTTCACAGACATTGTAATTTCTTAGTTTACTAGCAAAATTGTCATCAGACCATAAGCACCATTTAACCTGATTAAATTCTGGACCTCCAAAAGCTCTTGGCCCCAAGCAGTTAAAAAGTCAGACCTGTTTCAATGTAGGTAGCTTTTATGACTTCCATGGAATTAATTTTAGTTGTGACGTATGTTAGAAGTCTGAAAATGGGTAAACACATCTTTGCCAAAAAGTAAAAGCATGTCATGCAGATAACCATTAAAGAAAAACCCAAACCCATTTTTTTGTCCTTATAAAGAAAAAATGGGTATGTAATCAAAACAAAACTAAATGGATAATGTAATCTGTCTCTAACCCAAGAGTTGGCTAACATGCACAAATTCAAGGTATGACTGTGTGTACAATACTCAAATCCAAGAAATGCTTTAGTAAGAAGCAAACATATCAGGCTTTTAAAAAGACAAGGGAGAGGGAACCAGAAGCAGTAAGATAAAATCTTCCCCCCATCCCCTCTACTGACTATGAACTTCTCATGTTTTCTCCAAAACACTCAACAGTGGCTAGTAGGTACAGGAGTCCTTGACAAACCATTAATGATTTGATTAATCATTAATGATTAATGATTCCCATAGCCCTAACCAAAGAATGGCTACAGGACCTATCATGCCTTTAGGAATTACCTAAGGATTGTTTTGTAGATCTGCTTTTAAAGCTGACATTGAGAAGAAAAAAAGAACCAGAAGCAGACAAAGAAGTTAGATTAAAACTACATTGCTCAGTTTTTGAGTTGTTGCTGCAAGTTTAAGCAACTGAAAAGACTAACATCTGACACATACACTTCAAGCTGCAGCTTGGCTTTCTAAAATTTGAACCAGTTAATTTTAAGCAATCCCTATGAACGTCTGAATGTTAAAGCACATGGTGTGAACTCTTGGGCACTGCCTTTTGAGAAAGCAATGCAAATGTTCTACCACACTCCACAGACCCATTAATTGCTAAGCAAAGGCAAGTTGATTAGCAAAGCTATGCCGGCAAAGCTAATTAACTCTACAAACAGCAATTGTAAGGGGAGGTGGTTTGCTTTACTTATGACAAAGTAATTAGCTCCGGAAAAAAGCTGTTAAGAGTGTATCCCAGGCAGTCTACTATACTGGGCTGTTCAATTAGCCTGAAATTCTAATCGACAATAGCTGACCTTTGCCTTAACTGATGCTTATTTATTTACAGGCAGCAGCTGTTTTTCGGGGACTTGTGTGCATTAAAAAACTAGGGAAATACTTCTATTTCTTTGTCCTTTTGAAAAAAATCAAGAAACTATGCAAAAGAGGCTCTGGGTTACTGCAACATGAAAACTGCATAATTAAATACTATCCTCAGAAAACGTGTAAATCCAGTTGGGATTTGAAGCAAGTCTTTGCTTCAAAGTCTGAAAGTTTCACAACCAGCTTAATTATATCAACAGACTAATATAATTGCATTTCAAGGAGACTCTACGATACTGGCACGATCAGATGCTATACTTCAAGCTTCTTGCAATATCTCTACTTTAAAAAAAACCAAGTAATGTTGAAAAAGCAATATTATAGAGTCTCTAGAAGTAATGTAAAATTTCAGCATTTTAGTGTCTGTTGTGTTTTGATTAGTGATATACCTGACTTTTGAACATGAAAGACAAATATCAACCTATACTGATAAAAATTGTGTGATTGAAATTCAACTATTTTACTGACAATAAAACTGATCTAGAATTATTTTTGTGATCAGCATTGCATAAACACTTTTTAGTCGAGCAATAACAAGAAGGCTATCCATTCTGTATAAAGACTCAATTGTTTTCAATATTTTAAATCTTGTTTAGTATACCAATCTTCTGCTGTTCTTGATATGCCTAGCTACACAAACATGCTCCCTCCTTCAGCTGTACTGAATTGTATCTGTCACAATTCTTATGCTGCATCATGGAAGGGAATAAATTTCAAAGAATAAGCTAAAAAATCCACAACCTTATTACAAAGATTACTGTGTTTAACCAGCCATGCTACTCTCAGTCCATATTAGTTGCACTTCACATGTATGCCAATCTGGAAAACTGGAAAAAGTTCTGTTAACTGTCATGTGTTTCATTTATGTGCAAATGATGACATACAATAGTAAATCAAAACCACACCTTTCTGTCAAAGCAGTTTACTACTGAGCAAGGCAATCTCTTTTGTTCTATAATTAATGAAAGTGACAGAACGAGGTGATATTGTAGAAAAACAGGAATAAGCATTTGCAATAGAGTCTATACCAATATTCACTGAATAGTTAGCTACACAATGAGTAACAAATGATACAATCTCAAATAGAATTTCCTTTGAATTGTTCTATACGTAGGTTATTTTTAGCATCATCTACAAAATCTTAATGGGAGAAATTGAGCTCACATTCGTGGATGCCACATTTTACATTCATTGTATTTATTTATGAGATACACTTTCAGAAATACTGAGTTCATATGAGAGGTAATTGAACTGGAATACATGTCAAGGAGAGTAGTGGAAAGAGATGAATGAAAGGAAGGAACAACCACTGCTGTGAAATGATTTTCACAATGAATGTCTGAATCCCTGAATGTCTGAGTCTTCTTCAGACACATCTTTAGCTCTACGTGTGACTAAGCAGGATGCAAAGGTTGTGTGTAGTTTCCTAGAAGTACCAGACACCTTGCAAGTGAACTAATCAACTGAAATACTGTCTGACCAAGCAGTCCAAAACCACAAAACACAGATGAAACTGGTGCACATCTGCATACCAACCCTAGAGTGAATTAACAGCACACCAATGGTTTAAAAAAAGTCCTACTGAACGAAGTGTATAGTCAACTTACCGATTCACAGTAAACCTGGACAAAAATACAGCATCTCTTGTCACACATTTGTACATGCTAAGATTACTGCTGTCTACAAAACATTGCTGATAGGATCTCTATAAGTTACTCTCTGAGCTAGCCAGGAAAAGACACAATCTCCATGATAAGCCACAGTAGCTTCTCAACTTTGACCGTGCCTAGACTCTGGTTTTACATCACTGGTCAAATGAAGTATTAGTATAAGCCCTTCCAAGAAGTCATTCTCTGTTCAGGCTTCAATTATTAATTTTTTTTAACTGGTATCAATTATCCCAATAGGAACATAACAATTGGAATTTGCAGGTATAAGGATTAATGCTAAGTTCTAGAAGCAAAGCATAAATTTGGTTCAAGATCATTACAGACAGTAAATCTCCAGTGCCATTTCAAAGCTCCAAACTGTCAAAGAATCTCCACTTGCCTGCTCTATTAATGGCCTTATATGATACTCTCTACCTTTGTTTTAGAAAGAAAGAGTTACTTCCTCCTCCCTTCATCTTTTCAGTGCTACTTATTCCTTTACATACCTCTGTCACGCTGCACTTAACAATCTTATTTCCAGAATAAAGAGTCCTAGTATATTAAACGCTCCTTTTACACAAGTTGGATCGTACCTTTCACAGTTCAATTCAACTATCTTCATATCCTGTCCAGTTCTATCTTATCTTTTGGGACCAAAACTGCACTCAAATGCTCAAAATGCTAACTAACTGTTGATGTGATGTACAGAACTACAAAATGAGGATTTTGCTCTTTCGTTTTCTGTTCTTTCTTAGTATTTGATTCTCCTATTCGATTTCTTCTAAGCTATTTGACTAAAGGCTAAACTCAGTAAACACAAAGGTCCAGAATGGATCAGAGGAGGGAAAATCCTCCTGACCTAATCAGTAAAAGCAAGCACTCTGCCTTGGCTCCTCCCTCAGACTGTGAAAGGAGAATGGATAAATCCCTGTCCCCAGGTGAAACCCACCAAGAGTATTCAGCAGGGATATTCTCATCCTGGGAACCTCTGCTACTAAGGTGAGCTACCACCTACCGGGTTAACGGGGCTCTTATGGGATGCAGGGGAAGAAAATTGCAGGATTATATAAAAAACCCACCAACTTATTATGGAGTGTTCTCTGGGGAATGCAGGGGTGTGCATAATTTATTATGGGGTGTCTAGGCAAAGGATCAATGGTGAGAAAGGGAAGTATCAAAGCAGACTGAGGAAGAACAAGCAAAAGAAAACAGAGGCAAAAGGCGGGTAAAAGGTGCTACTAGAGTGTGAACAGACTGAAGGTCCATATGCTTCTATGACTGAGCCCTGGCCTTGATCCCCTTGGTCCGTCCAAGACCACAGCAGTGTGTCAGAAAACTTCTTGTGATGTACAGTAAAAAAAACTTAGGCATCCAACTACCTCCTTTAAAAATAAACAAGAAATAAAAAACAATTTGGTATGAAGCAGGGAATTAAGCCTTTTTTAGACTTGTTTCTCACATAAATTTTACAATCTCATTGCTGGCAGCAACTACTCATTTACAGCAGAAGTTGTACATTGTTGTAAATTTGGGTCTTTTTTGTGGACCGAAAGAGTTTACTACATGTTTACTCACATTCAAGGAACTGCAGTTTTCAAGCTTGCTCAGCTTCTTTAAACAAAATTTATTTTAATCTTGGAAAATGAAACTCAATTAAACTAATAAAATATCATGGGGGGAAAAAAGGAAAAAACTCCTTTACTGCAACCAAATACGAAGGCAGCACACAAATATAATCATGTGTACTTTCCTTCATTCCAAGTATCTAATAAATAAATAATGAAGTGCATAATTGGAAACACTTATTAAGTATGAATTGATGTCAATAATTAGTTTTTCCTTTAAATCTGTGTATCTTTTAAAAACCAGGCCTACAGCTCAATGAAATGTGAGGATTTTATTGATACAGTGCTTTATATACTTTTTCTAAGTTACAGGAACATCAGGCCCCAGTTTTCAAAAACTTGCTTTAAATTTTTTAATGATTTTATATATTTTTAAAAGATTTTATTTGAAATGAACAAACACACCAAATAAAATTATCTTGATAGCACACCCATTACAATGAAAATACAAATGCAAAAAAACCAATGTACTTTGTCAATTTCAACTTGCTAAAGCAGGAAGAGGAAATAAAGGAATTACCATAACACATAAATTTGGACAAAGAGATTTTTTAGCCATAGTTAAGAAACAAAACTATAAATGTTAAACTGTAGAAAGAAATAACATTTTGTGAATACTCACCATACTTCTTCTGATGTAGTCTATAGCTTTCTTCATATCCATGCCTGACCAGTTATCGAGCATGTAGCAGATACAGGAAGCACAGTACACAAACCTCATATCATTCTCACTTCCTTCCAGCACGGCACAGAAACTGAAAGAAACATTTCTGTCTTAGACACTGTGTCGCCTGTTACACCAGAAAATACGAAAAGCAGTTCATGGAATTGCACTGTGTTTCCTTTAAAGATTAGTTACTTCTATTTACAGTAGTCTCATAAATATAACTCAAAGATATGCTAGATTTTCTTTTTAGAAGACGTGATTCTAAGCCAAGGAAAATGAATAGAACTACTAACATTTCGGGGCCTGGGTGACTATTTCCAGCAATGTAATGACACTGGTCTTTATTTATTCATTCATACCCTTTATAGTATATTCTGACATATGAGTTAACATTTTGACATTTACTGTTTTGGGCAGAATTTTTTGCCTTCCTAAGAATCCTAATAGCTCACAAAGCTTTCTTTCCTGATTTTATCAGTTTCCAATGTATGTGTAAATGTAATTGCTAATACTAACACAAACGGTGAAAACAGCCTTCAATTCAGTTTTTCATTTCTTATGGTTATAACCTTTTCAAACTCCATGAACATTTTAAAATTATTGTATCTGGGTTATTTTGGCACAATCTCAGAAACTCTTAAAATGATGATGGATGCTATGATTTGGATACTTGTATAAGAAAGTGGCCAGCAGGGCCATGACAGTGACCGCCTCGCTGTTCTAAGCACTGGTGAGGCTGCACCTCAAATCCTGTGTTCAGTTTTGGCCCCTCACTACAAGAAAGACATTGAGGTGCTGCAGCGGGTCCAGAGAAGGGCAAGGGAGCTGGGGAAGGGTTGAGAGCACAAGTCTGGTGAGGAGCAGCTGAGGGAACTTGTAGCAGTCAACCTGGAGAAAAGAACACTCAGGGGAGACTTATCACTCTCTATAACTACCTGAAGGGAGGTTGTGGCAAGGTTGGTCTCTTCTCCCAAGTGGGACAGACGAAATGGCCTCAAGTTGTACCAGGGAGGTTTAGATTGGGTATTTGGAAAAATTTCTTCACCGAAATAGGCTTCCCAGGGAAGTGGTGGAGTCACCATCCCTGGAGGTATTTAAAATACCAACAGATGTCGTGCTTAGGGACATGGTTTAGTGTTGGACTTGGCAATGCTGGGTCAATGGTTGGACTTCATGATATTAGAAGTCCTTTCTAACCTAAATGATTCTATGATAAACAGAAATAGGTAAAAAGTTGAATTACCCATGACAATAAATAATCTTCAACTGTTTCTTCCATGATTTGCTGCCTGACAAGCCCCTGGTTCAAAGAGCTAGTTAATATATTTGATGACAACTATTTGCAAGAAGTCAGCACATGCACTGGCATGTGTTCAGTGACTGATATTGTTTCTAATAGAACAAAAAGATTATACAGCTACTTTCATAAAAAATGTGTTTCTAATGTTTCCTTCCACATGTGGCTTACTATTAACCATCCAGAGATTTGCAGACTATAAAATATCTTTTACCTTCCATCCTCCAGCTGGAGAGCTCTCAGTCCTGTCAGTATGGCATCTTTATTTACTCGACTTAAATCATCTCCAAGAATAACCAGACACGATAGACCTGTGTAAGTCATTGCTATGTGCCCACTATCATAGGGATGAGATATACCTGGACCCTAGAAAAACCAGGAAAAAAATAAAAATATTGAAACATCACAACACCTTCTATTACAGTCAAGCTTTTTTTTTTCCAATTAAGAGGTAAACAAATTTCTTTTCCCTTGACTCGTTATGATTAAACTGAAGGCATCCTGCTCAGCTTTCCTCATCAAACTAAGCTACTGCATAGCTCTGTTACCCTTGTAAACAGTTGGTCAGAAGGAAGCTTTGGAAAAAGCTCTGCCACGAGTTATATTTATGCAACAGTTAAGCAAAAAGATGGGATGTCCTCAACTGTACCTAAGTTTATCCTGACACAACACTGGGCATTAGCTTCCTGGCAGCTGGGTAAGCACTGTTAAACAGCCAAACCTCTGGAGGTCCCCTCAGCAAAGATTTTACAACCTAATGATCTACAAGTAGAAAGCAGTATGAGACATTATTAGTAATCTCTCTGTCAATTGAAGTAATACCAAATTAGCCACTCATCTGCTTTCATGTCTATTTTAAAACAATAATCAGAGCTTAAACAAAGTATTTACATACCAAATAATCAGAGGAATATAGAATATACCGTGTTGAAGGGACCCACAAGGATCATTGAATGGCAATTTAGAGGCTAAAACGAGAGTTAAGTGCTGACTAGTCACACAATACAAATCACAGAAATGGGCAGGGGATTGATACTGCTGTGCTAAAACTATTATTTGTCTTTCTAGTATTTTACGGGCACATCTTGAACTGTACAACTTCATGAAAACAGACACTACATGTAACAAGATGTCTATGGATACTTGGGATGGTTCAGTTTGGAGCAACTGGAAGACAACTATTTTAAACAGGATAAAAGCTATTTCAATACTGAGTTGTTGAGACACTTTTAAATCATTATATTACTGGCTTTACTGCCTAATCAGTTGCCACTTTTATTTTGCAAGTAATTCTAAAAAATTCCAAATAAAAACCAGTATAAAACTGAATTTAATATTATGTTATGTGTAGCTGGTATTTTTCAGGAAAGTCATGCTTACTTCCAAAGCCAAAAAGCTTTGTTTCTAATAGGAAACTGGAAAAAAAATAATTACCAACTAGACAGCAAGGGACTGCTCTCACACTAGGGAATCAAACACAGTTGGGAACGGGAGGCAGAAAATGAGGTGAAATGACTGCAGCAGTACTGGAAAAGCTATGGAACAGAGAAAAACAAGAGACTAAGTGCTGAGAGCTGCACCTTTTCTCCTTTATTTCTACTCCTGGACCCTCTGATGACAAGGGGGCACAAATCTCAACAGCTCCCACTCCATTTCCTGTGCTGCCAGCACCCACATTGCTGTCTCCTACCCTGCACATCTCCCAGTCACACACACACAACCACAGAGTAGCAGAGGCTGCAGGAGCTCTGGTGTTTGTCTGGTCCAACCTCCTGTTCAAGCACTGTCACCTACAGCTGGGCACCCAGGCATCCAGATGGCTTCTATACACCTCCAAGAATGGGTATTCCACCAGCTCCCTGGGCAACCTTGCTAGGTCACCCTCACAGTGATACTGTTTCTGGATGTTTAGAGGAAGCCTTCCTGTATTCTAGTGTGTGCTCCTGGTCCTGTCACTGGGCACCACTGGAAAGAGCCTGGCTCCATCCTCCTTGCACCCTTCCTTCAGGTATTCTTTTCTACACATTCATGAGAAACCCCCAGACCTTCTCTTCTCCAGGCTAAACAATCTCAGCTCTCTCAGCCTTTCCTCCTAGGAGGGGTGCACCAGTTCCAGACAGACTTCCCCATGGAGCACCCCACAAATGGAGAACAGCTGTGCCCTTAAACAGCTTAGAAAAAGCTACTGCAGTCATGAAATGCATTTTTCTATCTTGAGTGGATGACAGGCTCTAATCCCAGAAGGAACAAGTTGGCCTACCATAGCAATTTTAGGGTTTTTAAATCAACCAGTACCAAAAATTTTCTTTTCAGAATACCTTCACCTTAAAAATTGTATTGTAAGCAGCTTCACCCTTGTGATGCATTAACTTATATCAAATCTAAAATTCTGCTCCAAACATACAGACATATAGGGTGATACAAATTTGCCAACACATAGAACTATTAAGTTTAATATAACTGATTAATTTACTCTTAAGCAAAGCAAGTCTCTATTCTAAAAAGCCAAATTTGAGCCAGTTCTTTCCCTAAAAGGATTCTCAGTGTCCCAGTTCTGCCCCTAAAGCTTCTCACAGTTTTTATCAAATAAAATAAAAGACATACACTAGGCAGTAAAAATCCCTGGAAAGGTTATCAGATATTAGGACCAACTGCTTACAAAATGTCCCAGTAGTTCCCATCAGCAACTGTGAAGAAAATTAAGCTTCCAAACATCTACATAATTTAAGTTAAAGTAGAATCAGAGGAGCACTTGATTTCTTCCTCCTTGGACTAACCTAGAGCAAGGGAAATGCAGAAGATGACTCTGCTGATTTCAAACAAACACACTGAGCCTGCGAATAAACGTTAACTGTTCACCATGGCTGTTCACACACTTTTGTAGGTAGTTCATCTCCAAATAAATACTGACATCAGGAATAATTGAACAGTAATACGTGCAGTGAAAGAGTTTGCCTTTACATTTGAATTTATTATTTCTACAGGAAGACTATACTCACTAAGCAAGGAAGGTTTACAGAAATATATTGAGACTTGCTTTTTAAAACTGTATTTATAAAAAGTCTACCCAAATGTTCTAACTGAAAGAAATATGCCTGACTATTCAGGAAATTTTCTAAGACATCTACAGTTGTCAAACAACATTCTCCTCTAAATGACAATCTTTTCACAGTGTCTACATAAAGTAACTGAAAATTACCACTTCACTAGATATTTTCGTTCTATTTTCTATACACATGCTAATTTTACATTGCTTCTAAAGCCTTAGTAGCCTACAAATATGTTTAAACAACTGAGGCCTTACTTTTTAGCAAATTCTTTATTTTAGCATTTCTTTTACACCACTAGTTGCTGCAGTAAAAATAGGTTGCAGACAAAGCGTTATAAGCACATATACTGTATGCTCACAAAACATAACACCATTTCTCCTCTAACAAATTGCATCAATCACGACAGCACCTGGACAACATACGAATTCTATCTGTACTTGTTTCCTATGCAAATATTTCAAAATGTAGCAGTAGCACACTGCTTTTCCAGACAGAGGTTTTCAGAAACACCTGAGCTGCGTAAAATTTTGCAAGTCTGCTATTTTTAATAAAGAACACAAATGATACTGGTATGATACATATAAAGCAAACAATAGTGTCTGCTGCCTGTACATGCAATCGTGAAGTCCACAGCTACATTAGTACTGTCACTCACTTCTGTCCTTGAATACCAAACAAATCCTTATGCAGAAAAGACTGGTAGGATAGATGGGTTGTAATGTTGTTTTGTGGGGAATCAGGGAGATGGTGTCAGCGTTCAAGAACAGCTACTCTTAAGTCACAAAACTGCCTTTGCTACTAATAGTTTTCTCTTATCACAGGAGTAATGTGGCAAGTAATTAAATTCTTTATATGATAAATCGGTATACTGCTAGGTATCTTGATAAGTAATTACTAAAAAAGCCAGGGGACACTACAGAGGGTCCAATATACTGGTATGCATCCAGTGTCTTGACAACTCTGGGTTAGGCCCAAAACTCCTAACAAATACAGTCAGTATTTCCATAAAATCAAATTAAACACAGGAGGATCAGCATGAATTATGAGATCATACAGGAATTACTGCATGACATACTCATAGAGGCCAACACGATGTTTCAGATGTGTAATTACTGTAGGATTTTGGAAGGTTTGGAGGGCCTAGCAGATCTTTGTTCACCACACATGATTTTAGAAAAAAATTAAAGCAGTATTCACCATAAGAATAATATACTCTTAAACTTTTAAGTCTACTGGAATGCACTTTATCTTCTAGGTTCCATGTAATTATTGCAAGATCACTGTGATACTACTCATAAAATTTTATGTGGTACCTACACACACCTATATATACTTCACACACCTACACAACACAACACAGAGCCCACATAATAGGATGTCTTTGACAGGACAACAATCAGGACAATTGGATGTTTCAGACAAAAAAAAACCCTCCAAAACCAAAAACCCAAATTTTGCATAAAATTGAAAATTCCTAGAATTTGTAGTAACTGGTCCTGTGACAATTTGGTATCACAAAACAGGATTAGAATGGATTCCCCACAAGCAAAAAATTACAGCAGATCTCAAAGGTTTCATGAGATAACTGCCAATATGTCTAAAATTTGCATGGGTGGGAGGAAGTGTTGCTAGACTGCCTCTGCCATGAAGAACAAAGTAATTCAGAGATTGTGTAGAAATCTTATCAAAGACAGCATAGTCAAAGCACATGATCAGGTTTGGTAAAAATAAGTTAATTTTTAAGTTCTGTATTATGAACAAAAAATACTTTTACTTAAATCTATCTATTTCTGCCTCATAGATGCTGCTGACTGAAGTGACAGCCGCAATTGAGCAAACTGTCAGCCAAAATACCAAAAACAACGGTTGCCAGCAGCTCAAATTCATAGGCCAAGAACACAGATAAACAGAATGAAGTTATTTTAAATGGTAGAAATTACATCTCAAAAACTAGCTACAACAAACCTGTTAAACTGCGGAGGAGTGTGTTAAACACTTGAACAACCAGAAATACACTTGATCCAGTATAGTTATGTCTGCATGAAGGAATAACACAACAGGAGTGGGTCTGGAGGGTAGTGTTGAGAGATACCACTTGTTTAGCATAAATTAAGTAAGTTTTAAGTAGAGTGTGTCATACAGAGCTATAATACTGTGATTTATGATGTTGTTGTTTGCTTACCTTTACTTGCTTAGCATGAGTAGCTGGATAAAGCCTCAGCTTTGAAACTACACCTAGATATGCTTTCAGCTGACACAACATTAATTTTCATAGAAATTTTCATAGTAGCTGGTACAGTGTTTTGGCTTTGTAGGACAACAATATTGATAACACACTGCTGTTTTGGTTGTTGTTAAGTAATGTTTATCCTGTGTCTAGTCTTTTTTAGTTTCCCATGCTCTGCCAGGGAGCAGGTGCACCAAAAACGCAAATGAGGAGACTACAACCATCAATTGCAGAAGCTGCAACTTGACAAGAGCAGCCTGTCTGCATGGACAAAAAAAGAACCCAATACGGTGTTATAAGATCCCAGACAAAAAATTACCATCAGACCAAGGGGTGCATGCAAGGTGGGTGAAGGATGAATGAGAGGCGGATGTGTAAGTTGTAAGGGTATAATTGCCCACGGATTTCTTTGTTCTGGGTCCCTTTCCGGAGGCACCCATCTTGAGCTGACCTGCTGCTGTACCACTCTCTTAAATTATTTAATTTTTATAAATCCAATGGCTGAGACTCTGCTATATGAAACCAAGGGTTCAGCCTGAAGAAGACAGAAACACATCTGAGAGTTCATGTGTGTGAGCAAGAAGTCGAAAGGGGCACCCATTAGCTCCTTGGGGCTGCCCACTGTGGAAGGACTCCAGTACTGGCACCTAAAGTCTTGGGTGGAGTGTGTGTGTGCCTCCTTGAATGGTGCAAGAATGCTTAAGCAGTGGCTTCTCCTTTAACAGGAAGAGCAAGGACTGCTAATGGGGAAGTTCATCTGGAGTGCACCGTCTGGCTCAGTTTCATTTAAAAGGAGCCCAGTCTTGCTCTTTTGGAGCAAGCACAAGAAATTGCTTTTATAAAGCGCTCTCTACTGATCTGAGCTAACGCACTGATGCACACATACTCTGAGAAGACAACAAAAGGGGATACGGCCATCTCTATACATTTCGTTCTTTGTGGTAATTAGTTTGTAGGTCTCACAGGAAACAAATTTACTTGGATCTCAGAGATGGAGTAACAAGTTCTAGTTCTATTGGCATTACCATCATGGTCTCCGCAATCTGAGCCTTCCTTAAAAGAGTTAACACTAAAAAACGTAAGGTGAGGGGAAGCTTTCAAACATGGTTCAGTGACACAGTAGTGTTCCCTACCATATTATTTAGAACTGCTAATTAAACATAACTCATGGTCACCAGAAATTCCTGCCAACTATTGCAGAGAGAACTAAGAAATTCTCTCTGCTGCAAAAGCATGGGAAAGATCTCTTCAAACACTAATAAACATACACCTGCACAAGCAGAGTCCCACTTTCAAAAAACTTTCTTCTCACACCTGGCACTGCTGTTCCAAGAAAGGATTCTCTTACGCAGTGTGCAAGGAGCCAATCCACACATAGAGTTGAGATAATTGTTTTTGACATGTCTGCACAGAGATGGGTGCTGGATGGTAAATCCACAAAACCAGCACACCTGATTACAGCCAAGAAGCATAATTATACTTTCAAAATACATAAGTATTCACTAATCTAATTTCTAAATACATGTGTACATAATAGCTATTGGACAATCTTTCCCCTGCTTTGATTTAAAGGTACAGTGTATTTTAAGTTTATTGCAGATGTTCAGTGGGTAGCTGTCTTCAATTGGAGATGGGTAGCCTAAGCTGTAGAGGTGTGGTTTTAACATCATAATGACTGAAGTTCATCTAAAGCACGTGATTTCAGCTGATTTAGCCAATTTGAGTAAAACTTACAGCCCGCTGGTGAACACAGTACCTAGACTCTAATTTGAGGTGCCTGTGCTACAGTAATCTCCTTACTTGTTTCAAAACTATTCTGCAAGACCTTGCCATTTCCCATTTTGTAGGATCACAGAATGTCCTGGGTTGGAAGGGACCTTAAAGATCATTTAGCTGCAATTCCATGCCATGGGCAGCAACACTTTTCAGTAGGCCAGGTTGCTCAGAATCCCAAAAAATAAAATACAGAGATGTTTGCTTAAAATAAAAGAAATACACAAAACAGAGATGCTTTGACCCAGACTTACCTGAGTCTTTATAGTATTTATTGTTATCTTCTGTTTATTTTTATATTCTATTTATTATTGTCTTTTATTTGAGTCACTTTGCAAAATATTTTCTTAAACTATTCATCTTTCATCAGTATCAGTGTTACAGCCTTGAGAAAATACAATGTTGTGTCAGGAACACAAAAGAGATCTTTTGTCCCCCAAGTGAAAGCAGATGTTATTTACCACAATCTTACAAAGAAGTTTCAGGTATTGGCTTTTAATCTAGCCCTAAAATTGATTTATAACACATTAAAGAGATTGAAAATATCTAGGCCCACCTGAAACTCCGAGGAGACTGTTCACCCCTAAACTTAAAAAGCGAGTTTAAACTCTAATAACATCAAATCAGAGAGACATGCTGAACTTGAAGCCATTTCAAAAAATAATTATTTTCTAATTCTAAAAGGAATTATGTTTTAAATGTGGTGATAGAAGAGTCACTCTTATGCTTCCTTTACAGTTAAGACTGTTATGGTTCGTAAAGGCTGTGTGCTAAGCTGGTAAAGTGGATATGCTTTTGTTTCACTTTTGCTACTGTTCCAAAGAACTGCAAAGACATTACCATCAAACATTAAAAGGGTAACAGTTAAAAAAACACAACCCCCAAACTAAACCCCAATGAGCTATCCTTGTAACATTTAGTAAAGTTGGATATTCTAACATTTGCCTTGACTTTTTTCCTATTATTTTGAAGGATCCCCAGTGACAGAATAGATTTGGCTATCTCCAGTATGGCACTTTCTCAGAGTTCAAGAATGAAATCACTCTAGTGGCACATAATAAATTTTATCAAACATCAATATAAATCCAAAACACAGGCTTTTTCATAAATTATTTTTCAAGACAGATTTCACAGGCTGTTTTTAAATGATGAATAGAGAATAATGACAAGATCGTAAACATATCTCCAAGTCACGGCAGTGATTTCCAAGTTTTTTTTTCCTGAGTTACTTCAGAACATTTCAGGGCAACAGTGCTGGAAATGCTTTAAACCTTTGTATGCCAATAAATCAAGCAGATGTAATCCTTCTACTGCAGATAAAATGAAAAAAGCACTGCGGTGTTTGAATAAAAAGCACATCCATGTGCAAACAGTTTTCCAGAAATAATGACCTTATCGCTTATTTCCACAGGTTACACGGTTCCACCCCTTTTTTCCTTCTGCAGATTGGCTAATACATTCTAAGACACCGATGGACAGCAACACATTTCCTATAAAGAGAATATTTAAGTACAAAGCACACACTATTGGCGGGTGATAGTTAAATTAAAACACCAGAAAGTGCTGGGAAGGGAAAACAATGCTTTGTCAATCTTACAGACTTTTTGTCTTCAGGGTCCATCATAAGATCTCAGAACCAAATCCAGAATCAAATCTTCTAGCTTTATACACTGACTTAATGTACTACACCACATGGCAGTGACCCAAATCTTTGAGAAAATATGAGACTGATATATCTTTATTATCTCAGTTTGCTAAAATTATGTCTTTATCCATTATATAGTGCTGTTATGCCACAATATAAGCATGACAACCTCAACCTTCTTTAGGTGACTGTTATGAAAGGTAATCATCTTTCTTCTAAATAAACCCAGTCTTTTCCTTATACAACTATATTGATATTGTCTACTATTATTTTGCATCTAAACTTTATTTTTAACAAATTATCTCAGTAAGTCATCACTACAGATTCCAAATTTGTTTAGGTTTCAAGCAGAATTTTTTCCTTGTTTCTTTCAAGCTCAGTTGGATTGCCACTGAAGTAAATTCCAACTGAAACTTGCTACTACGGTGAGATCTCACAGCAGACATCACCTGTAGTGTATAACGGGATAAATACCAAAGCAAACCAAGAGACAAATTACCTTGCCTGTCACATGCTGCCGAGTGCTCAACATAGACATGTAAAATACTGTCTTCACAATTCTTTTCAGCTTGTTATAAAGTGCAACTTCTCAGTATTACTGCTATAAGTACTTTGCTGATTTGCCACGCAAAGAGGCACATGCAGTTATTACTCCAACGTAGATTAACATTTCCACAAGCTACTCAGAAGCATAAAGTTACTCTCAAACACAGGACAGAACTACCGTACTTCTTTCACAGTTCTTTCTGCTCGCTGGCCTCTACTTTCCACATCCAACTACATAAAACCTTCTGCAACACTTTTAGCAGCCTCTGCTAACCTCCTTTCTCTCTTTTATTAAGGGCACTTTCTTTTCATATACAAGTTTAACTCTCTTGAACCTCACTTTCTTGGGCTTCAAAGCATTGTCTCTTAAGGGATGAACAGAGCTTTGCCTATGTGTGAGTGGGTATCAGGTGCAATCAAATACATGTGATTCAACACAGGAAGGGGAATACCAGTTGCAGACAGTGACATCAGAAAAAACAGAGAGGCCCAGTCTAATAATATGTGGCTACATGGCTGGTGACACTGTCAAAATTTTGGTGTCTTTTTTGACAATGGGATGGCCTACATGGCATCATGCATACTGACATCAGATAGGATCTACTTTCTAAAAGACGCAGGATAGTTAGGGGGATCCACTGATAGAGCTTTAAAGCAGACCTGAGACCTCCACAACACTCTTCTCTCTTAATTAAGCTATGGATTTGATGGGTGGACTGTTCAGTGGATAAGGAATTGGTTGGATGATCGCATCCAGAGGGTAGTGGTCAATGGCTCAAAATCCCAGTTGGCATCAGTGACAAGTGGTGCCCTCAGGGGTCTGTACTGAGACCAGTGTTACTTAATATTTTCATTAATGACACAGACAGAGCCATTGAGTGCACCTGCAGCAAATCTGCAGATGACACCAAGCTGAGTGGTGCTGTTGACACTTCTGAAAGACAGGATGCCATCCAGAGGGACCTGGACCAGCTCAAGAAGTGGGTGCAGGGGATTCTCATAAGGTGTAACAAGACTAAGTGCAAGGTGCTGCATCTGGGTTGGGGCAAACTCAAACTGGGAGGCTACAGAGTGGGAGTAAAAGTCATTGAGAGCAGACCTGCCAAGAAAGACTTGGGGGTGCTGGTGAAGGAAAGGCTGGACATGAGACAACAATGTGTGCTTGCAGCTCAGAAAGCCAATTGGATCCTGGGCTGCATCAGAAGCAGCATGGGCAGGAGTGGGAGGGAGGGGATTCTGCCCCTCTATTCCACTCTAGTGAGACCCCACTCAGAGCATCCAGCTCTGAGGTCCCCAGCACAAGAAGGATGTGGCAAGACGAGAGCAGGGCCAGGAAGATGATTAGAGGGAGCACCTCTTCTACGAGGAATGGGTGAGAGAGTTATGGCTGGTCAGCCTGGGAAAGAGAAGGCTTCAAGATGACCTAACTGTGGCCTCCCAGTACCTGAAGGGAGCCTGTGAGAAAGATGGAGAGGGACTTTCTACAAGAGCATGTAGTGACAGGACAAGGGGGAATGGCTTCAAACTGAAAGCAGGTTTAGATTAGGTATTAGGAATAAATTCCTCACTGTGAGGGTGGTGAGGGACTGGAACAGTTGTCCAGGGGAGTTGTGGATTCCCCATCCCTGGAATTGTTCAAGGCCAAGTTGGACGAAGTCCTGAGCAATCTGGTCTAGCGGAAGGTGTCCCTACCTGTGGTGAGAGGATTGGAGTGAGATGATCTTAAGGGTCCCTTCCAGCCCAAACCATTCTATGATACCAAAGAACGGCATGTTCTGCACCACTTAATATGGGGCTGTTCTGCCCTTCTCTGCCACGTGACAGTTCTTGAGCTAGAGAAGTTTCCCTAAGTTAGCAAAAGACCAGAGAAAGAAAAACTGCACTGAGACAAGCCACAATTTGTATGCCAATTTCTTCACTGATCTGGAAACTCAAGTCCTAGGTATCATTTGAGCATGTTTCTTATGCATGTTTCTTAAAAGCTCTGCAAACATTGTAGTGTATTAACAGTGCAAAAATCTCTGCCTTCCAGATATTCTGTAATTGTGAAGTTTATATTATAAAAAAGACACAAGATCATTTATTGCCTAATTGAAAATATTACACACATACGCACATTCTTAACTGACCTTGGAGGGATTGAATGGCATCCCTAAATATGAAGAGCCTCTGAATCCACAGCGATGTAAGTTTGATCCTGGAAAAGATTAAAACAATACTCAACTAACTTGTTTTGTTAAAGCACTCATTATAAACCATAATCCTCTACTGATATCAAGACTCATTAGTCCAACACTATTCATAATATAACTAGAGTTTGCATGTGTCCCTCAGTTTTTGACCTTAGTTTGTTATCCATGATTAATTAAAAAAAAACAAAACAAAGAAAACTACAAGCAAACCTAATCCTGCTGTAATGACAAAGCACAAAGCACACTTTTTTTTTTTAATTTGGTGAAAATATAGCCATTGGATCAGCAAAGAATTGTCTTCCAGAAAGAAAAGAAAAGAAAAGGATTGCTCCCCTGGGAAAATGCCCAGAGTTAACATATTTTTTTATTCTTCCCTGGATTCCTGCCTGGTAATACCGTCTGTTCACAAGCAGAACTGTTTTAAGATACTCTGCAACATGTTCAAGGGCAAACAAATGCACTTGTAAGCACATTGTAGCTATCAAACATTTCTGTCAGTGATTCAGTATAATTTGTTTCAAATGTCTCACAGTACCTGAGCATGTTGCATACAGAAGTGTGAACCACACACTGTGTAAAGTACACTAAATTGTGGGGCTCAATTGTGCTTTTGCATGGCAAAACCTCAATTGTTTACTGCTCAGTCTCTGAAAGTAAAAGCCTAATGAATGCTGCAGTTAAACAGCACCTGGGTGTTCTTAAATTTCTTTAATTTTCTCCCCCCCCCCCCCATTTTTTTTAATTCTTCAGCCTTTAGTCTAAAAATCCTCATGGATAGTAGGGATAATTGCACCAGACTAAAAAAAAATGAACAGTTATAAAGCTGAAAGCTCTAAAAAACTCACTGTATAATGTGGTCTACAAGTTCTTGTGTAATTTATCAGCATATTATCTTCTAATTCTAAATATGTTCTGCATATATGCAAAATTTAACCTAGAAAGTTTTTACTAGCCTAAGAACTTCAACGTGGCTAAAGTATGCAAGTTTCTCTACAAGACAAGTCTTTGGATCTAACTGAAATGGAGTGAAACAACTGCAATTCTCTACTTCCTCCACAGTTCAATAAAAACTAATTTTTAATGATTCTACACATGTAATGAAAGCAACTTCAGCTTTCACTAGGAGCTGATATGGCATAGTCATACCCACAAAGAGGAAACAGAAACAGTATCTGTAATTGTGGACAAAAAAATTCATAACTGTTTTATTTTGTTATAATCTAAACATTTGCAGCAGAGAACATTTGCCTGGTTGCTTCCAGAGTCAAATACTTGAATTTCATGTTGCATCAGCCTTTCGAAAGCACAATAAATTAAATTAAAGACTAATCCAAGGTCCTGAAAGACTCTCTCCAAAAAAAATCACAATTTCAAAAATGACACAATGTGAATGAATCAGTAAGAGAAGAACTAGAATTCCAGCCTCTTAAGTACCAAATTTCCCAGGCGACATTGTGGAAAAAAATCACCATTCACTTGACCCATTTTCAGTAAAAAAGAATCAGTGTCCTAAGTGCTTAAGCAAACTAGAAAACTCACTTTGAAATGGTCCTAAAGTGGAAACCCTTCATCCAGAGAAGTTGCTAGCCTACTAGCACACAGCTGTTCTGGCCTGCTGCAAAGGAAGACATGCTACAATTAAGACAGCTCTGCAGTTGAACAGAGCTCAGCTGCTAGCTGCTAGATGGAAGGATTCATCCTGGAAATACTGATCCCCATCCTTTTAGACTGTAGCTTATAATTAATTATCAAGATACAAATGGCAGCATGAAACCCAAGTGTCATGTACTGTTCGTGTGTTACCCTGACTGGCTTCTGAATTCACAGCTATTATAAAAAGAGATTAAAAATAAAGTACATGAATGAAATCAGGATCCATTACTCCCTTTAGCTGTTCAATTTTCATGTAGTATTTTAAAACCTTTCTTGTACTACTAAACTGCTATCAACTAGAAAACAGCATCTGTAATTTTAAAATGGATTTTTAACTATATTGCTATCAATTTAAAATCTGATTTGACTCTTTTTGTCAGTACTTCTGATCCCTCATTCTAGACTTTACATACTGGCTCCTAGGAGAAACAGAAGACCAGCATGACTCTTTAATGCTCTTACTACTAGAAGAGAAACTTTAAAGGGAATTTTATCCCCTCCTCCAATCCAATAATGTGCATGTAATACATGCTACCTAGACCTTCAGTATTACAAGAGAACTGCTGAATACCTAGTCACAATACATGAATTAAAAAATAGAATTCTGAGTTGATAAGGGAAGCATTAAAACAGGAATTGAAAACCACTCATTTTTAACCAGATGACTCGAACATTGATGTCATGTCTAGAAATTTTTTTTAGCATCCCATGAATACACAAGTTCAAAATCAAATGGGAACTAAAGGGGAGTCAGGGAAAACTACTGTCTTTCAGCTTATGAAAGAAACTTCATAAGGTGAAAATTCACCTTCTGTGAAGCTGGTTTTACCACATTGTTGCAAACTACTTGTACTTCTTATTTTATGATAGTTTAGTAGTATTATTCAAACAAATTGCCACAAATGCGCTGTCAGAATCAGAAGTAGAAATTAAATATACCCTAATTAAGAGGGTGTGATCACAGTTTATGTCCCTTGTAAAAAATTGCTGGAGTGACCAGTTCAGCTCCAGCACAGCTTCCTGAAGCTCAGTTCAACTGCAGCTATGAAACGGTACCACCTAGTGTTCACTTTCACCGTCGACCTAACAACCACTTTCTGAAGGAGTTTAGGACAGAGCAAAAGTAATAAACATTTCATCAATTGCTGCATAACTATTGCAAGCTGAACATAACCCACCTGGAAAAACTTTCACATTTGACAACTAAAGAAAACTGACCCTTTTTCAAAAGAAAAAGACTCCATACTTAAATCAACAGCTGAGACTTTCCTGTGAAAACCCTATTACTTATGTGTGCTTAGGCCAGAAAGTCCTTAAGACAGGTAACAGAGCTTCAATGATGACGACAGACGACTTATCATAAGAGCTCTTTTTTTACAGACAGGACATTTTTGTTATTTGTGTTTTATGATTTCTCTCGCATGGAAGGACTAATAACTTTTACCACTACTTCCTCACATTTAGATTACCCATGCATTCCTCTGTCTGCAAGGCTTTTCTCATTTTGCCAAGTACAGAAGCAAGCTCACATAAATCATTAAAATCTTATTATATATATAAAAAAGTCGCAGCTTTAACAAAGGCTGACCCTGTCAGCACATCCAGATAAAAATACGCATAAGCTCTTCTTACTGAACTAGGGCTAAAAATGTAATCATTCCTGTAAATCCAAGCACTAGAGCATGTCATAAAATGCAAAGTTGCATTCTCTAAAATGGAAGTCCATTACACATCCAGATAAATACTTCAAATGCAGCCATTAAAGAAAGTTAAATTGAAAGAACATTCATATTTCTGCTCAAGAAACTTATGATCAAAAAGAACACATGCAACAATAATTTCAAAAAACAGTCAATGGCATTTTATACAATTTTTTCAGTACTGACAACACAAGAAGAAATAATCATTATTACAAATCTAAACCCAGTCTTTGACAGAAGTAAGTAGACCTAAGTCTGTGACGTAGCATAATGGATTTCAGTCTGCTATGCACGGGTTCTGTGGGTTCAGTCCTATAAATGAAACAACACAAAGCTAACCTTCTGTTAGATAAATAAATACATGTTTTCCTGCCATTTCAGCAAGCTCTCAAGCAGGGTCAAACAAATGCCAGTGTTTCTATGTGGGAGGATGGTGGATGAATATGGCCAAGCAGCGTGCCTCCGCTGCCTGTAGATTACTTGAGCACAAAGCTCTGGATTCACTCTCTTTTAAAAGTGCTGAACTGGCTTGCAAGAAACTGGGATACATGTTTCTTAAATTGCTATGAGTTGCACTTTAAGATAATTATAATAAATTTGAAATTCTGTCAAAGAGCTGTACTATGAGAGGAAAAACATGAACACTCTGACATGATAAGGATCTTAAGAACAAGCAGCTAGGTGAAAGAGGGTCTTCTGTGAACCCTTTTCCAGTTTCACTAACATTTTAAAAAATATATCTTAGTCTAAATACATATAATTTCTGGTAAGGCTTGTAAAAGAGCACCACCTTCCTCAAAGAAAAAGAAAAAGAAAAAAGCACTTTTTCAAGATTTCCACTTCCTGCAGTGAACACACAAACAAACCAAAAATATATATTAGCCACACTCCTAAGCAGAGCATTTCCTGAAGTGAAGGAAAGGTAACCATGGCCAAAATCTATGCGATATAGAGCCAAACTATTTAGCACGAGTTACAGAAGGCAGGGGTCCTTCAAACAAGCAGAAGGCGGCAATAAATTGAAGCATTCGGCTAAGGATGTGTTTCTGTGTGAAGAGTCAGCTTGCATATGTGACACGCCATTCCCTCCTAATTAAAACTAGTATTGAGCCAGTCTCTGAAACAGTTGAGCTAAAATTATGGTACCTAAAGGACATTATTTGTTTGAATCACAGTTGCAATAAACCCACAGAAGAATACTATCCTGACAGACCTTAATCTTTATCTTCCTTTAGTGCATTTCAATTAGGCTGACAGAGCATACCTTTGCTTTCTTACTCAGGTAGATCAAGATCTCACCACTTTGCATTAGTGAGCTCTAGTTTCACATAAAAATTTCAAAGACTACAAACCTCTGAAGCGAAGCTTTCTTCAGCCATAAGATACATTACACAGCAAATACAAACATGTTACTTAAAACTACCACAGGGTATTGGGAGACCTGATCTAAGAAGTGCTCTAAGCCACTAAATTCTGAATTTTCTGCCAGGTTCTGTAAGGCCCCGCTGTGGTGGGTTGACCCTGACCAGCAGCTGAGCACCCGCACAGCCACCCACTCACTTCCCCCTCCAGTGTTAGGGCAAGAAAACAGAGATAAGGGGAGAAAACATAGGGAGTGAGACAGAGACAGCCTGATAAGTGAAGTAAAAGTTGTGGGTAGACGCAAAGCAAAGGAGGGATTCATTCACTACTTCCCATCAGCCAGGCAGGTGTACAGCCACTTCCCAGAAAGCAGGGCCTCAGCAGGTGTAAGGGTTACTCAGGAAGACAAATGGCAGATCCATAAACATCGCCCCCTTTCTCCTTCTTTTCCCAAGCTTTTATTGCTGAAAATGATGCCAGATGGTGTGGAGTATCCCTCAGGTCAGTCCTCAGGTCAGTCCGGGTCAGCTGTCCTGGCTGTGTCCCCCAGCTGTATCTGCTGGGGGAAAAGGAGTGCAGAGGAGAAGAAAAGAGCCAGCCTTGATGCTGTGTAGGCACTATTCAGCAACAGCTAAAAGACTGCTGTTACCAACATGCTTTTAGTCGTAGGCCCAAAACACAGCAGCTTAGGGGCTACTATGAAAAACAGTAAATTCTATCCCAGCCAGTATATATACTACAACAGTTATTGATAAAAACGAATAGGTACTAAGTTTGTAAAGCATCAACTGTTCTGTCTCCCATCCATTGGAAAAATGACTGTAAGGCAGCAGTAGTTCTTAAAATAATTTGAATTAGCCATATGAAAAAAATGCTTTTAACAAAAATCAACTGAAGTGCTACAGATAATGGAACCTTTGGGGAGACAAACATGAAGAGCAGAGAAATTTATTCATTCTGAAATTCTCTTTTTGTCCATTTTAGAAATTCAACCACTGACATGATCAAAAACAAATCCCAAGATTCTGTAAAAATGTATTCCAATTTAAAATGTAGGTTTTAAATTGGTTTTCAGTCCCAGAACCAAACTAAGTAAAGACTTACATCAAATACGATACAGTTACTTTAGCTTGCTGGAATTTGTCATTGCAGAAACTGCATTATAAAAAAGTGTTATAATTTAAATGCCTAAAACCAATATTCCACAGAAAGATTTATCAGAATGAATGTTAAAAAGCTGCAATAGTAAGTTTCTTTAAAAGCAAAGTATTGAGGTTGCTTGTTTGTTTTTTTATCCAGAAGGATTCTGATCCATCTAGCAGGCACCCATCTCTAATTAGAGATGCACAAGCATTTTGAAACCAAAAACTTCATTGCTGTAGCCTACAGGAGTTTAGATACTTCTTCAAACAGGCCAAAAGAGGGAGTAAGAGCTCTGTTACTGGGAAGCTGCCAATTAACAAGCATTGCACACACCCAGGATTAAAAACCAGAAAGTCAATACATTTTATTGAAAGTAGACATTACAGAAGGGTAGACATTATCTTCTTCACATTTAGTCATCCAATATTCTACTTTCTGCTGTTGGCATAATTTACATTTCATGCTGTCTATTTTCTAGTAAATGAAGTAAAAACTAAATAAAAATAATGCTGAAGCTTTAGGGGTCAAATGACCAAGATAAGAATAGTGTTATTACCAAAAGCATTAGAAGAACAAGAGTTATTACAATGTGATATGAAAATACAGGATTGGAGGGAAGCTTGTTCTTATGGTAAAAAGTAGAGATTTATTACTTAGAAAGCACAGAATGCACTGCCAAAAGCACCCTCCCCAAAACTACTCTCCTGTAGTTTTATGAGGGGATGATAGCTAGAAAAAAAAGGAGCACTCTCTACTGTACCATGGACTGTCAGCCTCCATATCTGTGTGCTGAGATTTTTACTGCCCTCCCCAGGAGGTTCTTGACAGTGGGAATGTTCCAAACATTGGCCAGGTAGAACCCCCTGAAAAACTACTGCATACTATCAATGACAAACAAATAAAAATGCCTATTTTAATCTCTCTAATCTTGCAAACTTCCCTGATCTTTTGGAATACACTCCTGAAGACTGGGATAAAAGTCAGAAAGTGAGGAATTCCTGAAAACAAAGCATATACACAGTGGAAAAAATTTTTAATGGTGAGGGATAGGCACCTCCTCATGATTAAAAACGTTGCAGGAATAATTATGTGATCCAAATTCCTAATTTTCTATAATCGGTCCTGGAATACAACATAAGACAAAAGAAATCTATTAAAACTAATTCTTGGGGTGGATCTGAAGGTTTCTAAGTCTCCAGAGTAAGAAAAATGATCTTTTTATTACTGCAAAAATAAAGCATCAACTATCCCGACCTCTAAATGCTTACTTCATAAAAATGTTTTTATTTCACAAAACTGATTTTAGAGACCTTATATATAGATTTTAGAGACCTAATTTGTAGTATATAATTAGACTAAATAATAGAAGAAACCATGCAATTTTCTTTCTACATCCATCCGAAGTACATTTTCATGATTTTACAGACAGGCATCTGGAATTACCTCTTCTCTAGAGAACCACCAGCTTGGAGCTATACCCACACCAACATTTAACACGCCTGTTGTAAAGCAGCAGCGCCTCACCCACATCTCCCTCCCTCCCTCCCACCTACTCTACTGCTGGTCACCACTCATCTGCAGTGCCACAGAAGAAATTGCCAATACCACCTAGCCCACAGGAAAAGCACCTCCCTAACTTCTGTCAAGTCACCAGGAAACAGACATTTCCTGTGGGCTCCCTGTCCAGCTTGGATCTGCTATGCACCTTCCAATCTGAGGATAGTTGGGATACAGCAACAGCATTATTCCTTCTAAAAACCTCGGGTAAATTCAACCTTCACAGATCTAAAGAAAAGATTTTATTTTCTCAAGCAGGGACTGTGTTTATCCTTTTTGCTTCTTACCCTCACACCTCCAGTTTTCCAAAAGCTGTTCCAAACAACCACACCTGTGCTCAGAGTTCCTGGTATAGGAGTGGAATTCAATATAAACACTATTAGACTTGTAATGGTTACATAACATATGCATTTCTTTTAGAACTAGGTTATGCATTCCTCTGAGATGCCCAAAGGTGCAACTTCGTTATACTATTTTATACTGGCTTATCTTCAAATTAATTTCTGCTTTTTCTACCTTTATTACTTGTAAGGGATCTGTTTCCAAGATTTGCTTGACATCACTATCTGAAATTATCAGGACAGCACTTCAGGAAGGTCAACCTTGTATTTTATAAAAACTAGAGCCATCCACTATTCCCCAAGTAGAAAGCAAAAGTAAAGATGTTAATATCAATAAAAAAACTAAAAACTCACTCACTGTCTTCAGTGGGAAGGACCTGCAGGGAATAAATCCATTCTATTATATCATCTTTGTTCACCACATCTAAGGAATCCAACATATCCAGACCAGAGAGCGCGAAAAATGCAATTGTCAACCTAAAAGAAAAAGATAAGACTTACACTTCCCACCATAAATATCACGGGGAAATTAACAAAATGTTGCAGAAACAGATTCATCTATGAATTCTCAGCCTTTGACAGTGGTGCAACCCAGAGACTAGCTCAGAAAACATGAAATGTATCTATTGGATAAAATAATGTCCTTTGTACCGTAGACATTTCTCTGTCTCAACAAGGTTTTTTATTTAAGCTGCCCCTTCTTTTATATAATAATGATATGCCAATTCGAAATTAACCTATGAGCCTGTTTATCGGAAAAAATACCCAACAAAACAACCTACTACAAAGTAAACTAGGTTATGTTATTAATATATGGAGCACTAGTTCTCTGTGAAAAATTGTTACATGAATAATCCCCTAAATATGCATTAAGTGCATATGCAAGGTAACCCTTAACTACAGCAAGCTGCTTCCCATTGTGCCCCAAACCCAGTTTCAGATGCTTAGAATTCAACTGTCAAACAGCAAAGCCTACCTTGTAAGCAAACAATGCAAAAATATGCACACAGGATGAATTAACATCTAGAGCTATTTATTTCTTGTCCTTGGGCATAAAGCAACCTAGATGACTACCTTTTTTAAACATCTAAAATTAAGTAACCAAATTCAAGTATTCAATAGAGTAGTGGAGTAGCTAGGACACCGAAAGTCCTTCTTTCACACAATCTGTCTCCTTCCATAAACTTATCCTACCAGACTTGCTAACATCTTCTCTGCAGGGTTTGTTTTTACCTCAAACCACTGCAGCCACCCAGCTCACAGTATGGCCCTTCAAACAGCTGCATTACTCACTCTGACAGAGCACCACTACTCTCAGAGAGTTTGCTATGAGAGAAAACGCTCATGTAATGGTACCTTGGAAGCCCAAAGTTCTGACTCAGATTAAAATTAGCTGGATGTATATTTTTGCCACCCACACTTGTGTCAGCCTATCCTCCTAGAAATTCTTGCTCTCCTTTCACCAGATAAGACGAGGGATTGTGAAACAACTGGTACATATGCAGAAACTACAAGTCAGCATGTCAAGGGAAATCAAAAGTTAATATCAGCTTTCCTTAGCAGATCAAGTTGTAATTTGCATTTTCCTCACAAGCTGGTGAGCCACCTTGGCCACCAGCAATAGGCACCTCTGAAGACGAGGAGACAGATGTGGATAGGCACCTCTACAGGCACCTAATTTCTGTATATGGTTCTGCATCAGAACTCCAAACAGTAAGACCAAGGAAAAAATGGTGATGCGAGTCAGCCCAAAACACAACTCCATAAGAATTATTCTAATTAAAACACAGCAGCCAAATGACAATGAAGGAGACACTAATCTCAGTACAGTGGCATAACCTCCAAGGGTGACACTTCTACCAGTGGGCTGGTAAAATATGTCTTTACAATTATTATTACAAATACATTTTTTGAGTAGAGAAAGCTAAAAAAAGTATGTTGCTAAAAAAAGGTACTTCTATGTAGAGCAAGAGTATCTTTTAACTCTTCTGACACAAAAAAATGCTTTTGAAGGTGAAAATTAACCATTCAAGGCTTATATCAACTATTGCATTGATCAGATCTGTTTAACCCAAAATCTGACCCTGGATAATAAACCACTAATTCTAACAAAATCACTACTTTTATAAAAAAACTCCAAGGAATTTACTATTCAGCTACAGGAAATTATTTATTTGAAACACTGCATATATGCTCTGATTTTCATGAACACTGACAGTCTTCTACTAGAACTACTTAAAACACATTTTCACACTATTTTACCCAGCTGAGCTACTTCCAATAAGGCATAAACAACATGCCAACATCAGCACTAGAAACTGCTGCAAAGTAGGTCCCAAACCACAAAGCTGTGCATACAATACAGACAGTAAATCTCATCTATAGTTAAAAATATATGTCAAATACATGAATTTAAAAAGTGGTTTTACCTATAATTGGGCTTCAGTTTACTTATTCGGAGTTGATTGTCTCCAGCATTACTAAGGAACAGCCTGTGTGTGCTGGAATTTTCTTGTGATGGGCAAGAAGATCTGGCACCACTGGACACAGAGAGGTCCCAATACAGCCACCTAGATACTGCATCCTTACTCCATAGGCTATCCTACCTCACAGAAATTAAACAGACATATGTTCCTACAAAAACAACTCTTAGTAGCATCTCAGGTGACACATGCCATGAAGAGTAAGAATTTTGTCTACAGTCATTTCCACAAAGGACGGTCAACAGGACATCTCTGATGACACATTCAGACCTCTTTATCTTCAGCCATGAACAAAGACTACGGTTTCTCATCAGAGTTCAAAAAGCATTTGAAATTACTGATCTGAGAAACTGATTAGGTGTGCTACAAGGAGCGCCATGAATTATCACAATCTGAAGGACTTCAGAGACTAGGAGTTGACTTTCCTGCAAAACCTGATGGTACTGGCAATCAGTATGTACGAAACACTATCAATCAGAACACTTAAAAAGCACTCTTGCTGCAGCTACTGTTGCATGCAATAACTATAGATAAAAACAATTATGAAGGCTTTGAGCCAAAAAGTTGAGTAAAGAACATTAAATGAATTTTCTTTATTCTCCCTTATTGTTTGACAATCTACAGGCTAAGTCAGAATGGACCAGCACAGTGTGGAAAATTTCAGTCTCTACTACCCGTGTCTGGCGACAACAAATGCTGCAGTGCAGTGAACAAAAAACATCTCACTGACAAATGATTTTATTTATTTATTTATTTAACACATCTTTAATTTAATTGAGTTTCCCCTCTAATTCACAATGGAACCATGCAAAGGCAGGAACAGGGGAAGCAAGAATAAAAGGCTTAAAAGCATTTCTTTCTGCAGCAGTATCAGCTTCAGAGGTTTGCTTAGGGTTTGCTGAATTCAGTGACCTTGACCTTGGCAAAAAGGCAAACTTAGTACCCTTGAGGTCACACTGGGGATGATGCATTTATGGTTTAATCCCCCCATTTTGTCAACAGTCATACATGCACACCTCTAGAACACTGATCTAAAAATCACTGTAAGAGAACTAAAAAATCTGTAGCTGAGTAAAAACTTCACAACTACAAAAAACGCATGAATTTACATGGCCGTGATTTTTATTCTAATTGAAAGCTTAGACTGTGCTCATTAACCAAAAATTAAGGCATCATGAAATAGTTTCAAATTGATGGTTCCAATTTTCAGAAAACAAGTGTTTTTCCAGTACTGCACAGCTATTATGTGCAACACACTGGGCACTGGTTTATTCAAGGTACTGAGGCTACTATGACCACACATCAAATTAAAGCTCAGACATCTAATTAATTTCTCAAGAGTTCTCAAATAATCATTGTTACTATTATTCAGTAAGATTGTGGAAGACTTTTTGTAAACTGGAACTTCTGTTTCAGATCAGTGGCAAACTGCAACAAGCTTGGCAATGCAATCAGAGCCTCTGACTGATCCCACCTTCTGCAGAACATAGGGTTTCAGATGAGATTTCCAGGACCCTGACAAGCCAAGTCATCAGTGGAGACTCCATCACTTCACTGGGCAAGCTGTTCATGGTTAACTGCTCCAATGGTGAAGAATATTATCCTACATGCACACAATTCTTTCTGAAGCACCTTATTCCCATGGTCTCCTGCCCTGTCACCATGGTCCCTTCTAAAGAGCACACCTCCATCTTTCTCTGTAGTTAGTTTCTCAGTAACAGAAGACTGTGATCAGATTCTTCCTCTTCTAGACCAAAGACATCCCATTTCTTTAGTATTTTCATATGTCAGTGGGCTAAGGTTAGCTATTTGTTATCATTCTAACACATCTCCATGTTATTGTACCTTTAAGGTCTAAAACCAGTTAAAAGTATAGGAGGCCTAAACTTCCTCTTGCTGTCATCTAAAATAACTGAGAAAGTACACTGAAATACCAAATAATTCTTAATGAATAAATTATTTGCAGCTCTGAAATCAAAATTTCAGAAAATTACAGAATGGCTGGGGTTGGAAGGGACCTCTGGAGATCACCTAGTACAACCCTCTCTCTGCTAAAGCAGGTTCACCCAGAGCAAGTTGCACAGGATCCTGTGCAGGCAAGTTTTGAGTACCTCCAGGGAAAGAAACTCGACAACCTCTCTGGGCAGCCTGTCCCAGTGATTGGTCATCCCCACAGTGAAGAAGTTTCTGCTCATATTGAGATGGACCTTCCTGTGTTTCAGATTGTGTTTGTGGCCCTTTGTCCTGCCACTGGGCACCACTGAAGAGTCTGGCCCCATCCTCTTGCTGCTCAACCATAAGGTATTTGAATGCATTGATAAGATCCTCTCTCAGTCGTCTCTTCTTGAGGCTGAACAGGCCCAGCTCCTTCAACCTCTCCACACATAACAAATGTTCCAATTCCCTAATCATCGTGGTAGCCCTGTGCTAGCCCCTCTCCACACACAACCTGGCACTACTTGTGCTAGTCCTTACATGGTTCTGCCAAGTGTTTGTGCTCTCAACTGAAATAAAGCTTGATTCAGCAGGACAACCTGATCAAAGCCACTGAGCATTCTTCACAGAATGACTTGCAGAAGATGATACTATGAAAAGAATCTGATGATTTTATTGGTTGAATAAGATATCAAACCATCTACATATCTCCACGTTTTTATCAGGTAAAACTTGACAATCAAGTTATTGATCTTCTTGTGCCTCAGATGTAACCAATTACCTTACGTGAAGACTTCAAGAATATGAAGTAAGTACATTCTCAAGTCATTACAGGGACAAATGTCCCTCTAATTCATAACATACTTCACTGGTATTTTATCTCTTATACTAACAAATGAAGACTTAAAATATTTCTCTTACATGAACAAGAATCTTATGCGTGTTGACCCAGAGCAACAACAAAGCTTAAGTAACTTATTTTAAAATGGCTTCCAGGGCGGATTAAGCAGTGGACTGAAAACAGATTAAAAGGATCAACAAGTCTTCCCGCGGGGATATCGGGCAGTTTACGTGAGCAGAGACTACGCCCCTACATCAACCCGGTTTTTAGGGAGCCTTCTGCAAGTGGCCGGATTTACAAGGAGGCTTTTCCTTCCGGCCACGGCGGTGCTGCTCCCTGCCCACGGCCGCGGGAGGCCAGGCAGCCTCCGGCAGGGACTTCCCGTGGAGGCGCCCGCCCGGCGGGGAGGGGGTGAGGGCGGCATTCCGGGACGGGCAGGGGGCGCCGGGCGGGACACGGCGGCACGTCGCCCGCCCGAAGCACGAGAGCCCGTCCCGCTGCTACCTGCTGGTCTCCAGGGACGAGTAGCGCTCGGGCAGGATCTGGAGGCAGCGCTGGAAGAAGCGCACGTGCCGATCCCGCAGGAAGTCCAGCCGCTCCGGCTCCCCCGCGCACGGCGCCGCCGCCGCCGCCATCTCCATCCCGCCGCCGCTGCCCGCGCCCGGCGCGCCCGGACCGCGTCACCCGCGGGACCCGCCCCGGGGCGGGGAAAGGGAAGGGAACGGGGAAGGGGGAAGACGAAAGAGGAGAACAGGGGAAGGGCCAAAGCGGAAGGGGAAAGGAAAGGGCGGGAGCCAGTGTGACGACCCACCCGACCCCGAAGGGATTGTCCCAGGCAGCTATGGGGAAACGTGCTTTTAATGCCAAGGGACATCACGCCCGGCCGGTCCCACAGGCGGCATTCCCAACCCGACACTCTCAAAATACAAAGGGAATACACGTCATGTGTCAAGCCAACTCTCTGCCGGCTCCCGAAAAGTGCTGGCTGCTGCTTCGTCTTGCGGCAGGGACAGGCTGGGGCGCAGCTATAGCCCTCCTCTCCAGGCTGGGACAGCCCTGACAACAAAGCAAAAAGGCATAAGGAGCTCGTACATTAACTGCACCTCTGTCAGGCTACACGTCCAGGGCTCGCTCCTCACCTGTGAGTAACACGTAACAGCAGTTCTGAAGCCGCTGGTGCCATCTCCTTCCTACGTTCTTCCCAGCCCTTGGTAGCTTTGTGCAACTCGGATCGGTCTCTGGTTACCTGGATCTCGACCTCAGAATGAAACAAACAACCAAAAAAAAAATCGATCTTTTTCCAGAAGGAGTTACATTGCACTCCTCGGGTCTTCACCACAGAAACAGGTGCAGAGTAAACAGAGCTGGCTAGACAGAACGAGACATTTCTCTCCATAGTATCACAGGGAAAGGGTGAAACATGAAATCAGTAAGAGGGGCAACAACTGCTTGCTGTCACTAAATTTTAGTAATTTAAAAGGTTAAACTCTTTCAAAACCCAGTGTACTCAAAATGCTTCCAGAAGCCAGTCCAGTTTAATCAACGATAGAAAACCATTTCAAAAAATAAAAGCCAGCACCCATACTGCAGCATTCTATGACCTACAGACTTTACCCACGTAAATACTGCCATGAGATAAATAAATGCTCATCTTTTGTTTTGTTTTTAAACACAAGAACAACTATACCTGTTGCATTTTTGTCTCCTGATAACAAGAATTACTTTGTTTTATCAACCATTTAGATAATTAAAAACCATTGCTTTTTAGATCAGTGAAAAAAAATTTGTTTAAACCACCATGCTGCACGCACCTCAGATTACAACAAACAAAAAGTTACCTTCTCTCTCAACTTTGCCAACTTTTTTTCTTTTTCTTGTTCCTCTATTTCTTTAGCTTGTTCCTGTAAAACCCTTAGCTCCAGTTTATGTAGATCCTGAAATACAATTAATGGAAAAGTAAACTTTTCTCTGGAAGTAAAACAAATGATATAAAGCCTTTTCACGGTTAATTATTTTTTGTTTTGAAATTATTGCCATAGTACAGGAAGTTTCACTAGGTAGCTACTTACTATAGCTTGTCCTGCACAAACAAATTATAGTTACATGACTTTGAAAAAAAACGGAGTAGTTTAAACTCTTTTTATAAAACTCTAGTGTGAATGTTGACAGTAATATCTCCAGTAACTGCACTTATGCTGATATGGGATCTAATTTTACCTAACAGCTACTGAAAGCTACAAGGATATTCAGATATCTCTTTTTATCTCATCTGCATCCAACACTCAGGTCCTCTGACGTTTTCTATAGCACGGAGGACAACACAGCCCAAGTAGTTTTTCTCATTTTTACACCGAAGTAAATAAAACCACTTCTATATGTAGAAAGAAACACGGGCTTGAGTAATCTTGTAGAATTTAGATATTGAGGAAAAGGAACACCTGTGTCTAAAATCAAGTTTCATACTATTTTTTGTCTGCAATAGATGCTGTTTTCATAGTGAATCAATTATGTGTATGAAACTTGGATTTTAAAAAGTGTTTAACATATACATAACATATGCATAAATGAAGGTGTAATTACGCACACGCTCTTGAAACCTAGAAATTTTTTCTGCAGCAATTTTCTTCCCTTCCTCCTTTTCAGCTTCCTCTCTCTTCTCAATTTCAAGCTTTTCAAGTTCCTCCTTTACTTTCTTCTGCAAGGTATTCCTTTCCAACAGTAACTTCACATGGTATTGGCGCTCTTTTTCCTGCCTTTTCTCTCTCTCTTCTAGTTTCAGTTGTGACGCTTGTTCCATTGCAAATGCTATTGCTTTCTGTTTCTTCCATGCTTCAACTGCTGCTTGTTTTCTTTTTCTTTCTTCTTCTGCTTTTTCCTTCTGAGTTTCTTCATGCTGTCGCCATTTTTGCTTGAGCATTTTTTCTGATTTCTCTTTCTCCTTCAAGTTTCTTTCTTTTTCTTGCTGCTTCTTTTCTTTCCACTTCTTAATTGACTGCAAGAGACCGGTAGGAAAAAATTACAAGGTTTTAATGAAAATTTACAGATTCATATTGATTCAGTCTGATGGAAAGATACTACAGATAGGAATTAGAAGTTTACTGAAGGCAAAACTTAAGGCAAAGAAGCACCTACATATGTTTTCTCACATTTTTTTTCTATTTTATGGATCACACGGACAGGTTTAATAGATGTCTGCTAAACCTGTTTCAGTTACAGCAATTATAATAACTTTGGGTAGTTATGAATGTTGGTGTAATATGCTTTTTCAATACAAACATATTTCAGTTCCTATTTTTCTCAAATTAACAATTCAACCTACTATTTCGTAATAGTTTTTATGTCAGTGTATCTTTTATTACTCGGATAGTTTTTGAGAGAATCATAATTCTGTATGTCAGTCTGGTCTGGCATAGGTAGATCGTCTGTACAGCCCGACCAACATTCTTAGGGACAAATGTAATAGGAACTGTGATTTCAGATAGGATCACTTGCTGCACCGGGATTGGCATCTAACTTGCTAGACCACTACCACCAGAAACATTTATAACATACTCTGGCAATACACAATCCACTTCAGTGTGTTATTAGGTCTATGCATATTGGTAATAACTTATTAAAGACAAGTACTTTTGGCAGGTTGAAGATGCCAAAGACCTCAGTTATCACGGCTAGGCTTCGCGAACAAAGAAAGACCTCAGTTATATACCAACAGAAATCCACCTAGCACTACCACCAGAGAGGCAGATACAAAAATAAGAAATGTATGTATTTTAAAAATAAGTACTTTTTCTTAAATCTCCAAAAGCCCTAGAGGGGTTATTTTACCTCTTTCTTTCTTGCATGTAAAATTAGAAATTCTTGATACCATTTGTCATGCTGTTCAATATCTTCTTTTGTTCTTCCACCGAGATACTGAAGGGCTTTATCCATGTAAGACAGCTTTCCTCTGTATTTAGTCCATACTTTCAGAAAATTTTGATGATCGTAATCATCCCAGCCTCCTTGACGCCCTCCTGTTTGCTGAAGGAATCTTTCAAACTCTACTACTTCTTTGGGTAGATGATTTTCCAGTGTTTTATCAACTGTAACCCTGGCTGATGGTAATTTTAAAACTTTTTCTGTTGTTAAGCTGCCTAATGCCCACAGTTCCACTTTTCTCTCAAAGAGACTTAGCTCATTAATGGTAGCTTTTTCCTCTTTCAAAAGCTGTTCATATCTGAAAAGTGACAAACACTGCAATGTAAGAAAAAAAATCCAGTATTCGTTGTCCATTCACCAAAAATGAATTTTGGAATTGTTCAATGCCACACAAAAGCTATTCTTCAAAGATTAAGAACTGAAGTAGTAACAGCACAGCTGTAATGATCTGATAATAAAGCACTACACAATGAGAATTTAGTTACCCTTTTACTGAAAGCAGACATTTATGGCACTCATACAACTAACTCAATCCCCTCCTGACACCAGTAGAGAGGAAGGAAAATCCCCACAAACCCACTCAGAAAACAGAACAACAGTCATCAACAAAACCCCCACAAACTAATATCTTCTGCAGCCTTTCTCTAAAAAGCGTTTTCTTAGGCAAATGGTTGTTACATTGGAATGCTGGAATAGTCCGTCTAAAACACAGTTTATCAGGATTCTAACGCTGATAGCTCGTGCTTTGATTTACATACTACAGGAATCACTAGTAAAAGAGTAAATGTAAAGAACAGTTTGCTGGACTAATGCAAAGTTTTCATTGTGTATTATGAAAGCACTTTTTCTTGTAGCTGAAGCATGTATAAACATACATTTGCCTCTGTTCCTCTTTAAAAGCATTGACTGCGTTTTCAATTTCTTCCATCATTTCCTTGAGCTTGTCAACAACTAAAAGAGGAAAAGGGAAAAAAGCATACAACTTAAGAAGTCCACAGTATTTACCAGCACTGTCCAGAAATGCAGAGACTTTCAGGACGTGCATTTCAGTGCACAAAAAAGCATGCATTTCCATCTCAAGGAGCCTTAAAAGACAGACTCTTATTTATTGAACATGTGTGTTTAGGCAGTGACTTAGCTAACTGGATGCAAATCCCAGTATAAATGTTTATTGCCATTAAAGAAGTCTCATTTTGTCTAACCCTCAACTGATTGTCTGAATAAGACAGCTTTATCCCTAAAGAGTTCTGCTTTTGTTTTTTTATAACAGTTTATAAACAGTTTATGCAGTTACTGACTTAAACACACTCAAATCTTTGGTTTATACCAGGTTGTAGCAATCCTATTTAGCCTGCAGGTCACTACTTTTACAAAGCTGACAAAAAACATCAAAGTAAGACTGTCCAGTGCTCTCAGCATGCTGTAGTCCTGACTTTGAGAAAGATGGTAAGACAGTTGTCCAGAGAAGATTGCTTTTGCAATGGTAGAAAAAAGTTTTAGAATCTGTTTTAAACCAGCATAAATCTCTGTGGATACATACTGAACACACAGTTAAACTAACCTGGGTTTTGGTAAACTTATATAATCTAAAACTCTTATTTCAGCTTTCATGCCTTGCTAGTTCTTGGTATCTTCACTGACATCTTAAAAAGATAATATTTTTTTTGTAGATTAACACTGAATAAATGAAATGAGATGCATTTTATCTAGCATCAGAAAGCCCTCAGCTAGTAGGAGGGCCTCAACTTAAGCTCCACACAAGGTAGTCGAGTATCACAAGCAAATGGTTCTTTTAGTGCCTATTTCCCAAAAGTTTCAAACCATCTTACCTGAATAAGTTGTTGCAGCATTTGCTATAGAAGGACAACGACAAGTCCAACTATGCAAGAAACCTGCCTGTAGACGAAAATGTTTTTAAATCTGTCATCATGACTTACATTCTGGTGTAGGCTTCACATCCTTTAATTGTTGCTGAAGTCTCTTCACATTGTTTTGTATTTTTGATAGCTGCTGCAGGATTTTAGCTTCTGTTAAACAAAATAAGGTGCTGATAGTTCTAACAGTTTCTCTGTGCATTAAATTCCACACAAGAACAAGACCAATGAAGTATCCAAAATATTGGGGATTTAATCTAAGCAGGGACACAAATTGTGTTTGATCATAAGAAACTGCTGTAATATCTGTAACTGCATGTAGCTGACCACATGGTCCTTGTACCTCCCCACACAGAATCAACAGATTTTAAAATTAGTAGCTCCCATTTCTAAGGGGAAGTTTGGAGAATACTGCCTATGTAGATGATAACTTCTCTAGAGTTTTGAGGGCAACTTTGACCTAGGCTTCAAAACACTCACCTGTGAAGAGAAAGCAAACTTGGAAAGTGTATGTGAATGCACTACTTCAATGAGATTTATTTGTCTGCTGTGTTAAATAGGGTAGAATCAATGTTTTTGTGTACTCCAAGCATGCGTGCATTTATTTGCTTTTTTACCACTTGGCTCCTCCTCGATCCATAAATAAGATACTGAGGAGGATGAAGTTCTGGATACATCTTAGGTACTAAGGAGCTGTATCTTCCATCCTAAAAGATTTGGTTTAAGGAAGGAATAAGAGATTCCAAGACCTAAATGTAACAAAAGGTTACATGACCCTACTGGTTCCTGCTGAGATTACAGAAAGTGCAAAAGCACACAGATCATGCTGAAGTAAATGGAAATTTTGAGTGTTCTTGTACATACTCTACAAGATCATACTCCAACACTCCTTCACATCTCACATGTAGCGTCTTACAACTCTCATCACTGTCCTCTTTGTTATCCCGTAACATTATGTCCATTCATACTTCCATGCTCCCTTCTTACTCCTGGAAAATTTTCTGAACTTATTAGCTTAGTCATTCCTTGAAAATACTTACATTTCTTAAGGACTGCAAGATGTAAAGGATGTTGTAAGATTCCTTAAAGATGCATATTAAAACATATGCAAATTCATAAGGTAAGTGTACTTTTAGTTGTCTCTACATTCCTTTCCTTTCTTCACTTATTTTGATCTATATCAGATGACATAGCATGATTTATTTGATTACTTTTTAAAGAATCCAGGAACTGTGATCAGGGAGTAACTTTTTTTCTTGAATTATATTATTAGTCTGTAAATGGAACAGATACTATAGGACAGACTGTGTACCATCTCACAGCACTATTTAAACTAGGAATCGTCATGACCCAAAAATTAAAAAAAATGCAAACACAGAATTGTTTAAAAGTATATTTAAAGACAGCAATCAGTGTGTGAATGTTACAGTAAGAACGTATTTATTGTTCCTTAGCTAGACTACATTAGAGTTTGCAATACACGCACAAAATTGATTCCAAGTTTCTGGAACAGTACCTTTCCACCAAAGTTTTTGTGGGTGGTATCTCTTACATTCAAGATTAAAAGAAAATATAGAAGGCCCAAAATGTTTATACTTCTGAATTTTGCAAGTGAGTTGTGGAAGTGTTTATAAGCAGTACACATGGTGAAATTATCACACTTATCAGTACGTAGCTTCCACCTAAACTAATCTCTCTGCACTGCTGATTATTAAACCATTTACACAAACACCAGCAGATTAAGGAAAAAAAAGGCAAACAATAAACCAAAACAAAACCCCACTTACTTTCCGTTTTTCTGCTGACAGTCATGCTGCGTTCCAGATCCTCTAGTATTCTGTATTCTACCCTGAAATCACTCTTCCTATTATAAATAAGTCCACTTTTGTCTTTTTCTATATTTGCAAGCCTAGAAAAAAAGGGTGCCACAGTGAGTAGGGCACGAACACTCAGCAAAACCCCAAAATTTTCCAAGGTTAGTGTGCAGCTGAGGCTATGTCAACTGGACTGCCTGAGAATTTCTACAAATCCCTGATTTGTTCCTACAACTGTTTTCAAGGAAAATCTTTTTGCAGTTACAAGACTACACACCAAAGTAACTCAAGAACTTGAATGAGAGAAAGAAATTAACAAGAAAATCACCTCGCTGATAGGCAGCAGTTCACACACTGAAACAGCCTGAAATTCTATGTGTATCCTCATGATCTGGAAGCCTTATGAGAATTTTCCCTGAAAAGTGCAGGCAGACAGGCTGTATTAATACAGTGGCACACCTAGATGGAGCCCCAGCACAAACAACACTACAGAGGGACAGTGAGCCACAATTAGATGGCATGCCTCATTTCAAGCTGCTTGGGAACGTCTACATTACCTAGCAGTCAAATTTGGAGCCATAACCCTGGGTTCAGGGTAATCAAGGTGAAGTCAATTCAGTCAGACAGTGTAAAGCACTGCTGTGAGACTTAAGTGCCACTGTTCATTCAGGATTCACAACTACAAAGGTCTCCTTCAGCCAGGTGGCTACACTACTATTCTGCCATCACTATTCCTCATAAAGCTCATCCACTCAAGAAGAAAATTCCCTTTTCTTTCAGCCACCAGTGTAGTTGTTACCAGCACTTAGTCAAGATGTAGGGAAACAGATTTAAATCACTTCTGTGCCTGAGCTGTCTTGAACCCTCCTTTTCCAAAGCAGTGGCCTAAATATTTTAGATGAAGTCTTTCAGTTTTCTCTGAAGGAGCTTTTGCAGTGCTGCTGCAATTCCCCTTTTGTTAGTATGTCTTAAGGGCTTTAGTTCCTTAGAAGTGTAAGCACAGCTGAGTAGGAAAACTGAGAACTCAATTGTGCCACACACACACACTTCCTTTTTTGTGCACCTAAAGCAGCAGTTCTTACTAAACAAGATGACTGGCCAAAGTCCAAATAGCAGTTGGAACAACAGGGCATTTTGGAGCTCGTAAGCCTATCCTGAACTCCTGTAACAACCACAGTAATTTTTCTGAGCTCCTGAAAAGGAAACCTTAGCCTGAAGATTTCATTACTATATATTCTTATTTAAACATTGAGTTAATGCTACCTCCAGAACAGAATGAAAACATACTTATGAAGTGTTTAACTTACTGAGCTTTTAGCTTTTCTGCACTTCTTATGAATTCAACTTTCTTAGCTGGCTCAGCTTTCATCTTCCAGTTCTGAAATTGTAGACCAGCACCTGCAGCATTGGAACAGCCCTCACTCTGTAGATAACAAAATAAAGTATTATTCACAACCAGTATTTTTTTAAATGCTCGTTCGTTAGTTTTAAGCAGACAACACCACACTGCAGAGTGACAGCATCACTTCTGTTTTCTGCTGGCGCTAGTCAACTAATTTCCAGTCGCACAGGTACGAAACTGGAGTGACGAGTGACGGCGAGCTGGTGACCGCACACAAAAAGGCACTCCTTCAACAGAGAAATGAAACATCACCGGCTTGCTTTAGCAGAGGCTGCCATTCCGCGGCCAACCTCACAAACCTGCGCTGCTTCCTACGTGTTCCTGTTGAAGGCTCATCCCTCCGCCCCCCCCGGGACGCCGGGAGGCCTTTACCTGTTGCTGCCCGGCGGCCGCCGCCAGGGCCGTGGCCAGCGCAGCCATGTTGCCGCCGGCTGCGCTGAGGGGAGGGGCGGCCGCGCCTTTTCCTCACACGATTTAACTCTTTTTTTTCCTTTTCTCAGCTACCGTAGGGCTGGCGTTACTGGCCCTGGTTTCATTTATGTCGGGATTTAAGGCTTTGTATTGATTGCTTTCTTCAGGAAGACCGGAATATGCCCTCATTGTCCTGTCAGAATGTAAAGAGTTCCACGTTATTCAGTAAATTTTTTTGGGACTCTGAAGATCACGTTTTTCACTCATGTTTTTACGAATGAAACTTTAAAATGAATTGCCATTTAATATTTATGTGGAATAGAAATAATTAATCATGCAGTGGCTCTCCTAGCTAAAGACACTTTAGGAACTGGTGTTTTCCCAGCTGCAGAACACAACAGCACTCACAGATGCTGGCTGAGCAGCCTAGGCTGAAGGCATTTTTTTGCCTAATTTATGTTTTTAACAGCACTTTCCTGATACATTTTCCTTTTCATATTTTTTGACTGTACTAATATTTGTTCTCTTTGTATTTGCTGAACGGAAATTAAAAAGTAAAGGAGAACATTTCAAAACCTGAAAACAGTTGTCAGCATGAATTAAAGAGGATTGTTCTCACAGATTGTTACCTGTATTCTCTCCATGGCAATGCTTCAAAGTCTTCTTTGCCTTGACCTTCACTATTAGATGTTAGAGGAAAAAGTTAGTAGTGTTAGTATTTGCTTTCTTTTGGTGGTTGTCAGCCCTTCCAAGTTTTGTTGCTGTGATCAACAAATTGGCCACTGGCCAGGGACTGCCCCACTGGAAGCACCTGTTTTCAGCAAGCATTTAAGTAAGGTGTCCCCACTCATAGTGTCATTCAGATACTGTTCAGTAGTTCACCAGTTTCCAGATGGGCAATCCCTGTTATTATTTGCCACATGCTTTACTTGTGAGTTACTCAGAATCCTAAGAACTTTACACAGTTGTGCTGGAAACCATTTGCAGGGATATTTCAGGTATTGGAGCAGAGTTAGACTTGGTTACTTCTGGCTTTGAGCACCAGGGATTCGGACATCAAGTTGCGATGCTGGTATAAAGATGAACCTTGGCTTCCAGCTGTGTCAGGACATTACTTCATTCCCTTGGTGGAGGAGGACTCATCTCATCCAGGATATGCCTGCAGTGGGTTGACCTGGACTGGGCACCAGATGTCCACAAAGCTGCTCTGTCACTCTGTCACTCTGCTCAGCAGGACAGGGGCAGAAATAAGATGAAAAACTCATTGGTTGAGGTAAAGGCAAACACCACTCTCAGAAGCAAAGAGAAGCAAAAAGATTTATTCCCTCCTTGCTCTTAGTAGGTGATGTCCAACCACTTGCGGAGGAGCGTGGCCCCAGTACGTATAGCAGTTGCTTTAGAAGGCAAACACCTTAATAAAAAAATACACCACACCTTAGCTTTTATTTTTACAACATCATATGGTATGGAATGTCCCTTTGGTCCTTTTGGGTCAGCTATCCGAGCTGTGTCCCAGCCTCTTGTCCACTCCAAGCCTACTGGCCTTTAGGGGAGATGTTGAAGAGAGAGCCCTGATGCTTTCTGAGCACTATTCAGCAGAAACCAAACACTGGAGTGGTCTCAACACTGTCATGGCTACAAACACAAAGCACAACTCTATGTGGACTGCGACAGGGAATGTTAACTCCATCCTAGCCAGACCAAATACAACGCCACAGCTCTTGGATGACCTCTGTGCCCTTTTTGTAATCAGGTAATCTAAATCCAGAAGAAACAAGCTAGGTAATTATGTAATTGTCTCCTGACCTCTCCCACATTCTTTCTCAGCTTAGTTTGGTGTTTGAAGGCCATGGATCCCTGACTTTTCTGTGTGTTTTGCTTCATAAAATCTTTCAGGATTTTGCAAAAATGTGAAGCATGGAAATACTCAAAAGGTAAAGCTGTTAAGATTTAAAGTAACAGGGTATACATAGAACAGAAAAAAAAGACCAAATAAAAGAACCCCCCCCCAACATTAACCTGGAAGATGCAGTGCTAGCAGTCAATCAATTCATCACAGTCACTTTATTTATGCAAGAGGCCTTCTGTTGCAGCGTTGGTTCGGCAGTATCTGATATTTTCTGAAATTCTTCAAGCCACATAGATAAAAAGGACTGCACCAGAACTTCATATTCTCATCCATGAGATCCTTGAGGAAACCACCTTTCTTACCAGGAGAAATAAGTATCCACTTTTTGGAGTGCTGGTTTTTTTTAATTGGTGCCTCTGAGACCTCAGCAGGAATGCATTAGGACAGTTGTATCAAGCAGAAAAGACAGACACTGTTAGATAATCAAAATCAAAACAGTTTTAAAGAGAACAAGTAAATTAATGATCAGGAAAAAATCAAAACCTTTCACACTCTGAGTACAACTATCAACTTGTGAAGGCATTCATAACATTGTCTAGGTATCCCACACCTAGTAGAAACACCTAGTTGCTGCTAACATGGGCTTAACTTGTGTTTTTGTTTCTGAAAATGATATGTCCACTCTATCCTGGCCTTTAATTTGCAGATCAGAATTAAACAAACTTAAGACATCACTCATAATAAAAAAGAAAGTATGGAAGCAAGTGCTAAACAAAAGCTATTGCTGGTACATGGATGATATGTGCTTATTCTGGGGACCTGTAATAATATATTGGGAGGAGGGGTGGATAGGCGGAGTTGGGAGGTCACCTGATAGGTACACCAGCAGTAAGTGCAGTAGTGCAGATGTGAACAAGGATCATACAGTTCTTTACTACGAAGGCAGGCTGCTTTCCTCTGTTTAGCTTTTGTCCACCAGGTGTCATCTGAGAAGCATCTTGTAGCTACTAAGGGCAGAGCCTGCATCCAGCCCTTTATCTGTCTCTCTCTCTCTCTTTAGGAGATGATCTGGCCACATATTGACACCATTAGCTCCCCTTTATTTGATAAGGACAGAGTCTTGTCGCTTCTCCCTTTGAGACCTGGCCTAGGGTGCTAGCAGACCTGACAACCTGGACACACAAAGGTTTGTTGCTCTGCAGCTGTAGACCAGTGTCAGTGTCCCTCCAGTACCTTCTCCTGCCACTGCCTAACTTGCCCCAGAAATTGAGAAACTCCAGACTAGACAGTGGCATTATAGAAGATTCCTTTTCTGTTTCCCAGATGAGTCCCTAGTCCACTCCCCCTAACTCACTTTCTCATAAAACTGTGCTTTAGGTACATGCTTGGTGGCATGAAGGCAAGGAATATAGGTGGCAGGAAAAATAATTTGAAAAAGTTTCCTCTCCTTTCCTCCCCTCCCCTCCTCTCCCTTCCCCTCCCCTCCCTCCCCTCCCCTCCCTCCCCTCCTCTCGCCTCTCCTGGTTGAAGTCTAGATTTCGCACTAAAATTGAAGTGGAAGACCAAAGAGGAAATGAAAAAAAAACCCTGGACAAACCCAAGAGTTCCAAATGAACAGGAGCACAAAATTTTAATTTCTTCACTTTCTCCTGATTTATAGCTACGTAAATGAAAACTGGATAATTATTCATCTTATTCATTCCTTTTTTTACTCCAATTCTACATTTCCTTTTTTTACTCCAATTCTACATTTCCTTTTTTTCTCCCCATTCTCTAGAACTTTTTAATGTATTTTCACATTATCTCCCATTCTTGCCTCTTTTGTAATTATGTCATTATTCATCTCCCTTTTCTGTTGTAAAAGGAGAAAGAAAATGTTTCCCACAGCGGTACTCAAGAGAAACAAGAAGAGATTGCAGGCATGCCAGCAAACAAACAATTCCCAATGTGTTGTTTAAGCCTCAAAGGTTTTCTTGAAAATCATTCGGAATGTGATGAAGGAGCTAGTTCTGAGTTCAAGTCCTAGTGTTCCAAAATACTGTCCTTAGATGTGGCAAGCAGAGGACAGAAATGTGCTCTGGCAAAATTACAGAAAATTTTAGACTTGGCCAAATCTCAACACAGCAGAAAAGTTGGATGCTGTCCCTGGTACACATTTGTAGATTCAATCAACAACCTTAGCAGCTGCTTGTGTTTGAAACTGGCACAACTCTATAGGTCACACTACTACATCAGTCATGCTGGGGCTTTAAGACTTTACTCAGCAGCTGTCTCTGCCACTTCTTTTTCATCATGAGTTTTTAGTTTATCAGCACCTATGCTGCTCTTCTGTAATGTTATTAATGCAATCAAGTGTGAAGGACTTTCTTTTGGCTTTTCTTTGGCTTCTGTAAAAAACTGGCAGCCTACTTTGGGCTGTCAGGAGCTCTTCTTCTCCCTGTCACTTAAAGACCAAGAGCCTACTAACTCAAATATGTCAGAGGCAGATAAATGAGAATGTATTATCAGTCAGGTTCTCTAGAGAAGCATGTCCTTCAAAAAAGAAAGGGATTCCTAGATGCATGAGTAAAATGACTAGCTGGCAAAGCTGACCTGTAGTAGGAGCAAGTGCAAGGATATTTGTGCACAAAAGCAAAACTGACATACACAAATAAAGAGAACCACCTGTTCTGTCACAAGTGCATGGCCTAGCATTGCTACAACTGGAAGTGTTTAAGAGTTTCAGCACTGATTTCATAATAAGCACATTAAAACTCCTAATTTTTATGATTACTTTTATTTTTCTCAGTTCTGGTTGCTACAGCTTGCTGTGGTAGCTATGAGAGTTGAGTGATTAAATTAGTAATCAGAGTTAAATTTTTAATCAGAATTAAAAGGTACATTTTAGAATGTTGTACTTCTAAATTTTTTGTTTGTAGTTACTGTAGGTCCTTATGCTTAAGCAGCTGAATGAGCATGAGTGTGACTTGGGACTGTAATTGCACAACCAGTACAGCAACACATATGTCAGTCACAGTCACAATTTTTGCCTTTGTTTTTCTGGATATATGACTGAAAGATACAAGACACATTCACTGCTAGTTGACATGGAAACAAGTCTTTATGGTTTAAAAAGGGAACAGATAAACCAAAAGTCCATTTACAGAAAATAAAAAAAAGAAATATTGTCTAAATTCAGATTAAAAAATAAACTTGACATGGGGACAACATTTACTATTTTCATGGCCACCATAAGGCTATCCCAGTTTCACAAATTATCCTGGATTTCAGCAGCATAGAGTTAAATGTTGTGTGTTTCACAGATCTACTTTGCAATGAAAACAAGCAGTTTGCTAGCAGATTTTCTTTGACCAGCACCCATTTATCAAAGAGATGCAACTTCCAGACCATATTCAATGTTGCCTCTACTTTTACACCTGGCTTCAGAACAGTGTACTATAAAATGTGACACTACCAGTGCCAATATTAAGTCAAGTAAATGTTTGGGCAAAAGATGAAGTAAAAATTTGTGGGCATAAGATAGGATCTTGGTACTATTTAAGAGGAAAGGATATGGTGAAGACCTTCAACATATTGTCCTGTTCCCTTGCTCTTTCCTGATATCTCTCATGTGGAGCATACAGTCTCAAAGTCATGTTTGGGATATGCTGGGATAAATACTCCTGGTTTCTGTCCTGTTCATGCCCCAGTGAAGTCAGTAGAAATGTTGCTATATGAACAAGCTGACACAAAAAGCATTTGTGTCTAACTTGATGCATTTTGCTAGGGTTTTCGACAGGTTTTTCACCCCCAAATACTACAGAAGCAATATTGACAGGCAATTAGAGAGGAAATAGAGAGCTCCGGAGGCTTTAAGGTCTTTCATATTGTCTTAATTTTTAATTTTCCTTGATTTTAAAACAGTGCTTAGAGTGAGAAGACACCCAGTGGAAAAACTTGAAAGCAGGCAACAGGGAGACTACCTGTTACATACGCAGGAACTGATCTGGTAGCCTGGATACCATCGACACCAGCCTTATGGTTCCCAGCATAGCTCCAGGAACCTGAGACTGTGAGAAGAACCCAAAAAATATTCTGTATAGATGATCTGCAGATGTGTTTGAAGACATTGACCTCTTACATATTTGTCCAACAAGAAGCATAACGTAACATAAGTATTTTTTTCTCTTGGATTGCTACTAGTGCATAGCTACCTTAGAATAATCTGCATAGGCATTATTGATTCCTGTCTGCAGTAGCCTGAAATTAGAAAAGGTTTGAAATGAGCCAGAAGGGAAAATGAATCCCATGAGCATTTTTACTCCAGTGAACATTTTACTCTTCTTTTGGAAACCTCTAATGTCAGGCAAGTGTTGTGCTAACAGGGGTTGAAAATGTCACAGTAAGTGACCCAGGGTCAAACTGAGATTAGTAATTACATTGTGTTATTGTATTTTTTATTCTTTCCTATTTGTGCTTTTTGCTTTTCTTGGGATATCAGATTTTTGTGCCTTTTAAAGTAGAAAATGACAACAGAGCACTTTTGATTAGTTCCTGCCTGTTCCTGCCAAATATCAAGCTGTTGTTTTCAGTGAAAATGAACAGACTATCAAGATGTACGAAACACAGTCACACTAATGTAGGTGAAGACAATTTTTACATGTGTAATGTGATATCAAATGTGTAAGGTGCTGGAAACAGCTGGAGTGAAATAGCTCACGGTGGAGGTACAGTGACAGAGTGAGTGGAACAGTGACAGTGATTCAGAGGATATCACTCCTGCCTCCAGCACAGCTGCTCAGGGGGCTTGAGGCAGGTCACGTAGGCACCACTGGCCCCTACACGGAACATGCAACCAGTGTGTAGTGCTTAGGGAGCTTGTGTGGATAGTGCTGGGGCATTGCCACACATCTTAGGAACATCTGTGTTGAGAATTGCATGTCAGCATTTGTTCAACCACTACTTTGGAGCACACAAGGTCAAATAAATAATCAAATCTGCATTTGTGCTGGGCCTGCTGTTAGACACAACTGTAAAACACATGATTTAGGAAAAAAACCGTTCAAACATATGCAAACACATGGAGTGTGTGTATAGTATCTTAACCTTGTTAACATGGACCACAAGCCTGGAGGTTGCGCTAGTCTTCTGTTAGATAATCCACAGAAATATGTTTGCTTGGAAAAAAAACAGCATTGTGGGGCACAACAGAGAAAGTGAGGGATGCATGCTTAATTTCTCCTCACAAACAAGCTCTTGTATCAGGCTGAGCCATGCTAAGGAAATGCAGGAAGTCATACAATGAGATCTTTTCCTTTAATGAAGTCTGTAAGAAGGGGTAATGCTGCTGATTACACCTCTGAGAGGAAGCAGCCTGCCATATATACTTTTGGAAGATAAGAGGCGTGAGAAATGTGAGAGGCCTAACTATATGTTACAGAACTTTCTGTCAGTTTGGGGAAAGAATACATAGTACAGTATATTTCATATTTATAGAATAATACAAACAGATGGGACTGTTAGTAGCAAGAATAATTCATCAGCAGACAGGCCAGGATAATTAGATGGTTTTATCTGTGTATGAGCATAACCCAAAATCTAAAGGTCAAGCTGAGATTACAAGTGGTTTTAATGCCGGTAAGAGTAGTGTGCTCACAAAGCCAAATGGTTGTGCTGGTGTAGGCTGTTCTGTAACACTGCTGAAAATAGCAACTACAGGTTTCCACTTTTTCCTGTGTTTCCCATGGATAGTAATCACAGGCACCATCTATTTCCCACATAAATCTTCACAGGACACTTCCAAACTCCACTCAGGTGGGTTGTACCTAGAGCTAAGGCAGCACTAAAGATTACTTAAAGCCGCTTTTGCCCCTACTGCTTTCTTCCTTGCCTTCTGGCTGAGTGGTACCTCAGTACCCACAGGAGAAGGAACCAAAAATGAACTGTAGGATGCCAGGGCTTTTCTCTTGTCAAAAGGCACGTGTTTGTAAAGTGATGAACACACACTGTGAGTACCATATTAATAAACAAATGGCAGTTACTACACAAGCCAAACAAAATAGAGATGGGCACCTTTTACAGATATTTAGCTGAAGCTATGTAGAGAGACATAACAAACCCCTGAGTATACAATAGTCCATTTAGAAGCATATTATCAATTGGTACATGATAAAGGCTGGAAAACATCCCTAAAGTTCAACATTCCTCTTGGAAACTATTTCACTGCACAGTTACACCATTAAGCAAACTGTTATATGCTCTGACAGAACTTCTCAGGGGATTTTCTCCATTTCCAAGCAAAGTTCATCTTTCTCTTTTTTCCCCCCCATAGTGTCATTTTATTTATTGGAGAATTCCAGTAGGTTTGATAATGCTGTCTCTCCTCCTGACTTCTGTCAAGAGCTATTTCCATTATGTTTTCTTTAAAGGAGACCAAGTCTGGATCCTGGCGATTCCTGCAAGTCAGATTACACTATCAGAGCATGCCACTCTATTGAGAAACTTTAGTATCCCAGTTACAATGCTGAGGATAATTACAGTTTATGACAGGGTACTATGAATTGTCTGACCCCTGCTGTGCATGAGACAAATTGTCCTTTTTTTTTGACTGTACCTCTGTTGACCTTCTCAGGTTTTTGTCTCTAAAATGGTGTTTTTCTGTCACAGTAACACAATGAGCACTCAAATGAGTACCATTTGCTAGGACGTGGGAATACCCCTGTGGCAAATGAACATGCAGTGAGTCACACTGATGCTCTGACACTGCTGATGTAATGTGATTTGAAAAGTTTCCCTGTTTAGAGAACTACAATGCAGTGAGATGCATGGCTTTAGCATCTTTGCATCTTTGTGTTGGAGGCCTCTATTAACACAGCAGCACATCCACACTAGAATTTCAGTACCTCTTCAAAACAAAAGCACTCCTTCTAACACCCTGCCCATGTGTTCTAGATCCTGCCATGCATTAGAGGTCACTTTGTCTTCTCCCAAAGTCAGGTAAAATGACCCAGAAGGATTTTCCCCATGTACCCATCTTTCAGGTGGCAAAAAGCTGACGTTTTGTCTCTTTCATTCCCCATCTGCTCAAGGCCCACAGCTGGGGGACAGAATATTTGGAAATGTAAGAGGCTACATACCTGGAAACTGCCGTGTTTGTTGGGAATCTGGCATGGTGAGTCCACCATGCAAAACACAGTTTACCTGCAGACCAACAGCTGTGGTTCTCCTTTCCATTCTGCCCCCAGTCTCTTTATGGGTGCAATCAATATGGTCTGAGTGTTTGCCAGGTTATTTTTCACATCACAGTTGCTTCTATTTCGTTTGCACTAATAAAGGCTCCTGCAAGGGTAAGGGGAAAGGCACAATGATGTTTCCTTAGCCATGAAGTCAAAAGGAAATGCTAAGCCTTTCAAATCTGACTCTTAAGTGTAATGTGACAATTTACTCCCAGAAATATGCAAATGGAAGTGACCAAAACATATTTAAAGCTCTTACATGGCTTTGCTTTTATCGGATGAGATTGTACTTAGGTGAATGAAGAAGCAGGTGCTGACATTGCCCTTCCTACCACTGCTGCTGGACCATCTTCAGGAAATAAGAGCTGCTTCTTGGCCATGGGGACACCAGTTCAGACTGAGCCTGTGCCTGTCTGCTGTGTCATGTCGCTTGTAGTGTATGTTAGTATTAAATCTTAGTCCAAGTGTCAAATCCCATAACCAGGTACATGCATAGATAACTTGACATGGCTGAGTAGGTCCCCCATAAAACAAATATTTGTGGTCTAAGACTTCAAGGTACTGAGGAATATGTTACACAATCCCCATCCCAGTACTTCATTGGTAGCCTCAGGACACATTCTTGTGGGAACCTACTGATACATATATATGTTCTAAAAATAAGCTTAACTATCATTCCTTATTCAACAGTTCTATCTTATCTCTCTTTATTGTACATTATCAGAATGCTTTCCTTATATTGCTATGTCTGGTGTGCCAGAAAGGTTAAAACCCTGTTTATAAGGGTTGCAGAGGAGCAAGGAAATTAAAAGAAAGATAACTGCTTGGGTCACAATCAGCAGTTAGAGGAAAGAACAATGGCAAGGGAATTTACACGTGCATGTGCAACCCCAGTGGAACTCCTGAGACTTAAGGCACAGGTACTAATGTTAATCCAAAACATAAATGTCAAATTCTTCCAGCTGGCTTTTATTTATAATAGCAAAGCTCAGAACATTTCAATCATGGTGTGGTTCAGTGTGCTAATTAGTGAGTCAGGCCATGACTCTCAATATGCTCTTCTTCTGAGTTAGGCTCCATCTGACCAAAAAAATGTTGCATTAAACACAGTGTCCACAAGTAAATGTGGTACAAAATTGTACTGATTGACCAAACCCCAGACCTATGTCTGAGATGTCTAAGCATTCATCACGATGTGTGGTAAACTTTCTGTGGGAAGCACCTGAGATGGCAGCAGCTGTCAGAGCTCATGAAACATCATCAAACCTATCTGTTTTCTCTCACTAAATGCCATTTTCTCTTATGCTACAACCAGTCCTGAGGACATTTTTGCACTGACTGCACGCGTGTATGCCATCTGCTGGGTGCTGACTGGGCGGCGTGGACACTGCCTATGCAGTTTCCCTGCACCGTGGAGGGTAGACCCACCTTGGGCTCTTTTGTTCCAAAGCCAAATGCTCCCCATTTGAACTAAAGCAGGTGTTCCCCTTATTATAAAGGCTAGTAATTAGCAATATTGATAAATTTACCTGTATTTGCATTAGTACTCCCAGTGGATATAACTGAAAAGCTGGTTTAAAGCGGTTATTGTTGCATTTTGATTTGAACTGGCTGAGCAAAAGCCCATTGTCTAAAAGCCAGAGGTGGATCAGTAATTAGAAATTTTATGCATTGCTTGCAGAACTGTCCCAGAAAACTGCACACTCTGAAAATATTAATGATGTAGCCAGAAACTGGATCGTAAACACTTTTGGTGCATGTGGAATTAGGGGGCTTAAGTACTGTTATCTTCATAATTGCCTAAATGGTTAGCAGACCAGAGCATAATTGTGTTTATGTTTTGAATAAAATACAATCCAATATAAAGATTAACATAAACATTTAAGCTGAAAAAAGTCTTAACTGCCTTCTGGAAAATAAAAATAAGTAATACTGATAGAGAAATTAAATAATCTAATATTGAACTGGTCCTATAGAATGCCTGTTCATATTTTGGAAGTTTTATGCATAATCCGGAAATGTGTAGGCCTCTGACTCTTGATGATATTGGCAAAAGTTTGATTTCTAAATACAGTTTAAAGTTCTATCTGTAGAAAAGTAAGAATGTGACACCTGGACTATTCCAATGTAAATCAGGAAGAGAAACATTAATTCTGCTGTTCAAGGTGTCTCTTTCGTTAGTCTTAAGGACATTTTTGTTTTTCTTGCCTTTTGTCAATATATTAAATGTCTTCCAGAAACTTATGTTAAGGAAGAATGTTAGCACGCTTCCACAATATCTAGAAAAATATCAATATTGTGCTATAATGTCTGCTCTAAAATGCATCAAATATCACAATGCCTGTGCAGCAGCTCAAATTATCTAAATAAATACATGGACCTCTGTTTTCTAGTTTTTATTTGTTTTTACTGCTGCAGTTTGAAAGTATGTTTAAATATCGATTAAAATGTTAAACACACTAAATGAGTCAACCACAGAAGTCAGTGTCCCATCAGAAGAATGACATGCAAGGCATGCAAGGCAGTTCATAGGGGAAGACAAGACTTGTCCTCTGCTCTTGCATGTGGCAAATCCCTTCAAGGTAATGAATGAGCTTCTGAAGGGCTGCCTGAGGGGGAAATAAGACAGGGAAAGGCTGCTGGAAAACCACAGCCAAAGCTCACAGGGGAATAACCACCCTGCAACAGAGTGCCCACCATCACCTGGAATCTCCAGACGGGACAAATCCGGAAGTTGTCCCCAGAGGCTGTTGAAGGGCTGTTGTTTTGGGATTGTGGTGGGAATCTGCTTGTGGGATGGTTACCACCTGGAGACACATGGCTGTCCCAAAATAGCTTCTGAAGCTGACAAATGGACTGCACACATGCTAAGTACATGCGCTTGTCAGGTACCCCTTTACTGGCATCTGACAGATATTTGCAGAAAAGGACTCCATTGTTGTTCTCTGCATCATATAACTCCCAATGGCATGCTTTAAATTTAGCTTATTGATCTCTTTAACAGGAGAGGATTTAACTTTTATCTTACCTGGGTTTTTTTATTTGCCTTTGCCAGCAGAGGCCAAACATGTTAGATATTAGAGGCCAAACCCCACTTTCCTAAGTAAAATATAAATTACTTTCGGCAAATAAAGAGGTCATTAGGTTAATATGGATTATTTTTATTTCCTTCAATTGAGTGTAGTTCACAACAGACATAAAATGATTTACTTCAGCTCAGCCTTTCTGCTGGCTTAGGAAGCTGCAAATGTGCTCCTCCAGCTTGACTAACTAATATTAGAGTTTTAACTTTTGGGTATGTATTTAACTTCAGTTGTCTCCCAGAATTTTCCGCATGTAGTGGGCTAATTCTTTTTTAATCAGCACCTTTTTTGGCTGGTGTTCTCCTGTTGACTTCTACACAGTTGATCTGGTAGACCCAGCTAGAAACTGTGCTGTTGAGGGACCTACTACCTACAGCAGCGCATTTGCAGTAGATTGTGTTTCAGACAAGCACAGATCTGCCAGGAATCCTATTTAAAGACCGAGGTGCTGCAGCCTGAGGTGTTAAAGTAATTAATTTCTTTCTGGTTAGTTAGAGCTAGTTTAATGTTAGCTGGGGAATGAATAGACTGCCACCACAAAGAGAGCTGGTGATTATATAGGCAGATGTCATGCCAGTGAGACAAAAAAAAAAAAGAGCCAGGGCTATTCAAGTGGCACCTCAAATGTTGTGGTGTGGGAGAATATAATAGGAAGGCCTGATCCAGCACCCTCTGGACTCAGTGATGGTCCTTTTATGGCTTTACTCCAGCAGGGCCTTGTATACAAGTAAGAGCTGGAAAGTGTTCGAAAAACATTACTTTGACAAATTACAATAATAATATAATCCCTTCCTTTTCATAGCAGGCTTTCTTTTATGCCATTTTGCTTTCAGTGCCTGCTAAAGGCACCTGTGATTTTGCACCTTCTGTGCAAATAAATTCATGGGACCTTACTGGAAATGTGTGCATGAGCTTTAGACATGCCCATGCAAAGACTAAGCTTGAGCAAAAGCTAGGATTTGTAAAGCCACTTGAAATGAAAGATATTTGCAAATGCAAATGTATATAGTTATGGTAATTTCTTTCCTGATTTTGCATGACACTTTTCTCCTAGAAAATTTCACTTCCTCACAAAAAGTGTGTAGATATCCCATTTATTACAAACTGAGAAGACAACATAAATATAGATGAAGTTTTCCTTCAGTTACCCGGACCTAAATGCAAAGAAGCAAATTGTTCTGTCCTGTTCTTAATGGGGGGACACTTTAAAATGAATCTGAAAACACTTGCCAATAAATTTGCAATTGCTAAGACTATAACTGCATTGGGACTTTAGTCTTGCAACAATTCTATGGGCTGAATGTTGACACCTCTTTAGAAAAGCATTTTTGTGACTTACATTTGAAATGACACAAAGCCAAGCTGACAGTGCTACAGACACAGTCTCAGCTGTTAGAGCTGCCTGCAAAGCTCTGGACTGCGCTGAAATATCTCTTTGTTAATGAAGGGTGACCATCTTACAACTTAAAATAGAAGACATACATGTTTTGTTTCCCACATATCTTTAATACCTTTTCCAATGTAGATACTATGAAATTACTGTCTGCCGGGGAAAAAGTCACAGAGGTAGAAAGAAGTCATCAGTTCTGAAATTTCTTGGTAATAAAGCTGTAGGTGCTTGCTGGCTGTTTGCTGTGCCCAGAACTTTTGACTGCATGGCTGACAGAGGTCTGGCAGTGCACAGTTTGCCTCTGAGGGCCCCGCAGGTGACGCCCACGAGAGCAAGCTGGTAGGTATTGCCCCGCAGTCTGACCTGTACACATTCTGAAGAGGCATACAGCACCATAAAGAACATTTCACAGGCCTACACAGGGTAGCTACATATTGGCTCATCATTAGATATATTTATTTTGTATAAAAAAAGAAAGAATCAAAAGGTAATTTTCAAAAAAAAGAAACTCCCTCAGGTAACGGGGAAACCGTGAAGACTTGCCACAAGAAAAAATCTCAAGCATGTATTTAGGGTTTAAAATACATGTTTTCCTATGTCTCTGTCCAGAAGGGGACTTTTTCTGAAACAGTGTGGAAGTTACTGAGCGTGGCTTGGGCCAGACTGGGAGGCTGATAATCTTATCTGGCAAAATAAAGGCAGCTTAGGAATCTCGTGGGAAGGGTCTTGCAGTAACTTGTGCACCACAGAGCTGTTGACTTTTACAGTAAAAAACATACATTCAGTGTGATTGAGTGGTGGGGGTGAATGTATGTGATAGTAGGCCTAGAAGGTCAGTTATCAGTACGATTGTTATTAGAGATGTTAGGATTAATACTCATTTGTGTCATTTTGTAATTAGGTGGAAGAATTGTAGTTCGGGGGTTGAAAAGTGGTTGGCAATTCATTGGTTGTCAGGTGTGGGAAGTAGTAGAGCAGGGAATAATATTGAAAGAAGAATTAGGGGATTCTTCAGAGGGATGGGCTTGTGAATTGGTCAAAGAAGCTTAAATTCGTGGTCGGGTTCAAGGGGTAGTTTTTGTGGTTGTGAGGGTTTTGTTAGAGGGGAAGTTGTGGGAGGGTGAATGATGGGATTTTGAGTGGAAAGATTAATGAGAAGGCTAGTCATGATGTTAATATAATGAACAGACCAGCTAGGCAATGTCCACAGGAGGTGAATGTGTGTGCGCAAATATGTGTTACACATTCTGTCAGTGTCAGTTCCTTTTTCATGGCAATCCAGTTTTGTATTGATTTTTTTTCCAGGATCTGTTATTTATATGGCATTATTATAATTATATGCTGTTATTGTTATTAATGTGGTAGCATTATTATAATTATGGTATTATTATCACAGGGTAATATTCCAACACCTGATATTTAGTAAACCATAGATGCATTTATGGTTTAGGATGGGAACACAGCTAATCAATATGCTCCCTGCAGGCCTGCTACTTTAAGTTTCCTAGTCTGAAGCCAAAACAGAGGGCACATTTGGTTCAAATGATGATACTCTTGACTTGATTCCTGAATTTGTTTGCATCACATACGCATTCCATATTTACACATAAAAAGGCAGGACAGAAGAAAGTCTTGTGACTTGTCAGGTGGGAGAATGATGTACCATTAGGCTACAAAGCTCAGCTTTGCAGAAAATGAGCTTTGTGTCAGTACAAAAACATGTTTATCAGATAGAATGTTCACACACAACTATCATTGCTCAATTTACCTTGCTTTTATCACATCACATCATTTACCAAGCTTATCTAGTGAGTGAAACAAGTGGTTGACATAAAATATTGCCCAAACAGAAAATGAACTTTGATCAATTATCAGGGAATACAAACAAGTTACTGGATTTATTCATATCACCTTAAAGTAAAATAAATTATCTAGATTTTGTGTCTTCTATGGGGACTTGACACAGTCGATATCGAACTCAAATTAAGAGATATGGGGTATTTTTAAACCCACAAATCATTGTAAAGCTGGATATAAATCAAGAAAAATAAATTTCAGCAATATATACTGCAGTGACTAAGCACTCTAGATTACACTCTTTCTATACTTCAAAATAAAAAAAAATGGTTGTTGGAAAGAAAGTCAGCAGTGTGAATGAAATAGGCCCATATGGGGTTTTTTTGAGCAGTCAAAAGTTATTGGTCAGTTTGACTTTGAAACCAGCAATAGCACTATCTTACTACACTTGGTTCTATTTGATTCAACTGGCTATGATTTACTCTTCAGCTGTTCTCCCATTTGTAGATGTGGCTTTTGTAACTGATTACAACATGTAACTTTTTAACACTTTTTTTTTTGTTTAGCTGGATTGTGTTCACTTGCTTTATTTTATCCCGAGGGATTTAAAACTCATCAGAAGAGGGGCTGAAAACCACTTCGATTTCTATGGGGTTGGGGTCATGTCCAGCCAATCCCTTACAGAAGTGCGAGAGGACCCCAGCTCCTTACATGTCACAGCATTTGGAATTTAGGCCTTGAGACAGTCGCTATCCTGACTTGCACCTGGCTTCTGAGGTGAGTCTACCTCCATTCTCAGCAGCCCAGGACAGTGCAGTTTGCCACTCTGTAGTCACTCTCTGAAACATTCCATTTCACTCTACCGTCAGTCCTGTGAACGTGAATAAATTTTCATAGGATCATAGAATGGTTTGGGTCGGAAAGGACCTTGAAGATCGTCTCGTTCAAGCCCCCTCCGATGGGGAGGGACACCTTCCATTAGATCAGGTTGCTCCAGGCTCCATCCAGCGTAGCCTTGAGCACTCCCAGGGGTGGGATATCCACAGCTCCTCTGGGCAACTTGTTCCAGTGTCTCACCACCCTACGATATGCATATGTTAGCTCATATAGGTAACATGCAATGCACATTCTCTACCTGTACAATTCATAGATTAGACCTACAGTCATGCTAATTTGATTTGATTTCAGGTGATATTTTCAGATAAAATAAGGCAGGCAATTTCACCTTTAACCTGCTATATTTTTCCCATTACTTTTAACTGAATTAGTTGCAATGTATATTTGTAGGAAATAAGCTGTGATGAAGAGCTTTAGTAGTAAGGAATCCACTACCCTATTCCTTTTCGTGAGCTGGGGGGGAGGCCTTTTCCATCTGAATTTGACCATTGTTTAATGGTAATCTGATAAGTTTTTTGTCTTTCCTGGATTAATCATTATCTGCCTCCCTATCGTTTCATTTAACACCGGGTTTGTGCAAATGGAAACTGATGACTCAGAAGGATTGTTCTGGGACTGGCTCATTAGACTCTGCAGAAAATACCACAATGGCTTTTCCAGAGAGGGCAAATGTGATTCCATGAATAAACACGCTGTACTAACTGGTAAGACCCGCTTGGTGTGGCTGGGCTGTGTGTATGTATCTTCCTGGCTGCTTCTGAACCAAGCTTATTTATGTAAAGGCTACTTGTGCAAATGAAAATGCTGTTGTTCCAAAGAACACAAGACAAGCAGTCAAGCCGTGTATTGAGTTTCTAGTTGGCATAAAACCAAGGCCTTGGTGCTTTGCACAAAGAGTTCCCAACTCATGAGTGCACAGTACGAGGGAAAGCAGCAACGGAGTCTGTGATCAAAAAGCTTTTGCATAGTTTGGAGTCTCAATTACAAGAAACCCCAAAAAAGGTGCATTTACAGGTATGCCTATCGTTGCATTGTTTCTGTTGTCAATACTGTCAATAATTAACATTTGAAAACAAAGGTATAAAGGATTAGCACAGCAATAATAAACAGAGCAAAGCGGTGCTCTGGAGTGTCGCAAGGTAACAGAGTGGGAAACATATGAAATGAAACATCTCTAACGATTGAAAACACCATATGTTGCTTTGCCAAGAACTCTAGCTATGCCGCTTAACTGTGCTGAGCATTAGTCCTGAAGCAAACCATCCTCCTGGGAGGGAATTGGAGTTAATGATCCTGCCTTAAAGGGGCTTCACAATGCAAGAACCCTCTCCAACCGCAAGCTCCTAGTCTTCTTATGCAGCAGGGGTCATCACCCTTGTTAGGACTTCTTCTGTGGTATATCCAATAAAAATAAAGTTTGCAAGCATACATAAAAAGTGATTTCTAATGCACTTCCTAGGACACTATTACTCCACAAGCCATGGGCTATTAATATCCCTTGATGTCTTTTGGAAACAAAAGACCGTCCCTAGTGGGTGGTAGGTTTCTCCCAGCCCACCTTCCTACATCATGGGCAAGAACACATCTGGGAATCCAGGTGGCTTTGCCAGTGCCTTTCATTATACTGACTTGATTCATGTTGACTTTTTTTCCCACTAATCAGATGTTGCCATTGCAATGGGGCTCCAAATCTGCCAGATTGCTTCTCGGAGTATCTCCCAGAGTTAGTGAAATCCCCAGGTGGCTTAAGGGGCATGCAGGTGCCAGTGGTGTACTCTCAGTAAAAATGTTGACACCAAGCACCAAACTTCACTGATGTGAAGAAGGAGATAAGATAATCCTCCGGTGTCACCTGTAATGGCATTTTGCTTTCCCAATTCAATGACCACTGCAGAGCCTTGGCACTGTGTAGCTCAAACATGTTCCCCTCCCTCTGAAGAAAGCTGGAAATGCAGAGGTGGAAAGAAAGCTTTGTGCATCTGAACTAGTAGGAAGAGAAAAAAGTGTTCAAGGGGCAACACAAATTACTCAGTGCCTTGCAGGGATTTGAAAGTAAATAATGATGTTTACTACATTCTGCCTAAAATTCTCTTTACAGTTTCTCTCAGACAATGTTTAAATATCTAATTCATCTCATTAATTTAGAGACTGAAATGAGGCAGTTAAATTAGGAACTCTCTCCTCTTTCTTGGCAACAGCAAAAGGAAAGGTCTTGTAGAAGAAGAGGTGCATCCAGTGAAAAATATCAACTTGGTTCTCAGCAACATTCAGAAAGTGGAAGGAAGATGTGGAAGGAATTTGTTCACAAAATGCTGAAGGACTAAACAGTGAATGCTATTATACCACTGTGTGTTTGGCTATGATATATCTGCATTTTTGATACTGCCTTTTGTTTTAAATAGCTTAGAAAAAGCCAAAGAATTGGGAAGTTACAGAGAAAAAAAGTAAGATTTGTGAAGCTAGAGAACAGCTTTCCTCTGATAGAAATTTGAACAATTTAAGACTCTGCAGACTGGAAAGGGGCAGAACACAATGGTCTGTAAATTGTTGAATGACTTAAAGAAATTGGCTATTTGTCATGGTCTCTTCCAACACAAACTTTCAGGAACATCAACTGAAATACTCATAGGTAGATTCCAGACAAGCACAAGGAAGTGGCTTCTCACAAAACACACAGTTAACTTATATCATTCGTTGCTGTAAGACATTGTAAATTATAAAAGTTGTTTAAATTTTCAAAATAACTCAGGACATTGATGGGAAAGGTCCACCTAGGTTTGCTACACACAAAGAAACCACCACCTAAAATTAGAAGAACTCACCAGGTTTTTCTAGGTCTTCCCCACCCTTTTATCCAGACTAAAGAAGTCTCATCGAAAGTTATCTGGTCGAATTTTATGAAACTGTTTAAACCAGCTTGGCTGTTAATGATACCAACAGCTTTGGAATTAATAAGTAATCTGTCCATTTCTGGAAAAATATTCGTGACTGAAAAATGCTAGGTAGATATTCACAAGTGAACAAAAAAAAAATTGAATTTGTCTGTGATCTGGATAGTAAGATTAGTAAATCAACCTGTACACCTAAGTGTAGCTTTGAGGCTGAAACTTCTGATTATTGTCACAGAATTACAAGTGTGCAAAGGCTTATGAAATCTGGTTTTGAAATGCACTGGACTGGCCTGTAATCTGAACTATGCACATGATCTAATTAATTGTCTTTTGAGCTGCTAGTCAGGTAGATGTCAAAAGCAAAAGCAACTACAGCCCCAGAATGGGAAGGGAAGAAAATATTCCTACGCAAGAAAAGAAGAGAGAGCCCCATCAAGAAACCCATGCAGATGATGAACTTTACCTGTCCACTTCTATCTGACCATAATGAGGATGTTTCTGCTTGAGGTTTCTCCTCCAGTCTTGTTCATGTCTTAACAATTTCTGGGGATTTTTCATTCATATTCCAGGTGCTGTAATGGAATAGAAAATGTATGTGTGGCTGAACTGTGACATGAAATCTCTAGTATCCAAGGAAACAGAGAACACATATGAGCAACTCATCTTGTAAAAAGTTAAACCAAATTATCTGTATCATTTTACTTGTCCAAGACACTTATTATCTTACGCAGATCAGCTAGTGTAAGGATATTTTAAATGTCAATATAGAACCCACACTGCAAAATATAGATCCTAGTCTTAAGCACCCTACTTCTTAAGAGGGTTTTCGTCCGTGGGTGTAATTTTGGCCTATTAAAATCACAAGGATGAATCACAGATCAATTATTTGTCTCCAAAAACCTGGATCATCTCTTGAGATGCTGATTGCAGACAGCTTGAAACTGGACATATTTTCTCGCAGCTTGCTAGTTCGTGCCTGCCTGTAATAAGAAGGATATAGTAATGAGGTGATTAGGCAAAAAATGAGATGTACTAGAGGGAAAATACTGAAATGCTATCAGTAATCTCAAAAGAACCACAAAAGGAAAATGTCCCCTCATGTATTCACTACAGTTTATCTGCTGCTGCCCAGAATTGAAAACTGCTGATGTACTAGGAAAGCTGGTTCTGTCTAGAGCTTCCCATTCAAGAGGGCACTCACATTATGAGTAAAAATGAGGAGAAATATTTAGGCAAGTAGTATGGATAACTGGCTCCTTTTGATCTGCTTTGTGTAGCCAAGCAAAGACTATGTGATGCTATTTGTTCTGTTCCTTGCTTTTAGATAGATATATCAAGGCAGTATCATTATCTGGAGTTGCTATTTCAGTGAATAACAAGGTGCAGACAAACCCATAGGCATAATGAAAAGGGTCCAAGATGGGGCACAGAAGCTGTTTCCATGGCTTATTTTTAGAGTCAGGTAAAATAAGGAAAGAACAAATGTGAGATTTTAATGAATCAGTGCAAGAGAGAGGTGTGTTCTTTGTATTAAAGTGTTGGGCTTTAGTATTGCCCCACAGAATGCAGGACTGCATACACATACTCATGATGGGCTGACTAAGGTTGCCCTAGATAATTCACATTTACCATAGATTTTTGAATCCAGGGAGAGATTATAGTCTACTGAGAGTCCAAATTGCCCAAACACATCATGACTTTTTGTTTTATCACCTATTGGGTGAAAAGTGGATCGGTAGAGCTTGGGTCCAGACAGGCCCAGCAAGTCCAAATGCATACACATAACCTGTATGTGCACCTATAAGTGTATTTTCCTCTCAAGCAGAAGGCAGAAGACAAGGCTAAAAGGATGTGAATATAAATGTAGTCTCTACATAGGCATAAAAATTGCACTGTCTTTCAATGGGAAGAAGGTCAGAACCCCCTAACAATGGTGCTGGTGCAGTGCACAGTCCATCCAGATTGTGAGGAGTCATGCAGATCCCTAGGAAGTCTGCAGCCTTATAGACAAATGATAGCTGGTAGTGAGGTAGCAATCTGGCTATCTGGTGTGAGGGAAACCTAAGCATCTACAGAGGTGTGGGAATTCACAAGGAGATAGAATAAACCTTTGCAATCTTAATGACTTCAAAGAGAATCCCATTATTCTGGGAGGGGATTAGTTTTTGCTGACCTAGGCTAGGTTCTACTTATTTGAAAAAGAATAAAATGGGTCCAACTGCATAGTCAGGACTTCCTTGGTCAGTACTCAGACCAGCAACCAGCTCCAGCAGCTGTGGTGGACATTGACACCTAACAGCTGCATCAAAATTAGCAATTAAATAGAACAAATTAATGTTTACCCCATGGAATTTGCTTGGCTTAGTTGTTATATGACTTAGAGTCAAAAAATGACCTATTGTGAAGATGCACTTTTATAGCCTGTGCTGAGGCCAATTCTCCTGGGCAAGCTCTGCTTTTCAAACAATAATACTCAAGGAATGGCATGTCTGAGAAATTCATTAATGTTTACAGTATTGCAGAGAAGAGGTTGCTCATTTCTCAGAAGAGCACCACCTTCTCATTTTAGACCAGATCATTCTGTCACTCCTCTCCAAGTGAGTGGTTTCACGACCTGGGGAATTGCTTTCTGTGTCCCAGAACACTTTAAGTAGATATGGCATGAGGCCACAAGACCTCTATTGAAGATGATTTCCCTCATTTTCAGGGTGTTTCCAACTATTTCAGCTGTCTCTCCAATTTCCACAGCCAGGAGAAAGAACACAAGAATTAAGGGTGGTCTCAACTCTGTCATCCTTTATTCATCCCTACAGTTTACCGCATCTGATGGTATAGTCCAAGCTGTGTTGTGAGACCCTGGTGTGAAGGGATTAACTATCAGCCCTTAAAGTACTACTCTGTCAGCTGTTGACCATAGGAACCCAGAAGAAAACCAGGCAGATATGTCTCTGAGGGTGCTGGCAGGAACCTTTGTACCATGCAAAGACACAGCATCAGTACTGCTTCAAGGCTCTCCCTGTGGCAGCAGGAGAGAAGAAGACAGGGTGTCAAGATTCCTCCTGTGTCATGCTTCTTGTCACATCTCTCCTCACCTGGTGCCCCAAGAGGTGTGAGCAGAGACACTCTGTATATGAACTGGGTTGCTTCACTTTCTGCTTTGATGTGAGCATCTTTGCAGGAGCTGATCCCTGAGCAAAGCTCATTGGAGGGGGGTGAACAGTATCATAGCACTGTGGCTGGTGCAAAAAGGCACTGCTGATCCCAGATGTTTAAAAATTATAGAAGCTAGAAGAATAATAAAATTAGCTAGAAAAAATACTTGAAGAATAAACTAAAACTTTGGCTCTTTTTAGTTGCTGTTTAATTTTTTTGACATTTAGAGTAGCATTTATGTTGTATTTTCTAACTTTATCCACATCTGTGGCAAATAGAAATATACTCTTATTTTTCTTCTTAAAAAAAAAGAGAGAGAGAGAAAACTACACTGTCATTATTTAATCCCCTGCTTCATCACAAATAAGGTGAGATTCAAGATCAAATTCTGAGAGGGATGGGAAATGCCCTTGTCAGCTGACATGTCTGCAGGGCACCCTTGCAGCAGAGCACTGTCCCCTGTGCTCTCTCACTCTTACAGTTCCTCACCTTTCCAAGTAAAGAGTCAAGCACCTTCACTGTGGTCTCACAAACTGAGATGATGGGCAACCCACATAATGGAAGAGAAACATTTCTTATCTTGTATTTTATGATCATAGAATCATAGCTGAGCTGGAAGGGACCCACAAGGATCATCAAAGTCCATCTCCTGGCCCTACACAGAACAGCTCCAAGAATCACCATGTGCCTGAGAGCATTGTCCAAACTCTTCTGGAGCTCTGTCAGGCTTGCTGCACTGACTGCTTCCCTGGGGAGCCTGTTCCAGTGCCTGACTACCCTCTGGGTGAAGAAACTTTTCCTAATATCCAATCTAAACCTCCCCTGACTCAGCTTCATGCCATTCCCTCAGGTCCTGTCATTGGTTGCCTGACAGCAGAGATCGGTACCTGCCCCTTCACTTCCCCTTGTAAGGAAGCTGGAGAGAGTTATGAGGTTTTCTCTCAGTCTCCTCTTCTCCAGGCTGAACAGACTGAGTGACCTCAGCTGCTCTTCATATGGCTTCACCTCCAGACCCTTCACCATCCTTGTGGCCCTATAGCTTTATATCCTTATTATATTGTGATACCCAAAGTTGCACACAGAACTCAAGGTGAGGCCGCAATAACATAGAGCAGAGCGGGACAATCACCTTGCTTCACCTGCTGTGCCTGGTGCACCCCAGGACATGCTCAGTCCTCCTGGCTACCGGGGCACACTGATGACTTATATTCAACTTGACATTGACCAGGACCACCAGGGCCCTTTCCTGCAGAGGTTTTTTTGTTTCCTCTCTTCCCACTGACCACTCCTTCAAGAGTCTGCAGCATTCAGATGAGCTTTCACAGCTAGAAGGAGGTGTGGGCTGCAGACAATTCTCCCCGTGGTCCAAAGGGACTTTACTGCCTGTAGCATGAGTGATACATTGATTTTAGTTCAAATGTTTCTTTCTAAGAAAATGAATGTCAGTAACTATAAGCTCTCTGATAAAATGTGACATGCTCAGCATTACATGAGCCAAGTTTAATTAAGCAAGAGGGAGAGTGTTTTGCTCTTGTTTGAGAACAGCGGGAAGAGAACAGGAGGTGGAGAGCTAAACATGCTCCTGTCTGGGGACTAACAGTGCACAGCATGAGGAAGAGGGAAGTTGAAATGCTGGGATTATAATGTGTGAATTTTCTGAGCTGTGCAGTTATTTCCTTACCTTTTCCACCAAGGCTTTATTAAAGGACACCCAATTAGGATACGTAGTGAGGCAAATGTGTTCTCAGACTTAGAGAGCTGCACCTTGCTTATGAACATCATCCTTATGTGCTGCTCAGTGTATTTAAAGCAGTAGTGATAAGGTCACCAAAAATAAAGCCGCCACACATTCCACTCTATGATGTTATCTGTCCTCAAGTTTGATGGTCATACTGAGACATGTCGAGCACACCAGAAATTATATGTATAGAGAAGTCCCATAGGATTTCACTGAAATACATGCTTTTTTAGGCTTTTGAATCACTTTGTAGAATTCAGTAGAGACCCCTCCACTGCAGAATGGGGCACTGGAAGGGGCACTGGTGCAACATACTGCAGCTGTCCCAGGAAGAGAAATGCTGGCTTTACTGGCATTGTAAACTGGCATTACTGAATCTGGAGCAAAGTTCATGGACCAAAGAGAAATGCTTAACAGGACACTGTGCTGAAGGTCTTCGGGTACTGATGGATGTGACCACAAGTGTCACAGAATGGGGGTTTGCAGAGATGCTCAGCTGGAGGCAGGTTTGGTGCGGATGAGAGCTAGCTAAGCAGGAGGGGCTTCCAAGGCTCTGATAACATGGGTACAGGCATGGCTATTTTTGGTTGACAAGAAGACTTGTCCAGGCAGCTTCAGCAACAGAGGATTTACAGGATGGGGAGCTCTTGGCACTGCCGAGGACCAACCTGTACCTGCATTGCGGGCAGGAGGAGGATGTTCCATCACTATAGTGGAAGCAAAAAGAAACAACCAAGAAGGATGCACCTGGGGCCAATGCCAGAGACCCTCTGTGGGGTGGAGAATGCAGTCTTCATCTCCGGTCCCAGGTCCAAGCCCAGAGAGTAGTCTTGCCCTGTCTAAGCGCTATAAAGAAGGCAGTGCAGCTTCTTCATTGTAGCATGATTTTGGGTAAGAGACAGAAAATACTCACTTTTTCTTTTCCTCTGGACAGCAGGCTGTCCATGTGAAAGGAGGGTGGGGCTGGGGGTCTCACTTAGGCTCTCTCCTGTGAGCACACAGCACTCCTGCATTTGTGACCTCTATGGACTAGGGAAAGAAACCCAGAGTGGGAAGCAACATGATGGCCAATAATTCTTGATTTTGTTACTAGACTATGCTGCTTTTCAGCCAACTTTGCCCTATTCAGTGAAACAGCTTTCATCACCCTAGTGAGTGTAAACAATATCAAATACAGAGTATCTGCCTCCTTTTCGTCTTGAGAGCCATCGCACTGAACTTACTTGTTAACATTTTGTAAAAAGAGCAGAAGAATAGCACTGCATAAAGCCAAAATCCATTTCTTTAATGCAGCAGATGTGAAAAGGTCAGCACTGGCAAGTCATGAGTGGTCCTTCATTTTTTTCCATACACCAAGTGAAAATAAGTCCTATTATTTTGAACATGGCTGTGGAGAAAAATTAGAAAGGGTAGCAATTACATGTCTAGCTGCTCATCCTGTAACATGTCCTTCAAATGTCCAGAAGCTGCAAAGAGGCTGCAACCCAGGGACGCAGTCCTGACCACCCTTACTGAACTGAGTGCTTTTTGCCCAGGCAAATAAACATTAGTGGGGTCAGCATGACACCTTCCAAGAATAAACTTTGCCCTTATACAGGAAGAGACTGGCAGATAAAGTTAATTTTAGATAATCTTTTGCTACCTCCCATTCAATAAAGCAATTTTTGTACTCTAAAAAGAGAGGGAGATGAGAAGTGATATTGCGTGCTCATGAAATATACTAGACAGACTGCTATTTGTTATATGAAATTGCAGTAATGTCAATTACACTGAATGCTTTTGAAAGAATTTTAAAATGTAAAGGATTTAAAACTTTCTGACAGCTGTTGCGGTCAGTTATGGCTGAGTCAGCCAACAGCAGTGTGTTGTACATTTGGGGAAAGATAACTTTAACCTGCACTGAAAAACAAGGAGAGAGGGGAAAAAAAGTGCTCCTATTGATTTTTCACTCTGTCACAGCATGTGATAACTCCTCTGAATAAAACTAGAGGATGCAGTGGGAAAGAGTTTACACCTCCCGCAGAAAGGTATCGAGAAATTGATACCTATGCTCAGCTTATCCAAAGTGCTGAGTGGGTTTAAGTCATTAATAATTACCATTATGCACCAAGGAAATAATTGCCCCTGTAAACACTTGGGTTTAGGAAGCTTTTCATTTTTATGCTGTGAAGGATATGATGTGAAAATGGCTTTTTAGGCAGAGTTTTGATGAGGGGTTGAGAGAATCCTGAGGCACCCTAAAAATAACACGAGGACTAGAAGAAGACTGGAGGGGAGGGGAAGAGGTAGGGTGTTTTCAAACCCAGTGGAGTTCTCCAGCAGAGTGCTCTGCTCCAGTCCACACTTATTCACAGCAGTGCAATTTTGTCACCCACCACTTTCCCCAGTGCGTACAGCACACCAGTTACATGTTGTGGTGACAGCCATGATACAATTACTGCCACTTTAAAAAGAAAGGCATCAGAAAAACGTTGTCAGTAAAAGTGAGCAAATAAGGCAGGGGAGTTTGAAGCTTGGGAGTTTTTGTTAGGTCTTCTTTCTTTTCCACGCCCCCGCCCCCCAGACCTCCCTCATCACTTTCTAGAAATACACACACATATTTTAAAACATGTACTTTTATCTGTCTGTTATCAGACATTTCAACAACACTGCTAGCAACATCAGCCTGGCAGGGCTAAACTGGATGAGACGATGAGAGAATTGGTCTACTGGTACAAACTGGTGCAGTTCTGTTCAAAGCAATGGACCTGTATCAGTTCATACCTGCTGAGCCTTTCTCTTCTGTAGAAATAACCTTCTCATTTCATACCTCTCACAGTGAGGGAAACCAAACAGGGGTTTTCGGGCCTGCCCTGGGAGACCCAGAGGCACACTAAGGAGAGCTCCAACTGCTAGTGATGAACCTCCGAGACCACTGCTTTTGGTGATGGTGTTGCTGCCTGCTTGTACAGTGCCCTTGTGCAATGGGGGTCCTTGAGGTTGTCGTTCCCGAGGGGCTCATGTAGATTAATTACCTAATATTTGCATTTTGACAGCAGTAACAAACCTTAAGCCAGAGGCTTCCATACCCTATGCACTGCACAAACATGGACTGGGGACTGTAGTTGCAAAATAACCTTCTCTGTCATACCCACTGCTCTGCAAGAATTATGCAGTCTTCACTGTCAAGCAATCCTCTTAGCTGTCAAACTCTGCCTCGCATGTTCATCACTCCGAATTAAAAATCTTAAATAAAAGGGGTGTTTTAGAAAGACAAATATATTCTAGAGATGAGAAAAGCTATTTTTATTATCTAATTAGTCACACTTGAGATTAATAATAGCATTATTATTATGCTATGCTATTAATATTATGCAAAATACTGGATATCAGTTGTATCATTATCTTTTCTTTTTTATCACAGACCACAGTTTCACCAAACAATAGTTTGTCTTGTAAACTCTTCTTGTTTTGTTTTTTTTTTTTTTCAATTTTACCTTCCTTATGTGAAGGTTCAAGTGTACCCATATTAGAGGAGCAGGAAGGAGCAGAAATCCTGTAAGGAGCTAAGGTGCCAGGTGAGGACCTCACGCTGGCTGGAGAGCACTGAGCTTGGCCACTTTGTTTTCTCAAAGATGCTGAGTTGCAAGTACCATTGTTTGGCGCTTACCCCTGAAAAAGGGCAGCACTTGCAGTAGCTGTTTCCTTCATTATTAAGGACTCAACCAGTTTAGCTGCAGAGAGGGTGGTGGTGCTGGGCTGAAAACCTGTTGCTCTGGGGGAAGGGTTCCAGCTGACATGGCTGGCTCCTCGGGTGCACTGGCTTGCTCAGCATGCACAAGGAAGCTGCTACAGTGCTGGACAGGATAGAAATTCCAGTGAATCCTCAGGTAGCCTGGGTGCCTGTACCCTTCATCAAAAGGTAGAGTGGCTGTTTGGAGCTGTCACACAAGCAGAGATTTTATTCCTTGCTCGTCAAGGTGCCATGAGTAAGGGCTGGGGCTGTCAGACACAGGTGCCACCCTGCAAGAGCACCCTGTGGGCGGCACATTCATTTACCCACTCCTGCTGTTTTTTGGCAAGTTGGAAGCTCTCAGTGCAGGATGTACACCACAGAGAAGGACACAGAGACAAACTCTGGTTTGGCATCCATTGCTCAGGCAGTGAGATGTCCTGTGTCTGAAGAGGTGTCTCCTCCAGGCAAGGGTCCCTTAGGCACCTACCCATAGGCACCCATAGGGGTGGTACCACGAGCTACATGCACAAACATCTGGGAAATGCCAGAGACATTTCCTCTGGTCCTCAGACTCCAACCTTTGAAACACTAGGTTAAATTGTGCCATCAACTCCCATGTCACACCACAGCATATATGTTCTGGTGCTGTCTGGGGAGCTTCCACCAGATTTAATAACAGTGGACTTTGTTTTTCATGATGTTTAGTTAAGCATTCAGCCCTCTATCCTGCAAAAAATATTTCTCTTCTTTCTCTGAAATCACATTTGTGAGTTTAAATAGGTATTTATGGCTTTGACCAAGGATTTTAGTTGGGGTTTTTTTTATATTTTCTCCTTATTAAGGCAGCCATTCTCCTGGCAAAGATACATTTGTCCCACTTAGTGGGGTGGATCTCATCTTTCCCAAGCAAATGCTGATCTTCAAACAGAGTCCCATGGTCCAAAATCATACCCTGCTGCTCAAATAGATGTTGACAGGCAGTACCGTTGCCCTCCTCAGGTTGCCCAGAGAATCTGTGGATGCCCCATCCCTGGAAGTGTTCTAGGCCACGTTTGATGGGGCTCTGACCAACCTGGTCTAGTGGAAGGTGTCTCTGTCCATTGCAGGGGAATTGGAACTAAATGATCTTTAAGGTCCCTTCCAACTCGAATCATTCTATCATTCTACAATTCTATGATTTTTATGAACTTATGTCAGTCATGGTTATAGGACTTCAGATAGAGCAGAATTCACCATTTTCCATCCCTTGCTTTCCCAAGAGGCTGCCCATGGTGTTCTGCTGGGGATTGACCCTGCCTGCATCTCCATTGCACCTGGGGCCAGGGGCTCTTGAAGCTGTTCCATGTCTGAGAAGATTCTGTCTATCTCTCTGAGTTCTACTACATATTTGGTTCCTCTTTTTTTCTTTTTTTTTTTTCTTTTTTTTAACATGTGGGAGAATGTTCTTTTCTTCTGCTGTTATTTCTTTATTGCAAAGAGAATGACAAGGAAATTGCCTTGAGTTCCTGCATGATAGGAGATCTTGCATAAGCAGAAATCACTTATTCAGCATAATCTCTATGAACATGTGGAAAAGGCATTGGAAGCATATTAGAATCAAGCTGTCTTTGCCTAGCTAGCGTGCGGTTTTAGAGAAAAAATTATTTGCATACAAAGAAAAGAAAAGGTCAACATACCATTTAAAGTTGGTTGAAATCATGTTTAAGCTCAAGATAGGGCTGGTAATTTCACTGGACAAAAAAATGCAGCTGAAGAAAGCATCTTCATCCTGCAAACGAAATGCTCCCATGTGACCTGAAGTGTGAAGCAGAGAAAAGGAAGGGGAAAGATTCTACATGATAGGAGATAAAATTTTCTTAGGACTTTGTAAACTAAGGCAGAAGGGGAGGATGAAGGACACACCACATTTCCTGTGAAGTATTTGAGAGTACTCCTAATGTGAAACATACAACTCTTTGCCAAAGAAAAAAAAGCTGTTTACATGACTGTTGAAACCAAATATTTTCTGACCAGTGTTACTGCCCAACCCTTTACCTACCCTCTGTAGAAAGTGCACAGGAAACTCTCCCTGACTCTCCTACCATGGCTGAAAGACTGATCTTGATAACCTGTAACTCACCATGGTTCACAAAGAGTACAGAAGTAAAGCATGGCTGTATTATTTTCTTTACATGACAGTATAGGTACCCCAGCAGACTTTTTGGCTCTTAGAAAATAGAACCAGGGTGAAGGAGACACAAGGATGCAAGTCAGGAGCAGACTTGTTGTATATGTGTTGATCTGAGTGGATGAAGTGTGTTAGGCATGTATGTTAGTTGCACAAGAAGGCCATAGCTTTGCCCCTTTTCAAAAAAACAACGTGTTTTTGCAATGGCTGACAACTCTGGGGGACTGATCTTTTTAACTGAAAAAGTTGAGCTGGTTGCATCTCAGAATTAGCTGAACAAAATCATATTGACTGCAAAACTGTATGTAGGGCATATAAACACGAGAGTTACATGCAGGGCGTGCCAGCTCATAGCTGGAAGAAGGCTCAGCCCTGCATAAGGGTCCGTAGGGTCCTTGTTGTTTCAGGTTTTGGCCAGGCAACTCATGAAGTCCTGCCCGTCCTGCAAATGTGCTGGGCTCCAGCGAGGCCTCACGCCTGGTGCTCTGCAGACAGGGAATGGGGTTGTCCATGCCTGTGATGCCTCATCGCCAGCAGATGACTCCGGCTTCATTCAGAGTTATTAACCTGCCATTTTACATCCGTGTCATGGCCACATTAAATGCACTATGATGAATACTGGAGCTGGAAGCCCTACGTGGGTCTGATCCACCAGGGGAGAAAAGAGGCCTTGTGGTACTCCTGCAGTCCATGCAGTTTTCCTGTGTTTCTGCTGGATACTGAGAACGGACCACTGTACATGAGCACTGGTGCAAGGCATACAGCACTTCCAACAACTCAGATATTTCCCTTTATCACACCCAGCCTTACTCTGCCAGCAAGGCTGCCCATGTCTCAATCCCAGCCAACAGTACACCTGTGTGAATTTCCCATCTGTAATGGATACACTTTACCCCTTGCTGTTCAGCTAACTAAGGAGCAACTGGCCTTATGCCCTGTGGTGAACCTGCGAGCTGGGAAGGCCCTGGCTCATGTACAAGGAAGTCAAGGTGCCTGGAAAAATATTCCTAAAGGTGGTTTCGAAGTCAAAAAAATGCAAGATAACCAAAATACAGAACAAGGTATCAGAGATAAGATCAAGACATCAGCCTTGTCTATATTATTGAATAACCACCACCTACTTCATTCTATTAATATTACCATTAGGCTGGGCCAAGTTTGAGCTCCCCCCTGCTTTGCAGATGAACTACACGCCACTGACTCCCCTTGTGCAGGGACACCTCTGAAGGTCTGAGATCCTTACCTGAGACTAAGAGATTCCTCATCCATGAGAAATTCTCGCTAAGTGACTGATATCATGCTGAATTAAGACTAAGGAAAAATTACGAATCCATACAGCTACTCAATATTAATTATTATAAATATTGTGTAGGTAATTCCGTTAGACATAAAACTGTTGTCCAAGTCCAAAACTGAGATTGGTCCTAGCCACATCTGGCTCCATTGGGAGTTGAGAAGGTAAGGGGGTCCACTCTGATCCTTGTGACTCAATGGAAAGATCTTCCTTAATCCTTGCGTTTCCAGTTTCTGTGTGAATCATTTTAACTCAATTCTAACTCGGGTTTCTTTTATGTTGCTTCCATGCAGTAATTAATAAAAACCTTGCTGTCAAGGTTTTTGGTAAACCACTGTTACACTGTTAAATCCATTGAATTTATTGAACTCTGTCAAATTATTGTTTTGCCTCAGTAATACAGTCCTGAGTTATGTCACTGTGAGGGATTAAAATAATTTCAGCTCTAGAATCACCTGTTTTCCTGGGCCTTCAACATGATGTGAAGTTGTGTTCTCAGTATTAAAATTAACACACCTATTTTCACACACAGGCTGTACTTTCCATCTTGCACCCCACAGCTTTCAAGAGCTATTTCCTTTATGGTAATGTTTATGAGGTTGTGTTGGTTCTTAGCTATGAAATTAACTTGGGGCTGCCTAAAATGGTACTGATATTGAGACAGTCTGTTCCTGGCTTGGAACATTTTCAGACACACTTTTTAACTTCCTCTCAAGTGCTGTGGTTGCTTTCCTCATTATGCCATGAGTACCATGTTTTTTTTGGGAGCTAGAGAACAGCAAAGACTTCTAGGAGAAGGCTCTACTGGTGTTGACATTGTTAAGTATAGCTTCCTGTTGGGAAGTTACCTTCCACTTTAGTGTTTCATTTACTGTCCAAAGAGCAGTAGTTTTCGTGCAACTTACTACACCAGAGAACCAAGTAGATTAAACCAACACCTTACATTTTTTTTTTAGTTTTGATCATTGGAAGCTTGCAGAAGCTCTTTTCTGCTAAAACAGAGAGAATGCATCTCTTTTATGAAGAGGATGAGGTTCATTATTTTGTTGAGGGAACAGATCTCCTGTTATCCAAAGAAAAAGTACTCATCAATAATCAGTGTTTATTTTTTTCTGTGAATATATTTACTAGTGCTGGCGGAAAGCCAGCCTCCTCCAAGACAACTTGAAGTCAGCTCCTTCACATGCAGAAGTGACACTTTACTGTATGACTAATACATTTACTAATTAGCAGCTGGCAAACTATTATTATTTTTAATTAACTCATGCACCTAAGCTCATTTTAAAACAAGCAACTGTTTATCATTAATGTAAAAGTTAAATCCTGACATTTATATGTTAAGCCTAGCTAAAATAAAAGGCAAGCCCTACAGAGCTGTACAAAGCCTGTGCACCACAGACCATCCCTCTGTGTTTGCATGCAAGTGTTTGTGTGCAGATGCCTTCACACTGATACACACTGATCTGCACACACCACACACCCCTGGTTCCTACATGCATTTTTCAGTACGTCTTTCAGTTCATGTCTTTTCTGAATGGAAGTATAAATCAAGTTGGCTATAGATATGCCCAGAAATGCCTGTATATTCTCCTTACCTGTTTATTAAAAGTAAAACGCTCTGAGGTAAGATTTTTTTATGGCCCATGAACAATAATCTGACAGGTACGGTCTGATTCAAAAGCAGAGCGAGGAGCTTGATTGAATTCAATCCGTTGATCTCAACAGACTCTGTTTTTGCAGCTGTGGCTTTTTACAAACTTGCTGCATCATATAAGTACTGTGTAACTATAACTTACTGAGAAGTACGAGGGACCTTAAGTCCTGGAGAAACTGAGGAGTTATTAATAGTAGAGTGGTCTACAGCAGCCAAGCTATATTACACCAGGTTCATGTCCACCTGAAGCCTACCAAGTGGAAATGCTCTAGGAGATTTATTCCTATGGAGGAAAAAGCAGTTAGGGGAGCAGCAGGACCAGGTCCCTTGTCAGAAGGAAAACAAATTCTTGAGAAGCAGGCACAGGAGACAAAAGCCCATACACCAGCCTTGTCTACCATTTGCTTTTGTTGCCTCTGGCCTTTTGCAGTTCAGGTGCCTCCTGAGGCTGTGGAGAATCAGTCCATACTACCATGGGAGGGCAGCACCCATCACCTTCAGAGCACCTGGTGGGGATGGGAGAATGGGGGGAGATCTCCTCCAGAGACCAGCTGGGGGAGAGGGATGGCAGGTGACAGATGGAGATGTGTCCTTTCCTTACAAACTCTGTTTGCCTGCCCACCCTCATGTATCCCCTGCCTGCTCAGCCCATCTGACAAGCAGACCCCAGCCTGCTGTGTGCCACCAATTATTCTGCTGCGTTCCAACTGGGTCCTGAAAAGACTTTGGGGTTTAGAGTGCCACCAGGGTATAAAGCAGCCTCAAAAACCTACAAAAGCCGCTAATGTTGCTTTGAGAAGTGGGAAGCTGGGATGATAACTAATTGTAGACTAAAACCTGCAGGTTTTACGGAGCTTTTTCATCCTGAGGAGTTGCCCCCGGAGAGTGAGGAGTCACACTAAGGAAGGTCTGATTAAGAACGTCATCATGAGTAGTGGTTTCAGCCCACCGTATACCTAGCTCCAAGCTGAGCCATACAGACAGTCAGTCCTAAACCTCTAGATGCTTTCCATGTACATCAGGCATGCAGTGTGCTTGGCAATGCCATGGCACTGCAGTCCAGCACGGAAAGTTCAGGCTTAGGTAAGCCAGGCTGAGTGGTAGGCAGGGCCAAGTCCCTCTGCCAGGTGCCCACACCAGAGTCCTCACTATCCCCACGTGGGGAAAGGTTTCCTTGCCCCTCCCACTACCCTGGGAACTGCTGCATAAGGCATTTTACATCTACCCAAAGTGCTTTGTAAGACATGAGTAGCTCATTATTTTTAATAGCTCTGACATCATTGTCAGTCAGGGATTTACCAAAAGGATAATGGGCTGTTGTTTGCCACTGCCTTTAGCATTAACCCCATGGTGCAGGCACACCCAGGCACATAAACTATTTCGCTGCCTCCATCTTCACCTTAAGGCTACAGTCCACATTTTATAAACCATCCTCTGCTCTAGTGTCTGTGTCTTGTACTCGAAACATCACTTGCTCTCCAAACATCTTCTTCTTAATGGTGTTATGAAAATACAAGATTCTTTAGTGGCTGAGAAAAAAGGAGAATTTTCGTCTTTCTCGTAAATACCAGAGGACATTGAAATTTTCAGTCTGTCAGTAGATGAAAGAATATTTTTTCTGGGTTTTTTTCTCTGATTATTTTTAAACTAATGTCCCCTAAACTTCCAGTCTCAACCAAGTTTCAACATATTTAATTTTTTATGAATAAAATAAAATATTTCCAAGTTCATTTACTGTAATCAAAGTCATAATACACAATGGCACTTGGGTGGTACTTTTAATCTGTTTTTCTTCTTACATAATGACACACATCCCTGTTCAATTAGGTGACTCATCATACACTTCAGCAGTAGCACACTCTGAAAAACAGAGCAAAATGCATTCCTAACAATTACATACTTCTTTTAAAAAGTTATAGTCAATCAAGATTGATAGAAAGAAACAAGGTTAAGACCCATTTGTGTCATTTAAAATGATAGCATGGTCTATTTCACCTCAGCACTCATTTCAAAAATGGCAGCATGGTTTGTGATTCATAACCATACCCCCTGTCACATAATTACACGTTTAATTCCATGTAGCCACCTACACACATCGTCTTGCTTTTCACCTTTGTTGTTTGTTCTTTCATACTTCACCCAGGCTCATGTGGTCCCAGAGCTCTTCTAAGTAATAACAAATACAGGATTGCTTGCTTATTTATTTATTTATTTATTTATTTGTAAACTCTGCTTCTGCCAGTTGTTTTTAAAGTTTATTGCACAGTTAGCCAGAAAAGTCTAACTCTGATAAAAGTACAGTAGAGAGGTCTAACAGGAAGGATGTGTTTCACTGTAGCTGGATGGGAAGCAACACAGTGAGAAGATTTGGATTCACTTGCTTTTCAGCCCTGTCCCAGTGCATAGGAACCTGCAGGCACAGCCAGGTTGTACCACATGGAAATCCTAAGATGTCAACTCCATCTCACAACCAGCCAGGTTACCATAAGACTGCTCAGTTAGTTTGGTTCTCCCATGCAACAGGGATTCAGAAGCTGTTTTATGGGAATACTCTTTCATGAAAGAGTAAGGCCTGTCTGCTGACCAATAACCAGGAAAAAGCTTTTATCTGAATCCAGGAGATTGGATATTGTGATTGTCAATATCAGCCCCTTCAACACCTCAAGACAAACCATGTGAGCCTTGGGAATCTAGATTTGGGCTTTAGTTTTAAACAGCATGAGAAATCAGAGCACCTGGCTGACATTCCCATGTTGCTCCCAACAGCTGAAATCAAAGGGTGCTGCACAGCACACCCTCCAGTGACCATGGGCTCATTTCCAGGTGCAAGGCATTACAAGCATCAAGCCTGTGGGACACTAAGGTGTGGACCCCTGTGGCACACCTGTAAATCTAGTGGGAAGGGAGACCGTGTTTAGTATGCTGTAACATGAAAAGCAGTGCTTCCACAACTTTGAGATTTATGTGTCCACTATGTGTAAGGAATTGAAGGGACAATGTGTGATGTGAGTTAGAGATTTTCCCTAGGAAAGGTAGAATAAAAGTCAGATACAACCATAAGGCTTTGATCTACAAGATGAAAAGCATTTCAAAGCAGAGAGACATTCAACAGGTGATTTCTGGATATAGTTAAGATATTTACTTAAATATAATAGCTCATCTTTATTTTTGAGCAGTGCATGAAACAACTGTACAATACTATAAAGAGTTCAGATAACAAATAGTGTTAGATGACAAATAATCTTGTGTAGAGGAAGTCACCAGAATATTAACAAATATAAATATTACAGATATTAGAGCAGTTCAGGAATCTGCACAATGGATTTTGGCAATCCAGTCTTGATTGCTCAGCCACAGAAATACTGCTGGATATTTTTTTTCCCCACTAATAGACAGATCCTATTTGAATTACTTACTTGTTTATATCTCATCTAATGAATTGACATGTTATTCAGATTCAATATGTAGGAATTAATTCTATTCTTCTCTTGGTGCATTCATTAAAGCTGATTTATCCTGTGTGTTGCTCTTGAGTAGTCTCTTTGCTTATCCCTTTGGCTATCCGTTTTCCCATGGCATTGCTTCCCCAAGGCTCGCTATGACTTGTACTCAGGCACTGCCAGCTTGACACCCACACAATGGGGAAGGAATGAATGGCAGCAAGCCAACAGTACTGGTTGAACATCACTCTGCAGATAAGCAGCTGCACAGAGTTTCCATACTCCCTCTGATGCCCCAATATTGGCATTTGGAAGAAATGATTGTCAAAAAGCAAATAATAGGTGTTCAAGTTAGTGAAGCTGATAAACTCATCACACTTATTCACAAAGCATTAGTGATTTACTGTACTGTCCCATGCTAGAAATTGGGGCAGCCATGTATCAATAAGGATTTTTATAGTCAGACCTGAACCTCTATTTATCATTCATACCCAAATTCTCAGAGTTGAAATATCAAAGCAGTAAAGTACCACCTAATTTCTGGAGCTCTGTTCTAATTAGTCAAATGCTTACTTCACCTGTAATTTACTGTCTTTCGGCTAAACCACATAAAATAGAGAAAGCTTAGCTACAACCTAAATATGTCTTTTCTTGTGAACCACAGAAAGATCAAAACATTCAGTTGCAACATTTTTATCATTTGTGTTTTCCATAACATAAGGAAAAATAATGTGAAACTCAGCAAATATATCAAATAAACTCATCAAGCTTCCTGGGGAGTAACTTCTATCAAAAAAGAGTAGCTGACAAATTTTCCCCAAATTGGCTACAGTAAAGTTTATTCCTATTAAAATAAATCAAGTGAAACTGATCAAATCACGCTGTTTGCTATATTACTGAGTGATGCAAATGTTTTCTGTTCTTACCTAGAGTAATTCTGCAAATTTCACTATGAATGAAACTAAACTGTGCATCAGTGGAGGCAGTAGAAAAAGCTAAAGCTCAGTGTTTAAATTCAGTAATATACAATAAACAACAACAACAATGGCCAGTCTTCGCGAATGAAGATTTTGGGAAAGGTCTTTTACCTTTCCAGCCTGCGCAATGGATTTTTTAGGTGAGACACAGCCTGCGCTGAACTGAGCCCACCCTTTAATCCTAAGTTCATCTGCCGGGGCCAAGCAAGCTTGGACAATGGCAGTGAGGTCCTCATG